>NC_068430.1:28070592-28720694 GCF_023373465.1 Oncorhynchus keta | reverse complement strand
CCTCTCATCAAATATATTTCACCTAAATCCTCCCTGAAAAAAAGCAAGTGACCCTCCCCTATACCCAAAATAATGAATGAAAGTGGATAGTAGAGAACGTGTCTACCGTTTACTCTCACTTTCTGTACAGACCAGTGCCTTGCCTTAGATATGCAGTTTTAGAAACTGTTCTTCGTCCTGTAAGCATTACATGGCAACGCAGGACATTTGATGCGCAGGGCTGGCGGACGGAAGGTTGTGGGTTTGAAGACCACCGTGGACAAGAGGAGAAAGATCTCCTTTATAGTAAAAGTATTGCATGAATCTATCATCGTATTTGCATGTCAGATAATTTACAAAATTATTTTTACATTCTACACCATTTTTCATATTAGCAGAGTCTTTTTTTAATAAATCAAATTCCACACAAGAATGGACAGAGAGATAGGCGTATGTGTTCATCTCATCATATTTCTGTGGGGTTTGACACTCTTATGTAGGTTTCATAACCAGAAAAGAATACAATATATGTCACAACAGGTGTAAATATTGGTTTTGACAGTGTTATGACCATATGACCACAGGTTATGACAAGTTATGGCAGCTGACAAGTTATGCCAACCAAAGCACTGTTATAGATCACTTTATATAATCAGATCTGTTTTATTTTCTTAACAATCTTAAATAACTCTCACGGCACCCCCAACCTATTTTCCCACTAGCACTGGCTTTGCTGATAAATACTTTGTTGAGGGAAAATGTACATGATACGATTGTGATGTGTTGTTGTCTCACCTGGCTATCTTAAGATGAATGCACTAAATGTAAGTCGCTCTTGATAAGACCATCTGCTAAATTATTTAAATGTAAAACATCCACTCATTTAAAATCATTGCTGTTCCGCATATAACTTTGAAGTGCATGACAACGTCACACACCTAACCATACTGTTAGCTTTTTCACTACAGTGTAAATGTGCACCACCTATACATTATAGGCTTCCCATGTTAAAAAACAGGTATAACATGGGATTGCATGGTCAGATGGAAAGTTCACCTGGACAACCCAAGAAAGTTTATAAAGAGGCTGCATATAAATTCCACTCAAAGTTGAGAGGAGTCGGATATAGTCTTGGGATCCTTTACATTGCTAAAACCAGCTGTATTGGCAACTTCAATAAGAGATGAATGGCCTCTGCTTTTCACACAGAACTTTGCATTGCAAACTCATGACCCAGGAGACCCAGCCTTAGGCTCTGAGATGGGCCTGTCTCTAGTAATTCTGCCCCAGCATCTCCCTACACTTTGATTAATGAGATTGGAGAGCAAAGTTTGCCTGCAGAGTCCTGTTGGAGTTACTGTATTTACGATATCCTGCTCCTAGTGGGGTACGACGACAGGCCCTATTTTCCTCCAGCACTAAATGAATCCCTGCTTAGGTGACAGTGGATATTTATTTTTACCTTGTGCTGATTATCTTGTGGTTAACACATTATTTTTATAGATACATTATGCAGGAGGCCACAGACACTTTTTCGGTATGTGGAAATGACTGAAAAAAGGTGAAATCCGTTTAAACTGAAAACAATGGGCCTTGATTCTTGTGGAAATGGAGCAGTTTCATGCTATTACTGCAACGGTTTTCTAGGTGTGGTGAAGGAGAGTCGGACCAAACTGCAGCGTGTAGATTGCGATCCATGTTTAATGAAAAAACTAACGTAAATACAAATAAACACAAAACACTACAAAACAATAAACGTAATGAAAACCGAAACAGCCTATACTTGTCAACTAAATAAAGCAACAGGAACAAAGACACTAAGGACAACCACCCACAATACAACCAAAGAATATGGCTGCCTAAATATGGTTCCCAATCAGAGACAACGATAAACACCTGCCTCTATTTGAGAACCACTTCAGACAGCCATAGACTCTCCTAGAACACCCCACTAAGCTACAATCCCACTAAGCTACACACCACATACAAAAACCCATGTCACACTCTGGCCTGACCAAATACATAAAGAAAAACACAAAATACTTCGACCAGGGCGTGACAATTACCATTTCTTTAATAGAGAACAAATAGGTTATATAACGCACCATGGTCCACCCACAGTTTTCTCCCCCAAAATGGAGAGAGTTTTTCAGTGAGCAGAGCCTTGGATTAGGGCCACTGTGCCTCCGGTCATATACAGTATTAGTGTAATTTACATACGCTAAGGGCTCTATTCAAGTGCTACAGATTCCACAATAGAAATGTAAAGGTCATTTCCGATTTAGCCGACATACGCAGCATTTAACTTGAATACAGTCTCTGATAAAGCAGGAATATTGCCTATAAATATCAAACACGCTGAAAAGCTTAACTTCCGCGATGCGTATTGAATAGAGCCCTAAGCTTCAGTGGACACCTGTTACACAAATCCTCCTGATTATATAATTCTGACATGAGAATTCTCACTGGGACTCTCTCCAAAATACTGTCTGTCTACCAGACAAACATCCTAGTTTGATTTCCTACACATGACAGACAGGTTCCTCAGTCCCTGTCACAGACTCTGTAGTTTCTCTTGACAGACTGTTTGGTTCTGGGTGCTGGGATGTGGCATCTACAATTCTTTCGAAATCTAAGAGGTTCTTTAAATGGATGGAAGACTGCAGATGTGTCCCTTAGCACACAGCAAATTGGCCAGTGTTAACGAGTGTTGATTTTTCAGTGTTGATTCAAGAGTTAAATTAACACTGTAAATAATTCAATGAATATCCAGTGGTGTAAAATGACCCCAGTGTTGGTGTCAATAACCAGTGTTAAAGCAAAACCACACTCATCATTATCATGTGCAGGTCGATTTTTTAAATAGTTTGTTTCAATATATATGTTTTTGCAGGGTTATTCCAGTATAGATGTTTAAGGTAGTCTCTTATTTTAGTCTTCCCAACCCTGGCAGTCTTTCTGAATGCAGGTTGCGGGTTGTACATCCCCCCACTTCGGCTGGATTCCAAAAGGAATTATACTGAAAATAAATATGAAACTATTTAACCCCGTCACCCCGCTCCTCCGCTCTCTCCACTGGCTTCCAGTTGAAGCTCGCATCCGCTACAAGACCATGGTGCTTGCCTACGGAGCTGTGAGGGGAACGGCACCTCAGTACCTCCAGGCTCTGATCAGGCCCTACACCCAAACAAGGGCACTGCGTTCATCCACCTCTGGCCTGCTCGCCTCCCTACCACTGAGGAAGTACAGTTCCCGCTCAGCCCAGTCAAAACTGTTCGCTGCTCTGGCCCCCCAATGGTGGAACAAACTCCCTCACGACGCCAGGACAGCGGAGTCAATCACCACCTTCCGGAGACACCTGAAACCCCACCTCTTCAAGGAATACCTAGGATAGGGTAAGTAATCCTTCTCACCCCCCCCCCTAAAAAGATTTAGATGCACTATTGTAAAGTGGCTGTTCCACTGAATGTCATAAGGTGTATGCACCAATTTGTAAGTCGCTCTGGATAAGAGCGTCTGCTAAATGACTTAAATGTAAATGTAAATGTAATGTTTTTTCATAGTGTTAATGTCTTCACTATTATTCTACAATGTAGAAAATAGTACAAAATAAAGAAAAACCTTTTGTAGGTGTTTTCAAACTTTTGACTGGTACTGTATATGGGCAACGTAATGTTTGGAGTCATAGAATATGATGCAGATAGAAACCAGTCAGGTTTGCCAGGAGGCACAGGTATGGGAAACCATATGGATATGTTACAGCTAGTGTCTGCTCTTGAGGGATTACAATCAGGATTACAGGCAGCCTTGGGGATAGGCTGTCCTTTTGTAACCCACTCCCTGTCTCCTGAGGGATTTATCGAGCTGACTATCGTAGGCTGATATTGGAGGCTTGTATCTCCTCCCACTTCAACACCACAGTGGCTGTAGTGATTGATTCCACTCTCGATATCAGAGAAGTGAGAATCATTAGATGGACCCATGGAATAAAGGCACAAGTATCGTAATTTCCAATTAAACTATGGAATGGGCTTTGTTATTTGTTAACTTTCTAGGTATGTTTTTGGAATTTCCAGGTATTGTATTACTATATTTACAAGCAGATCAAGTGGTTGCTGGTGAATAAATGAAAGGCCCTTGCTTTATGGTAGCCTTAAGTATTGGGTGCACAAGCATCCGCCAAATCCCTAATTTGAGCCTGCCTGATTGTAAAGAGGACAGAAAGAGACATAATCACACAGACAGAGAGAGGGGGAAATTACTCAAAGACAATCAAAGAGAATAAATCTGAGAAGGAGAAGGACAGAGAGTCAGAGGGAGAGAGAGAGTGAGAAGAGACAAAAGGAGATGGGGTAGAGAGTCTGAATGCACAAATTGACAACCCTTCATGTGACAGCGAGGCCAAGGGTGAATCATTCAAATCATGAAGGGATTTCCTTATGCACAGGGACTCAGTGATCTCATAGTTAAATGGGGATACTCTCAGCACAAACATTTAGCATGGCTCATTCAAAACACACATGCACACACAATAACAGACACAAAGCCCACAACTGTATAGAGCACTGGTTAGATCCTTCTTTGGTGAGAATATTACACTTGCCATTTAGACATCAATTACTCACATAGCACCTTTTGATTGCTTGCTAACCTATACACTTCAATGTCAGCTTGCATTAATTTTTCAACATTAAATCAACATTAAATGAGTCCAAGGTCAAATACACTCTCTTCTCAAGTAAGGGATGGATCAACATTTACAAAATGGGTACCTGGAGGAAAATGGGGGAGTGTCGTGATTTTTCAATTTCAGTTAAATTGAGGGTTTCGTATATTTTAAATCTAGTCCAGGGCAGGGTCATGTAATTTGTAGATGATGAAATGTCAATATTTCTATTTTTTTAATTAGTTGCTTATTAGGCTATATATTGATGTGTGCACGATGCCGCCCCTTATCTCAAATGATCCAGAGCCTATGTGACCCCATTCAGGAAACTAGGCGTATGTCACAAGGATTGGTCTGCCATATAGAAGGCTTCTGTCTATTTGAGTTTGTCACTCTGTGTTGGTAATCCTGTCGAAAGAACATTAAAATGTTTTTATTGTGTATTGGAGCTGCATAAGTGTTGCTCTCTACTTCCTGATCAAGTTTTGAAATCAGTGAAATTATAGTATGATAGCTAGACAAAACACCTATCTACAGATTGCATCTTCAAACTGAGGGCAATCGTGGTATGGCTTCCTGACAGGGAGACATGTCCATCATGCATGATGACGTATAAAGAAAGTGCAGAGTTAGCTAGCTACATTTTCAGATATTACACATTTCTAATTTTGACAGAAAATGGTTTAACTTCAAGCAAAAGTGTACTGTTAGCTAGATACAGTGGGGCAAAAAAGTACTTAGTCAGCCACCAATTGTGTAAGTTCTCCCACTTAAAAAGATGAGAGAGGCCTGTAATTTTCATCATAGGTACACTTCAACTACGACAGACAAAATGAGAAAAAGAATCCAGAAAATCACGTTGTAGGATTTTTAATGAATTTATTTGCAAATTATGGTGGCCAGTTTTCAAAGGCAAGTTGATCAACTTTCAAAGCAGAATTACTTTCCCATTGTTCCTCAAATGCAGTTTATGATATACCATTTTGTATCTCTGAGTCTCTACATTTATCCAATGTAAAAAACACCATTTAAAATTTTGCTACATAAGACCGAATCCAGGTGGTGAGTCACCTATAGGCTATAGCCTATGAAGTGCATGCTCGAAGAAGCACAGAGCAAAGTTATATTTCTAAGAAAATGTACTTCCTTCCAGAGTCTTTTGCACTGCTAGGATGTTGTAAATGAAACTAGGCTGCATTACACACTGCAATGGATATTCCAACCTTGAGCCTGCTCTGCTCTTACTCTGCTCTTACTAATTCAAACTTTTTTGTTCTGTCTAACCAATGCTGTGCTGTGTAGGCCTACAGTGGCAGTCAAATAATTATTCCGAAAATAGTTATTGATTAGGCCTATTCCCAGAAATTATATTCTTGCGCGCGGACTACCCTATAGCCTATGGTCTGTTCAGTTTGAGAAGGAGAGCTCGAAGATGAGAAGAAGTTTGAGAGAACTTCGATAGCTTGCTACTACTATAATTTATTTTAATAAAAACTAAATGTTGCTTTCCATTATATATTTATCAGATTTATTGATCTCACAATAAGCCAGATTCGAGTAACTTACAATGTGGTGTTGAAACTTGAAGCAGCAGCCACGGCACAATCAATGGGAAATGGACAGCTAATGCTGCTAAATGTAGGCAAATTCGAGTAGGCATAATTCATTTCAACAACAAGAGGGCTTTGTGTTGTAGCAATTTCTTCCTATTACATTTTTTTGTATTTTAACTCAAATGTAGATATTGTCTCATTGCTGCCACTCCCCAATGGGCTCGGAAGGCTAAGGTCGAGTCATGCGTCCTCCGAAACATGACCCGCCAAACAGCACATCTTAACACCCACCTGCTTAACATGGAAGCCAGCTGCGCCAATGTGTCAGAAGAAACACTGTTCAACTGATGACCGGGGGTCAGCCTGCAGACACCCGGCCCGCCTCAAGGAGTCACTAGAGCGCGATGAGCCACGTAAAGTCCCCCCGGCCAAATCCTCCCCTAACACGGACAACAATTGTGCGCCGCCCTATGGGACTCCCAATCACAGCTGTTTGTGATACGGCCCGAGATCGAACCCGTGTCTGTAGTGGCTTAGACCGCTGCGCCACTCGGGAGGATATTTCTTACTATTTAAGAAATAATAGTTAGGCTTACCTGTTTGACAGACAAAATTAGTCTACAGGGTGCTACATGCATAGATTTGTCTGCCAATTCCTCCACCCACCAGGCACTTTTAAATAGCCTACCTCCGTGTCAGGGTGGAGTTAGTTAAAGTTAAAACCAGGAGTCGAATTGACGGGGTATGAAAGGGTATTCCTTAGGCCTACATTTTATTGAAGAAAATGGCAAAAAGTACAGGCCTACCCCTTGTTAGCTTAAGATTTTTTATTTTTTATTTTATTTAACCAGGTAGGCTAGTTGAGAACAAGTTCTCATTTACAACTGCGACCTCGCCAAGATAAAGCATAGCAGTGTGAACAGACAACAACACAGAGTTACACATGGAGTAAACAATAAACAAGTCAATAACACAGTGGAAAAAAAGAAAAAAAAGAGTCTATATACATTGTGTGCAAAAGGCATGAGGAGGTAGGCGAATAATTACAATTTTGCAGATTAACACTGGAGTGATACATGATCAGATGGTCATGTACAGGTAGAGATATTGGTGTGCAAAAGAGCAGAAAAGTAAATAAATAAAAACAGTATGGGGATGAGGTAGGTAAATTGGGTGGGCTATTTACCGATGGACTATGTACAGCTGCAGCGATCGGTTAGCTGCTCAGATAGCAGATGTTTAAAGTTGGTGAGGGAGATAAAAGTCTCCAACTTCAGCGTCACTGTTCCAGTGACAGGCAGCAGAGAACTGGAAGGAAAGGCGGCCAAATGAGGTGTTGGCTTTAGGGATGATTAGTGAGATACACCTGCTGGAGCGCGTGCTACTGGAGCATACAGGTCGCAGTGGTGGGTGGTATAAGGTGCGTTAGTGACAAAACGGATTGCACTGTGATAAACTGCATCCAGTTTGCTGAGTAGAGTGGAAGCTATTTTGTAGATGACATCGCCGAAGTCGAGGATCGGTAGGATACTCAGTTTTACTAGGGTAAGTTTGGCGGCGTGAGTGAAGGAGGCTTTGTTGCGGAATAGAAAGCCGACTCTTGATTTGATTTTAGATTGGAGATGTTTGATATGAGTCTGGAAGGAGAGATTACCGTCTAGCCAGACACCTAGGTACTTATAGATGTCCACATATTCTAGGTCGGAACCATCCAGGGTGGTGATGCTAGTCGGGCGTGCGGGTGCAGGCAGCAAACGGTTGAAAAGCATGCATTTGTTTTTATTATCATTTAAGAGCAGTTGGAGGCCACGGAAGGAGTGTTGTATGGCATTGAAGCTCGTTTGGAGGTTAGATAGCACAGTGTACAAGGAAGGGCCAGAAGTATACAGAATGGTGTCGTCTGCGTAGAGGTGGATCAGGGAATCGCCCGCAGCAAGAGCAACATAATTGATATATACAGAGAAAAGAGTCAGCCCGAGAATTGGAGCTGTTGGCCGAGGTTGGAGTAGCCAGGAGGAAGGCATGGCCAGCCGTTGAGAAATGCTTGTTGAAGTTTTCGATTATCATGGATATATCGGTGGTGACCGTGTTACCTAGCCTGAGTGCAGTGGGCAGCTGGGAGGAGGTGCTCTTGTTCTCCATGGACTTTACAGTGTCCCAGAACTTTTTGGAGTTAGAGCTACAGGATACAAATATCTGCTTGAAAAAGCTGTCCTTTGCGTTCCTGACTGACTGCGTGTATTGGTTCCTGACTTCCTTGAAAAGATGCATATCGCGTGGACTATTCGATGCTATTGCAGTCCGCCACAGGATGTTTTTGTGCTGGTCGAAGGCAGTCAGGTCTGGAGTAAACCAGGGGCTATATCTGTTCTGAGTTCTGCATTTTTTGAACGGAGCATGCTTATATAGGATGGTGAGGAAGTTACTTTTAAAGAATGACTAGGCATCCTCAACTGACGGGATGAGGTCAATATCCTTCCAGGATACCCGGGCCAGGTCAATTAGATAGGCCTGCTCGCAGAAGTGTTTTAGGAAGCATTTGACAGTGATGAGGGGTGGTCGTTTGACTGCGGGCCCGTAGAGGATACAGGCAATGAGGCAGTGATCGCTGAGATCCTGGTTGAAGACAGCGGAGGTGTATTTGGAGGGCCAGTTGGTCAGGATAACGTCTATGAGGGTGCCCTTGTTTACAGATTTAGGGTTGTACCTGGTGGGTTCCTTGATGATTTGTGTGAGATTGAGGGCTTCTAGCTTAGATTGTAGGACTGCCGGGGTTTTAAGCATATCCCAGTTTAGGTCACCTAACAGAACAAACTCTGAAGCTAGATGGGTGGGCGATCAATTCACAAATGGTGTCCAGGGCACAGCTGGGAGCTGAGGGGGGTCGGTAAGCAGGCGGCAACAGTGAGAGACTTATTTCTGGAGAGAGTAATTTTTTAAATTAGTAGTTCGAACTGTTTGGGTATGGACCTGGAAAGTATGACATTACTGCAGTAGACTGCAACTCCTTCCCCTTTGGCAGTTCTACCTTTGGCAGTTCTATCTCCTCCCCCTTTGGCAGTTCTATTTTGAAGAAAATAAAACAGATCTGATTATCTAAAGTGATCGATAACAACGCTTTGTTCTGTGATGCTTTAAAATATCTGGGAAAATATCTGGAAAAGACTCCGTTGTATATGGGGATATCATTGATTCATTTATTTGACATTCAGAGACTGAGCTACAACCTTTTATAGCCGAGGAGACAAAAACTGCACTTGGCTTGGGAAGTAATTTAAATCTGTCACTATCAATTGATTCAGTTATTCACTTTCTGTACAATAGAACGTGTTTAAACCCAGACAGCTTTTAGGGAAACACGTGTGCCCTCTTGTTGAGTTAAGCCACGTGTCACGCCCTGGTCTTAGTATTTTGTGTTTTCTTAATTATTTTGGTCAGGCCAGGGTGTGACATGGGTTATTTATGTGGTGTGTTTTTGTCTTGGGGTTTTTGTAGGTTATGGATTGTGGTATAGTAGAGTTGTCTTGGTTGTCTAGGTAAGTCTATGGTTGTCTGGAGTGGTTCTCAATCAGAGGCAGGTGTTTATCGTTGTCTCTGATTGGGAACCATATTTAGGCAGCCATATTATTTGAGTGTTTTGTGGGTGATTATTCCTGTCTCTGTGTTTGTTTGCACCAGATAGGGCTGTTTAGGTTTTTCACGGTACGTGTCTTGTATCGTCATTATCTTTATTAAAGATGTATGAAGATAACCACACTGCATTTTGGTCCGATCCCTGCTACACCTCCTCTTCAGAGGAGGAGGAAGAAAACCTTCACAGAATCACCCACCAAAAGAGGACCAAGCGGTGTGGTGACAGGCAGCGGCAGCAGGAGCAGCGAAATCCAGATTTCTGGACATGGGAGGAAATCCCTGGGCTCAGCCTGGAGAATATCGCCGCCCTAAAGAAGAGCTGGAGGTGGAGAAGGCGGAGAGGCGCTGGTATGTGGAGGCAGCACGGCGACGCGGATGGAAGCCCGAGACCGGGCAGGCACCGTGTTAAGCTGTGGAGCGCACGGTGTCTCCAGTGTGGGTGCATAGCCCGGTGCGGTACATACCAGCTCCTCGTATCGGCCGGGCTAGAGTATGCATCGAGACAAGTGTCATGAAGCCGGCTCTACACATCTGGTCTCCAGTGCGTCTCATTGGGCCGGCGTACATGGCAACAGCCTTGCGCACAGTGTCCCCGGTTCGCCTGCATAGCCCAGTGTGGGCTATTCCACCTCGCCGCAGTGGCAGGGCAACCGGGAGTATTCAACCAGGTAAGGTTGAGCAGGCTCGGTGCTCAAGAGCTCCAGTGCGCCAGCACGGTCCGGTCTATCCAGTACCACCTCCACGCACCAGCCCTCCGGTAGCAGCTCCCCGCACAAGGCTTCCTGTGCGTGTCCTCGGCCCAGTACCACCAGTGCCAGCACCACGCATCAGACCTTCAGTGCGCTTCGCCTGTCCAGCGCTGCCAGAGCCTTCCTCCTCTCCAGCGCTGCCGGAGTCTCCCGCCTGTCCAGCGCTGTCAGAGCCATCCTCCTCTACAGCGCTGCGGTAGTCTCCCGCCTGTTCAGCGCTGCCGGAGCTGTCAGAGCCGCCAGTCAGCATGGAGCAGCCAGAGCCGCCAGTCAGCATGGAGCAGCCAGAGCCGCCAGTCAGCATGGAGCAGCCAGAGCCGCCAGTCAGCATGGAGCAGCCAGAGCGCCAGTCAGCATGGAGCAGCCAGAGCTGCCAGTCAGCATGGAGCAGCCAGAGCTGCCAGTCAGCATGGAGCAGCCAGAGACGCCAGTCAGCATGGAGCAGCCAGAGCCGGCAGTCTGCCAGGATCCGCCAGTCTGCCAGGATCCGCCAGTCTGCCAGGATCCGCCAGAGCCGCCAGTCTGCCAGGATCCGCCAGTCTGCCAGGATCCGCCAGGATCCGCCAGTCTGCCAGGATCCGCCATTCAGCCAGGATCCGCCATTCAGCCAGGATCCACCATTCAGCCAGGATCCGCCAGTCAGCCAGGATCTGCCAGAACCGCCAGTCAGCCAGGATCTGCCAGAGCCGCCAGTCAGCCAGGATCTGCCAGAACCACCAGTCAGCCAGGATCTGCCAGAGCCATCAACCTGCCTGAGCTTCCTCTCAGTCCCAAGCTTCCCCTCAGTCCCGGGCTTCCCCTCAGTCCCGAGCTTCCCCTCAGTCCCGAGCTTCCCCTCAGTCCCGAGCTTCCCCTCAGTCCCGAGCTACCCCTCAGTCCCGAGCTACCCCTCAGTCCCGAGCTACCCCTCAGTCCCGAGCTGTCCCTCAGTCCGGAGCTGCCCCTCAGTCCAGTGGGGCCCTTGGTTAGTGTTACTAGGCCAAGGTCGGCGGCGAGGGTCGCCAATCTAAGGACGCAATGTAAGCGGACTAAGACTTTGTTGGAGTGGGGTCCACGTCCCGCGCCGGAGCCGCCACCGTGGACAGACGCCCACCCAGGGGGGGGTTCTGTCACGCCCTGGTCTTAGTATTTTGTGTTTTCTTAATTATTTTGGTCAGGCCAGGGTGTGACATGGGTTATTTATGTGGTGTGTTTTTGCCTTGGGGTTTTTGTAGGTTATGGGATTGTGGTATAGTAGAGTTGTCTTGGTAAGTCTATGGTTGCCTGGAGTGGTTCTCAATCAGAGGCAGGTGTTTATCGTTGTCTCTGATTGGGAACCATATTTAGGCAGCCATATTATTTGAGTGTTTTGTGGGTGATTATTCCTGTCTCTGTGTTTGTTTGCACCAGATAGGGCTGTTTAGGTTTTTCACGGTACGTTTCTTGTTTTTTATTATATCGTCATTATCTTTATTAAAGATGTATGAAGATAACCACGCTGCATTTTGGTCCGATCCCTGCTACACCTCCTCTTCAGAGGAGGAGGAAGAAACCCTTAACACCACGTAAGAAGAGTAGCCAGTAGTTAAAGCTTATATGTTTCTGCGTTGATAGATCTACTCTGTCTGGGGTGGAAAGGTAGGCCTAACTTGTTTTATTTATTGAATTAACTAGGCAAGTCAGTTAAGAACAAATTCTTATTTACAATGACGGCCTACCCCGGCCAATCCCTAACCCAGACGACCCTCAGCTAATTGTGCACTGCCCTATGGGACTCCCAATCACCGCCAGTTGTGATACAGCCTGGAACCAACCAGGGTCTGTAGTGACACCTCTAGCGGACTGAGATGCAGTGCCTTAGACCGCTACGCCACTCGGGAGCCCCTTTTGAAAGTACCATACTCATATTCCTAATGACATCTCAGATTTAATTATTTGCAAACAGGGACAGTTTCATTGCAAACAAGATTTATTGATTTGGCATTGGAGAAATATGATAAGATAAACACATAGGCCTATCTCTCTCTGTCCAATCTCAGCTTGTCATTTTGGTAATTTGTGTGGTATTTAAAAACATTCTGCTAATATGTAAAATTACATTTTAATAAAAGACAATGTTTTCTTGGACTTGCAAATACGATATATTTGTGTAATGCTTTTACTATAAAGGTGATATTTCCACCCCTACTCTTGTCCACTGTGGTCTGTGAACCCACAACCTTCCGGCTGGCAGCCCTGTGCGATATCAAAATTCCTGCGTTGCCATGAAATGCTTACAGGACAAAGAACAGTTTCTAAAACGCCATATCTAAGTCCAAGAAGTGAGGGTAAACGGTAGGCATGTTCTCTGCTATGCACTTTATGTTTTAATTATTCTTTTCTGTGAAATATATTTTGCTGAAGGGAGGGCCATCCATTTTCATTTCAGACAGGTCCAATTTTCTCAATGTAACACTCATTATATATAATGTTCACTCCCTACGTGGAATAATACATTTTCCCTTACATCCATGCCCAAGGCAAAGACCGTTGATAATTGTGTAATGTAATGCAATGCTAACTCCATACTGTATATGCGACAGTGATGTGGAGAGCTAGTGAATTCACAGTGGCGTCATACTTAGAGAGCTGCTCATACAGTGTGGTGGAAGCTCTCTGGGAAGTAACCTAATAGACTGTGAAGGAAAATTCAGGCTTTGATCTTGTCACATGAGCAGTGGATCATGAATGGTGTTGATAGCTGTGACACATTAGGCCTCAGACACTGGCCCAAGGGACCCATGGGAGCTGCTCTGCCCTGTCCTGCCCTGTCTGTGTCTGTGGCTCCTGTTACCCGGCTGGCTACTGTGCTATAGAACTGTGTTTCTCTAAATGATGCATGGCCTTTGTTCATCCTTAACCCAAGAGCACTGGAGACAGGAGTGGATCATGTTTGCACTCATTCCCCTAATTAAACATTTAGATGCCTGATTAGTGGCACACAGGCAGACCTGCGTACAGGAACGTCTCCTTAGAGGAGTGGACTGACAAACATCTGACTACACAGACTGAATCCTTGGCAGGTTTATGGAGAGAGGTTGTCAATTGATATGCCAGGTGGGTCATCATGACACATGATTCAGATTAAGATCCGTCATTATTATTCATTTTACAACAGTCACGATGATTTCAAATACATTATGAACAGGTATAGCTACAGTATATATGTGTCTTTCGCATTTGTCCATTTTGTAAAACAGTCACCTGGACAGCAACACTTTTAATCCATAAAAGCCCAGGATTTTAGGCATTTACAACCCACTCAGCACAGTGACCCAATCACAGTTATGCAAACAGAGATATGCTAGTATGTAGTGCAGTGGCCTGGTATCTAGCACATGGGAAATTAGCATGAGAGAACAGGCACAAAATGGCTCCAGAGCATGTCTACACTGCTGCTGCTAGACAGGGTCTAATCCATGATAAAATCATATCCACAACGAGAAACAACAGGATTAGGACAGAGGGAGTTTCCTGTATGGTAATTTGGGAATGATTTGACAGATACGGATAGAGGAATGTGTCCATGTTTTAATTATTCCATGTTTCCATGTCTATTCTGGTAACATAAACTGTCTGTTGATGCGGTTTGTGAATCCATCCTAACCACTACCATTTTAGCTCTGAATTAAAGGTTAACATTGCTCTATGACAAATCATACACCTAAGGAGGATACTGATCATGGTTCTGTGAAGGGTTGATACATATTCAGGAGCTTATCAAATCAACCTCATTCTATAAATGACTGTTCATCTGTCACTGCAGGAATAGTGGTGGTCAATAGCTCCAACCCCAAACACGCACGCACACATGCACACACAAAAATCACCAATCATGAATCAGGTCATTTCATAATACTCCGAGAATATTTAAGGTGGTTTGAAGTGTTCACACCAATGCATACCAACAATTCAGCAATACCAACTTAGTATTGTTAGCAGCGTGTAGGTGCGTTGAGAAGAGACTGGTTAGATCGTGCACAGATTTTCAGCAAACCTGTACAAGGATTATTTCTCTTCTGATATCCCAGACCCATGGGAAATTACATTGACTTGAAAAGGCCTCTGGAGCTGCAGCCAGGGACTTCAAATCATAAGTTCTCCTTTTGCCTTCAGATTTACAGCTTTGTTGACTTCATGTATATGCATCAGCAACATTTCTTATTTTTAATGAGCACAGAGGCAGTTCCAGAACACTGTGCCCCTGTGCTCTATGAATTGCTAAATTGCAAATGCATTCAGCAGTAAATATCACGCATATTCCCAATTCTGACACAAACTGCAAAGTGTTCTTCAGGTCTACCGCAACTTAAAGTACAGTGGGGCAAAAAAGTATTTAGTCAGCCACCAATTGTGCAACTTCTACCACTTAAAAAGATTAGAGAGGCCTGTAATTCTCATCATAGGTACACTTTAACTATGACAGACAAAATGAGAAAAAAAATCCAGAACATCACATTGTAGGATTTTTAATGAATGTATTTGCAAATTATGGTGGAAAATAGGTGTTTGGTTAATAACAAAAGTTTATCTCAATACTTTGTTAAATACCCTTTGTTGGCAATGACAAAGGTCAAACGTTTTCTGTAAGTCTTCACAAGGTTTTCACACACTGTTGCTGGTATTTTGGCCCATTCCTCCATGCAGATCTCCTCTAGAGCAGTGATGTTTTGGGGCTGTTGCTGAGCAACACGGACTTTCAACTCCCTCCGAAGATTTTCTATGGGGTTGAGATCTAGAGACTGGCTAGGCCACTCCAGGACCTTGAAATGCCTCTTATGAAGCCACTCCTTCGTTGCCCGGGCGGTGTGTTTGGGATTATTGTCATGCTGAAAGACCCAGCCACGTTTCATCTTCAATGCCCTTGATGATGGAAGGAGGTTTTCAGTCAAAATCTCACGATACATGGCCCCATTCATTCTGTCCTTTACACGGATCAGTCGTTCTGGTCCCTTTGCAGAAAAACAGCCCCAAAGCATGATGTTTCCACCCCCATGCTTCACAGTAGGTATGGTGTTCTTTGGATGCAACTCAGCATTCTTTGTCCTCCAAACACGACGAGTTGAGCTTTTACCAAAAAGTTATATTTTGGTTTCATCTGACCATATGACATTCTCCCAATCTTCTTCTGGATCATCCAAATGCTCTCTAGCAAACTTCAGACGGGCCTGGACATGTACTGGCTTAAGCAGGGGGACACGTCTGGCACTGCAGGATTTGAGTCCCTGGCGGCGTAGTGTGTTACTGATGGTACGCTTTGTTTACTTTGGTCCCAGCTCTCTGCAGGTCATTCACTAGGTCCCCCCGTGTGGTTCTTGGATTTTTGCTCACCGTTCTTGTGATCATTTTGACCCCACGGGGTGAGATCTTGCATGGAGCCCCAGATCGAGGGAGATTATCAGTGGTCTTGTATTTTTATTCATAATTGCTCCCACAGTTGATTTCTTCAAACCAAGCTGCTTACCTATTGCAGATTCAGTCTTCCCAGCCTGGTGCAGGTCTACAATTTTGTTTCTGCCGTCTTTTGACAGCTTTTTGGTCTTGGCCATAGTGGAGTTGGGAGTGTGACTGTTTGAGGTTGTGGACAGGTGTCTTTTATACTGATAACAAGTTCAAACAGGTGCCATTAATACAGGTAACGAGTGGAGGACAGAGGAGCCTCTTAAAGAAGAAGTTACAGGTCTGTGAGAGCCAGAAATCTTGCTTGTTTGTAGGTGACCAAATACTTATTTTTCACCATAATTTGAAAATAAATTCATAAAAAATCCTACAATGTGATTTTCTGGATTTTTTTTTCTCTAGTTGAAGTGTACCTATGATGAAAATTACAGGCCTCTCTCATCTTTTTAAGTTGGAGAACTTGCACAATTGGTGGCTGACTAAATACTTTTTTCCCCCACTGTATGTGTGTGAGTGTCCACTGGACAAAAACTTAATTTCAACACGTTATTTCAACTAAGGAAATCTATGTGATGACGTCGAATCAATGTGAAAAACTGATTGGATTGACAAAAAGTCATCAACATAAGGGCTTTTCATACTTTTTTTTACCAAACTTCTAACCTAAATCCAATGACATGGTGAAATGTTTTGTTAATTTCACGTTGAATTCACGTTAGTTGGCAACTCAACCAAATGTAAATCAAAACTAGATGTTTAACTGACGTCTGTGCCCAGTGGGTGTGGTTGATGACGCTAAATAGAAAAGGTCACTATGTTTTTTATCTTTGGCTGGTGGTTTTGACCAGTCTTATGCTAAAGCCTCCTAGCCAGGTCACACAGTAAACACGCACTGGGTTGAATGTAAGTGCCTTACATGAGGTGAGAAGCTTCACTGCTAACTCAATTTGAGAGTGCATCTCTCGGCCCAGTTGGCAGATATGCCAGAGGGGTTGGCACACTGGGACCATGGCCTCTTGTTCACTGTTGCTGATGTGTGCTTGGCCAGCGTCTCTAATAGAATTCATTACAGCCTGCAGTAGACAACACTGAGGACCAGTGATGAATGCATTTGCAGTCTCTTACCACGGGAGATCGAGGTATTCATGATAATTTATCAACTTCTCTTTCTCACACAGCCCCAACTTTTTGTGGTTGCTTTATTATTCAGAAGTAGGAGGGAGAGGAAGAGGGATGGCAATTACATGCTAATGCACAAACTAAACGTGTGAGGATGTTTTTGTTAGTTGTCAGCGATTTGCAATGTCCACCCACTGCTTGCATAGGGTAGAAAATATGATTAGAAATATGATTTGTCTCCACACAAGCATCTATAAAACATAACTACTGTTGCCCTTGCATTCCTATGATTAAAGAAGAACAACAAATTAAGGTTATGTCAACATTATGTCCATATCCACAGAGTAATGTATCACACAGATATAATGGAAAGGATCCCTGGGCAGTTGTCAGCTTTACCCAGTTTGCCTGAATTATAGATTGTATATCTGAGTTCATCTAAGTAATCCTTTATCCATCAAACCCAGTGAGGAAATCATATTTGCAAAAGGATACAGATACAGTAACATGAGATGGGTCAATGTTTGTCATTACAATGTGTTGATGTCCCATATTTATGTAGATCATCATGTTACAGCATTTTCTCCTGTGAAACGACCTTGGCTCGGAGACAGTGACAGCTGTGCATGCTTATTTATGTACTTTGTCTATTGGTTCATATGCCGACTTAACGTATTCATGATGTTTTATGCTGTGAGGCTTTGCCTTTGAACTGAATACAGTACACATATTTACATTCACAGTGTGAAACATATCATTTGGGGAGCTAGATTCAGCACACCTGAACTATTGGACCATAATATTCTAACAACAAAGTGTCCTACATGTTTGTGGTTCTATATAGTATTATCTGGTGGGCTATACACAGTCTTGCTTGAATGATTATTATGAATAGACATCAACAGATATATAAGGACAATATTTGCATTTTCAAGGACAACATCTAAATACTATTCAAATGTGATGTCAAGCAAACAACATGTGGCTCGTTAGTTTATCTAAATACAAGAAATGGTGATTGGAGTAATGTGGAGTCAAATCTGAAAGTTCTAAAATATGAATCTATTGGATTGGATAGTTGGCTACGGTGTATCCTGTAGCCTGAGGTTTGTTACGTTTCTACCTTGAAAAGAGTGGAAGAAATGCAAATCTCTACAATTAAGCTTTGTTTCCCTCTGCATTATAAACACATGAATCCCACAACAATAGCTGCTGGGATCGGATGTTCAGTCTAATCATCTCCATGTAAGCAGACGTTACCCTTTGTGTGATACACACTCCTGTGGGAGAATTGTAATCCCCTTTGTCTTTTGTTGTTTTTCCTATTCGTGTGCCGTGCACACATTCTGAGAGTGTCCCTGAGACACACAGAGAGAGAGGGGGCCCGCGCCAACACATCAGTGCCGTAACGTTACCTAACTCCCCCAGGCAGAAACACAATAGTAAAAGACTGGATGGGCTCCAGCTTCCACCACCAGGAAGGAGAGAGGGAGGGCGAGCTTGGTTACAGTGGTCATACAAACAGCACTCACTAATTGATTGATTTAGTGAAACATTGATAGACCACTGGCCTGAGGGAAGAGGCAGGTGTTTGGCTTGGACAGTACACTACACACACAACCACGGTAACATAAATCTCATGCTCAAGCAGAATTGTAAACGTGAGGTGTTGACTTTCTGTTGTTGTGTTTGTTTTGCTGATGTGGATGAAGCTGCAGACAGTCTGTAGTGAAATGTATCTGAGACCATCCCCCTGAAGGTTTCCCCCTAGAGCTCGTCTTTCATTGTCTTTCATTACTCTCCCTGGTACTGTGGGTTAGGGCAGGAAAAGAAAGAGGGAGCCAAAATTAGAGCAGAGGAAGGGGTTCCTCTTTCTACTCGAAAAATATAAATAGAACACACAGCAATGGCATGGCAGAGGATTTGCTGAGATAATATAATCTTAATGTTGCATGACTTTCCTTTATTTAGGCCAAGCCAGCTGTAAGTAAACTAACATCCCCCTGATGAAAACACTTACCATTTGGAAGCTTTTGACTGTTTTCCTCCAGCCATCCAAACAGGTTGGCAAAGTTGCAGTTGCACACCCAAGGGTTGCCCTCCAGTCTCACCACCCGTAAAGAGGGCAACTGGCTCAGCGCCCCCACCTGAAGGCTAGACAGGGCGTTACGCTCCAGCTCCAGTTCACGCAGGGAGGTGAGGCCCAGGAATGCATCCTCGTTGACCCTGCTCAGATAGGGGTTATTGCCCAGGCGGAGTTTGATCAGGCTACGGGACTGCCCAAAGGTCCCCGAGGGGATCTCAGTCAGGTTGTTGCTGCCCAAGTCCAGAAACACCAGTCTGGAAGAGGTGCTGAGGGTGCCCGGCTCGATGTGGGACAAAGAGTTGTTCCGTAAGTCCAGGTAGACCAGGTCACTGTAGAGCACTAGGAAGTCAGAGGGAATGCGGGGGATACAGTTGTCAGACAGAAGGAGCCTGCGGACGTCCAAGGGGATTTCATCAGGAAGACGGGTGAGTCCACGGCCGCTGCAGTCCACAGTGTGGGGGTCCGGGCACAGGCAGCTTGCTGGACAGTTTTCCCCCTGAGCCCGTAAGACAGAGGACAGCAAGACGAGGAGAGGCTGGAGCCAGCAGACACATGGCAACATGGTCAAGGGGGTAAGAGCAGAGAGGGGCAGAGGAGGCTTGGGGTGAGAAAGAATGGGCAGAGGTGTCGGGAAAGAGAAGCTGGGGTGAGGGTCAGAGGGCGGGAGATTAGGAAAGGGGAGGGGAAGGGGAGAACGAGAGGGAAAAGGGGGGGATCAATCCCTGTGCAGGAGCATCCTGCCGTTCTTGAGATTAAAATCTGAGACAGCTCCGGCATCAGGCAGCGAGAGAGCAGCGTCGAACGCTGTGTTCCGAGATATCATGTAGCAAGCATCCTGGATAGAATAGAGCACTGCTGGCTTTGAAGAAGCTAGGGGAGGGAGATGGCAAGAAGTGGGAGGGAGAGAGCGAAAGAGAGTGAGCGAGCTAGATAGAGGGAGAATGAAAGAGACCTTAGCAGAAAGATTAGGGTGGTCTGGCAAAGGTAAATAGAAACTATAACGAAGCAGGAATAGAGAGAAACTGGGGGCACAGACAGGGGGAGGGGGCTCTGTCCGCCGGGTTAACCCACAGTCGATCTTGGGGGATTGACTGAGGAGGACGCCTGGGTCTCTGAAACAAAAGGATACACGCCGGGGTAAGTCAGTCTCAGGCAGATCAAGTGAAGAGGGAAATTGTTACATCCCTCCATTTGTCACAATGTTGCAAATTTCGGAGAGACAGACAGCAAGGTTTATTAAGTGGGAATGCCTGTCGATCTGATCTGCTGCTAATCTAAAAGGATATACAATCCAACAGTAACACGGCTGAAGTGTATGCAAGGTTTTTTATTCCTTCTCTACCTCCCTGTGCTCTGCAACTCGCCAGCAGAGCAGAGCTCGACAAAACACTCCCCAGCTGGGTCCCGACGCTCTGTTGCTATTGAGAGAGAATCCAAATCCGTCAGTCCGTGGAGAAGTCATATTCATGCAGATGACAATCCTGAATTTAGCACAGTAGCAGTCAATTGAATGTCTGTCTGTCTGTCTGTCTGTCTGTCTGTCTGTCTGTCTGTCTGTCTGTCTGTCTGTCTGTCTGTCTGTCTGTCTGTCTGTCTGTCTCAGAATGTGCCAAGGTTTATCTCATGCCCTCCTCATTGCTATGAAGGAGGCGTGCCTTTAGCATGTTGACAAAACATGATGTCACTTCCTAGTGTGAAAATATTTGGGTTGTTTCACTAAGATTTTTACAGTTTTTAAATCCCAATCATTTCTATTACTGATTGTCGTGAATTTAGCAAATAAATTAATAATTAAATGTATGATTAATTAATATACATTGATACAAATATTGATATTACAAAATATTTTGTATCATTATGTATCGCTTTTTTAATTTGTATTTTTTGTATTTTATGGTTTAACCTTTTGATATCATAGACTAGTATAAAGGGCTTTATATAATGGCTTTGTTGAATACTTGTTTCTGATTGGCTTGAAGGGCATTCTAGAGAATGCATTATTTCCCTTTATACAAAGGGTGGGTCTAATCCTGAATGCTGATTGGTTAAAACCGCATTCCAGCAGATGTCTATTCCACAAGTTACCACCGGCTAAATCTTTGACATTAAAATGCCTATTTACTCTGTTACATCTGACTGCGCAATCCACTGTCTCATCAGCTCAGCCAGGCAATTTATAAACTTTAAATCCACTATAAAAATAATCTAGACAGTATCTCACATTTATTTTAGAATAACATTTAGTTTTCAACAGCGGAGATTTGTATAAACCTTGCTGTCTGTCTCTCCAACATTTGCAACATTGTTTCAATATTCAAATTCGATCTCCAGCTGTCCCATAGTAATGAGCAAGTCAGGAGTCGGGATGAGACAGACACTCCTTACAAAAAAATTGACTGTGGTATTTTGGATGCAGTAATTGCAGAAGAACTACAGTGCACTCTGACTGCACATTTTTGTTGTTGTAAGGGAGGCAGGCAGCTTTCCTCAGCCAGTCGAAATCATGAATCAGCACCGTTTTATCAAATAACTATCAATAAAAAACAGGTCAACGAATTAAGTGCAGCAATTATATATATCTTTTTTTTCCGTAGAACACATAGCCCCTTACATAATCAATGAAACAATACAAAAATGACATCCAGGTTTAAAATTATTTAAATCTGAATAATGAATGTCGCTTTGTTTTATTTGTCCTCCCTCAAACAGAATATTATTTATCTCTCCTACAGTCTTAATCCCAGAGTCTCTGAGAATGACGAGACAATGCATTGATAGACATCCTCACAGTAACATCACCATTTTCAAGACGATCTTGTCCGAAGGTGACAGACAGCGCTACACAACCCGCCCACGCTACAGTCAGACAGATGCTTCATTATTATCCCGGAAAATGGAATAAGTCTCAACTGTGACCTTTTCAAAAACTGCACATATAACCTTCGCCCTTGTTTGCACTGCGAGCCAAACGTCAGCACTTTAAGTCAGCTCAGGTTATACAATGATCCTTTTGATGCACTGTCACAGTAGATTGCACTACAACTGCCTGATGGGAACAAATCACTTTTTTTCATGCAGCCACCGAGCACATGTGTGTCTACAATCTATATCCTTAATAGTAAAACACAAAGGGACCAGTGACTGCGTCTCAAACCACAACAGTGGAACAGGTTTAAATTCAGAATCTCAATTAGATTTCCCCAATGGGATCTGTATCAACAGGCAATGGAATTAGACCAAGGTTGTAGCACAGGGACAGAGTGGAGGAGTCCTGAGAGACGTGGAAGGAGATGGAGTAGTAAAAGGCTCTGTATGATGGGATGTAATGGGAGAATATGGAGTACATATCAATGGGTAAATAGAAGCCCTGCCTGCCTGAGCCGTTATTACCAGTAGTGACCCTCTATAGTAATTCTCAACCTCGGCATCACAACATAAGAACGTGTGTCTGTATTTACAGAATGCATTGTGTTTGGCAATGCAAACAGCTCCAGTTGTCAGTGAATAACAGCAACGCACCTACATTATACCTCGTCATCCGTAAACCAATGTCTCACATCCCTGCTTTAGGGTGTGAGCTGAAGTGAGTTCTTTTCGCTAGAAAGCACACCTGTGATATCGCTCAGGGCAGGAGAGCAGCTTCTTCATCAAAATAACGTCATATTTTCGACCTATTCCAGCACAATGATAGAGCGTTTCATATTGTACTCTGCAAGGGAAAAGCACATCTCTATTATACCCTAACTGCCAGGTTTCATTACTAGACTTGTGACTTATGTGTTGCCAGGTAGAGGATCTATGAGCAGCATTACTCAGCCTGTGGTCGGCTAACCATCTCTATATTTACACACAAGCCAGACATTGCATATTAATAATGCTTTGGTTCTTTGTTGGATTTAGCGCCGCTATGATATAAAACCTGTTAGTTATAACACTAACAGGTTTTATATCATAGACACGGAATTAGCTGACTCACTGTTAGCTTTTTTGTTTTGTTTTGAACCAGCAATTTAATTATAGACAGACTCAAGACTCAAAGTAATATATTCTTCTAAATTGCGGAATCCAAACACTGTAGGCTGTATGAGTGTAATTTCCAACTGTCATTTATTTTTAATCAACATGTTTAATTACTATATTCATGACTGTGTTTAAGACATCCCTTCCCCCCTTCCTGTTGTGGCATGTTTGTGCCAGCTGAGTAATTGCCAAGCAGCTCAGAATGAAATGGACTGAGAACAGAGAGATTTGGTTAAAATGGAGAGGTTTCCAAATTGAAATGCATGTGGAGCACCACTCTTAGCAGGTATGACGGCCTCCAACTCCCTGATGAGAGTTGTTCAGTCGGAAACGGTTATCTTGTGTAAATTCAGGTCTGCTGGCTGTCAGTGCGTAAGAGCCAGGGTGAGTAATAGGAAACTTTGAAGGGTTGATTTAGGTTTGAAATGATTAACGATTACCATAAGATGTCAGTATAATTAGCACTAGGTATAAACAACACCATCAAAGTGGTCATTGAAGCCCATCTCTTCTCTCTTTCTCAGTGTGAAAATGGTGGTGGAGTATGGTAACTAGAGAATGATGGGACGGGGCTTGAAGATCTTTATATCGGCTGCCAGACGGAGGGAGATGCTGGAATGTATTTGGGGCAAGTCTACGCTAAAGTACAAATAGGCCATTCACATTCTGCGGATATAATTTGGCAAAGTCCCTACTTACTTTTCACACTATGAGTTTAATACTATTCCAACTCCATTGTATCTCTGTATTATGCTGTGTGTGCCTTGAGCATAGGATGATTCAGGATGATTCATGAAATACCTTTTGTGTAACATCCTCAATGGCTTCAAATCCCACTCCAAACCTAAAAGATGTGAGAGGCTATTTAGTCTGTCAAAAATAAAGGCTGCGTGAAACACCACTTTCCTGACAGCTGTTAGCACAAACCGATCCCTCAGTATTTAGACCAATGTCGAGTCACTGAGGTGTTCAAAGTAGTGTAAATACAACCTGAGAGAAAAATATAAGCTCGAGCTTCAGCTATCACTGACCTTGTCTGCGAGCACCAACATTGATCCAGGTTTACCTCGCTGCTCGTCCTGGGGGATTCATTTTGAGAAATAACAGCCCGTGTGGATATCAAGAACCTTGCCATTAATGTCAGCCACATCTGTGCTACTGAAGACTAAATGTATCATTGCTATTGCTGCTTATGCAGATAAATGAATCCCAAGCCAGATATATTAAAACAGAGAGGCTGTCTTGAGATGGGTGAAAACAATATGTGGTTGTCTGTACTGAATACAAAAAACATAATGTGAAAATACAATCTTGTCCATACCTGATCAAGGGCATTTTCACATTGACAAATCGTTGTATCTCTAGGAATTTGTAGTTCAGCATCTCTCAACAATGACATCTCACTATACTTCTCACTATCCAAGGATTAGACCAGAGGTTGTGCTCGAAGGGATCTTCAATCAGTCACACACCAATCAAAGCCCTCCTCCACTCCACTCAAAAGTAGTGGATAATGACTGCACATCCTCCCTCTCAACCTATAAACAGTAAAGCAGATTGCAGAGCAGGGAGTAGTTAGTAGGGAGTAGTGAGTAGGGAGTAGCGAGTAGGGAGTAGCGAGTAGCTAGTAGTGGGTAGGGAGTAGGGAGTAGTGGGTAGGGAGTAGGGAGTAGCGAGTAGTGGGTAGCGTGTGGAGAGGGACAGGATAGGAAACCCCAGCTAGGCGGCAGGCAGGCAACTGAGTGTCAACAGGGTTATATAACCCCAGCACTGAGCACAGCCCAGCGTGCTGAGTTAGTAAGTGTGGGGCCGTGGCAGGAGGGCCTTCATTCCCCATGGTTAACCACTGTGAGAGGCTCTCCACCTGCAATTAAAGCAGGGCACATCAATAAATGATGAATGTCAAGTGCAGCTTGTTATTTGGCTTTGCTGGTGCCCCATGCTGGGTCTTTGCTATTGCTATTGCGGCGGGGGGGAGTAAGGAGGAACAAGGACAGGAGGTAGGGGTTCATAGGCACCACACAGCAAATGTCACCTCCCTTAGAACACTTCTGGGAATGTAATGGACAGACATTCAAGATGCAGGAGCAGCTGTCGCGTCTTAAGCTATCTGTTGGCATTTGGGAATCTGGTATGCTTGCCCTGTGCCAGGCCAGGAAGGGAGGCAGGAGAGAGGGGTGGTCTGTCAGGCAAGGGCACAGTGGACAGAGAACCCCGGGCACATCTGACTCCCCATCATGGTGTTATGAGCCAGAATCACCCTGATATAACTTGTGTCCTCAACAGTGTCTGGACAAGCTAACCCTGGTTGGCTGTCTGTCACTGTGGTAGACCCCACACAACCTAAAGCAGAACACAACAGAGCAATAAGGAACACCACAAACTGCCTGTAACCCGTCATCTCCTTAACTAACATGCAATAAGATATTGAGATTTGAACATACTGCCTGCAAAAGTAATGATTGTGAGTATTTGACTTGCGTGACTAGTGATCCTTGTGGCTGTGTGGTTCCTTCTTAAACAGATTAGCCAGCCAGCCACAGGCGTGGGAGACGACAGCCCTGCACCAGTTATTAAGCTGATTGTTTCAGGCTCTTTATGATGAATGCAGTCAAAGTCTCTTGATCTCGGCCTGCTCTTTCAGATTGCTGATAGAAGAATATCCAGTCCAGTGCATCCCAGAATCTAAATCGTATTAGTCTATGCATACCAGCACCTCCAATCAGATGGTTCAATGACTCAACAATGCTTTCCCATGTTACTTTAACCTGAAATCTTGAGCTGTAGATAGGAAGTAAAAACATGATATGTGCTAAGTGTTACATTTCACTGGTGCCTTGAATCTGTTTTCTAACATACATAAATTATACTATATTGTTCTATGTTGATCTGTTGTTTTGAGCGCCAGGTATAACAGTTCTTGTTACATCACAGTCTAGATGATAGATGTGTGTACACATCTATTCACAAGTATAATTCATGAGAATATGGTGAAAAGGCACACCATCTGGTACATCCAGGACTCCAGTCAAGTGGAGCAGGATCAGATGTTTATTGTAGTGCCAGTTTGACACACGCTGTACTTTCCTCACTGATTTCCTACGGATTTGTGGGAGAGTATTATATGCACTATCATCCATTTGGTGAGCCGTAAAGATTATACCATATTCTATATGACTGGAACCTCTCTGATTTATGCGCTCTTAGATTGTAAAGTGTGATGACATTTAAGAGCTGCTGCTATGTCACAGGGCAGAATAAAAGAGCAAAGACATTATTTATGCCTGCCTCAGTTATTTGTCAGAATACTGCATTGGATCAGTATCAATTTAGCTTCCCCTTTGTATTTTATAGCTACTGTACAACACACATTGTTCAATATCAATATTGCAGCTAAATGAACAGCCAGTGTGTCTGGTTGTGTGAATCCTGCAAGTATGCATGTGGGATCTGTTGGCAGTGCCTTTTGGACGGCTCTGCAATATGTGATCTGTCATTGCTCATCCTGCAGAGGTCACAACCCCTGTCAGGTGGGCGTGCAAGCCAGTTGCATGCAAGCATGATGAAATGTACATTAAACACATATAATTAAACGGTTATCTGAGAAGGGTGTGGGTAGGTTGGTAAGAGCAATGTTAAGGTCCTGTGTTCAATTCCCACAGGGATCACATACACATGCTGAAAAATATAGAGTCACTATACTGTCAATCGCCTTGGATAAAAGCTTCTGCTCAGTGGCATAAATTAATATTATTATATTATTTTACTCTTTTCAGAATAATTAACTGCTCAATGAACCGGAAGGTGGCCTTCTGTTGCTCTCTAAATCAACTGTTTTTAAAAAAATGTTTTTTTACATTTGACCTTTATTTAACTAGGCAAGTCAGTTAAGAACAAATTCTTATTTTCAATGACAGCCTAGGAACAGTGGGTTAACTGCCTGTTCAGGGGTAGAACGACAGATTTGTACCTTGTCAGCTCAGGGATTTGAACTTGCAACCTTTCAGTTACTAGTCCAACACTCTAACCACTAGGCTACCCTGCCGCCCCTGTAACTTAAAATAAAATATATTTTGGTATAAATCTTGTTATAATATAACTGTGATTTTTTTTCATGCTTGGTAAACTTTTTCTGATGTTGTTGCGTACATGTACATGCCCTTCCAGCTCTACCTACCCAAGTAAACTGCTGAATAAGACAACTGTCTGATACTGCCATACAGCTCCTAAACCTATGATTTAGCAGGTTTTGAGTGCACATGAATATGCCCATGTTTAAGTCTTGCTGAGTCACAGCATTCTATCAATCATAACACTCTCATGACTTGTTCAATATATAGCATCTTCTGGGAAAATAATGCTTGAGTTAATGCGTATTACAGCACAAGAAAACTGAGACTGTGTAAGAATAATTGTGGTCCCTAGGACTCCATAAAAAGGTCCTGATCCTTTTGTAATCAGTGGCCATGGCAGACGTTAGTCAGGGGAAGCTCCCGACACTCATACATCCCTATAATACATCCCTGTAACCTCAGGATGAGCAGTGAGTAACCAGGGCTTTCTAAGTGTGTCATCTCTCAGCATGTCTAGTACTGGGAGTGGGTGGAGATAGTGACTCTCGTCACCCTACAGGAACCCTGAAAACAGCGAGAAGTCATACTGTACGATACGGGGGAGAGGACAGACTATATCTACAACATTCCTTGCTCTCAACTCTGTCACGCTGTTTGCCACTCGTGGAAGTGTGCACAGCTCGCCTGTCAAAGGCCAACACACAACTACCTTTCTTTGCCAACTGCCAGGGCAGATGAGACAGTTAGTTTGGTCGCAGGGTAGTATTACCCCTACACAACAGAAAGTGCCTCTCACTCCCACTCAGCTGTTCTATTGGTGGATGTGTTTATGTGGTGATGATGTTTTAACTTTGGCCTCAGGCGTCAACGTTTCTCTAATTTTCTCCTCACTGTATTTTGTTACCATCTGCACATGGTGTCAGCACGAACTGAACGTTTTCTGCAATGTCACAGTAACCCCGTCGGTAAGGTAATGTGTAATGTCACAGTAACCCCGTCGGTAAGGTAATGTGTAATGTCACAGTAACCCCGTCGGTAAGGTAATGTGTAATGTCACAGTAACCCCGTCGGTAAGGTAATGTGTAATGTCACAGTAACGGTAAGGTAATGTGTAATGTCACAGTAACCCCGTCGGTAATGTGTAATGTAATGTAAGGTAATGTCACAGTAACCCCCGGTAAGGTAATGTGTAATGTCACAGTAACCCCGTCGGTAAGGTAATGTGTAATGTCACAGTAAGTCGGTAAGGTAATGTGTAATGTCACCCCGTCGGTAAGGTAATGTGTAATGTCACAGTAACCCCGTCGGTAAGTGTAATGTGTAATGTCACAGTAACCCCGTCGGTAAGGTAATGTGTAATGTCACAGTAACCCCGTCGGTAAGGTAATGTGTAATGTCACAGTAACCCCGTAAGGTAAGGTAATGTAAGGTAATAATGTCACAGTAACCCCGTCGGTAAGGTAATGTGTAATGTCACAGTAACCCCGTCGGTAAGGTAATGTGTAATGTCACAGTAACCCCGTCGGTAAGGTAATGTGTAATGTCACAGTAACCCCGTCGGTAAGGTAATGTGTAATGTCACAGTAACCCCGTCGGTAAGGTAATGTGTAATGTCACAGTAACCCGTCGGTAAGGTAATGTGTAATGTCGGTAAGGTAATGTGTAATGTCACAGTAACCCCGTCGGTAAGGTAATGTGTAATGTCACAGTAACCCCGTCGGTAAGGTAATGTGTAATGTCACAGTAACCCCGTCGGTAAGGTAATGTGTAATGTCACAGTAACCCCGTCGGTAAGGTAATGTGTAATGTCACAGTAACCCCGTCGGTAAGGTAATGTGTAATGTGTCACAGTAACCCCGTCGGTAAGGTAATGTGTAATGTCACAGTAAGTAACCCCGTCGGTAAGGTAATGTGTAATGTCACAGTAACCCCGTCGGTAAGGTAATGTGTAATGTCACAGTAACCCCGTCGGTAAGGTAATGTGTAATGTCACAGTAACCCCGTCGGTAAGGTAATGTGTAATGTCACAGTAACCCCGTCGGTAAGGTAATGTGTAATGTCACAGTAACCCCGTCGGTAAGGTAATGTGTAATGTCACAGTAACCCCGTCGGTAAGGTAATGTGTAATGTCACAGTAACCCCGTCGGTAAGGTAATGTGTAATGTCACAGTAACCCCGTCGGTAAGGTAATGTGTAATGTCACAGTAACCCCGTCGGTAAGGTAATGTGTAATGTCACAGTAACCCCGTCGGTAAGGTAATGTGTAATGTCACAGTAACCCCGTCGGTAAGGTAATGTGTAATGTCACAGTAACCCCGTCGGTAAGGTAAGTAATGTAATAAGGTGTAATGTCACAGTAACCCCGTCGGTAAGGTAATGTGTAATGTCACAGTAACCCCGTCGGTAAGGTAATGTGTAATGTCACAGTAACCCCAGTCGGTAAGGTAATGTGTAATGTCACAGTGTCAGGTAATGTGTAATGTCACAGTAACCCCGTCGGTAAGGTAATGTGTAATGTCACAGTAACCCACAGTCGGTAAGGTAATGTGTAATGTCACAGTAACCCCGTCGGTAAGGTAATGTGTAATGTCACAGTAACCCCGTCGGTAAGGTAATGTGTAATGTCACAGTAACCCCGTCGGTAAGGTAATGTGTAATGTCACAGTAACCCCGTCGGTAAGGTAATGTGTAATGTCACAGTAACCCCGTCGGTAAGGTAATGTGTAATGTCACAGTAACCCCGTCGGTAAGGTAATGTGTAATGTCACAGTAACCCCGTCGGTAAGGTAATGTGTAATGTCACAGTAACGGTAAGGTAATGTGTAATGTCACAGTAACCCCGTCGGTAAGGTAATGTGTAATGTCACAGTAACCCCGTCGGTAAGGTAATGTGTAATGTCACAGTAACCCCGTCGGTAAGGTAATGTGTAATGTCACAGTAACCCCGTCGGTAAGGTAATGTGTAATGTCACAGTAACCCCGTCGGTAAGGTAATGTGTAATGTCACAGTAACCCCGTCGGTAAGGTAATGTGTAATGTCACAGTAACCCGTCGGTAAGGTAATGTGTAATGTCACAGTAACCCCGTCGGTAAGGTAATGTGTAATGTCACAGTAACCCCGTCGGTAAGGTAATGTGTAATGTCACAGTAACCCCGTCGGTAAGGTAATGTGTAATGTCACAGTAACCCCGTCGGTAAGGTAATGTGTAATGTCACAGTAACCCCGTCGGTAAGGTAATGTGTAATGTCACAGTAACCCCGTCGGTAAGGTAATGTGTAATGTCACAGTAACCCCGTCGGTAAGGTAATGTGTAATGTCACAGTAACCCCGTCGGTAAGGTAATGTGTAATGTCACAGTAACCCCGTCGGTAAGGTAATGTGTAATGTCACAGTAACCCCGTCGGTAAGGTAATGTGTAATGTCACAGTAACCCCGTCGGTAAGGTAATGTGTAATGTCACAGTAACCCCGTCGGTAAGGTAATGTGTAATGTCACAGTAACCCCGTCGGTAAGGTAATGTGTAATGTCACAGTAACCCCGTCGGTAAGGTAATGTGTAATGTCACAGTAATGTGTAATGTCACAGTAACCCCGTCGGTAAGGTAATGTGTAATGTCACAGTAACCCCGTCGGTAAGGTAATGTGTAATGTCACAGTAATAAGGTAATGTAATGTCGGTAAGGTAATGTGTAATGTCACAGTAACCCCGTCGGTAAGGTAATGTGTAATGTCACAGTAACCCCGTCGGTAAGGTAATGTGTAATGTCACAGTAACCCCGTCGGTAAGGTAATGTGTAATGTCACAGTAACCCCGTCGGTAAGGTAATGTGTAATGTCACAGTAACCCCGTCGGTAAGGTAATGTGTAATGTCACAGTAACCCCGTCGGTAAGGTAATGTGTAATGTCACAGTAACCCCGTCGGTAAGGTAATGTGTAATGTCACAGTAACCCCGTCGGTAAGGTAATGTGTAATGTCACAGTAACCCCGTCGGTAAGGTAATGTGTAATGTCACAGTAATGTAAGGTAATGTGTAATGTCACAGTAACCCCGTCGGTAAGGTAATGTGTAATGTCACAGTAACCCCGTCGGTAAGGTAATGTGTAATGTCACAGTAACCCCGTCGGTAAGGTAATGTGGTAATGTCACAGTAATGTAATGTGTAATGTCACAGTAACCCCGTCGGTAAGGTAATGTGTAATGTCACAGTAACCCCGTCGGTAAGGTAATGTGTAATGTCACAGTAACCCCGTCGGTAAGGTAATGTGTAATGTCACAGTAACCCCGTCGGTAAGGTAATGTGTAATGTCACAGTAACCCCGTCGGTAAGGTAATGTGTAATGTCACAGTAACCCCGTCGGTAAGGTAATGTGTAATGTCACAGTAACCCCGTCGGTAAGGTAATGTGTAATGTCACACAGTAACCCGTCGGTAAGGTAATGTGTAATGTCACAGTAACCCCGTCGGTAAGGTAATGTGTAATGTCACAGTAACCCCGTCGGTAAGGTAATGTGTAATGTCACAGTAACCCCGTCGGTAAGGTAATGTGTAATGTCACAGTAACCCCGTCGGTAAGGTAATGTGTAATGTCACAGTAACCCCGTCGGTAAGGTAATGTGTAATGTCACAGTAACCCCGTCGGTAAGGTAATGTGTAATGTCACAGTAACCCCGTCGGTGTAAAGGTAATGTGTAATGTCACAGTAACCCCGTCGGTAAGGTAATGTGTAATGTCACAGTAACCCCGTCGGTAAGGTAATGTGTAATGTCACAGTAACCCCGTCGGTAAGGTAATGTGTAATGTCACAGTAACCCCGTCGGTAAGGTAATGTGTAATGTCACAGTAACCCCGTCGGTAAGGTAATGTGTAATGTCACAGTAACCCCGTCGGTAAGGTAATGTGTAATGTCACAGTAACCCCGTCGGTAAGGTAATGTGTAATGTCACAGTAACCCCGTCGGTAAGGTAATGTGTAATGTCACAGTGTCAGGTAATGTGTAATGTCACAGTAACCCCGTCGGTAAGGTAATGTGTAATGTCACAGTAACCCCGTCGGTAAGGTAATGTGTAATGTCACAGTAACCCCGTCGGTAAGGTAATGTGTAATGTCACAGTAACCCCGTCGGTAAGGTAATGTGTAATGTCACAGTAACCCCGTCGGTAAGGTAATGTGTAATGTCACAGTAACCCCGTCGGTAAGGTAATGTGTAATGTCACAGTAACCCCGTCGGTAAGGTAATGTGTAATGTCACAGTAACCCCGTCGGTAAGGTAATGTGTAATGTCACAGTAACCCCCGGTAAGGTAATGTGTAATGTCACAGTAACCCCGTCGGTAAGGTAATGTGTAATGTCACAGTAACCCCGTCGGTAAGGTAATGTGTAATGTCACAGTAACCCCGTCGGTAAGGTAATGTGTAATGTCACAGTAACCCCGTCGGTAAGGTAATGGTAATGTCACAGTAATGTCACAGTATGTCACCCCGTCGGTAAGGTAATGTGTAATGTCACAGTAACCCCGTCGGTAAGGTAATGTGTAATGTCACAGTAACCCCGTCGGTAAGGTAATGTGTAATGTCACAGTAACCCCGTCGGTAAGGTAATGTGTAATGTCACAGTAACCCCGTCGGTAAGGTAATGTGTAATGTCACAGTAACCCCGTCGGTAAGGTAATGTGTAATGTCACAGTAACCCCGTCGGTAATGTCACAGTAAAGGTAATGTGTAATGTCACAGTAACCCCGTCGGTAAGGTAATGTGTAATGTCACAGTAACCCCGTCGGTAAGGTAATGTGTAATGTCACAGTAACCCCGTCGGTAAGGTAATGTGTAATGTCACAGTAACCCCGTCGGTAAGGTAATGTGTAATGTCACAGTAACCCCGTCGGTAAGGTAATGTGTAATGTCACAGTAACCCCGTCGTAAGGTAATGGTAAGGTAATGTGTAATGTCACAGTAACCCCGTCGGTAAGGTAATGTGTAATGTCACAGTAACCCCGTCGGTAAGGTAATGGTAATGTAACCCCGTCGGTAATGTGTAATGTCACAGTAACCCCGTCGGTAAGGTAAGGTAATGTGTAATGTCACAGTAACCCCGTCGGTAAGGTAATGTGTAATGTCACAGTAACCCCGTCGGTAAGGTAATGTGTAATGTCACAGTAACCCCGTCGGTAAGGTAATGTGTAATGTCACAGTAACCCCGTCGGTAAGGTAATGTGTAATGTCACAGTAACCCCGTCGGTAAGGTAATGTGTAATGTCACAGTAACCCCGTCGGTAAGGTAATGTGTAATGTCACAGTAACCCCGTCGGTAAGGTAATGTGTAATGTCACAGTAACCCCGTCGGTAAGGTAATGTGTAATGTCACAGTAACCCCGTCGGTAAGGTAATGTGTAATGTCACAGTAACCCCGTCGGTAAGGTAATGTGTAATGTCACAGTAACCCAGTAACCCCGTCGGTAAGGTAATGTGTAATGTCACAGTAACCCCGTCGGTAAGGTAATGTGTAATGTCACAGTAACCCCGTCGGTAAGGTAATGTGTAATGTCACAGTAACCCCGTCGGTAAGGTAATGTGTAATGTCACAGTAACCCCGGTAAGGTAATGTGTAATGTCGGTAAGGTAATGTGTAATGTCACAGTAACCCCGTCGGTAAGGTAATGTGTAATGGTAATGTGTAATGTCACAGTAACCCCGTCGGTAAGGTAATGTGTAATGTCACAGTAACCCCGTCGGTAAGGTAATGTGTAATGTCACAATGTCGGTAAGGTAATGTGTAATGTCACAGTAACCCCGTCGGTAAGGTAATGTGTAATGTCACAGTAACCCCGTCGGTAAGGTAATGTGTAATGTCGGTAAGGTAATGTGTAATGTCACAGTAACCCCGTCGGTAAGGTAATGTGTAATGTCACAGTAACCCCGTCGGTAAGGTAATGTGTAATGTCACAGTAACCCCGTCGGTAAGGTAATGTGTAATGTCACAGTAACCCCGTCGGTAAGGTAATGTGTAATGTCACAGTAACCCCGTCGGTAAGGTAATGTGTAATGTCACAGTAACCCCGTCGGTAAGGTAATGTGTAATGTCACAGTAACGGTAAGGTAATGTGTAATGTCACAGTAACCCCGTCGGTAAGGTAATGTGTAATGTCACAGTAACCCCGTCGGTAAGGTAATGTGTAATGTCACAGTAACCCCCGGTAAGGTAATGTGTAATGTCACAGGTCGGTAAGGTAATGTGTAATGTCACAGTAACCCCGTCGGTAACCCCGTCGGTAAGGTAATGTGTAATGTCACAGTAACCCCGTCGGTAAGGTAATGTGTAATGTCACAGTAACCCCGTCGGTAAGGTAATGGTAATGGTAATGTGTAAATGTCACAGTAACCCCGTCGGTAAGGTAATGTGTAATGTCACAGTAACCCCGTCGGTAAGGTAATGTGTAATGTCACAGTAACCCCGTCGGTAAGGTAATGTGTAATGTCACAGTAACCCCGTCGGTAAGGTAATGTGTAATGTCACAGTAACCCCGTCGGTAAGGTAATGTGTAATGTCACAGTAACCCCGTCGGTAAGGTAATGTGTAATGTCACAGTAACCCCGTCGGTAAGGTAATGTGTAATGTCACAGTAACCCCGTCGGTAAGGTAATGTGTAATGTCACAGTAACCCCGTCGGTAAGGTAATGTGTAATGTCACAGTAACCCCGTCGGTAAGGTAATGTGTAATGTCACAGTAACCCCGTCGGTAAGGTAATGTGTAATGTCACAGTAACCCCGTCGGTAAGGTAATGTGTAATGTCACAGTAACCCCGTCGGTAAGGTAATGTGTAATGTCACAGTAACCCCGTCGGTAAGGTAATGTGTAATGTCACAGTAACCCCAGTCGGTAAGGTAATGTGTAATGTCACAGTAACGGTAAGGTAATGTGTATGTCACCCCGTCGGTAAGGTAATGTGTAATGTCACAGTAACCCCGTCGGTAAGGTAATGTGTAATGTCACAGTAACCCCAGTCGGTAAGGTAATGTGTAATGTCACAGTAACCCCAGTCGGTAAGGTAATGTGTAATGTCACAGTAACCCCGTCGGTAAGGTAATGTGTAATGTCACAGTAACCCCGTCGGTAAGGTAATGTGTAATGTCACAGTAACCCCGTCGGTAAGGTAATGTGTAATGTCACAGTAACCCCGTCGGTAAGGTAATGTGTAATGTCACAGTAACCCCGGTAAGGTAATGTGTAATGTCGGTAAGGTAATGTGTAATGTCACAGTAACCCCGTCGGTAAGGTAATGTGTAATGTCACAGTAACCCCGTCGGTAAGGTAATGTGTAATGTCACAGTAACCCCGTCGGTAAGGTAATGTGTAATCACAGTCACAGTAACCCCGTCGGTAAGGTAATGTGTAATGTCACAGTAACCCCGTCGGTAAGGTAATGTGTAATGTCACAGTAACCCCGTCGGTAAGGTAATGTGTAATGTCACAGTAACCCCGTCGGTAAGGTAATGTGTAATGTCACAGTAACCCCGTCGGTAAGGTAATGTGTAATGTCACAGTAACCCCGTCGGTAAGGTAATGTGTAATGTCACAGTAACCCCGTCGGTAAGGTAATGTGTAATGTCACAGTAACCCCGTCGGTAAGGTAATGTGTAATGTCACAGTAACCCCGTCGGTAAGGTAATGTGTAATGTCACAGTAACCCCGTCGGTAAGGTAATGTGTAATGTCACAGTAACAGTAACCCCGTCGGTAATGGTAATGTGTAATGTCACAGTAACCCCGTCGGTAAGGTAATGTGTAATGTCACAGTAACCCCGTCGGTAAGGTAATGTGTAATGTCACAGTAACCCCGTCGGTAAGGTAATGTGTAATGTCACAGTAACCCCGTCGGTAAGGTAATGTGTAATGTCACAGTAACCCCGTCGGTAAGGTAATGTGTCACAGTGTCATGTCACAGTAACCCCGTCGGTAAGGTAATGTGTAATGTCACAGTAACCCCGTCGGTAAGGTAATGTGTAATGTCACAGTAACCCCGTCGGTAAGGTAATGTGTAATGTCACAGTAACCCCGTCGGTAAGGTAATGTGTAATGTCACAGTAACCCCGTCGGTAAGGTAATGTGTAATGTCACAGTAACCCCGTCGGTAAGGTAATGTGTAATGTCACAGTAACCCCGTCGGTAAGGTAATGTGTAATGTCACAGTAACCCCGTCGGTAAGGTAATGTGTAATGTCACAGTAACCCCGTCGGTAAGGTAATGTAACCCCGTCGGTAAGGTAATGTGTAATGTCACAGTAACCCCGTCGGTAAGGTAATGTGTAATGTCACAGTAACCCCGTCGGTAAGGTAATGTGTAATGTCACAGTAACCCCGTCGGTAAGGTAATGGTAAGGTAATGTGTAATGTCACAGTAACCCCGTCGGTAAGGTAATGTGTAATGTCACAGTAACCCCGTCGGTAAGGTAATGTAAGGTAATGTAATGTAATGTCACAGTAACCCCGTCGGTAAGGTAATGTGTAATGTCACAGTAACCCCGTCGGTAAGGTAATGTGTAATGTCACAGTAACCCCGTCGGTAAGGTAATGTGTAATGTCACAGTAACCCCGTCGGTAAGGTAATGTGTAATGTCACAGTAACCCCGGTAAGGTAATGTGTAATGTCACAGGTCGGTAAGGTAATGTGTAATGTCACAGTAACCCCGTCGGTAAGGTAATGTGTAATGTCACAGTAACCCCGTCGGTAAGGTAATGTGTAATGTCACAGTAACCCCGTCGGTAAGGTAAGTCACAGTAACCCCGTCGGTAAGGTAATGTGTAATGTCACAGTAACCCCGTCGGTAAGGTAATGTGTAATGTCACAGTAACCCCGTCGGTAAGGTAATGTGTAATGTCACAGTAACCCCGTCGGTAAGGTAATGTGTAATGTCACAGTAACCCCGTCGGTAAGGTAATGTGTAATGTCACAGTAACCCCGTCGGTAAGGTAATGTGTAATGTCACAGTAACGGTAAGGTAATGTGTAATGTCCAGTAACCCCGTCGGTAAGGTAATGTGTAATGTCACAGTAACCCCGTCGGTAAGGTAATGTGTAATGTCACAGTAACCCCGTCGGTAAGGTAATGTGTAATGTCACAGTAACCCCGTCGGTAAGGTAATGTGTAATGTCACAGTAACCCCGTCGGTAAGGTAATGTGTAATGTCACAGTAACCCCGTCGGTAAGGTAATGTGTAATGTCACAGTAACCCCGTCGGTAAGGTAATGTGTAATGTCACAGTAACCCCGTCGGTAAGGTAATGTGTAATGTCACAGTAACCCCGTCGGTAAGGTAATGTGTAATGTCACAGTAACCCCGTCGGTAAGGTAATGTGTAATGTCACAGTAATGTCACAGTCGGTAAGGTAATGTGTAATGTCACAGTAACCCCGTCGGTAAGGTAATGTGTAATGTCACAGTAACAGTAACCCCGTCGGTAAGGTAATGTGTAATGTCACAGTAACCCCGTCGGTAAGGTAATGTGTAATGTCACAGTAACCCCGTCGGTAAGGTAATGTGTAAGTCACAGTAACCCCGTCGGTGTGTAATGTCACAGTAACCCCGTCGGTAAGGTAATGTGTAATGTCACAGTAACCCCGTCGGTAAGGTAATGTGTAATGTCACAGTAACCCCGTCGGTAAGGTAATGTGTAATGTCACAGTAACCCCGTCGGTAAGGTAATGTGTAATGTCACAGTAACCCCGTCGGTAAGGTAATGTGTAATGTCAGTAACGGTAAGGTAATGTGTATGTCACAGTAACCCCGTCGGTAAGGTAATGTGTAATGTCACAGTAACCCCGTCGGTAAGGTAATGTGTAATGTCACAGTAACCCCGTCGGTAAGGTAATGTGTAATGTCACAGTAACCCCGTCGGTAAGGTAATGTGTAATGTCACAGTAACCCCGTCGGTAAGGTAATGTGTAATGTCACAGTAACCCCGTCGGTAAGGTAATGTGTAATGTCACAGTAACCCCGTCGGTAAGGTAATGTGTAATGTCACAGTAACCCCGTCGGTAAGGTAGGTAATGTGTAATGTCACAGTAACCCCGTCGGTAAGGTAATGTGTAATGTCACAGTAACCCCGTCGGTAAGGTAATGTGTAATGTCACAGTAACCCCGGTAAGGTAATGGTAATGTCACAGTAATGTGTAATGTCACAGTAACCCCGTCGGTAAGGTAATGTGTAATGTCACAGTAACCCCGTCGGTAAGGTAATGTGTAATGTCACAGTAACCCCGTCGGTAAGGTAATGTGTAATGTCACAGTAACCCCGTCGGTAAGGTAATGTGTAATGTCACAGTAACCCCGTCGGTAAGGTAATGTGTAATGTCACAGTAACCCCGGTAAGGTAATGTGTAATGTCACAGTAAAGGTAATGTGTAATGTCACAGTAACCCCGTCGGTAAGGTAATGTGTAATGTCACAGTAACCCCGTCGGTAAGGTAATGTGTAATGTCACAGTAACCCCGTCGGTAAGGTAATGTGTAATGTCACAGTAACCCCGTCGGTAAGGTGTAATGTCACAGTAATGTAAGGTAATGTGTAATGTCACAGTAACCCCGTCGGTAAGGTAATGTGTAATGTCACAGTAACCCCGTCGGTAAGGTAATGTGTAATGTCACAGTAACCCCGTCGGTAAGGTAATGTGTAATGGTCGGTAAGGTAATGTGTAATGTCAAGGTAATGTGTAATGTCACAGTAACCCCGTCGGTAAGGTAATGTGTAATGTCACAGTAACCCCGTCGGTAAGGTAATGTGTAATGTCACAGTAACCCCGTCGGTAAGGTAATGTGTAATGTCACAGTAACCCCGTCGGTAAGGTAATGTGTAATGTCACAGTAACCCCGTCGGTAAGGTAATGTGTAATGTCACAGTAACCGGTAAGGTAATGTGTAATGTCACAGTCGGTAAGGTAATGTGTAATGTCACAGTAACCCCGTCGGTAAGGTAATGTGTAATGTCACAGTAACCCCGTCGGTAAGGTAATGTGTAATGTCACAGTAACCCCGTCGGTAAGGTAATGTGTAATGTCACAGTAACCCCGTCGGTAAGGTAATGTGTAACCCCGTCGGTAGGTAATGTGTAATGTCACAGTAACCCCGTCGGTAAGGTAATGTGTAATGTCACGGTAAGGTAAGTAACCCCGTCGGTAAGGTAATGTGTAATGTCACAGTAACCCCGTCGGTAAGGTAATGTGTAATGTCACAGTAACCCCGGTAAGGTAATGTGTAATGTCACAGTAACCCCGTCGGTAAGGTAATGTGTAATGTCACAGTAACCCGTCGGTAAGGTAATGTGTAATGTCACAGTAACCCCGTCGGTAAGGTAATGTGTAATGTCACAGTAACCCCGTCGGTAAGGTAATGTGTAATGTCACAGTAACCCCGTCGGTAAATGGTAATGTGTAATGTCACAGTAACCCCGTCGGTAAGGTAATGTGTAATGTCACAGTAACCCCGTCGGTAAGGTAATGTGTAATGTCACAGTAACCCCGTCGGTAAGGTAATGTGTAATGTCACAGTAACCCCGTCGGTAAGGTAATGTGTAATGTCACAGTAACCCCGTCGGTAAGGTAATGTGTAATGTCACAGTAACCCCGTCGGTAAGGTAATGTGTAATCACAGTAACCCCGTCGGTAAGGTAATGTGTAATGTCACAGTAACCTAATGTCACCCGTCGGTAAGGTAATGTGTAATGTCACAGTAACCCCGTCGGTAAGGTAATGTGTAATGTCACAGTAACCCCGTCGGTAAGGTAATGTGTAATGTCACAGTAACGGTAAGGTAATGTGTAATGTCACCGTCGGTAAGGTAATGTGTAATGTCACAGTAACCCCGTCGGTAAGGTAATGTGTAATGTCACAGTAACCCCGTCGGTAAGGTAATGTGTAATGTCACAGTAACCCCGTCGGTAAGGTAATGTGCAATGTCACAGTAACCCCGTCGGTAAGGTAATGTGCAATGTCACAGTAACCCCGTCGGTAAGGTAATGTGCAATGTCACAGTAACCCCGTCGGTAAGGTAATGTGCAATGTCACAGTAACCCCGTCGGTAAGGTAATGTGCAATGTCACAGTAACCCCGTCGGTAAGGTAATGTGTAATGTCACAGTAACCCCGTCGGTAAGGTAATGTGTAATGTCACAGTAACCCCGTCGGTAAGGTAATGTGTAATGTCACAGTAACCCCGTCGGTAAGGTAATGTGTAATGTCACAGTAACCCCGTCGGTAAGGTAATGTGTAATGTCACAGTAACCCCGTCGGTAAGGTAATGTGTAATGTCACAGTAACCCCGTCGGTAAGGTAATGTGTAATGTCACAGTAACCCCGTCGGTAAGGTAATGTGTAATGTCACAGTAACCCCGTCGGTAAGGTAATGTGTAATGTCACAGTAACCCCGTCGGTAAGGTAATGTGTAATGTCACAGTAACCCCGTCGGTAAGGTAATGTGGTAATGTGTAATGTCACAGTAACCCCGTCGGTAAGGTAATGTGTAATGTCACAGTAACCCCGTCGGTAAGGTAATGTGCAATGTCACAGTAACCCCGTAATGGTAAGGTAATGTGTAATGTCACAGTAACCCCGTCGGTAAGGTAATGTGTAATGTCACAGTAACCCCGTCGGTAAGGTAATGTGTAATGTCACAGTAACCCCGTCGGTAAGGTAATGTGTAATGTCACAGTAACCCCGTCGGTAAGGTAATGTGTAATGTCACAGTAACCCCGTCGGTAAGGTAATGTGTAATGTCACAGTAACCCCCCGTCGGTAAGGTAATGTGTAATGTCACAGTAACCCCGTCGGTAAGGTAATGTGTAATGTCACAGTAACCCCGTCGGTAAGGTAATGTGTAATGTCACAGTAACCCCGTCGGTAAGGTAATGTGTAATGTCACAGTAACCCCGTCGGTAAGGTAATGTGTAATGTCACAGTAACCCCGTCGGTAAGGTAATGTGTCATGTCACAGTAACCCCGTCGGTAAGGTAATGTGTCATGTCACAGTAACCCCGTCGGTAAGGTAATGTGTAATGTCACAGTAACCCCGTCGGTAAGGTAATGTGTAATGTCACAGTAACCCCGTCGGTAAGGTAATGTGTAATGTCACAGTAACCCCGTCGGTAAGGTAATGTGTAATGTCACAGTAACCCCGTCGGTAAGGTAATGTGTAATGTCACAGTAACCCCGTCGGTAAGGTAATGTGTAATGTCACAGTAACCCCGTCGGTAAGGTAATGTGCAATGTCACAGTAATGTCACCCGTCGGTAAGGTAATGTGCAATGTCACAGTAACCCCGTCGGTAAGGTAATGTGCAATGTCACAGTAACCCCGTCGGTAAGGTAATGTGCAATGTCACAGTAACCCCGTCGGTAAGGTAATGTGCAATGTCACAGTAACCCCGTCGGTAAGGTAATGTGCAATGTCACAGTAACCCCGTCGGTAAGGTAATGTGTAATGTCACAGTAACCCCGTCGGTAAGGTAATGTGTAATGTCACAGTAACCCCGTCGGTAAGGTAATGTGTAATGTCACAGTAACCCCGTCGGTAAGGTAATGTGTAATGTCACAGTAACCCCGTCGGTAAGGTAATGTGTAATGTCACAGTAACCCCGTCGGTAAGGTAATGTGTAATGTCACAGTAACCCCGTCGGTAAGGTAATGTGTAATGTCACAGTAACCCCGTCGGTAAGGTAATGTGTAATGTCACAGTAACCCCGTCGGTAAGGTAATGTGTAATGTCACAGTAACCCCGTCGGTAAGGTAATGTGTAATGTCACAGTAACCCCGTCGGTAAGGTAATGTGTAATGTCACAGTAACCCCGTCGGTAAGGTAATGTGTAATGTCACAGTAACCCCGTCGGTAAGGTAATGTGTAATGTCACAGTAACCCCGTCGGTAAGGTAATGTGTAATGTCACAGTAACCCCGTCGGTAAGGTAATGTGTAATGTCACAGTAACCCCGTCGGTAAGGTAATGTGTAATGTCACAGTAACCCCGTCGGTAAGGTAATGTGTAATGTCACAGTAACCCCGTCGGTAAGGTAATGTGTAATGTCAATCATGGGGTGTTTTTAGTTCTCTCTCCCTGAAATAATAGTTTTTTTGAAATATGCAGTGAAAATAATTTGTTATTTTCAACAATGAAGGTTGTATAGATCACATTGACCCCTTCTCCTGGAGTATGAAAAGATTTGGCAATGGTCCCCAGAACCTTAAAAAGTTCTACAGCTTCACCATCGAGAGCATGGTTGCATCACCGCCTGGTATGGCAACAGCTCGGCATCTGACCGTAAGGCACTATGGAGGGTAGTGCGTACGGCCCAGTACAACACTGGGGCCAAGCTTCCTGCCATCCAGGACCTCTATACCAGGCAGTGTCAGAGGAAGGCCCCAAGAATTGTTAAAGACTCCAGTCACCAAAGTCATAGACTGTTCTCTCTGCTACTGCACAGCAAGCGGTACCAGAGCGCCAAGTCTAGGACCAAATTTCACTGTTGTATTCGGCACATAAATAAAGTTTGATTTGATTTCATGTGATGGCTTACTTTGCATGACAGTGTTTCTAGGGATGCTCATTGTGCTGGGTGGGTAGGTGGCAGGCAATCATCTTTATGCATCTCTTTATGATGGCAGTATACTTCAATCAGAGTCCGTGTAGTTCCTTTAACCTGCATGAGTTGGCCACAATGCCAAGTCATCCTTCATTTCTTCGAACAATGGGAAATAGACAGAATTGGAGAGAAAACCCAAGGACAGCTCTACTCCCATTGTCCTCTGGATCGGTGGACCTCACCCCTGGCATGAAAAGGAACAGGAAGTCTACATCTAATTAAATCTAAGAAGTATCGAAGGGTTTTATGGAGAACATTCAGTACAACTGTCTGTATCTCCTTTCAACTCAAAACATCAAGAGGTTGCAATAACTTCTGGTAATTAGTCACATTAAAGCAAGGGTACTGTGGATCAGTGACATAACGTTTAATGACACTGTGTCCAACTGGAAGGACAGACTGACTGACTGACCCCCCCCCCAACAGCAATCCTGGAGGCCCAAGCTTTAGCTGTATCAATTTCCGAATTTGACTGCCCCCAGAAGTCTCACCTGGGGAGTGCTTGGTCCAGATTGGGCCACTCTAAATACAGTACTTCTAACAGCTCTATGGCCACTGTCTTCCTGTTTTGACAACCCCAAGACAAATCGACCAGTTAAAAGTCAGATCCTCCATGTCAAAGCCGCTACATTTGAGGTCAAGAGTATTAGTCATCAGCCAACCCATCCATCCGTCAAGCCCTATCTCTATACATGCACGTATTTCAACAAGCTTGACTATTACTTAAGCTGCATTCATGTATATTTCATTAAATGAGCCCTGAGTTAAGTGTCATACTATCTCTACATTTTCCTGTTCATCCAAGTGCACAAAATGGAAAAGGAAAGAACATTTCGAAGGAGAAACTATAAAGGGATGCAAACATGGCATTGGCAACCATTTTACAAGGCACACGGCTTTACACACACACACACACACACACACACACACACACACACACACACACACACACACACACACACACACACACACACACACACACACACACACACACACACACACACACACACACACACACACACACACACACACACACACACACACACACACACACACACACACACACACACACACACACACACACGGGGACAGACAGAAATACAGAGAGAGCGAGAGAGAGAGAGATAGAAAGAAAGAAACAGATATAGAGAGAGAGAGAGGAAGAGAGAGCGAGACAAACACACACACACATCGACATTGCTGATGTGTGCCACTACCTGACAAAAGGGTCAAGAGGTCCAGCTGAGAAATGGCTTAAAATGATGACATCGTTAGCATTATGCCACCAGTGATGCAGGCAGAGGGCATGCAGGGTAGCACTGCAGGGTGGAGGGACAGAAATAACAGCACTCTGTAAACATCATCATCCCCTCCAGCAACACAGTCACAGAGCACCCTGCCACTCTGTCTCACTGTGACCATCCCTATCAGAACACATAGCTCTTCAGCATGACAATGGACATGTGACCTGTAAGAATACAAGAGTTGTTATTTTTCAACACAAATATGTGCTCCTGTTTCAGATCTCTGTGAACAAAGCATTAGAGAGGGATCAGTAGACTCAGAAAAAAAAGTGCTATCTAGAACCTAAAAGGGTTCTTCGAGTGTTCCCATAGGAGAACCCTTTGAAGAACCCTTTTTGTTTCCACGTAGAACCCTATTGGGTTCCATGTAGAATCCTTACCCAGACGGTTCTAAATGGAACCCAACATACTTCAACCTGGAACCAAAAAGGGTTCTTCTTTGGGACAGCTGAAGAACCGTTTTGGAACCCTTTTTTGTAAGAGTGTATATCTCACTCAAATAGAATATATCAATCCCCTTATCAAAGGCACATTAACTTTGAAGCAGCTAATGAAAAAACATGTTCTCGACCATGGCAAGTTGAAGCAGGAAGATAGTTGCTACGGAGATAAGTCCTCTGAGCGTGAGGTGTGACCTACACGTCACTGATTTATTCCTCCCTCTATCCCCATTCCCCCCAATCCCTCTTTCACCAGCGTCACAGGTCATGTGACTAGGGTACAACACCAGCCACACTCCGTCACTGCCTGCTGTCAAAGAGGACAAAGACAGTGACATTGCTTTTTTTCAAAGTCATCCCTTCACATACGACGAGTGGGAGAAAATATTTCTGAGTGACACCAAAGACATCTACCTCCTGTTCGCAGCAAGTCAGCAAGTGTAAGAATGTTCTGTTAGTACATGCCATGGCCAGCATCCTTCAACACACACATATACACACACACCTACACAGAAAGACACTTGTGAAGAAACGTTATGACATTTGAGCTGTGTATGGCATGTCACAACGTCCCCAAGCGGGTGAAAGCCACATCTGAGCAGGTGATGGATAGATTCAGTCCAGGGTGACATTCAGAGAGTCTGTCCATGTGAGTGGATTAAAAACACACCCACACACACATTCTACAATAACTTGCACACAACCATACATATTTGTCTTGCCTTTTACTACGACCCACAATCACATCTTTAAGGTAGAATATCAGTGTGTCCAGGAAGTCTAACCCAGAAATGCATCATATTTCCCTCACAGTGTAACAGTAACTCAGTGATGTTAAAAATAGGTTAATGAGGTGAGGCAGGAGTTACTCAATCAGTTATCACAACTAGCAGATAGCTGATGTCTCCCACATGAAAAATACTGTTGTATACTATGGTATTAATAATACAGTATTAACTGTATTGTTTTTGCGGAATTTAAGTCTGCAAACCAACCTGGCAGTTATCAAAGAAAGGTAGTTGTTTGTTGGCCGTTGACTAGTCAAGATAGAGTCACAGGTTGACAGGCGCACCATGCACACTTCTACAAGTGGCAAACAATGTGACAAGAGTTGAGGGCAAAGAAAGTTGTAGATATAAGCTGTTCTCTCCTCCGTAGAGTACAGTATGACTTTGCGCTGTATTCAGGGTTCCTGTAGGGCAGTGGTTCCCAAACTTGTTATTGTGCCGTACCCCTTCAAACATTCAACCTCCAGCTGCGTACCCCCTCTAGTACCAGGGTCAGCGCACTCTCAAATGTTGTTTTTTGCCATCCTTGTAAGCCTGCCACACACACACTGTACCAGGGCTGCCCAACCTTCTTCCTGGAGATCTACTGTCCTGTAGGTTTTCAGTCCAACCCTAATTTACCATATCTGATTCAGTTAGTTATTGAGAAGTTATTGAGAAGCTAATAAGTAGAATCAGGTGTGTAAAATTAGGGTTCGACTGAAAACCTACAGGACGGTAGATCTCCAGGAAGAAGGTTGGGCAGCCCTGCACTATACAATACATTTGTTAAACATAATAATGAGTGTGACTTTTTGTCACAACCCAGCTCGTGGAAGTGACAAAGAGCTCTTATAGGACCAGGACACAAATAATAATATAATAATAATCAATAATTTTGCTCTTTATTTAACCATCTTACATATATAAGTGTTGCTCCATCAGTCTGCTGTTCCTTCTCACTGCAGCCTCACTGAGCAGGCCTGATGGAGACGTGTAGGATAGATGAGGACTACATGATAAATGCAAACTGCAGAATTCTAGTTACTTGGATTTGCCTTTAGGATCCAAGGAGCCAATGCATGAAGCACTTTGCAATTATTAATTCACCTCCTCATCATCCCTCATACAACCATCCTTCCAGACAAATGTCACCAAGAGATGCAATAGTTTCTCACTAACAGAATCAAGATTACTGTAGATGCGTGCATGCGCATGTGTGTGTGTGTTTGGGCATGTGTGTGTCTATGTGGGTGTATTTCTGAGAGAAGGGGCATATGATTATGAGTTAGATTGAAGCTGGAAGATAGAGGCAGCGAGATAGCAAGGGCAAAGGGAGAACTTCCCTGGAAACTAATATCAGTCAAAGCAATTCAATCCATCACCTCCCCTCATCTCTTCTCCACCGCCTGTCTCTGTCTCCATTCTGTCCTTAGGGTGTGATGGGTGGAGCAAGCTAGGCATGCTGTTTGTTCCTGCTCGTTACAGGCAAAGAGGGAGGAAGACCCCTCCCGCTTCCTCCGCCCTGCTCCAGCACCTATGGCCCTTGGTAAGTTCTCATCACATCCCCCCACCCCCCCCTCCCCTCCACCCCATCCTCTCTTTTAATGAGCTTGCTGACAATTATCCTTGCTGGAAAGGTCCTCTGGGCCAACAGCCTCTCCTCATCATCCTACTTTCTTCCCATTTGTTCTGTTTAGTAGGAGAAGAATGGTTACTTTTTCATACAACAGATATTAAGGTACCATGTTTTTAGGTATTATTATGTTTTTCTGTTTTCCCCGCATGGTTTCACAGAGTTAAGCTAACATGAACAGTATCATTTGTTTTTTGAGCTTGATACTACTCAAGATGGGCTAGTCCATGGGAGAATCTCAATTGCATACTTTTTGCATCCTCTCTCCTCAAAACCTATTGGATGAGAAAGCCAGAGGTCCCACCCCTTTGACCTTCTCCTTTAATGGGTTTTGAGAAGGAGGCGAGGAGAAAAGAGAGAGGACACGAGGAGTAATGCAATTGAAATTCTCACCATGGACCAACTTATGGGCAGTGGATATCTCAACATTGCTGATCAAATACATGATTATCAGCTGGGCAGCTTAAAGATTGAGATAATAAATCTTATTTTCACACCCATCTGATCTCCCCCCTTATATAACCTAGAACAACTTCAGCAAAGTCCTTCACCTGTGGTCAAGGATGCCCAGATGGGTGGCTTGATGTCACTGTTATATTTATAATGATTTATAATCAATCACCTGGCTGTACTCAATAATAATAACAAGGAATAATAATCGCCCAGGCCATTTTATATCAGATGAGAGGAAATGTGACCTGTGACCTTTGTCAAATCATAGACGGGTTCAATAATCTACTGGGACTTCAGGATACAGCTCACTGCCTCCTAAAACATTCTACCAGTGTCAGCACATGTCTGGGGGGAATAGGAGTTGAGGGGAGATATTACTTGGGTGGCTTGACATTTATCTGCCATGTTGATTGATGTCCCCCATGCCTTTCCACGTTTCCTTCAAGCCCAATGTTAGCTTCATTTTGTTTTGCTGACAAATCTCATCAGATCAAACTTGACAATAGCAGGTAAACTGTGAAATGTTCTTGATATGCAATTAAACCAGAAACAGTTGTCTCTGCAATTTTGCTAAATGGAGTCAAGTTGCAAGATGTCTGCATTTTAATAGACATACCTATGCTTTGAGAGAGGAAGAGAGAGAGAATGAGAGAGAGAGAATGAGAGAGAGAGAGAGAGAATGAGAGAGAGAGAGAGAGAGAAGAGAGAGAGAGAGAGAGAGAGAGAGAGAGAGAGAGAGAGAGAGAGAGAGAGAGAGAGAGAGAGAGAGAGAGAGACTAAGGAGGGCCCACAGCAGCGCCTTCTGCACAGATTCAGTCAGACCTGGGCCCTGACAGTAGATCTCAGTAAGACAAAAATAATGGTGTTCCAAAAAAAAAGGCCAGTTGCCAGGACCACAAATACAAATTCCATCTAGACACTGTTGCCCTAGAGCACACAAAAAACTATACATACTGTACCTTGGCCTAAACATCAGCGCCACAGGTAACTTCCACAAGCTGTGAACGGGCAAGACAAGAAGGGCCTTCTATGCCATCAAAAGGAACATAAAATTCGACATACCAATTAGGACCGTGCTACAAATAGTTGAATAAGTTCTTGAACCCATTGCCCTTTGTGGTTGTGAGGTCTGGGGTCCGCTCATCAACCAAGAATTCACAAAACGGGACAAACACCAAATTGAGAGCAGAATTAGGCCGATACCCTCAAATTATCAAAATAACCTTTAAATTCAACTACCACCTGAAAGAAAGCGATTCCCAAACTTTCAATAACAAAGCCATCGCCTACAGAGAGATGAACCCGGAGAAGAGTCCCCTAAGCAAGCTGGTCCTGGGGCTCTTTTCACAAACACAAACAGACCCCACAGAGCCCCAGGACAGCAACATAATTAGACCCAACCAATTCATGAGAAAACAAAAAGATAATTCAAATCAAATAAATTTTATTGGTCACATACACATGGTTAGCAGATGTTAATGTTAGTGTAGGGAAATGCTTGTGCTTCTAGTTCCGACCGTGCAGTAATATCTAACAAGTCAGGGGTGTCAAACATACGGCCCGCGGGCCGGAACCGCCCCCCAAGGAGGTTCGATCAGGCCCGCAGGATAATTTGAAAGTGGAAAAAATGCATAAAAGACATGGAATTAATATTTTTAATTCGCTGCAATTCATGGATTATCCGCTAAGGGGCGCACTCTTTCCATCAGAGTAGAAGACAAGCCGCATCACTGAGACAGACTGAAAACAGCAGACGGTATCAATGCGCCATCTGCTGCTTGTTACGACGTTGTTAATACCTTGGTCTCTACCTCTCCGCTACACCCTCATTAGCCAAAATGTCGTTATCCAAACTGAGAAAAGTAGATAAGGAGTGTAGAATTTTCAAAGAAAAATGGACCACATTCCTATTTATTTACAGAGATGCACGGAAAACCTTTGTGCTTGGTGTGTTTGCAACAAGTTTCGGTATTGAAGGAATATAATATTCGACGCCACTACGAGACTCATCACAGCGAAAAACTAGACTAACACCTTTAAAATGCTGCCTTAGATACTGTTTGCATTGAAAGAATACAGCTCTGTGAAGATGAATCCTTACTGTGGTGATTTAAAAAATGTGCACTTTAATGTTAGTCAGCAGCTTCAAAACAAAAGTTGTGTGATGGAATTCTACTGTTCATACAACTCCATAAATTTTCAGTATGTATTGTATGTGTATGTATGTTTCATGTATGAAGTTTACAGATTTACAGGACAGGCGAACACTTTCTTCATTACACATTTAAAATCACTCTCCTTAGTTTGTAAGGTGTACGCAGGGATTACATTTAGATTTTATATGCGTATGTGTAAGTGGTTTAAAAATTCCTTTCTTTAAAAGTCTCATTTAATCTTAAAGTGCATTACTATATTTTTCAGTACCAATTAAAGTTTTGTGCCTTTGTACAATCAGTGGGATCAGTTGCAATGCATATTTGTGAATGATAAAAGTAAATTGCACATTTGTCTAAGGAAATATGAGGTGTTTCATGAAATGTTTTGTAAAAGGATAGTTCATTAAATTTCAATATTTTCCTAATGTTCTTGTGCTTCTTTACACCAAAACAAAGGAAAGACATGATATTTTGGTTATTTATAGCAGAGTATGGTATAATTTTAATGGTCCGGCCCACTTGACATCTCCCTAGGCCGTATGTGGCCCACGATGCGAAATGAGTTTGACACCCCTGTAACAAGTAATCTAACAATTTCACAAAAACTACCTTATACACACAAGTGTAAAGGAATGAATAGAATATGTACATATATATATATATATATATATTTATATATATGGATGAGCGATGGCCGAACGGCATAGGCAAGATGCAGTAGATGGTATAGAATACAGTATATACATATGATATGTAGGGTATGTAAACATTATATAAAGTGGCATTGTTTAAAGTAACTAGTGATACATTTATTACATCCAATTTTTTATTATTAAGTGGCAAGAGATTTGAGTCAGTATGTTGGCAGCAGCCACTCAATGTTAGTGATGGCTGTTTATTAACAGTCTGATGGCCTTGAGATAGAAGCTGTTTTTCAGTCTCTTGGTCCCAGCTTTGATGCACCTGTACTGACCTCACCTTCTGGATGATAGCGGGGTGAACAGGCAGTGGCTCAGGTGGTTGTTGTCCTTGATGATCTTTTTGGCCTTCCTGTGACATCGGGTGGTGTAGGTGTCCTGGAGGGCAGGTAGTTTGCCCCCGGTGATGCATTGTGCAGACTTCACTACCCTCTGGAGAGCCTTTTACGGTTGTGGGCGGAGCAGTTGCCGTATCAGGTGGTGATACAGCCTGACAGGATGCTCTCGATTGTGCATCTGTAAAAGTTTGTGAGTGTTTATGGTGACAAGCCACATTTCTTCAGCCTCCTGAGGTCTGTGTGGGTGGACCATTTCAGTTGATCCGTGATGTGTACGCAGTTGATCCGTGATGTGTACGCCGAGGAACTTAAAACTTTCCACCTTCTCCACTACTGTCCCGTCGATCTGGATAGGGGGGTGTTCCCTCCCCTGTTTCCTGAAGTCCACGATCATCTCCTTTGTTTTGTTGATGTTGAGTGCAAGGTTCTTTTCCTGACACCACACTCTGAGGGCCCTCACCTCCTCCCTGTAGGCCATCTCGTCGTTGTTGGTAATCAAGCCTACCACTGTAGTGTCGTCTGCAAACTTGATGATTGAGTTGGAGGCGTGCATGGCCACACAGTCATGGGTGAACAGGGAGTACAGGGGAGGGATGAGAATGCACCCTTGTGGGGCCCCAGTGTTGAGGATCAGCGGGGTGGGGATTTTGTTTCCTACACTCAGCACCTGGGGGCGTCCCGTCAGAAAGTCGAGGACCCAGTTGCACAGGGCAGGGTCGATGAACAGCATTCTTACATAGGTATTCCTCTTGTTCAGATGGGTTAGGGCAGTGTGCAGTGTGATTGCTTCGTCTGTGGACCTGGGGCGGTAAGCAAATTGGAGTGGGTCTATGGTGTCATGTAGGGTGGACGTGATATGATCCTTGACTAGTCTCTCAAAGCACTCCATAATGACATGAGTGCTACGGGGCGATAGGTGTTTAGGTCAGTTACCTTAGCTTTCTTGACACATTGGAAAGAACTAACAAAACAGAGCAAACTAGAATGCTATTTGGCCCTAAACCGAGCAGAATACCTGAACACTGTGACTGACCCAAAATGTATTTAAATCTTTGACTATGTACAGACTCAGTGACCAGAGTCTTGCTATTGGCTTTCAAGAGAAGACAGGCACAAAATTGAGGTGGAAGCTGAACTGCACTTCCTAACTTCTTGCCAAATGTATGACCATATTAGAGACACATATTTCCGTCGGGTTACACAGACTCACAAAGAATTCTAAAAACAATCCAATTTTGAATAACTCCCACAAGCATTTCGCTACACTCGCATTAACATCTGCTAACCATGTGTATGTGACAAATAACATTTTATTTGATGATTGGGTGAAATATCACAGTGTGCAATCACAGCAGCAAGATACACTATGTGACCTGTTGCAACAAGAAAAGGGCAACCTGTGAAGCACAAACACCATTGTAAATACAACCTATGTTTATGTTTCTTTATTTTCCATTTTGTAATTAAACTATTTGCACACCATTGCAACACTGTATATAGACAATATGACTTTTGGAACTTTTAGAACTATTATTTTTGAATTTTTGTGAGTGTAATGTTTACTGTTAATTTTTGATTGTTTATATCACTTTTGGCAATGTAAAATTATTTCCCCCATGCAAATAAAGTCTCTTATATTGAAATTGAATTGAGAGAGTGAGAGAATGAGAGAGAGAGCAGGTAGAGTTGGGATATACTGCCACCTTGTGCTCTACCACTGTACGGTTTCAGGCCTGTAATGTACAATGATCCTCTAGAATGTAATCAAATAAAAATTTTACATTAGCTACAAATTGGGGTATAATAATCTGAGGATAAATTGAGGTATAATTATAAGAGGTTATAATAATCAGATCGGAGAACACACATCTTTGGTTTGAGGGACCTTTTTAAGGTTTTGCAAATAACCCTGACACCCAATCACAACGGAAATGTCATTGTGTAAAATGGTACTCAGCATTCTCTGGATCTGTGCTCAACAAAAGTTCAACATTCACATTCTGCTACCATTTATGTCAAGGCATCAACACATACAATTTGATGCATACGTTCGATACATTCTTTGTATGCACCACATAGAATGCACTGCAACTGCCTCTGCAACGCAATGCTGCAAGGCAAACAGCTTTCCATTGGAAATTAATGTACTTATGGTGTAAGTACTTGTGGTGTGATCGAGGAGTAACCCTAGCTTCATGCCCACACCCTGGCTCAACCCTAATCCTAGCCATAACCCTAACCATAGTCTTGGCTCAACCAAATCAAATCAAATGTATTTATATAGCCCTTCGTACATCAGCTGATATATCAAAGTGCTGTACAGAAACTCCATAGAAAGGCCAAAACCTAGGAAGAAACCCAGAGAGGAACCAGGCTATGAGGTGTGGCCAGTCCTCTTCTGGCTGTGCCGGGTGGAGATTATACAGAACATGGCCAAGATGTTCATAAATGACCAGCATGGTCAATTAATAATAATCACAGTAGTTGTCGAGGGTGCAACAGGTCAGCACCTCATGAGTAAAAGTCAGTTGGCTTTTCATATCCGATCATTGAGAGTATCTCTATCGCTCCTGCTTGAGAACAGCAGGTCTGGGACAAGGTAGCACGTCCGGGGAACAGGTCAGGGTTCCATAGCCGCAGGCAGAACAGTTGAAACTGGAGCAGCAGCACGGCCAGGTGGGCTGGGGACAGTAAGGAGTCATCATGCCAGGTAGTCCTGGGGCATGGTCCTAGGGCTCAGGTCCCCTGAGAGAGAGAAGGAAAGAGAGAAAGAAAGAGTGAATTAGAGAGAGCATACTTAAATTCACACAGGACACCGGATAAGACAGGAGCAATACTCCAGATATAACAGAATAACCATAGCCTCCCGACACATAAACTACTGCAGCATAAATACTGGAGGTTGAGACAGGAGGGGTCAAATCCGTAATTTAACTCTTGAGGAATCCCATATTCAGGTTCAAGATGGCAGTGGGCAAACTACGATTGAAAGATTCCGTTTTTTGATGACATTTGGTACTTTGTCTAATTTCCAAGGCATTGAAGGCATGCCACCAGCACAAGAGTTTGCATCCTGTCTCCAGAAAATCCATTGTGGGTTTACTTAAACAAGTATGTAATTTGTTTTTTTGTATTATTATTTAAAAAAATATATATTACTGTAAAACACACATTTGTACAGCAAACTTCAGGAGAGGAAACAGATTTTTTTTTAAATTCAGCCATTTAGCATTATGTTGGTTGAAAAGGAATTTGAGTATTTGCGGCTTATCTATATGACTCATTAGTTATCAGACAAGCAATGCTGAACCTCTGCAACTAGATGGAGTGCAAACCTCTCTTTTCAAAACAGCAGGAATCTTACACACTAAGCAATAAGTCTTACAGTGATTGGATAAGACATTCTATTCCTCAGTCAAATCCCTTGTTCACCACTAACATGGGTCTGACCTTGCATTTCACACTCAACTAAATCACAAAATCCACTTTTCCTTATTATTTGCATTCAACCAACTAGAGTGTGCAGAAAATGGCATCGGTCTGTAAATATGCTAAGCAGAGTCTGAGATTGGCCAGGCTGTGACAGGTTGTCAGTGTATGTTACTGTACCAGTGAGGTCTCAGAGTTCAGTGTTTATATAAGTCCTGTTGCACACCCAGCAGGTCAGACTCCCTCAGTCCTGTCACCTCCAGAGTGCCTCCCTCTCAATTATGCATAAAGGCTCCTCATGCATCCTCCTCAACACACCCACACCCTGCTGCGCTCTAACTAGAGCAAGGCCTCTTCCCCTTCCCCTCACACTGGACAAATGTTGTCTACACCAAGTCTGATGTGCAGTGCTACAGGGAGATAGTCCCTTTGCTCCAAGCTTTCCATGACCCAACAACACGGCATGAGTTTTACTGTAGGAGATGGTTGAACTGAAGGGGGAAAGTATGGTACACATGAAACAGCTTTCTCTGAGAGGCCAGATGTTTCTGTGTGACTTGAAAATGCTCTGTGTGTATTTGGATGTTTGAATTTAAGGTTGAAAGTGCTGAGCTCCCGGCTCAAATAAAACTCTGTTGCAATAGAGGCACTGAATCAGGGCTGCGGCGGTCTTGAAATTTTGTCAGCCTGTAATTCTCATTCAAATAACTGCCAGTCTCATGGTAATTTACGTTAATTAACATAAACACATTTAACATCTCCCGGGCTCCCACACATAGACTAAAGGCCACCGATGTGGACCTTTAGAACATATACAGTACATTTTAAAATGTCTAACAAATTAACAATACATCCAAAACAATATATCCATTAGGCAATTTATTTTAGGCGGGTGTGAAGAAACATCATGAAATGAAGAAATGTAGCCTATTTCAGAAGAACATATAGCATATTCTGAATTGTCCTGATGTCAGGCCCTGATCTGGCCCTGTACTGTCCCGGGGTAATATTGCCGTGTTACTGCTTTTTTTCAAGCAAATGTTTTTTTTAGGGAGCATGCTAGCACACTCGTTCGGTTCGGCTAGCCAACTTTGGCGACCCGACAGCCAAACTGAAGCGTGCTAGGCCCTGATCTGGCTATGCCATAGGCTGTGGGCAATAGCTAATTTAGAAAAAAGAGATTTGCTCATAATTCACATGGCATTGTTTTATATAATTGAATGGTAAGAAGAGTACAATTGAACATAGCGGAATAAACTATAAATTATATTTTTCACAAATGATTTCGAGGGAGTGCGCACATTCTACTATTATGTGTTGAGCGGTTAACAAAGTAATAATTTACTTAATTTTGAGTTATTTATGCAACTTTAGTTGTGATACTAACCTTAGAGTATATGATTTGATTTCTAATACATTCTGAGGCTGCGTGATGCAACTCTAATGATAATTTTAAAAAGTAGAATAAAAGGCATGCGCACTAATCTGTTTTTTTTGTTGCTCAGGCAGTACACACTTCATTAGTCTCTCATTCACAATTTGACAAGCACTTAATAATATTCTCACCCATCAGACTATTCTAAATTTAATCATGTCTTTACATATAGCCTGTGTGGAATATTAAAAAAATAAATAATAATAATCTGTACTACAGCCCCGTCGATGAGAATGGGGCGTGCTCGGCCCTCCTTTCCTGTAGTCCACAATCATCTCCTTAGTCTTGGTTACGTTGAGGGATAGGTTGTTATTCTGGCACCACCCGGCCAGGTCTCTGACCTCCTCCCTATAGGCTGTCTCGACATTGTCGTTGATCAGGCTCTGCTGTGTCATCTGCAAACTTAATGATAGTGTTGGAGTCGTGCCTGGACATGCAGTCGTGGGTGAACAGGGAGTACAGGAGGGGACTGTGCACGCACCCTTGAGGGGCTCCAGTGTTGAGGATCAGCGTGGCAGATGTGTTGCTACCTACCCTCACCACCTGGGGGCGGCCCGTCAGGAAGTCCAGGATCCAGTTGCAGAGGGAGGTGTTTAGTCCCAGGAAATCATCATTTTCTAATTAGTTATATTTTATTCCATGATATTGTTGTTACAAAACACATTTGTTTTGACTGTGATAAGGGCATGGGAATGTAAGACAATCTGCTAAGTTAAACTAACAAATTAGGCATGTGTTGTTCACCTCATGATCTTCAAACAAAAGTTCTGGCCAATCTTTGGTTTCTAAAAGTGAATTCAAAAGCACTGTGGAATGACTGTATAGACTAATAGGGCATTTGTATTCATTCGTAGGCTACCTGACTTGCTCCTGACTGAGTTAGAGTTAGTATGTTGTTTAATAACCTGTTAAAATGTCGGCTATAGAAGGTTGTAGTGCAGATATCCAATATGCATCAGAGTCATGTCTTTCCCCAGCATTTTCCAACTTATTTCTAGCATGAAGAAATGTGGACTAAAGCCTTGTTATAGATCACTTTACATCATCAGGTCCATTTAATGTATTTATATTCTTAATCTATCAAGGGGTAGGCCTATGCTTTCAGCCATTTTCTTTAACATTCCCTCACATTCATCCTGATTTTCTAGCTCTGGTTTTAACGTAACGCACCAAGCTCTTCTTTCCCATGACAAAGAGATTTAAGGAGTGTGTGGTGACAGAAAGAATTGGCTGAAAAAATCTGTGGATAGTAGACGATAATTTCGTCTGTCAAACAGGTATGCCTACCTCTTATTTATTGAAAGGGAAGAAATAGGCTCCAACACAAAGCCCTCCTGTTGATAGTAGCCTAAAGTAAAATTACAATAAAGACTTTAAATTAATTAAGCTTTCTTGATTTAGCCTACTTGAAGCACCCGTGCACTGTCCATCTCCACGGCTGCCGTTTTAGAGTAATGTAAGTTATGTAAATTACTTGAATATGGCTTATTGTGATGTCAATAATTCAGATAAATAGCTTCATTATGGTCAACAAAACATAATGTTTTTATAAAAAGAAATGATAGCAGTAGCACGCTTACTTCCAGTCCTCTCTCTGAACAGGAGATCAGTAAGCCTATTTTGTGGGACAAAAATATATATTTTTCTTCCTGGATAAGGCTTTGACTCACTTCCTGAAGTGCCATCATACACAGCACAGTCATTGGTTAGGCAGCACAAAAGGCTTAACATCAGCAAGAGCAAGGCAGGCCGGGGCTCATGATTGGGAACGCCTATCCATTGCAGTGTGTAATGCAGTTTAACTAGTTTGATATACACCATCCCAGCAGTAGCAATAGTACATTTTAATAGTACATTTTCTCAGAAATATAACTCTTCGAGTACCCTAAGCCTATAGCCTATAGTAGGCTACGGATCATTTTATTGATACCACACAAGGCTTGATATTGCACGCCCAGCAGAGAATCAACAATGAGGGGAATAATCATGTACACTTCGAGATACAATAGTAAGCAACTTTTTCTCAAACCCTGAGCAATATGATATTTACTCAAATACAAATTACATGACCCGCTTCTGAACTAAATTAAAAATACTAAACTCTCCCCCTGACTGAAATTGAAAAAGCATGACCCTCCCGCATTTTCCTCCGGGTAAAATGTTTGTAAATTTCGACCGCTCCCTAAGCTTTGTAGGCTATGGGCTCTCCAACTCTGTTCCAAGTCACCTAGTCCTTAGGCTACACTTATATTTATTTGGAGAGGGGCTGAGATCCCCTTATGGTTATTGTAAATGAACAGTCAGCCCATGTCAACTGTCAGACAGCCGGTGTTGACTGACAGTGTCCTGCTGAGTGACTTGGAGGCACCGAGGTTAGGGGTCCATGGCTGAGATTTAAAATGATTGACCACTCTTTTATCACCATAAAATGAGCAGCACCGCTCCTCTCTGTGTAAAGTAAAAGTGCTCCTGAATAGAATGGACCCCTCTTTTACTGTGACACAACCTACACAAAATTGTGTACGTTGCAATAATTATGTCCAATATGGATTCCATAAGAATAGAGAAAGGAGAACCTGATGAGGACGAAGAGGAGGCAGGAGGTGTATGGTTGCCAGCCAACATTCAGTGCCCAGCAGACCAGGAAGACTGCAGTGGAGGAGTAGCAGGCCAAGCAACAACAAAAAAAGAAGAGCACTTGAAGTCTTAGTCCAGACAAAAAGGAGGAAGGCTAATATGTGGGCTGTAGGTGTAGCTGAGTCTAGGCTCGACTTGTGAGTGATAACATGTTACTGTTTATTATATTGACTCTGTCTGGTCCTCTCCCACTGTCAATTTTCCTGTTCCACTGACTGAAAGAGCAAAAACAAAGTTCGCCTTGGAGAAGGTGGCTGCTTATGAGTAAGTGTAGACTAGATATGTGAGTGATAACCTGTTACTGTTTTGTTATTTTACATAACAATTTAACATGGGGGTTATGAGTCGTGTGTGTGTGTGTGTGTGTGTGTGTGTGTGTGTGTGTGTGTGTGTGTGTGTGTGTGTGTGTGTGTGTGTGTGTGTGTGTGTGTGTGTGTGTGTGTGTGTGTGTGTGTGTTAGACTGACAGATCAGATTTTACTAAGATGAGACTGAGTTGTGGTTAAAGTTGGCTGAAAATAATTTAAACACAGACACACACAACTCGAGTGGAGCCTCTCTCAGTTTGAACATATGCTTCAGGGACCACTGTAGAATGATCACACCCATGTGTTTGCACATATCAAAAAGGCATTAAATTATATTTGATTAAAAACCGTCTTATTATCTATGCCATATTATAAAATACAATAATTACAACAAATAATTAGAAAAATAATAGGCATGTATTTACTTCATTTTGATATTTCCAAAGATTTATTTTCAAAACAGCCTATGTCTTAAAGATAACAACCACACCACATAAAAACAGCCGATATCTTAAAGATAACAACCACACCAAATAAAAACAGCCTATATCTTAAAGATAACAACCACACCAAATAAAAACAGCCTATGTCTTAAAGATAACAACCACACCAAATAAAAACAGCCTATATCTTAAAGATAACAACCACACCAAATAAAAACAGCCTATATCTTAAAGATAACAACCACACCAAATAAAAACAGCCTATATCTTAAAGATAACAACCACACCAAATAAAAACAGCCTATATCTTAAAGATAACAACCACACCAAATAAAAACAGCCTATATCTTAAAGATAACAACCACACCAAATAAAAACAGCCTATATCTTAAAGATAACAACCACACCAAACAAATGTCTTGGTCCACGACAATAAAATAAAAACAGACGTTGACAGATGTCTTGGTCCACGACAATAAAATAAAAACAGACGTTGACAGATGTCTTGGTCCACGACAATAAAATAAAAACAGACGTTGACAGATGTCTTGGTCCACGACAATAAAATAAAAACAGAAGTGGACAGATGTCTTGGTCCACGACAATAAAATAAAAACAGACGTTGACAGATGTCTTGGTCCACGACAATAAAATAAAAACAGACGTTGACAGATGTCTTGGTCCACGACAATAAAATCAAAACAGACGTTGACAGATGTCTTGGTCCACGACAATAAAATCAAAACAGACGTTGACAGATGTCTTGGTCCACGACAATAAAATCAAAACAGACGTTGACAGATGTCTTGGTCCACGACAATAAAATAAAAACAGACGTTGACAGATGTCTTGGTCCACGACAATAAAATAAAAACAGACGTTGACAGATGTCTTGGTCCACGACAATAAAAAAAAAGCAAAGACATGACAATTGTGTAGGCATAGTGCCAGCAAAATGACATGGAATGCACAAGCATGCCCCTTGCAGCTTTGCACAATCATGGAAGAGTAGCATTCTGATGGCCGAATGTTACCATCGACAATGTAGGATGCCTATAATTCACATGTCATAGGCCCTATCCTAAATCCAATGAAGCCCTTTTGTGCAAAGCAATGATGACGGCACGTGTTTCCTTGCAGTTAACCATGATTGACAGAGGAAGAACAATGATTCCAAGCATCACCCTCCTTTTGAAGCTTCCAGTCTGTTATTCGAACTCAACCAGCATGACAGAGTGATCTCTAGCCTTGTCCTCGTCAACACTCACACCTGTGTTAATGAGAGAATCACTGACATGATGTCAGCTGGTCCTTTTGTGGCAGGACTGAAATTCAGTGGAAATGTTTAATGGGGATTCAGTTCATTTGCATGGCAAAGAGGGACTTTGCAATTAATTGCAATTCATCTGATCACTCTTCATAACATTCTGGAGTATATGCAAATTGCCATCATACAAACTGAGGCAGCAGACTTTGTCAAAATTAATATTTGTGTCATTCTCAAAACTTTTGGCCACAACTGTACATTTACAAACAGTGGATATGGCAGTCGGAGATTGCCCCTTATAACTTTAAGTTTAGAAATACAAAAACTGTAATATTAGGCAACATCATGGCACAACACCATACTGGCAGCAAATGAATTACTTTTATTAATTCAATGAAATTGTATTTGTGTAATGCAACAATCAAAACATTATTTACTCACCACCCACTCAATCAATTAGATATTTTCAACTTTGACATTTATTTGACATTTTATGGATATTATGCTAACATAGTTTCTAATGCAAAATGTCTGCTGTATAGGGAACAGCTAAAAGCAGAGTCCAGCAGATCTCTAATAAAATCAGTTTATTTGTCCTATGCACAGTATACGGCAAGGGTGTGTGTTTAGTGTGTGAGCGAGCGTATGTGTGGTGCAAGAGCGTCAGTGTATATGAGGATAGAGTCTTATGAGTGTGTTTTGAGGTATTGCAGGTAGAGTCAGTGCACGTGAGTGTAGGTAGTCACCCATTGATTAGCTGTTCACCAGTGTCATTGCTTGGTGGTAGAAGCTATCTCTGAGCATGTTGGTAATACCTGATGGGTGGGCAGGACGGTGATGTCTACACCAAGGAACTTGATGTTCTTGACCATATCCACTGCAGCCATGTTGATGTGGATGAGGTATCCCTCCTCTGCTTTCTGTGGTAAACAATCACCTCTTTGGTTGAGATCTGTAGTCTTGAAGCAAACTCGCCACCCTGCACACCTCAAGAGAGACTTGGTGGAAGACTAGAGACCAAGATTAGCAGAATAAGTGCTGGATTCCCAGCTGATAAGGTTGAGGTAAATTATATTAGCATCGCAACCTTTTACACACAGATGGTTGAAAATGTTGTGTCTGGATCCCTGCTCACTGTGCCACTATGTCGAGGTGCAGCCGTCAGGATCAAGATTAGGCAGAGAGAAGGTCACACTCTTTCTGGGGGACACTGGTGTCTCTCTGGGCTGGTTTGCACTGCGTGGTGCACACAGTGCCCACTATTTCCATTACTTGGCACTACGCAGCACCACCCTCAGGAGATGACGTAAACTCTGTAGAGCACAGACAGGCTTGATAAGGTTACACACAGACACAGACATACACAAGCACAGGAAGATAGACAGACAAGACACACAGATTAATAGACACACACACACACACACACACACACACACACACACACACACACACACACACACACACACACACACACACACACACACACACACACACACACACACACACACACACACACACACACACACACACACACACACACACACACACACACACACACACACACACACACACACACACACACACACACACACACACACACACACACACACACCATCTATCAGAAAATGAACCACTGCATGCACACACAACTGCGCCTTGCTGTGCAGTTCTATGCTGGCTTCTGAAGCTGCCCTCAGTAGCTGGTAAGATAATGGTAAAGTGTTTTTACAAAAGCTTATGCCTGTAGAACTGGGAATCTGTGTGCACCCTCTACTGAGTCCTGTGTTGCTCCGCAACCCTCCAGCACCTGGAATAGAACACAACAGGTTATTACATTTCAGTAATTGAACATATGCACGTATCCAGAGTGACTTAGAGTAGTGAGTGCATATATTTTCAGAATGGTCACCAGTGGGAATTGAACCCACAATCCTGGCACAAGCAGCATGCTATACCAACTGAACCACACGTGATCGACATCAAATCCTATGGTCAGGAGTTGACAAGACAGCACAAAAACATCTGGGACCAGACTATACATCCACATGGTCAGCTGCAGAGAGCATGCAGGAAAATGTATATGGCTCCACTACAGACAATGAGATGGATAATGTCCAATGGGTTTGAGTTGGGATGCCAGATGCTATTGAAACGTGTGTCCAGATGTTAACTTTGTCTGTAGACTGAGGGTCCGGGACAAACGCCAGAGGGACAGTTCTGTCTGCTCTACCTTCTGGGTGAAAAACACTCTGTAATATAACGGACAGGAACTAAACCCAACAGTCAGAGGTTCCACTAATATAATATGGAATTGTTTTACGATGGTCATACCATGGATCATTTAGCTATTTTATTTGGAATTTTAGATCCCTTTAGGTATAAAAAAATATATATTTTGGGGATAAAATATTGAATTTGGCCTACTACTATAGCCCATAGAAACGCATTGAATAACACAGTAATAAATGGAAAAAAAGAGTCAAAAAATAAATTGTCTGTCCAATATCTACGAGATATAAGAATGCTCAGGAAATATTTTTAGTTTTTTTGGACACATATTTAACCCCTTATTTTTGATGACACAACACTACCTCCATACTTCCATTCATTTGTATGGCTTACCTCCAGACAATTCCCTTGACCGTTGTGTGGGTCATAGAGCAAATGGAGAACACCATCGTGTTCATATTTCTATAGTGTGGTGATATTCGTTTGTTTGGACGCTACAGACATTCTCTTGAGAAGACTGACAAACACCGCTGTAGCTCGGCCACCTTCCATCGCAGCCTTTGCAAAAAGACAGATAACTCTTGCTTAAACTGACGGATTTTGATGGGGAATTTTTTTATTACGTTACTTAGGTTGCCGCACAGAATTTAATATTAACAAAGTTGAGAAATAAATATAGGAGGTAAGAAATCTGATGGGATCCTCCTCTTTTTAACATGGGCTTATAAGAACTCATTCCATTCCATGCATCAACCAGCTATGAGGAGCTGGCTCTCGCTGAGTAACAGGTGATCCTATTGTGCTCAAACTGTGAATGCATTTGCTTTGATGTCAGAGTGGTTAGTGGGACAATAGAATGCGGAGTGCTAGACCATTAGCCACTAGCCGTTAGCAAGTTTGGTAGGCTGCTAATGACCATCAGCGGTGTCAGAGGGCAGTTTTGGAGAAGCCTAGTTACTGCGATTCAACGGTCAAGTGGAATTTGACTGCGGTCATGACACTCGTGACTGCCAGTACTATGGTCACTGTATAAGCCATAGCACAAAACCTCTCTGTCCTCCATACCTGCTGGGACAGATTACAAGTTGTTCACTGCTGTCGTTCCCTATGAGACTGAACCCCCAAAGCCAGGTCATACAGAACTCTCCAACCCCTACTGCAGATGTCCAAAATCCTTGGACACATAAAATATTTGTTTCTAAATAAAAGGCTTTTTGGCAGCCTGTATTACATTAGCCACTGTGTCATAACTCAGTGAAAATCTGGCTCCTGGTTGAAGCTTTCAGTTTGTTGTTGATTAGGAGCAGTTGTGTAGAAATCAGACCCAGCTCTCCCTAGCCCAGTGGAACCTTTATGGACTATTTCAGTCTAATGCCACATTCTATCATGAACTCAGGTGGGCCTGGGTTCATAAATCCTCTGCCTTCCACACAGCTGACCTTTGAACTCTAACCTATAGACTCAGAATGACCTCGTAAGAGCTTTGTATCTGCATATCGCTCAGACATTGTTGTGGAAAACCCTGCACTACGTGATCCACTGAGGGAGTAGTGACAATTGCAGCAAGGCAGCTTCATCAGTAACAAATAAACTGATGATTAATGATCATTTAGCCACACGCTGACACACAGAGAGAGAGGTTGGGCTGGGTTCCATCATGAGATACTGCTGCTTCAACTCAAACACACAACATAAACTCAAGAAAACACAATTTTTGCTATTGTGTAAACATTGTTTTTACACAGACAACAATGACTGAAAGCGTTTTCTCTGGGCAGACAAGATGTGAAATCAAACAAATGCTAATATATATACCTTATATTTTGAACAAATGTAGCAATCAATCACAACATTTTCCTCTAATTTCCTCTCTATAATTCCACCCCCCCACACACACATACTGTCCATACATCTGAGATGACAGGCATTTCCCAACCTGCTCTCACGGTCGGCCCTGCTGGGTCCAGAGTCATCACAGTTAACAACGTGTAAAGATAGACTCGCGGGTGGTCGAGATTAGAAGGAGAACGGGTTTGGTCTGCCAGCAGGGTCTCGCCACTGAACTCCTGAACCCCCTCTCCTGCTCACGGGGTAAACCTTTTAGCACACACGCCAGTCTCAGTGAGTTCACACCGAGGTCTCTAGCCTTTCACACATCAACTGCTAATGAGGCCTCAAAAACTGAGAGGAAGGTGAAGAGATTCTGACCTCCATTCAGGAACGTCAGCTTGGGGGGGTGGGGGGGACTGTACAGAACTTAGTTCTAATGAATATAGACATGGAACCAGAAAAAATGTGTGGCGCTGCGAGTGAGTGAGAGATGTGATTTGTGAGGTGGCCCAAAAACGGTGGAACAAAAAAATAAATAATACAATTAAAAAAGACACTTACATGTTCATATGGAAAATATATAGTTACGTAAAATATGCTGTATTTTACTTCACAAATCGATTCCCTCTAACTGAAAATTAAAATAGAATCATTTCACGACTGCATTTCCCATAATTGTAGGTCAATGTGGTTCAAAATAGCCCCTCGTCATACAGCGTAACAATTACATAAGTACTATGAAGGGATGCCCACTGTAGGTGAAATTATTTCACATGGTCATACAGAGGACGACAGTGAAAATATAATCATTTCCATAATACAGTGGTATAACAGATCTCGTTTTTTTATTGAGGAGAGTCAAGTTGGGCTTTCCATTTTTAGAAAATAAACCAATTACAATATTACAAATAATGAAATTGTTACATCATTCACAGGGTTACAGTCAATGTACATTTATACAGAAATACAGGACCTCCCACATCAGTCACAGTGGTCAGGGCCGGCACTGTTCTACGAGGGCTACAACAGGCCAGGGGAGACAGGGCCATCTTCAGCCTGTCTTCACCAACAGCCAGAGAGGTGAGAACATAGGGGAGGAAGGGGGATGTGGGGGGATAAGACAACGTAAGGAACACAACGAAATTTGTCACAACTAGACTGCTATTAGCCACCATGTCAGCAGAGGGGGCTCTGACGCTTTCCGTAAGAGAGTTATCCACAGGAGCCATTTTCTATACACACAGAACTGACTGCCACAAAGGCAGGCAGGCAGGCAGACTGCTGCTCGGGGCATATTTGGATGGTCCACAAACACAGACCAATGAGTACGAGCCGGCACAGCTTGTGTTTATGCACACTGTCATGTAATTGTAACATTGAGACATAATGGTTTTCCTCCGTCCTACAAAAATAAGAACACAGTAGGGGAAATGTTCTTTGCGCCGGCAGTGCATTGAATCAACATCTCACGTACATTGATTTTGATTTATAAATAAAAGATTGTTATGCATTAGTTAATAACATGCGCATTGACAGTGAAACATCAACAGTATCTGCAGATACAAGCCATTGAAACAAAGACAAGCGTTTTAGATGTACAAAACCGCAGAGGACAGAGTTCTGTGATACTGGAGCAAGTTATCTTGTTTATTCCAAACAAAGAACCCTACTGCAAAACAAACACAGTTATATTCTGCTCTCAATGTTTAATCATAATGCATCTATGCTCCTTTATTTCTGATCTGTCGCATGAGCCTGGACATTGAAAACGGAGAGTATGAAGGAGATTGCCCCGCACTGTTAAATAATTGTAGTGATGGTAGCCCAAGATTTTATGTTTGTGAAGCACATAGTCCATCAAAAATAAAAAAATAACTACAGTATATATTTCATTTTCTTCTCTTCAGAAATGGAGCAGACATTTGAGACATGCTCTTACTCATGCTCTTATGCTCTTACTCATGAAAAATGGAAACTCATGAAAGTGTAAAGTTGCTGTCTTGAATATGCCTGTTATTTAAGTGGCCTTGGGAAGAAAAACACACAATCATTCAACAAAAAGCTATATGTGTGTGTTTATACCTTTTTAGATTCTCCTCGTCTTCAACTAGCGGAAAAATCTCAACAATGTAAAAATATCCTTGATTCCATCTATGTATAAAGTAACCCATATGCTATTGAGTGAGACATCACATGAGATATTGTGGCATAATGACCATCATGGATTCACACAGGGAAATCTAATCCTCACAGTGTGAGCAGAATCTATTCTGAACCCCCCCCCATCATAATCCCATCAGATCGATTAATCACATACTACAGGTCCATTACAATGGGCCCAGAAAGGACCACTGTGCCAAGGGGTTTTATCAGAAGGCACGGGCTTTGAAACAGTACCACAGAGCTCTACTGGAGGCTATCAATGTGTTAAAAATAAAAGGAAGAGGGACGACAGCTTTTTCTCCGGCGAATAGCAAATGATAGCTCTGGATGAACTATGGGTGAATAAACAAGGTTTCTTTCTGCCATTAGGTTCAGATACAGAAGAAATAAATACTTCACACAGTGCTTTCAGAAGTCTCCATAGCTCCACACTGAGCAACCAATAAAAGTGTTGACTCAACTCCTTATGAATCTAGATTCTCTCAACAAAGTAACACACCAAACCTACTCCTCCAAGAATAATTCAAGAAAATAAAAACACTTTCTTAATACCTATATTTACGTTCCTATAACTCTAAATACAAGTCCACCACTACTGTGTGTTTTAGTTAATCATTATAACATTTCTTCATACTTTATTTTGATTGAACGTCACATGGGGAAACATAGTTTGTTTAACCACCCCCTGCTTAATCACCTTAATATGACACTATCACCAAACAGCTCAGAGAGCATGAATGGAGACATTTGCAAGTGACACAAGACTCCGTCTGTCTATCTTCAGCACAAATATTAGTGCTGTACTGCTGAGCCTGATTTCCTGAACAGAAATTGCCCTTCCTACTGTTTCATCTGTCATTGAGTCTGCACTGGAATATGCAGGGTGACACAGTACTGTTGACAGAAAACTAAAGGGAGGATGATGTTACAGAAGCTGGATGAAAACCCCAATGCTCCTGCCCAAGGTTTGTAAAGACTCTGGATGGCCATATGGGTTAGTGGGTGGAATAAGATGGGGACTAAGTGACAGATGACAGCTAAGGTGGGATTTCACTCCTTTTGTGCTGAGGGATCAAATGCTAAGGCCTATATAGGACACCTCTCCTGTTCTGTTCAGACAGCAAAGTGCCTCAAAACAGACAGCGGACACACACCCGATGATGCTTAAGGAAGGACAACCTTTTGTGGAAGAACCTCCGCTTACATAGCCACCTGCTGTGAGACCAACACGGGGCCCTCAGGTTGTGTGTTGCCTACATAAATTCTGTCTGTTTTTTAAACAGACCTGGTCTGTCAACATGACAACATGCAGAGTCACAAAGTCATGGATCTGAGAAAGCAGAGCACAGAGGACAGTGGGAGGAGAAGAGCAGGGGATCTGAGGCGTGTGTTTAGCTCTGAGGAGAAAGAGACAGAATCACTGTCTGGTCAGCGGGGCAGTGATCAGGCTGTGGACCCCTACTAGGAATGAACATGTCTGAGCAATGGGCTCCAGATAGAGATCCATGTCTGGCTCCTCAGTCTATATCGAGTACTGGGCCTGTCTCAGTGGATCTATCCATTAGCATCTCTGCAGTACTGATCTCATTTCCCTGAGTTTGTAAACTGTGTGATTTACCATCTCTAGGGAATCCATGGGTTTGACTAACACAGGACCCCCCCCCAGGCTCCCTAACCCCTCAAACAACACATCGGCCTCAATGACATTGATAATGATAGATAGCTTTCCGTTCATCAGACAGCTATTCACATAAGCCATACAGTAAATGCATTATGTATGTATAAAATGAAAATAGAAGTCTCAAGGACTCCACTTATCAGAAATGTTTGTGCACCAACAATGATTTCCTAAAATTCCACAAGGGCATGGAGGCCCATTGTATCGTACGATCTGTGTTCACACACCCTGCCAATAGACTACTTGGAAAAGCTGTCACAAGTGCTCCCCATCATCCATGATGTACAATAATTATAATAATATGCGTAAAATAATCCACTATCCCATGCTAATTTTACTTACTGCCCAGTTGTGAAAAGATTTGTCCGTGACCATACCAATGTGAGATAACCATATGTGGTGTTAAAACCCTAACACTTCAGTATAATGTTACTTTAAATAAAAAAAGAATCTGGAAAAAAAGCTAAATATAATGTAAGCACATTATATTTTGTAAAGTGTATCAAATCCAAGCGCTTACAGGACAGTGTTCTGTAAAGTGTAACATATCAAAGCTCTGTGAAATCAATCATTAACTCAGCATGCTATCAAACACTAGCCCTTCAGCTTTGGGAGCTGTTGCTTTGTAACACAGAGCACATTTAGCCACGCACGCACGCACGCACGCACGCACGCACGCACGCACACACACACACACACACAGTGAAGTTTAAAACACGGGGGTAAACTCTACACTCTTAGAAAAAAAGGGTTCCAAAATGGTCCTTCGGCTGTCCCCATAGGAGAAGCCTTTTTGGTTCCAGGTGGAACTCTTTTGGTTCCATGTAGAAACCTCTGTGGAAAGGGTTTTTACATGGAACCAAAAAGGGTTCTTCAAAGGGTTCTCCTATGGGGACAACTGAAGAACCATTTTAAGTTCTAGATAGTACCTGTTTTTCCAAGAGTGCAGATAATGTGACAACCAAAACATATGTGCCCTCCTATGTAAACATTATAGGGAAAACACCCATAATATGTCATTTTTTTCCATACATCCATGGAGGAAGTACTGTATGTTTGCTGTTTATTACACTGATTCTTCAAAATCCACAACTAACATTTTGCAAAAATGAAAATGAAATGAATAATAACAAAGAAAAACCTCCCTCTAGTCACCCAAAGAAACAATTTAAATCCATCACTTCCAGGTCTTAGTAACTATGTCCGGCTCATAGTGATGACATCACAGTCCCATTGTCAAGTGCATCTGATATGTACAGGATCATGACATCATCTGAGGTACACAGGGAGGATGTTCCACTTGGCAGGTTGTGATGTTTTCATTGAAAAAATATAAACTTTCCCACGGTGAGAGGAAGCATGGTGAAAGAAAATCTTCAACATTTTCACACAGAAAAATGAAATGACTTGTTATGAGAAAAGGTATTTTGTTTTAATTTTTTAAGTGTTGCTATAAGTTGGTTGTTCATTACATTTACATTTAAGTCATTTAGCAGACGCTCTTATCCAGAGCGATTCATGGTAGTAGTTTCTGCAAAAAGATGTCCAAGTCAACCATGGAGTGTAGATAAAGTTCCTCAGTCTATTCTGCTGTTTGCTTTTGGGAAGGCAGCAAAGATTTATGTTTGTTTCCTGTTTCTGAAGTTAAAAAAAAAACATAATATTTGATTTTCTTTTTGAAAGTGATGGTCTTGAAATCTCCCATTTTTCATTGTCTTCTTCTCTGTTGCCCTTTTAAAGGGTAGTCCTTCTAGTCAGTTCACCTAGTTTACATCTATACTTATAGACTCCTTGAGTTTTCTCAACTTTTTTTTCTTTACAAAATTATTTACAAAATTCTTAAATCAAACAAACCAAAAAATGTAAGAAAAAAGTTCACCGTAAAAAAAAAACAAGGTGGAAGATGGAAGTAGAAATGTGTCGCTGGTCAGTAACCTCTCATGATCCTGGTTCCAAGAAGGAACCTTGTTGGCCACATTGATTGATGTCTGGTCATGTAGACCTGCTGGCCACAAACCTTCAGAGCTGATCCTGAAAGGTTATGGGGACTTTGGATGAGGGGATAGAGGAGGACAGGAGAGGGATTGAGAAAGGGGACCGTGGAAGGACGGTAGTTTGTAGGAAGACATGTTTCACAGTCAAGCAAAAACACCTCCACTCCATCCGTGAACCAAGAGCCCTGCATCCCAATCCCCTCTTCTCTGCTCCTCTCCTCTGCTCTCCTCTCCTCTGCTCTCCTCTCCTCTGCTCTCCTCTCCTCTGCTCTCCTCTCCTCTGCTCTCCTCTCCTCTGCTCTCCTCTCATCTGCTCTCCTCTCATCTGCTCTCCTCTGCTCCATTCTGGATGGTCAAACTTCCACAGACTGGATCTGGTTAATGGAGGCACGCATCATCTGCACACTGTTCAGGATCTTCTTCTGGTGGCCTGCTAACGTCACGCCCACGCTCAGGATGTCACTGTGGCAGGAGACACAACCACAGGAGTCAGGAGGAAGCGACACAACAGGTTTTATTGCACAAGTCACATGGCATAAGCCAATGTAAAATCAACAAGTTAGATCAAGGCTAAATACTGGGCCCCAGTCTGCCAAATTCCTAATTCAGTCCAAGGCATGACTGTTTACAGTAATTACTCTGTTTGTTGAACAACTTCTTCCATTCAGGAGATAATGGTCTTTTTTTGCTTCCTAACTCCATGGACTGATGAGGCTTATTTTTGAAAGTATTGTAACCAGTGTTGTGGCTGGAAAAGAATTTCAAACAGAATTGTGCTGATATCCGACGTGACCTTGGGAGGATATTAAGAGATATAGAGACAAGAGACAATAAGCAGAGTAATGTGTGTCTTACTAAACAGACATCTGAATGAGTCTATCTGCTAATAGATGTCTTTATTAAGTCTACTGAGGCAGGAATGTATTCCTAAACATCACAATGTCTGTTAATTCTCCTATATCTTTTCTTTCTTTAAACTGTTGTATAAGAAACCTGGCAGCCACATGGCCAGAGTCTCTACGCTCTGTTCTAGCTCAGAGCAGTTGTGCTGCACAGTTATTATCTCCTAATGACATACAGTGAGAGGCATATTTATGATGAGCCAGGGGCTGAGCCTGGCCGTCATCCAGGCTTTAAGGTATGATACTGTCAAGGAATAGCCCACCACCTCCTCATCCTTATCATCCTTATCAGAAACACAGGTCTGGGGTCAGCACTTACTCCATGGTCATCTGGGAAACCACATCAAAGCTGGCGAAGTCAGCATTGGCAAAGTTGTCTTTGTACTGGCCCATCTTGATGGCATCTAGCCACTCGTCCACAGTACTGAAGCTGGAGAAGTCTGGAACACTGCGGTCCAGGAGAGGAAGATGGACACTGGAGGGGGACACAGACACAAAGAGTCAAACACAGCTTTAGAGACAGTGTCAGTACTCTGTCACCTCTATGATGGCAATCAGTACAGTACACAATAGTGGAGGGCCTACAATAGACTAGTCAATAACCTAGCCTTCAGGACAAAAGAAAGTAACAGTGGACATTTTCCTCATCGATTTTGAAGAAAATTCTATTTCTAATTGAGGACAACAGATGGATACTGGCAGGATTAGTGCCAGTGTCCACACAGTGTTTCTATTCCACACACCACCAACAATGTAAATATAGAGTATGATATACGGAATTCAGTATATTTTAACATTCATAGGAAACTGACACCCAGAGAAAATGTGATTGGAAATGTTTTATTTTGAAATTGTGTAACTGTGTCAAATCATGATTTGCTTAAAGCATTCATGGAAATTACTTGATCTATCAAACCAAAGGGGATTTATGTACATAACCACTTGGCGCCAAAAGAAACAGGAGACACAATGTTCGGTAGAAATAAATTCTACCATGAATATCAAAACTGTAACCCAAAATTGAAAACATTGAAGGAATCATGTCCTTTGAAATGTCAAAGTGTTTTCCCATCTTTGAGGTCAGATGCATTAAATTATTTTGGATTTTATAGTATCTATGGAAATAGGAAAGTAATACTGGAACACAGTCCTGAATATTGAGATGACTGGCAAGGAGAGACAGAGGGACACTCGTCTCAAACACACTAATACACACAGACAGACAGACAGACAGACAGACAGACAGACAGACAGACAGACAGACAGACAGACAGACAGACAGACGTAGTGACAGACTAATAGAAAGATAAACTGACAGATATCTAAGGAGAGCGTGCTAAGTGTTCCACTCACCCTGAAGACAGCGGGGTCATGGCCTTCAGACTGTTGGGGTTGCGGATCATCTTGTCCAGGTTGTTGACAATTTGGCTGAACTTGGGCCGGTTGTTACGGTCCTTCTGCCAGCAGTCAAGCATGAGCTGGTGCAGGGCCGAGGGGCAGTCCATGGGGGGGGGCAGCCGGTAGTCCTGCTCTATGGCATTGATCACCTGCAGGGGGAGACACAGATCTCTAAGGGTTGCTATGAGGCTCTAAAAGGAGGAGAAGGGAGAGGAGAGAGACAGAAATCCTATTGGAGAGCATCCTCTCACAATTCTCACAAACTACTTCTTCTATGACCAGAGTGCTATTTGGCTAACATGTTGATTAATATTTCAGTGATTTCAAATGAGAACTATGTTCTTGAAAAACAGTATGCACTGAAAGATAAAACCATAGTAGCGTTACACAAGTAAAAACACATGCCCACACACAAAACATAATCCTGCAAGCATTATTATTATTATTATACTTCTCTGGGATATGTGGGACACTATCCCACCTCCACAACAGCCAGGGAAATTGCAGGGCACCAAATTCAAAACAACAGAAATCTCATAATTAAAATTCCTCAAACATACAAGTATTATACACCATTGTAAAGATAAACTTCTCGTTAATCCAGCCACAGTGTCTGATTTCAAAAAGGCTTTACGGCGAAAGCGCACCTTGAGATTATGTTTGGTCAGCGCCAAGTCACAGAAAAACATACAGCCATTTTCCAAAGAAGGAGAGGTGTCACAAAACTCAGAAATAGCGTTAAAATGAATCACTAACCTTTGATGATCTTCACCGGATGGCACTCCCAGGACTCCATGTTAGACAATAAATATCTGTTTTGTTCGATAAAGTTAATCTTTATGTCCAAAAACCTCATTTGAAATTGGTGTGTTATGTTCAGAAATGCATTGTCTCAAACAAACATCCGGTGAAAGTGCAGAGAGCCACATCAAATTATAGAAATACTCATTATAAACATTGCTAAAAGATACAAGTGTTATGCATGGAATTATAGATAAACTTCTCCTTAATGCAACAGCTGTGTCAGATTTCAAAAAGACTTTACGGCGAAAGCACACCTTGTGATTATGTTTGGTCAGCGCCAAGTCACAGAAAAACATACAGCCGTTTTCCAAAGAAGGAGAGGTGTCACAAAACTCAGAAATAGTGTTAGAAATATTCACTTACCTTTAATGATCTTCATCGGAATGCACGCAATGCACGCAATGTTTGTTTTGTTCGATAAAGTCCATAATTTATGTCCAAATACCTCTGTTTGCGTGTTTAGTTCACAAATCCAAATTCACACGGCGCAGGCACTTAGTTCAGACAACAGTTCCATTACAGTTTGTAGAAACATGTCAAACAATGTATAGAATCAATCTTTAGGATGTTTTTATCATCAATTTTCAATAATGTTCCAACCGAACAATTCCTTTAGAAAGGAAAAGGAACGCAGCTTACTCTCACGGGCACATGCATGACTGAGCTAATGGCATTCTGCCAGACACCTCACTCAAACAGCTCTTATTCTCTCCCCCTTCACAGTAGAAGCCTGAAACAGGTTCTAAAGACTGTTGACATCCAGTGGAAGCCTTAGGAAGTGCAATATGACGCCATAGACACGACTTGAAAAACTACACACCTCAGATTTCCCACTTCCTGGTTGGATTTTTTCTTAGGTTTTTGCCTGCCATATGAGTTCTGTTATACTCACAGACATCATTCAAACAGTTTTAGAAACGTCAGAGGGTTTTCTATCCAAATCTACTAATGATATGCATATTCTATATGCATATGGGCACCTTATTCATCCAAGCTACTCAATACTGCCCCCCAGTCCCAAAGAAGTTAACAAAAACAATATTTTTTTTAAAGGTTTTGGCTTGGCTGCATACTTACTGTACCAGTTAAGCATCACAGTAAAGTATCAGGCTAATAGTAATGGCTCTCCACATCCATGCAGACTGTGCCAGCAGTGATTTAATCTTAGTCAGTCTGGCCTTTAGAAACTGTGTACAGTAATGTTCCTGCTATACAAATATCTACGTTTTTCCAACTCTATGGTCATTGTTATACCAAAAAGGTCTAGTCTGACAGAGTTGCCAGTGGTGTTGTTGGTGGTGGGAGAGGGTGTGGGGGGAGTGTAAGTAGCTCTGGATAAGAATGTCTGCTAAATGACTCAAATGTAAATGTCAAAAAATGGGGGAGGGCTCAGGGAGGAGTGGGGAACAACTGGCCCAGAGGAGGGTTCTGACAAGGACCCACGATCCCCTGCTCATTATCAACACCATTATGTAGCTCCATTCAGACCCAGATTAATCTCATTCAGAGGCCTCCCTCCCAACCAAGACCCAGATGGAGTAGAAACACTATCTAGAGCCCATAATAAGATAACCGTCGAGCTCCTCAGTCCCTCTTAGCGCATTAGTGTTCACACTTTCAATTTGAAACTATTTTCATTATCTCTCTCCCCATAATTTGCTCTCTTCTCCACCACCCAGAGGGAGCCTGGAAACAGAGGCTCCAGTCAAGTCAAGAGCAGGAATAGTCTGCGGAGCGTTGCCTAGCATTCCAAATCATTTTATTATCGCTCTGTGGTAACTGGGGGGCTTTCATATAAAACCCGGGTTCGAAAGCTGCTGTTTAGCCATGGGAAGAGAACCACCATGACAAAATGGATTCAGGAATAACATTCAGGAATAATCAGACGTTGTTCGAAATGATTTTTAAGCATTTGATGCCATGCTTAAAGTGGTTCTGTTTGACAAATGATATACAGATATATAAAGGTCTATAAATACATACGTCTTGATTGGTCATGTCCCAGTAAGGTCTCTCTCCATAGGACATGACTTCCCACATGACGATGCCGTAGCTCCAGACATCACTGGCGGACGTGAACTTCCTGTACTGGATGGCTTCAGGGGCTGTCCATCGGATAGGGATCTTCCCTCCCTGAGAAACACAACACAATGAGGGAATGACCTTATAGATGGAAGTGAGACGGAAACCTGATCGTCACAGTGTCCTGGCTCTGCAGAGAGATATTATTCACAGCAACAATACTCTGTAATCCAAACTGGGAGATGGATATAACTAAACTGCTGGGAGTGGATGTGTGTGACATGGAATACCGTAAAAATGGAGGAGAGGGACAGGTGAGGGGCCTTTGTTATGATGGGTAATGTGGTGTGTGGGGTGTGTGTGTGTATGTATATGTGTGAGTGTGTGCGGTGACGTCATGGTACTCACCAGGGCGCTGGTGTAGGTGGGATCTGACGTGTCGTCCTCCAGGAATCGGGACAGGCCGAAGTCGGACACCTTGCAGACCAGGTTGCTGTTGACCAGGATGTTGCGTGCGGCCAGGTCGCGGTGGACGTAGTTCATGTCGGCCAGGTACTTCATGCCAGAGGCGATGCCACGCAGCATGCCCACCAACTGGATCACTGTGAACTGACCGTCGTTTTGCTGCAAAACAAAAGGATCACAATATGATACATCCCCAGGTCTGAGACGTCCCTCTGTGGGATATGATTGAATAGATATGGCATAGACTAGGCAGGGCTGGGCTCGGTCTGGCAGGCTGCAGCTGTTTTCCCTGGATTGGCCAAGGCTTTACCCCATACATGTGGAGTGTCTGGATCTGGGCTGCAGCTGTGCCTCCACCTGCACCCTCACCACCCACCACGAGGACCAGAGATCAACTAGGGAATATCCGGGAGGATCATGACGAGAGATGAGAGAGTATGAGCGTGGACTGACAGGGATGGGGTGGGGACACAGATGGACCACAGACGGACTAGGCCCAGCTGTGTATTCCTCTAGGGATCTTCCCAGTTTATGGTTAGCCAGATCCTCTATGCCTGTGTCTCTGAGTCTCCTCTGAACTCTTCGCTGCTCATTAGCAGAGCAAGGAGTTCTCCTCACGTCCATCAGCTCCTCATGCACCTCATGCACCACAGCAATTAAGTCTTATGCATTATTCATGAGGCTGAATTCCCTAATAAATACACAGCTCCTCGTAATCCCTGCATCCCTGCACTGTGTTTGCATATACTTTAATTGGGAAGATTCTTCCACCAAAGTAATTTGGATCGGGTTAGCAGACAGAGAGAGGCATCATTTATATCATATAGATCTATGGCTAATACATGCTCTATGGAATTTATGACTCAATCCCAATTCTAGTCATAATGGTGGAGATAATGTTTCTGAAGAAAGCTTTCTTTTTGATCGTTATATGGCCACCCAGCATTTGATACTTCCTCTGCCTGTTGTTGTCTCCATCCATCTATTAGCTGTGATTGATCTAGTCCTCTCTCCCTTGCAGATGCTTCATAGAAGAGGGGGCTGCACCAGGTGATCCTTCAGCTGGCAGCTCCCATCTAAGGTGGTCTCCCCTGCTGCTCCATCCTCTTTCACAGAGCGCCATGTTCTAAAGCGCTGACGTGTTCAGACAATGTTGTCAAAAGCTGTCACAGTGAGGTGCCACAGTGACACTGTTGCTTGGAATACAATGTGCTGTCAAATATGCTTAACCCACAGAAACACACAGACACATACACACACAACCCATCAAATTCAAGAGTGAGTTGGCACACAGTGTGTCAGAGGTTTGAAGCAGAATGCTAATAAAGTTCACGTTTTGCTTCTCTAGCAGTAGACAGAGCAGCAGTCTGCTGACAGGCGGCTGGCTGGATCCCTTTTTAAAGGCAGGATTTTGAAAGAAGAGTTTACGTCTCAGGTTTATAATATCCTCCCATAGCTCAGAGCTGACACTTGTCAGTGTGCTTTCTGCCCTGAGTCGTGAAAGCCTTACTCAGTATGATCTATGTAGAGGTAGACAATCCCAATGTGATGAGGAGTGACAACTAGGCTAGGACAGAGGTGGTGGAGGGAGGTGTTATCCATATAGACACAGTAGAAACATCAGACATTTACAAACATAAACATAGTGATTCATATCAAACATGAAACCCTTGGCCCTTATTGAATTGATTTGTTTTCCATATTTAATCATTCACTCACAATAGATTTACAGTGAAGTAACTCTAATAAGAAAAATGGTAATCCTTTATTTTGGTGAAGATCAGACATGTCCAATTTCCATTAATCCCTAGCTCTTTCCTACTCAGTTTTTTCTCACTCACTTCAAACTGACAATGAGTCCAATTAGAGGATATGAAAGCTTGTGGACACACAGTCACATGCTCCCGTTCAGCTGAAATGCTACAGACAGACGGCACAGGACTGGCTGACAACAGACAGCAGCCTTTCGCCTACAAGCCAACTTCATTCTCTGAAAGCTGGCATGTTTTCTTCTTACAGCGCTAATCATTCGAAACCCTCCCAAAGGATGAGGTGAGGTTAGATATCTGGAATGTATGTAGACGGTACTATAAGTTCATAGGTCCTTGTCCTTCTCTGTGACTCAAACAGAAGGAGTGAATGTGGGTTAGTATGATAAATACAGAATGAGAGCATAACTAACTGAACTGAACTGCTGGACTCTCTTCCTCACTAGTGCCTATAGTGAGCTACAGTACTGTACTTTTTACTGTAGTCAAACATGGAGATCAAGGGGAAATGCTGAATAACAGCCAGCACAAGTTGCAGCAGAGTATAAATCAATAATTGGACTAGACAGACCCTCAGGGAGCATTAAGACCGCAGCCTGATTGGGTAGAGAATGATCTCTCTAAGGACTTGTGGTGGACACTATGCTAAGTAAAGAGGAGACTCATATGATTAATGTTCTGCATGTTATTCACTTTAACCTGGATGGGTTGGCATTAGTGTGTGTATTTAGCACTCATTTCCCAGAGTGTGTGTGCGTATGTGCCTGTGTGGTTGTGTGTGCCTGTGTGTCTACCTGTTTATCTGCACAGCCATTAGTGTTAATATTTGACTCAGATACAAACACAGCGTAACTCACTCTGAGGAAAGAGTCCAGGGATCCGTTCTCCATGAACTCAGTGATGATCATGACAGGGGCGCTCTTGGTGACCACACCCTCCAGGTGGATCACGTTGGGGTGGTCAAACTGACCCATGATGGACGCCTCAGACAGGAAGTCCCGCCTCTGCTTCTCTGTGTAGCCCGACTTCAGCGTCTTGATGGCCACAAACATCTCCCTCTTGCCTGGGAGCCTCAGGTTCCCACTGCATACCTCCCCGAACTCTCCTACAAGACACAACATAGAGGCAGAGAGACAGTTAATGAGAGGAGATGTCTGACAGAGGTTACAAACATTAAAATGACGAGGCAAAATATGATTAATTGGAATACAGACAGCATTCAAAATCATTATTTTGTAAAAAATGACTGGCCTTTCTCTTTACCTGCACCAATGACTTGCTCAATCTTCACACAGGAAGTGTCAATCTCCTTAGCAAACTCCCTCACCGCCTCGTTGGGGTCCTCATATGTAAACGGATCAATATATATCTTCATTCCTGGAGTCACTTGGAAAAAGAAGAGGCCGATGTAATTTTTTGTTCTGACACACACACAAACAAACTCTGTCTGCCTTTAACATTCAGAGTTTGAGTAGACAATGCAGTGTATTACTATGAGTCAGAAAGGTTAGTGTTAGTACAAGGTAGAGAGGAATGGTAGGTTTGGCTTGGGGCCTCAGGACTGTAATAATCAATGCGCAATGACATGGCATTTCTAGGTAGTCTTTAGCAGTGATAAGGCAGGTTAATGTATGTATCAGCTCCAGAGTCAAAGCAGACCATTAACACCCAGGAGAGACAGCCAGACACTATATCAGTATCACCCTCTGCTCCAGGAAATAAATTGTCTCTCTTAAGCTCTGACGCCAGGTAAATTGGCTTAAGGTGGCCTTTAAGTGTTTTGGGACTTAACTGTCCCAGGTTTTAAATCGGAGTACGCTGACTCTCACTTCCACATCTGGCCTGAGGCTTCTTTAATGGTTATTGTGTTCATGCACAGGCAGTCAGTGAAGCTGAGATAACTGCTTATAGAAGAGTCATGAAACCTGCATAGCAGACTGAACTGAAAAAGTGTTAAGGAACAGATGGAGATTCTCCTTTAAGGCAAAAAAAAGAATCCCCAGTCAGAACCTCCTATCTCTTCCCAAACTATGGAGCAATCCAAAGACCACCCACCAGAACATGGCAGAGACCACCTGATATAGGGGAGGGCAGCCAGTATAACTGTGACCATCAGTGTGGGGATGAAAACACACACAGGGGAGTGGAATGATATTAATAACTGTGAAATGCCCTCAGCCTCTCTGGCAATACTCCTCACTGAATTACACCCAGGCAAAAATGAGTTCTGTAAATACAGCATTTACTGCAACCTGATACTATTGATTACACATGGGAAAGCTGTCTCCATTGATAAGCCTGACTAGCGGAAGAGCTAAATAGAAAAATATATAAATAAATACAACTGAAATAAGCTCAGAGAGGAAATATATCCGAGCATTTCTGTTTAGCTGAGTGAAGGAGGAGAAAACGATAAGCCATAAGCTCCCAGGGAGAGCCAAACTAGTTTAAATCACCGCGCCTGGCTACATCTTGAAGATTTAGTTCTATATCATGGAACTCTGGGCCAACGTGCTTTACATGGAAAACAAAATGATTAATAAAGGCCATTCCTTCACAATCTCCTTTGAATTTTTCAACAATGGCAAATGGTGTGTGTGGTATTTGCGTGTTAATGAACTTAACAAGCTAAAAGAAGGTTAAATGCTATTTCCACAACAATGGAATCAGTTGACTATGAAATGAGACCCTACAGCGAACACACACTTGTACACAGGTTATGTTGTGAGTAAATCCTAGCATTAAAACGGTTGAGGAAAACAAGAGAGAAGATTACCAATGGAGAGGTGAGAAGAAGCACAAGGTTGGGAGGTAGCCAAGGACACTAGCGTGTCAGGTGGTAGCCACGGAGACAGGTATGTGAGGCAGCAGAGGGTTGAATGTTAGGCATGGAGGCTTCTGCATGAGCCGGTAGTCATGGAGACAGGTGTGTGAGGCAGCAAAGGGTTGAACGTTAGGCATGGAGGCTGCTGCGTGAGCAGGTAGCCATGGAGACAGGTGTGTGTGCGTTTGGGTGTGTGAGCGTGAGTGAGAGTGTGTGTATGGTGGGGGAGGTGCAAACAGACACTCTTGAGTGAGGGCTGGGTTACTCACTGTGGCCGCTGGTGTAGTGCTGCAGCTTGTCTGTGTATTCTGAGTCTGCCCTCTCAAAGCCACGCCTCCTGGGAGAAAGACAAAGAGCTATAGCGCTGGCCCAGAGAGGGGGTGTGGTCTATGTACCAGGCCTACCCACCCCACAGCTGACCACTAAACACAACCAGCCTATAAACTATAAACCCCACCTTAACAAGCCACAGGACCCATTAAAGTACAGTAACGAAGTAGGGTGGAAAACAACCACTAAAGCGAATGTGTCTAATCTGGCTGGCTTGTTTGACTGTTTTTGCGTTGGGTCGCAGGCAGCATTGGTTGGCTGGACTGGAGCAGGAATAACTCACCGGTTGCAGACGATGACGATAACAACCACTGCGATGAGGAAGACCAGACCTGCAGCTGCAGAGCCGATGATGAGAGGCAGCTTCTCCTGAATGCTGGTGTTGTACTCCTCTGTGATTAGACAAACACACACAAATACACCATCACACACTGAAACATATGGGCCAGGCATCTGAGCTAATGCATATGGAGAGAGCAGTGGGTGACAGACAGACAGACAGACGGTTGGGGAGACCAATGGGCATCTTGGCTGGCAGCACAAGACCTCTCTCCAAAGCCCACTGAGCACATTCAGATACCCGCAATATGGTCGCCCGCTCATCTGGAACTGAGAGATCATTTTTGGGAGAGACCCAGCTCCCTTCCCTCAAGAGTGCTGCCAAACACAGGGAATCCAGCATGGCAGTAGGCACACAATCTCACTACACCATCTCAGGTCCTGACTGCTCTTTCCGAGGTCTGAGGATAGGGAGGGTTGTGTCCCATGGTGGTGGTACTGTACTGTATGCAGCCTACTGCGATACTGGGTTCTCCTTTGTTTGGCAGTGTGCTGGCTGCTTGCAGTGGAGGAGAGCAGAGATCAGGCTAATGATGGCCATCGGCACTGCAGGTAATAAGATGTTTAGAGAACACCCAGGTCGCTGACATTATCCAGGCCATGGGAGCCAGGAGCCAGCATTAGCGGAGCCAGGGTAGAAGTTAGTCTGCCCAGCAGTGTCCTTCTATACAGATTAATACACTTTAACCTGATCTGTGACTGACGATAGTCTACCGCTAATAAAGTACAGTATACTACAGAAAATATCTGCATTCATACATAACATGAATAATCTTATTCATTGGTAAAAAAATATGTTTCACATGACTCATGAGCTCTGCTGAGAAGATAATGAATGAAATCCACATAAATAGAACAATGGGTGTACACATTGTTAGAAAGTTGTCTTGTCTTGTCTTGCATCTCAGACCATTTCCCCATCCACATCCTTGTGTCTGTAGGGCCATTGTGTCCATGTTGTAATGGTCCATGTTAGGTTGACGGGCCATGCATGGGATGTGATAACTCTGCATCTCTCTATGCTCTATTTGAGCTGAGGGAATGTTGTCTGTACCCTCACCTTCAGTCATGGTTTGGAAGTAGAGCTTGCCACTGTAGCGTCCAAATCCGGCCACGGTTCGGGCGCGAACCAGGAACACATAGATTGCCCCTGATTTGAGACCGCGGATGACCACTGTGTTGGTCTGGCTCTTTATGATGGTTGAGTTGTACTCGGTCTGGTCCTGAGAGAGTATTAAGGAAAGAGGGAGAAATACAAATCAGTGCCATCTACAGAACAATTACCATACACATGTATTAACTTAGTGCCTTATAAAAATAGGCTGATGTGCAAAGTAGGATACAGACTCAAATGTTTCTATTTAATGTATCTATTTAACCAAGCAGAATGAAGAGAGAATGAAATGCAACAGCCATAGGCAGAAGGGATGGCAGTTTCAGGTCTGCTAGTTTGTTTGGGTTGTGATTTCGGACGATTAGTGTAACTTTTCATTGCCACACCGCTTCTCTCTCTCCACAAAGCTGACAGGTCTGTCTGGAAGAGGAGACTAAAACTGTGCCGGCTGCAGCCTTCAACCAATCAGTCAGCAGCGTGAGCACAGTTGCGAGATCTGAGCCGCGGCAGGGGCCGAGACAATTGTTTTGACAGCTCTCCTCAGCAGCATCTGAGAATAGAATTAAACTAAAAAGTGGAGCAGAGTGGCGCGCAGTCACAGAGAACTGCTAAATGAACTTTGTGTGAGCTTGTGTGTGTGTGTGCTCTTCTCTGCCCGTATCTGTGTGTGGGAGTGTTTCTTCTGAGAAAGTAGCTGATTCTGAGGAGTCTGTCTGTTGAATACTGTTTTTATGGCAGTCAACACAGCATTGTTTCAACCGCAAATATCTTTCCATCAATCCCTAATGGTCTGACTGGAGGGCTGAGAGCAGTTTCCTTTCCCAGTGACCGACCGTGATTAGAATTGAAAGTGATCGAGCAGAAGTTGTATGTTCGATTCAGAAGCTACAGTATGCCTGACTCCCACCGTGATCATGCGGTTCTGGACTCCAACATTCTTCATTTCAATGTGCTAGAAAATTTGAGATATATTTTACAGTCATAGCATACCTTATTTAGCCCTGCTGAGATGAAAGAAAGCCTGACACACTCAATGGTGTCTTTACGTGTGTGTCTGTTTGTATGGAGGTGAGACAGAGCAGACTGTTTGTTAATGGGTAGTGTGCAGTGGGTACCTACCTTCTCGTAGTACTGCAGTTCATAGTCCAGAATGACTCCATTGGGCTGGTCTGGTTGAGACCAGGACAGAGTGATGCTGTCCACGGTACGACTGACCTGGTGCATGATGGACACTGTCGACGGAGCTGCAGAGAGATAGATCGATAGAGAGATAGATAGAGAGATAGATAGATAGAGAGATAGATAGAGAGATCGATAGAGAGATAGATAGAGAGAGACAGAGATATACAGACAGAGAGATAGATCGATAGAGAGATACAGAGATATACAGACAGAGAGAAAGATCGATAGAGAGATAGATAGATAGAGAGAGAGAGATAGATAGATAGATAGATAGAGAGATCGATAGATCGATAGATCGATAGAGAGAGACAGAGATATACAGACAGAGAGATAGATCGATAGAGAGATAGATAGAGAGATAGATAGATAGAGAGAGACAGAGATATACAGACAGAGAGATAGAGAGATAGATAGATAGAGAGATAGATAGATAGATAGATAGAGATTGACAGAGATATACAGACAGAGAGATAGATAGATAGAGAGATAGATAGATAGATAGAGAGATAGATAGATAGAGAGATAGATAGATCGATAGAGAGACAGAGATATACAGACAGAGAGATCGATAGACAGAGAGATAGATAGATAGAGAGATCGATAGACAGAGAGATAGATAGATCGATAGAGAGACAGAGATATACAGACAGAGAGAAAGAAGGAAAATGCATAACACATACAAATTCAGAATCACAACATTCAGTCACTGTGATTAGTTCCCAATCATACATCCGAATCATAACATCTCATCAAACAGATATCAAACAGATGCCTACTTCACTGAGCTATGTAACAGTGATAGTGATATATCTGTTTCTATCATCCTGAGCTGCATGTAGAAAAGGCACACCTCTGACTAAACCACATACATCATTTGAAGGGACTTTCCAGCACTGACTTTGTATTATTTCCATGACTCATCTGTGCTTCCCACATTGTCAGGGTGTGAGGACCCTATCTGTCTGTGTCTGACTAGCAATCATTCCCCTGGCCGCATCCTCCTCCTCCGGACAAATTGTGGAGCAAGCCCATTTTGTATGGCTCATAAAACCAGAGAAAATCATCAGAACCACAAGTATGCCATACACAATCGCCATTTAGTTTTTCCAGCCTTCTATTTTTGTAATTGAGGTCTATGTTTACAGATATTTTTTGGTGGATGACAACTTCAGACACATCAGTAAATTGTTTGAAAGTGCAAGGACAAGAGTCATGGTCATGGTGGACAGATATAGAGAATTATAGCATTTACATGTGGTAATCACAGTGTAGCAATAAGCCAGATCCTTTCAGAAGTAATTGAGCCAGAAATGAGTGATGAGTGGGTAGGGTTGTAAGCTGCCTTTAGTCTAACAAAACCAAAGGCCCAGACTTGCAACTTTCTTTTTAGTAAGGCTAAAGGGTCAGGGAGGGGCATGCTATCCACGCGCCCTCATACATCCATTAACATTAGTGCATGGTGCCGTGGGTCACAGCGAAGCTAATGCAGGAGATAAAAGCGCTGTCTGGGGCTTGGAGGGCAGGATTTATGGGCCCCCGGGCCCCAGCCTCGGCCCATGGTCCCATGCTTCATACACACAGCCCCCAGCCAGCAGCACAGTGGCTCCCCAGAGTTCCAGCCATAAAGCGCTCCACCGGCACGCGCTCTCCTTGGAAAATCCACTGACTGGAAACCCCTCCCACCCGCCCTCCCTCGGCCCCTCCCACCATTATCAAGGAATCTGGGGGAGTGTGTGTGGTTAATATCTCATATATAAATCTAAGTGTTCATTTGATGTAGTTCATGTAACAACATTCTGGTAATATCTGATGCTATCTACCAAACCACAAAGGAGCCTTTCAGATGGGGTTTGGATTAAAATACACATGTTCAGTACTGTAGAGTAAAGCCCGAAGCAGCTCCCAGAAACCAGTGTGCTCTAAGACATGATGACGGAGAGGCGGTTTTATGGCGTATTCATTCTCAACAGTGAGTCAGCCTTGCCTCACATGCCCTCTGATCCCAACAGAAGCCTCCATCCGAGGACACTAATCATGAGATACTGTCTAAACAGGGAGGTCCCGGAGCCTATGTCCCCATATGCCGTTGGCCTTAAAATAAATGTGTCTACAGATAATGAATAGGCAGCCTGTAGTTTCATCTCCTGCAGCATTTGCACTAAGATGGCCTGTGATTCTGCCATGAACATAAAGTGCATTTGGAAAGTATTCCACATTTTGCTACGTTACAGCCTTATTCTAACATTGATTAAATGAAATGTTTTTCCTCATCAATCTACACAAAATACCCCATAATGACAAAGCAAAAACACAAAAGCACATTTATTAAAAATAAAGAACAAAAATATCACATTTACATAAGTATTCAGACCCTTTGCTATGAAACTCGAAATTGAGTTCAGGTGCATCTGTTTCCATTGAGCATACTTGAGATGTTTCTACAACTTGATTAGACTCCACCTGCTGTAAATTCAATTGATTGGACATGATTTGGAAAGGCACACCCATGTCTATATAAGGTCCCACAGTGTGTGTCAGAACAAAAACCAAAACATAAGGTCGAAGGAATTGTCCATAGAGCTCCGAAACAGGATTGTGTCAAGGCACAGATCTGGGGAAGGGTTCCAAAAAATTTCTGCAGCCTTGAAAGTCCCCAAGAACACAGTGCCCTTCATCAATCTTAAATGGAAGAATTTTGGAACCACCAAGACTCTTCCTAGAGCTGTCTGCCCGGCCAATCTGAGCAATCGCAGGGAAAAGGTCCTTGGTCAGGGAGGTGACCAAAAACCTGATGTTCACTCTGACAGAGCAACAGAGTTCCTCTGTGGAGATGGGAGAACATTCCAGAAGGAGATCCATCTTTGCAGCATGCCACCAATAGGCCTTTATGGTAGAGCGGCCAGATGGAAGCCACTCCTCAGCAGAAGGGACTGGGAGACTAGTCAGGATCGAAGGAAAGATGAACGGAGCAAAGTACAGAGAGATCCTTGATGAAAACATGCTCCAGAGTGCTCAGAACCTCAGATTGGTGCAAAGGTTCACCTTCCAACAGGACAACGACCCTAAGCACACAGCCAAGACAACACAGGAGTGGCTTCGGGACAAGTTCCTGAATGTCCTTGAGTGGCCCTGCCGGAACTCGGACTTGAACCCGATACAACATCTCTGGAGAAACCTGAAAATAGCTGCGCAACGACACTCCCATTCCAACCTGAGAGGATCTGCAGAGAAGAATGGGAGAAACTCCCCAGATACAGGTGTGTCAGGCTTGTAGCGTCAAACCCAAGAAGAATCGAGGCTGTAATCGCTGCTTCAACACAGTACTGAATAAAGGGTCTGAATACTTATGTAAGGGTGATATTTCATTATTTCATTTTTTATAAATTTGCTAAAATGTATACAAACCTGTTTTTGCTTTGTTATTATTGGGTATTGTGTGTAGAGTGAGGAGGGGGGGGGACTATGTAATCAATATTAGAATAAGGATGTTACGTAACAAAATGTGGATAAAGCAAAGGGGTCTGAATACTTTCCGAATGCACCGTACATGATCCCCTTCACAGAGACACAGAGGTAGTGTATACAGAGGTACTGTATACAGAGGTAGTGTATACAGTAACCAGTCCGGAGAATAGACTACTCACAGGCATCTCTTCAATCTCACTGTTCGTTGAGTTTGTTTACTGTCATAATAAGGCAAATAGTCACTCTACGGGGAACTCACAAGTATCCCGTTACGGATGTACATATATTCAGGACTGCATGCCACATGCTTTTTTGTGCATAGCATTTCCATTAAACAAGAGGTGTAGCCATCTCTGGTAACCTAATCCCGGGCAGGGCATACAGACAAAGGCAGTGCATGTCTCATTGTACAGAGGATGGTACACATGCCAAGATGAAAGCTTTCCACGCAGAACATTGTGGTTTACTCTAACAGACGGGATGGGATGTCTTCCGGACTGAAGCATGAAGAACACGATGTCTGTATCACACCAATAATAACTATTGAGGAAAAAATAAACAGTACAACAGAGATCTAAGAAGATGGAAGCATTACTGTTACTGCTGCTATGGAAAAATGTGTGTAGCGTGTCGACTGTACTGCAGTAATTATATAATTTTCCACTTGATCCTCCAGCAGAGAGAGGGCTAACAGCAGAGTCCCTGCCACGAGGAGACAGGGTGATAATCACTGCTAGTAAAATATTCTAGTCATGGTGGAGCATTCCAGCTTTCCAAACGATTGCTCCTTGTAACGCTACAGCGACGAGGACTATTTATCTAGAATCCTAGGTGTTTAACTTTTTCCTGGCAAGGCTTGTACTCTGACACATTGGAACAATCATCCAGCACAAAGGAGGGTTCCGAGAGAGCGTGAGTCTATGAACAAACTCATCAGAAACAGATAACGTTTCTATTCTTTTATCTTAAGTTCATCCAGGCCCAGACATTCTGAATAACATCCAAAAATGTTTGGAAAGTAACTCAATACATTACTGAGCTCTCTCTAGATGGGAGGGTTGTGGACGGTTCAGAAGAGAAACCCTAAGTAGTGCATTACTGTAAATAGTATTTGTCAGTGCTGTTTAATGTGAAGAACTCCTGTTGTTGTCACAGAGTTAACTTACAGTCTCAGTATTAATACAAGGTCTTGGATCTGATAAAAGACATTGGGGCTTTGTTCTCTATTCTAGCATAACGCTCTGGCTTGGGCCCAGCAGCTGAATATAAAAGGCTCTATTTTGTGCAAAATCCCAATAGTCATTTTACTGTTGTGTTTGAACACCTAGTAACTTCCATAATCAATCAAAGATGGGCTTAAGAGTTATTTCCACTCATTTAAATCCATGGCGATTTAATGGGGCATACTCCTGCAAACACAGAGAAGCAATTTACTGAGCCCCCTGATCTATCCCATTTACATCCTCTACCCAGTCTGTAAATAAATATCTCTGCTGCTATTGTTCTGTTCTCTTCTATTCTGCTACACTCGTTTGGTGGGCATGGCCTCCCTCCCTCTCTTTCCCCTCCTTGTCTTCCCCTAAGAATGCTGGTCTCCTTTCAGCTCAGCCTATTGATTCTGTTCTCCACAGAGCACCCTTCTGAGCATGATGGCATCTTCATTAAGCGAGCTGGTGGACTGAAACCAGGCTGGCCTTTGATGACAGGCAGGCAGGAAAGCAGGTGGGGAGAGGGCCCCCATGCCTGGACAGAGCCTGAGTTTGGGCGCAGGACCACGTGGGCCAGCTGGAGTTCCAGCCACCATAAAAAAAAAGGCAGACAACCATTACAGAGCCGTACTCCGAGGGGTGGGAGGCAAAGTTATTATAGTAATCACAATTTGGGGTTTGTGGCTGGGAGAGACAATGCCACCTCGAGTGATTTCCCCTTTCTCCCTTTGTTCCCCTTCCCATCTTTAAAACCCTGCACTATTACAACCAAAACCAAATTAAATGTCAAAGTCTGCTGAAAAATACATGATTGCAGAGACAGAAGAGTCAACCATTCATCTTGGCTGTTGAATCTGTGAAAGTGACTTAGATTTAGGACTTCTCTTTGAATATCTGACTTGCCTATGTGCAGCGTGCTCTATGACCATGTGGCTCTGATTTGAGGTTCTGGTACAGGGAGCAAAGCTATGATTTGGGGGAGGATGGGGAAGGAAGCGAGAACAGGTCAGCACTCGTAAATCCCCATCCCCTTTCACAGTAAAAATCTGTTTCCCCCACAGCACCGTCTCTCCCAATGGGCCCAGCCAGCTGCTCCTCCACTATGCAGCCAGGCAGCCTTCTAAACAGGCTGTTGGTGCTGCCTTCACTCTCTCTCCCTCCGAATGCTCTCCGTTTACGAGCCGCACATCGAGAGCTCTTAAAGGCAGAGGCCTGTATTTGCATGTACTTTTAGCACACTGGCAGACGGCCCTGTTTCCCCATCTGCAATGGATTGTGGGTTTTTACGTCTCCAAAGAGTTTCCAATGCAGTAAAGCTACACAAGCAAGATTTCAGTTCATCAAGCTTTAAACCATCTGCGCTTGAAAAGATTGGGGACTTAATGCACTAGTATACACAATATAAGCTAATTCTAAAATAGGCACTCCAAGGGCTTAAAACGTTTGCAGAACCTTACGGGAGGTTAGGTCTAATCTAATCACACCACGCCGCTAAGTAGTTCTGCTCGCCCAAGAGGTCCAAAGCAGAGATATGAGAGAAGCGAGGGAACAGTGGTGAGGGGCAGGGTGGGGACTCTCTCTGCAGTCACTTGTAATAATACAGATGTACACTGCTGGGCTTGGCCCCGATTGGTCATTCAGTCTGGACAATCGTTTTAGCAGTACGCTACAGGGATAAGCCTCAGTGCTCTGACTCACAGGCTCTAGGCTAGCCACAATTAGTTTATTTAGATTTTCTGCATCTGGCTTCTAAAGCAGGTTTTCCAGGGAAATAGAGGAGTGAGGAAGAATCACTGAATCTGAAGGACTGCAAATGTGGGTTTTATTACTACTTTGATTGTCCTTGAATGAGTTCTATGAATCTCTTTGTCAAGTGGATAAGCCACTGTTGACCTTAAAAGGTGTCTTCAGAAGGGCTTGAGAAGATAGATGTTATAATACAAAACTATTGTCCTGGAAAATATATTGTATACAGGACACTGAAAGACTGGATACAGAACATCTGTTGTAGTAACACTGCATAGAAATTAACTTTTAATACCCATTGATACATTGCTTATCTGCATTAACAGATAAGGAGTTACTATATGACACAATGGGTCAGGATAAAAAAAGATGATCTCATCTTGAAAAGGTCCTGAACTCAATTAAAATATACAAACTCGGAGAGAATCATGGGAGAGACATGTGCATGTCACTCAGAGATTCATGCGTTTGACCTCACCAATGTCACATGATGCATTGAAAGGATAGACAACCTGTGAAAGGACACTAAGATTGTTGAGGCAAAGAAAGCGATCCTCCCAACATAATCTCACTCAATTCAAGCAAATATGTACCAAAAAATATTTCAGCAGATTTCATGTGTTTTTGTGTGGCTTATTCCGTGTGAAAATACACACATTTGTGCGATTTCATTTATAGGAAAAGTAATTTTTGTGGGGCAAACTTCAGAACAATATTTTGAAAGTTACTGGAGCAATGCATTTTGGGCAATGGTGTTCTACACTGCCTTTTTTTGTGTCCCACATCTTTCAAAAAACAAACTCGTTAAAAATACAATATTATTAATCAACCAGGTTGTCATCAAAATACTTATAATATAATAGTAGCCTTACGTTTTAAAATTGGATTATTAATGCCAATGCTTCTTTCTATGCTTGTTTTCCCTTAATACTTCTGGATACTGGTGCTATGTCAGATTTTACGAGGGTTGCCAGATTGGAGTAAAAGCTGAATGTCATTTTTTTTGTGGTATCGATGAAGGTATTTGATTGGGGAACGGGGATACATTTTCATGATGGGAAATTAATTAATAAAAAATTGGGGGAAACAGAACACCAGCAACAACAAAAAAACAGTTTGGTTTAAATTCCCCTGGTGATCAATTAAGCAATAACAATGCAGTTAAACAGGTTCATGTAAAATATTGAATTATGTTGGCTTACACTTATGGCACTTCCAAGGCCGTTTCATTATATTTATTATGGTCGTGCCAATCATGTTATGTACTTAGGCTATTGTAACAAAGCATATGTCAGCATTGTAGGCTAACTGCCTCTGCCCAGGATTTCATGGCAACGGCCGTTAGAGCTCACCTCGCCACATATGAGCCCTGGTTAAAGTCCCTGTTGCAGCTTTCACTTTGTTACGCTACATTGGTGGCTGCGTTGGGATCACATCCAGCTCACGTCGAGTTATGTGATCTAGTGGTGGGAAGCATTCTGTTTTTCCACATTGTGTTGGGTATATCTAGTGAACAATGGATAAGCAGCAATGGGCATGACAGATAGAAGTAGTCACTACAGGTGTGATCAAGCCTCACATCAAAGTTGCCTGAAGCTGAATGGAAAGTGCTATGCCCTTACCAGTTATTCAGAAGAAAATCCTCTGTGACTGTCTATTTGAAATAAATTAACTTACCAGTGTGGACCCAACACAAACACATTCTACACATTTACATACGACCTGTTTAAAGTATTATTACAACCATGGTGTTATTTTGTTACTGAAGCTTAAATATAAAATAACCTGACAATGATCCACATCACATGGGTAGACAAATTATATGTGTGTTATGCAGCAAAAAACAACTATCCTTTTTTAGGATGTAAACCAGTAATATGAGTAACTTTTGATCCATCCTGTTCTGGTCTAATTAGATGGACCAAGCCTGACCTGTTGAGAAGTGACTGACTCCATCCTAGCTAGAGGGGTGCTCTCATCGTATCTACGAACATAAACAGGGCGCTAACTCCCCTAGCTCCACAGTGAGATAGGGTGCAGGCCAGGCAGAAGGCTGTTAGCCAGCCTGCCAGCTTAGTGGAGTCTGCCATTAGCACAGTCAGTGTAGTCAGCTCAGCTATCCCCATTGAGACCGTGTCTGTGCCTCGATCTAGGTTGGGAAAAACTAAATTTATTTGCCTTAGCAATCTCACTGGAATAAAGACCTCCTCAATTCCTGTCATTATTGAAAGAGGTTGTGATATCTCACATCTCAAAATAGGGCTACTTAATGTTAGATCCCTCACTTCCAAGGCAGTTATAGTCAATTAACTAATCACTGATCATAATCTTGATGTGATTGGCCTGACTGAAACATGGCTTAAGCCTGATGAATTTACTGTGTTACACTAGTGACCATATCCCCCGCGCATCCCGCAAAGGTGGAGGTGTTGCTAACATTTACGATAGCAAATTTCAATTTACACAAAAAAAGACTGCATTTTCCTCTTTTGAGCTTCTAGTCATGAAATTTATGCAGCCTACTCAATCACGTTTTAGAGCTACTGTTTACAGGCCTCCTGGGCCGTATACAGCATTCCTCACTGAGTTCCCTGAATTCCTATCAGATCTTGTTGTCATGGCAGATAATATTCACATTTTTGGTGACTTTAATATTCATATTTGTTTGTAATCACAAAAAAAATATCTGCTCAGACCCCAACCAAGGATCATCAAAAGCCGTGCTATAAATTCCCAGGCAACAAAGATTCCAAGATGCCCTTCTAGACTCCCTCCACCTACCTACAAAAATCAGTTAACCACTTAACTAAGGAACTCAATTTAACCTTGTGTAATACCCTAGACGCAGTCGCACCCCTAAAAACAAAAAATATTTGTCATAAGAAACTAGCTCCCTGGTATACAGAAAATAACCAAGCCCTGAAGCAAGCTTCCAGAAAATTGGAACGGAAATGGCGCTAAACCAAACTGGAAGTCTTCCGACTAGCTTGGAAAGACAGTACCGTGCAGTATCCCACACTGCTGCTCTGTCATCCTATTTTTCGAACTTAATTGAGGAAAATAAGAACAATAAAAAAAAATGTTTGATACTGTTGCAAAGCTAACTAACAAGCAGTAAACCCCAAGAGAGGATGGTTTTCACTTCAGCATAAATTCATGAACTTCTTTGACGAAAGGATCATGATCATTAGAAAGTAGATTACGGACTCTTTAAATCTGTGTATTTCTCCAAAGCTCAGTTGTCCTGAGTCTGCACAACACTGCCAGGACCTAGGATCAAGGGAGACACTCAAGTGTTTTTAATACTATTTCTCTTGACACACTGTTGAAAATAGTAATGGCCTCTAAACCTTCAAGCTGCATACTGGACCCTATTCCAACTAAACTACTGAAAGACCTGCTTCCTGTGCTTAGCCCTCCTATGTTAAACATAATAAGCGGCTCCCTATCCACCAGATGTGTACCAAACTCACTAAAAGTTGCAGTAATAAAGCCTCTCTTGAAAAAAGCCAAACCCTGACCCAGAAAATATTTAAAAAACTATCGGCCTATATCGAATCTCCCATTCCTCTCAAAACTTTTACAAAAAGCTGTTGCGCAACAACTCCCTGCCTTCCTGAAGACAAACAATGTATATGAAACACTTCATTATTTTTTTAGACCCCATCATAGTACTGAGACTGCTCTTGTGAAGGTGATAAATTACCTTTTAACCTTTTGCGTGTAGGGGGCAGTATTTTAGTTTTTGGCTAAAAAACATACCCATTTGAAACTGTCTATTTCTCAGCCCCAGAAACTAGAATATGCATATAATTGTCATATTAGGATAGAAAACACTCTAAAGTTTCCAAAACTGTAGAAATATTGTCTGTGAGTATAACAGAACTGATATTGCAGGTGAAAACCTGAGGAAAATCTAATCAGGAAGTGCCTCTTATTTTGAAACCTCTCTGTTCCTATGCATGCCTATCCTCCATTTAAAGGGATATCAACCCGATTCCTTTTCTATGGCTTCCCTAAGGTGTCATCAGTCTTTTGACATAGCTTCAGGCTTTTATTTTGAAAAATTAGCGTGAAAGATCACATTGCGTAAGTGGATAGGTGGGGGCTCTCAGAGTGAGTTTTGCGCTATAGAGTAAAGCGGCCAAGGATGGATTATAAAAAAAAGTTTGACATGTTTCTGTTGACATTATGGATATTATTTTGTCGTGACCACTCTTTCCTGTGGATTTCTGAACATAACGCAATAAACAAACGGAGGTATTTTGGGTATAAAAATAATCTGTATGGAACAAAAGGATTTGTTGTGTAACTGGGAGTCTCGTAAGTGAAAACATCTGAAGATCATCAAAGGTATACGATTCATTTGATTGCTTTTCTGATTTTCATGACCTAGCTACTTAATGCTTAGTGTACATAATGTTATTCTATGCTATTGATCAACTTACACAAATGCTTGGATTGCTTTCACTGTAAAGCATAATTTCAAAATCTGAGACGACAGGTGGATTAACAAAAGGCTAAGCTGTGTTTTGCAATATTGCACTTGTGATTTCATGAATATGAATATTTTTTTGTAATATTATTTGACTGTTGCGCTGACGAAAATGATCCCGCTAAAGGGATGGGTAGCATCAAGAAGTTAATGGCATCAGACCGAGGCTCTGCATCTGTCCTCGTGCTCAAGACCTTAGTGCTGCTTTTGATACCATCGACCACCACATTCTTTTGGAGAGATTGGAAACCCAAACTGGTCGACATGGACAAGTTCTGGCCTGGTTTAGATCTTATCTGTCGGAAAGATATCAGTTTGTCTCTGTAGATGGTTTGTCCTCTGACAAATCAACTGTAAATTTCGGTGTTCCTCAAGGCTCTGTTTTAGGACCACTATTGTTGTCAATATATATTTAACCTCTTGGTGATGTCATTCGGAAACATAAATGCTAACTTTCACTGCTATGCGGATGACACACAGCTGTACATTTCGATGTGACAAAATTGCCCTTCCTGGAAGCCTGTGTTTCAGACATACTGAAGTGGATGGCGGCAAATGTTCTACTTTTAAACTCAGACAAAACAGAGATGCTAGTTCTAGGTCCCAAGAAACAAAGAGATCTTCTGTTGAATCTGACAATTAATCTTGATGGTTGTACAGTCGTCTAAAAAAACTGAAGGAACTCAGCGTTACTATGGACCCTGATCTCTTTTTTGAGGAACATATCAAGACAGATTTTCTCCCATCTACGTAACATTGCAAAAATCAGAAACTTTCTGTCTAAAACTGATGCAGAAAAATGTATCCATGCTTTTGTCACTTCTAGATTAGACTACTGCTACTAGACTACTCGACTTTCCGGCTACCTGGATAAAGCACTAAATAAACTTCAGTTAGTGCTAAACACGGTTGCTAGAATCTTGACTAGAACCAACAAATTTGATCATATTACTCCAGTGCTTGCCTATCTACACTGGTTTCCTGTTAAGGCTAGGGCTGATTTCAAGGTTTTACTGCTAACCTACAAAGCATTGCATGGGCTTGCTTCTACTTATCTTTCCGATTTGGTCCTGCCGTACATACCTATGGTCCTATGCTATAGTCACAAGACGCAGGCCTCCTTACTGACTCTAGAATTTCTAAGCAAACAGCTGGAGGCAGGGCATTCTCCTATAGAGCTACATTTTTATGGAATAGTCTCCCTATCCATGTGAGAGACGCAGACTTGGTCTCGACCTTTAAGTCTTCAGTAGGTCCTATGATTCAGTGTAGTCTGACCCAGGAATGTGAAGGTGAACGGAAAGGCACTGGAGCAACGAACCACCCTTGCTGTCTCTGCCTGGCCTGTTCCCCTCTCTCCACTGGGATTCTATGCCTCAAACCCTATTACGGGCTGAGACACTGGCTTACTGGTCCACTTCCATGCTGTCCCTAGGAGGGGTGGTCACTTGAGTGGGTTGAATCACTGACGTGATCTTCCTGTCCAGGCTGACATCTACTCCTGAGGTGCTGACCTGTTGCACCCTCTACAACCACTGTGATTATTATTATTTGACCCTGCTGGTCATCTATGAACATTTGAACATCTTGGCCATGTTCTGTTATAATCTCCACCCGGCCCAGCCAGAAGAGCACTGGCCACCCCTCATAGCCTGGTTCCTCTCTAGGTTTCTTCCTAGGTTCTGGCCTTTCTAGGGAGTTTTTCCTAGCCACCGTGCTTCTACACCTGCATTGCTTGCTGTCTGAGGTTTTAGGCTGAGTTTCTGTACAGCACTTTGTGCCATCAGCTGATGTAAGAAGGGCTTTATAATTCAACTTGACTGATTGACTGATGTAGGATTTTCTACGGCCTACAATCGAGCCCTTTCCCAGTCATAAAGGACGAAGCCAGGCCCCTCTTGATTGTGTGTGTGTGTGTGTGTGTGTGTGTGTGTGTGTGTGTGTGTGTGTGTGTGTGTGTGTGTGTGTGTGTGTGTGTGTGTGTGTGTGTGTGTGTGTGTGTGTGTGTGTGTGTGTGTGTGTATTATGGAGTGTATTATAATTTCACAAAATAAAAATTCCCCAATCAAATACCTTCAGTGATAACCACAAAAATTAGAATCTGTCTTTTTTCCCCAATCTGGCAACCTTCTTAAAATTTGACACAGCCTTGTATAAAATACATTATGAAATAAATGGTGAAATGTAGGCTCCACGAAATATGAAATGCCATATGAAAAGAATCGTGTAGATCTACTTTTGCCTACACATAAAAAGGGCCATTCTGACTATTAGTGCACCAATATTCCAAAGTATTAAGTGACAACAAGCACAGAAAAACAGTGTTGGCATTAAAAAAAAAAAACTACGTAAGGCTACTATTATATAATTATTTCGGTGACAACCTGGTTGATTAACAATATTGTTTTATTTTCATTTTTTATGTATAAATAAATGTGTGACAAAAAAAGGCAGTGTAGAACACCATTGAACATCATGCATTGGTCTAATAACTTTCAAAAGATTGTTCCGAAGTTTTCCCCCCAACAAAATGTATTTTCCTCTGAATGAAGTTGCACAAAAATGTGTGCATTTTCCTACGAAGCGGCTCATAAAATGGTCTTTTCACACAAATTAAGCTCCACGAAAACATAAAAACGCACGAAATCTGCTGAAATACTTTTTGTACATATTTGCACAAATTGAGTTTGAGATTGTGTTAGTCCTTCAGAATCCGAGAAAAATATTTAAGTTTAAATTAAACAACAGAGACTTTGTTTTGTTGCAGTGTGATTCATTATGTCAATATTGGATTTTCTACACTTTTCATTACAGTTATCACGCTTCTGTAAACATAACAGATAATTGCACGTCAACATCTTTTAAAGTGGTGTGCCTGTGGTGTGTCTGAGTTGACACAGACCTGCCCCTCGTTGTGTGAAGTGTGTGTGTGTATGTGAATGTGTGTGTGTATGAGTCAGTGTGTTTACTATATACCCACATCCCATCTCTCAGTTGTACATTTGCTTTGAGAAGACACTTCATTCCTCGTCTGTTCCGGCACATAAAAGCAGTCATTCTTATTACTGGGCTCCAGAAATAGAAAATAAAGCAATTCCAAAAATATCAGGCAGAAATGTAATACATAAATATTTCTGAGAGCATCTTTCTCTCTGATATTTCAACAACCAGGAGAGGACTGAGACCAGAGGTGGAGAGGAGAGAGGCATGGAGGAGGGAAGGAGAGGTAATACAACCACCTTCTTACTGTTTCCCACTTTCCTCTCAAACAGAAAAACATAAACTGAACTGGAGAAATACATGCGATAACAGAATGAGCCTGATCATTTATGAGCACAATGTGTGCTGGAAAACAGCATATCCCTTAGCACAATACACTTGCTTGAAGAGGGGTATTTACCCAAACACTATAATTTGTATTACAGATATATCATTTGCTATTGGCATGACATTTAATTGTCTTCATTCATAAATAGAAATGCCCACTTCAACATGAAAATCAGAAAGAAAATCTTGTTGTGCACGATCCCTTTTGGAGTCAATTATTCTAACCTGTCATATGAACAAATTCCTAACAAAGATGTTAAAAAGGTCGTTACCTATGCTTTGGGGGCAATAACAACAGTGTATAAATGACTGCATTAGCACAATTTATTTGCGCATTTCAGCATCAATCAGAGCTAATGCGGCCTACAACAAGTAATTCCAGCCACACAGTCTTACTAAACAACACTTTAAAGTCCACTGGCCCAAAACGGCCTGATCTTCTTACACAACTTTGTCCTCATGCAATGTCTATCGCTGAGTTCTTAATTCTTTCTTCTTAAGATATTCGGTAAAATTAGATCTATGATAAAACCAACTGCACGTACCCAGTAGAATGGCCCCAGTATTTATTTATTTAGGCAAGTCACGTAAGAACAAATTCTTATTTACAATGACAGTCTAGGAACAGTGGGTTAACTGCTTTGATCAGGGGATTTGGGATTTGATTTAGCAACCTTTTGGTGACTGGCCCAATGCTCTAACCACTAGGCTACCTGTCACCCCAGTATGAAGTATATGACTTTTGCTTTTCTATTTTTGTTTTGCCAAAACACAGTCATACATTTCTCATTTTGTTTGAATAAAGTATGTAGCTTTGTATAAAGCATTGCAACATGAACCTTGTATTTCCAACGCAGTAAAGCTACACAAGCGAGTTTTCAGTTCATCAAGCTTTAAGCTGCCAGTTTATGCTCTAATTCTTTTAGCAAGGGCATGAAGTAATTAAATGCATATTGAATGCGTAGTTCATCTAAAGTCATCTAACCCTACAGTCAGCTAGCTCCGCAGTCTGCATACCTAACACCATATGCAAATCACAATCACACAATCTCTGCTATCTCTCCTTCCACTAGTTGGTCTCAAGTAGTAGCCATAGTATGTGCTTGCAGTGCTGGCTGGAGCCCTGATGTATAGAGCTGTGCCACTCTGTCAGGGCTGGGCTGTGCTCCAGGTGTCTACAGAAGCCTCCTGTCTGTCTGGCCGCCTGACCCACACTGGCACCTTCCATATGTGCCCTTCCTGACAACTTCTGTCACTGTCACACGTCCTGCATCCTACACTGGCTGGTCTGGAAGTATCTCTCTGCCTCTCTCGAACCAGTGTACGGTATGCTGGACACGTCAGCAGCACTACAGCACCAACAGCAGAGGAGTGGAAAACACCCTCCCCTTATTCAAAGCTGGTGTTTAAAAGGCATGAATATAAAGGCCAAGCATAAATTATTAATGGCGAGGAATGGACCTTCGAAGAATCAAGTGTACGAAATCCTCACAGTAGATGTGTCAAAATACCCATAAAACCGAGCGGTCAAACAGGGAAATGGTCCAGGTTATCAATAGTTAAAGTGTGGTAGCAGCAACAATATTCACCCCTCCCTCAATCAAAAAAATGTGCATTCTGCGTGGAACTTCCATGGAGCCCTGCAGTCGATGACGAAGACCTCCATATACCCATCTATGCTTCTGACTATGTTCTGTACAGTGTCTAGCTCTATTAAATTGTAGAGGACGTATTTGTTTTGGCGTTTCATTAGCCCAAGGCGAGCCAGGGAAGCTAGTGGCCTGGTTACAGTTCGTCTCTAGAGGACTGGTTACAGTCCGGCCTGGCAATTTGGGGGATAATGAAGTGGTACATCTTCCCCAGTTGTATGATAGTGGTGCACCAGATTACAGTCCCACAATGAGCTGTTCACTTGATAAGAAACCAATTCAGTCTCCCCTTCCTCCCTCTATTAGCAGCAGCTTCCCTGGCTCGCCTTGGGCTAATGAAACGCCTAAACAAATACGTCCTCTACAATTTAATAGAGCTAGACACTGTACAGAACATAGTCAGAAGCATAGATGGGTATATGGAGGTCTTCGTCATCGACTGCAGGGCTCCATGGTAGTTCCACGCAGAATGATAATGGTTTTGATTGAGGGAGGGGTGAATATTGTTGCTGCTACCGCACTGTAACTCCTGATAGCCAGGATAATCACTATTGAGCTGAAATATGACTACCCCTGCACCTACAATAAACGTGATTCACTGCCTGTAAGACAACACAAAATGGGACACGACATTCTATGTGCTCATCATCTTTTTTTGTGAGTCACCCCAAACATATATTTTTGAGTAGTGTCAAAGACTTTCCCGTCAGACATGACTGACACAGTGATAACCGTAATTCCTCTCATATCGGTCACTCATTGACAGCTCTGGTGTTGGGCTTGTCTGTGTTTGTCATTCAATCAAACAGCCCTTCAGAGTGTGTGTGATTGTTTGTGCTTGCGTGTGCATGTGTATATGTCGGACCAGGGTAGTGAAGTGAACTTAGACCAGCAGTCGCTCTGTCCTTTCGAGCTCAGGACAAAATTACATGCTGCCAGTGAGCTGTCGGGGATGGGTCTGATTAAACAATCAGAGGGGAATGGTATGGTTTTAGCAACCATTTTATCCCCTAAATGATGAATGTGGGCTAACAGAAAGAGAGAGACAGCGAGTGAGAGAGAGATTGGGTACTGTATGTGTGTGTGATGAATGATTAACCTTCATTTGTACCACAAGGTTAAATTATCGGGCCGACTCTTTTTTCTGTATATTTCAACGATGTCGCTCTTGCTGCGGGTGATTCCCTGATCCACCTCTACGCAGATGACACCATTCTGTATACATCTGGCCCTTCTTTGGACACTGTTAACAAACCTCCAAACGAGCTTCAATGTCATACAACACTCCTTCCGTGGCCTCCAACTGCTCTTAAAACGCTTGTAAAACCAAATGCATGCCTTTCCACCGTTCGTGCCCGCACCCGCCCGCCCGACTAGCATCACTACTCTGAATGGTTCTGACCTAGAATATGTGGACAACTATAAATACATAGGTGTCTGGCTAGACTGTAAACTCTCCTTCCAGACTCATATTAACATCTCCAATCCAAAATCAAATCTTGAATCAACAAAGCCTCCTTCGCTCGCGCCTCCATACTTACCCTAGTAAAACGGACTATCTTACAGATCCTGGACTTAAGCGATGTCATCTACAAAATAACTTCCAATACTCTGCTCAGCAAACTGGATGCAGTCGATCACAGTGCCATCCGTTTTGTTAACAAATCACCTTATACCACCCACCACTGCGACCTGAATGCTCTGGCCCTCGCTACATATTGGTTGCCAGACCCACTGGCTCCAGGTCATCTATAAGTCTATGCTAGGTAAAGCTCCGCCTTATCTCAGATCACTGGTCACGATAACAACACCCACCCGTTGCATGCGCTCCAGCAGGTATATCTCACTGGTCAACCCAAAGCCAAAACCCCCTTTGGTCGCCTTTCCTTCCAGTTCTCTGCTGCCAGTGACTGGAATGAATTGCAAAAATCACTGAAGCTGGAGACTTATATTTCCCTCACTAACTTTAAACATCAGCTATCTGAGCAGCTCACCGATTGCTGCAGCTGTACATAGTCTATCTGTAAATAGCCCACCCAATCTACCTACCTCATCCCCATATTGTTTTTATATACTTTTCTGCTCTTTTGCACACCAGTATCTCTACTTGCACATCTCCTCATCTATTACTCCAGTGTGAATCTGCTAAATTGTAGTTACTTTGCTACCATGGCCTACTTATTGCCTTACCTCCTCATTCCATTTGCACACACGGTATATAGACTTTCTTTTTTTCTATTGTGTTGTTGACTGTACGCTTGTTTATTCCATGTGTAACTCTGTGTTGTTGTTTGTGTCGCACTGCTTTGCTTTATCTTGGCCAGGTAGCAAGAGTAAATTAGAATTTGTTCTCAACTAGCTTACCTGGTTAAATAAAGGTGAAATAAAAATAAATTAAAATATATCATTATGAATGGAAGGTAAAGGCCAGCTTTGTCTTTAGCCGTTTGTCCCCTATACATGTGTGTGGGTGTTTTCTGGGCTTTCCCACAGCCCAGGGGTGTCATTCCAGCCCCAGAGGAGACAGCCTCAATAAAACATAGTGTTTTTGCTCAATAAGTCCTTGTTAAGGCTGCTCCCATGCCACACAGCAGATAAATCACTAAAGCAATATAACCGAGGCAAGCAACTCCTGTATTAACATTCCAGATCAAATAGTATTACCAGAGGGTTGCAGAAAGTATTCTGTGTATGTTGGTAGGCTGAGGCATCACTGCTCATCTGAGGGCTTGTCAAGTCATCATCAAACCTTTGTGTCTCACAAAACCCACTCTGTTCTGCCGCCCCTTCTCTGCCACAGACATGCTGCCTCAGGGTCACATCAAATGACCTCTATCGCCCTCCCCCTTGCTTTACTCTACCTACCCCCTTCTGTTTCTTTATGTCTCTCTCTCTCTGTCTCTCTCCCTCTGTCTCTCTCCCTCTCTCTCTTATCATTGTTTATAGCTGTAGTTATGTGCTGATTGGGGGTGGTGAATGAGAACTTTTACCTTCGTCTCCTCACACCCTGTTAATTTTCCCCTCGTCAACAAGTCCCAACAGCTGAGGACGGGAGCCATCCACATGAGAGGAAAACACTCACACAAGTCACATCCAATTTACTTTTTTATTTGTTTCTTTCAAGGAACACCCGCCCCCCTGAAAATCAAATCAAATCAATGTTTATTGGTTGCATACACAGTTTAGCAGATATTATTGTGGATGCAGCTAAATGCTTGGTACAGCTTTAGGTCCAAACGTGTCTGATTAAAACACACACACACACACTTTCTCTCTCTCTCCGTAACGTAAGGGGGAGGTACGACGGCAGCTCTGTTAATTAGGGGTGACATGATGTTTATGTAACCTCCAAGCCTCCCAAACCAGATGCAATTACAGGCCCCTGGTCCCATTGACCCCAGCCCACTGTGGAACCACACAGCACTCTGCCTCTCTATCCCAGGCAAGAGCCCGGCTGGTCACAGGGCAGGAAGAGGGGGATTGAGCCAGAGTTCAGTCTCTTTCACAACTCTCTAACGGTAGCCCTGGCGCTGTAATCCAAAGTGACGGCTACTTCAGTGGATACGGCGCAGGGCCCCCCAATTTCCGCCAAGACCCCACGGCAGTGGAAGGTGGGTTCAGGAGGGGTAGTAGAGAAGGCTGGGGCAGGGGCGGCAGACTTAATGTGGCCCAGTGAGGGAGAGTTGAGGCAGGGACCTCATTAAAAGGCTTTACTGAACTCTGAGGTCCCTCATTAACACACACAACAACCACTCACGATCACACTATCAAAAAGAGGTGGTTCTTTCAATACAAACATTAAATTAGCCAGTTATATTAATTCATCTGAGAGATGCTTTCAATAATTATTAATTGACTGACTCTAAAGGAGGCGGTATAGTATTGTATACTGTTTTCAAATGTGTCAAACATGTGCTGTAAGAGGCACATATCAAATTAAATCAAATCAAACTTTATTTGTCACATGCGCCGAATACAACAGGTGTAGTAGACCTTACCATGAAATGCTTACTTACAAGCCCTTAACCAACAGTACAATTCAAGAAAGAGTTAAGAAAATATTTACCAAATTAATGTAAAAAATACAAATAAAAAGGAGCACAATAAAATAACAATGACGAGGCTATATACAGGTATAGGTCAGTCGACGTAATTTGTACATGTATGTAGGGCTGAAGTGACTATGCATAGATTAATAAAGAGTGAATAGCAGCAGTGTAAATAGTCCGGGCGGCCATTTGATTAATAATACATATACTGTATTCCGCAAAATGCATAACTGTTTCTGCCTCTTTAATACCTTAGATCTTCCTTGCATCTCAAATCAAATGTATTTATATAGTCCTTCGTACATCAGCTGATATCTCAAATTGCTGTACAGAAACCCAGCCTAAATCCCAACAGCAAGCAATGCAGGTGTTGAAGCACGTTGGCTAGGAAAAACTCCCTAGAAAGGCCAAAACCTAGGAAGAAACCTAGAGAGGAACCAGGCTATGAGGGGTGGCCAGTCCTCTTCTGGCTGTGCCAACTCCCTCGCTTGAAACATAGGGAGTCACATCAGCTTAAGAACTAAAGGAGGAGGTAAAGGAGGAGGAAGTTGTATAGTTGATATATAGCCAAAATGTCCACTTTAATAATACACAGTAACATAGGGCTTTGGGGAGCCCAGCCATAGAAGTCCAGTCAGATGATGAGAGATGACAGGCACTTACGCATACTGCCAACAGGACACAAAGCCATAGCGTAGATAAAGCCTGTAGCTCGTATCCCCAGTCATCAGTGCACAGCCTGGCACACCAAATGATGCGTCTCATACAGACAATTAAAGAGCAAATCAATGCTGCTGCTTGGATGAAATAATTGAGGTGCAGTCATCTGCAACCACAAAGCACACAGTGGAAAACATGCACAGCTACCATAGTTACAGGAGACAGCCAGTGATTGGAGCATGTTTCTCCAAGATCCCAAAGATGAAAAAGGTAGGCCAATCACACACACCTGTTTTTGATTAAATGTTATTATTCACTGGAAAGACAGTGGTCTCTTACTAATTGTCCAATTACTGTTTTGGGTGCAGTTATAATGTAACTCATAGAGGGAATGGGGATCACAGTGAATTCAAGGCATATTACCAAAGACTTTATAAGCTTCAAAGTAAGATTAGAACTGAGTGGGTGGATAAAGTGAGGGCCTGAGATGTTACGACAATAATCACTGAGCAGCAGTCAGGGGAGGGAAAGTAGTGCTCACTCAGCTACTCTGTCTGAGACCCCTGATGAGCTCACTCTCTGAGGACCAACAGGCCATCAAACCCTGCCTGAGACATCAGCAACAGTCCTCTCACTTCCATTTAGAACAGATCTGCATACTGACTCCACACTAGAGAAAAGTTAGACTGCACCATTGTGTGTGTGTGTGTGTGTGTGTGTGTGTGTGTGTGTGTGTGTGTGTGTGTGTGTGTGTGTGTGTGTGTGTGTGTGTGTGTGTGTGTGTGTGTGTGTGTGTGTGTGTGTGTGTGTGTGTGTGTGAGAGAGACAGAGACAGACAGAGAAAAGACAGGCTATGTGCCCACTGCCCACAAATTGAGGTGGAAACTGAGCTACACTTACTAACCTCCTGCCAAACGTATGACCACATTAGAGACACATATTTCCTACAGCTCACACAGACTCGCAAAGAATGTGAAAACAAATCAAACATTGATAAAACTCCCATATCTGTTGTTAAATACCGCAGTGTGCAATCACAGCAGCAAGATTTGTTGCCCATTGCCATGAGAAAAGGGCAACCACTGGAGCACACACATTACAAATACCACCAATATTTATCTGTTTATTTATTTTCCCTTTCATACTTCAACTATTGGTACATTGTTACAACACTGTACATAGCCAATAATGTAACATTTGAAATGTCTATAATATTTTTTTACTTTTGTGACTGTAATCAATGTTCCCTCAAATTTTTCTCGGAACTGAGAAAATTTCAGGTCCGCTGAGCGCAAACTTGAACATTGTGAAAATCTGTGCAACTTTCAGCAAGCGTTTACTGTGATCACTGAGGCTGTACCCGCTCTGAGTTAAAGTTTTAACAGTGGCCAAGTAGGCTACTGTGGCTATTTGATCATAATGTAGGCCTACCAGAGTGGCCTACCATCAACAACAATGGAGAAAATGCATCTCATAACATTTTAATATGGACATATCTGTTCCATCATTCAGCCTACAGTAGCAGCCAATATGTGGTGTTAAATGTAGACCTACATTCCATGAGACTTTTGAAAAAAACATGCAGGGCTGAACATTAACCTGTTTATCCACTTTTCCTTCAGACAAGGAGGTGACTGGAAATGGGGTTGATGCAAGAAACCACTTGACAAAATAACATGCATTATTATTCCAATACCATTATTACAGTGAATCAGACAAATGATGCTACCCTCTGCCTATTGGCTACTATTCAAGCATGTCTCTCTTACTCAACACTGCCCCTTTAAGACATCAAAAAAACGTCTTTACCTGACTCGATTTCAAAGATGTCTAGGAATGTACATGTTTTATGCTCTTATAGGAAGCATTCACTCCCCTATTGCTGACTACACATGATCTATAACTGGGATAATAACTCAATAACTAGCAAAGGATATGAACAAAATGTGCCCACGTGGCTACATGCAGCTCAAATCAAATCAAATGGTATTTGTCACATACACATGGTTAGCAGATGTTAATGCGAGTGTAGCGAAATGCTTGTGCTTCTAGTTCCGACAATGCAGTGATAACCAACAAGTAATCTAACTAACAATTCCAAAACTACTGTCTGATACACAGTGTAAGGGGATAAAGAAAATGTACATAAGGATATATGAATGAGTGATGGTACAGGGCAGCATACAGTAGATGGTATTGAGTACAGTATATACATATGAGATGAGTATGTAGACAAAGTAAACAAAGTGGCATAGTTAAAGTGGCTAGTGATACATGTATTACATAAGGATGCAGTCAATGATATATAGTACAGTATATACGTATGCATATGAGATGAATAATGTAGGGTAAGTAACATTATATAAGGTAGCATTGTTTAAAGTGGCTAGTGATATATTTACATAATTTCCCATCAATTCCCATTATTAAAGTGGCTGGAGTTGGGTCAGTGTCAATGTCAGTGTGTTGGCAGCAGCCACTCAATGTTCGTGGTGGCTGTTTAACAGTCTGATGGCCTTGAAATAGAAGCTGTTTTTCAGTCGCTCGGTCCCAGCTTTGATGCACCTGTACTGACCTCGCCTTCTGGATGATAGTGGGGTGAACAGGCAGTGGCTCGGGTGGTTGATGTCCTTGATGATCTTTATGGCCTTCCTGTAACATCGGGTGGTGTAGGTGTCCTGGAGGGCAGGTAGTTTGCCCCCGGTGATGCGTTGTGCAGACCTCACTACCCTCTGGAGAGCCTTACGGTTGAGGGCGGAGCAGTTGACGTACCAGGCGGTGATACAGCCCGCCAGGATGCTCTCGATTGTGCATCTGTAGAAGTTTGTGAGTGCTTTTGGCGACAAGCCGAATTTCTTCAGCCTCCTGAGGTTGAAGAGGCGCTGCTGCGCCTTCTTCACGACGCTGTCAGTGTGAGTGGACCAATTCAGTTTGTCTGTGATGTGTATGCCGAGGAACTTAAAACTTGCTACCCTCTCCACTACTGTTCCATCGATGTGGATAGGGGGGTGTTCCCTCTGCTGTTTCCTGAAGTCCACAATCATCTCCTTAGTTTTGTTGACGTTGAGTGTGAGGTTATTTTCCTGACACCACACTCCGAGGGCCCTCACCTCCTCCCTGTAGGCCGTCTCGTCGTTGTTGGTAATCAAGCCTACCACTGTTGTGTCGTCCGCAAACTTGATGATTGAGTTGGAGGTGTGCGTGGCCACGCAGTCGTGGGTGAACAGGGAGTACAGGAGAGGGCTCAGAACGCACCCTTGTGGGGCCCCCGTGTTGAGGATCAGCGGGGCGGAGATGTTGTTGCCTACCCTCACCACCTGGGGGCGGCCCATCAGGAAGTCCAGTACCCAGTTGCACAGGGCGGGGTCGAGACCCAGGGTCTCGAGCTTGATGACGAGCTTGGAGGGTACTATGGTGTTGAATGCCGAGCTGTAGTCGATGAACAGCATTATCACATAGGTATTCCTCTTGTCCAGGTGGGTTAGGGCAGTGTGCAGTGTGGTTGAGATTGCATCGTCTGTGGACCTATTTGGGCTGTAAGCAAATTGGAGTGGGCCTAGGGTGTCAGGTAGGGTGGAGGTGATATGGTCCTTGACTAGTCTCTCAAAGCACTTCATGATGACGGAAGTGAGTGCTACGGGGCGGTAGTCGTTTAGCTCAGTTACCTTAGCTTTCTTGGGAACAGGAACAATGGTGGCCCTCTTGAAGCATGTGGGAACAGCAGACTGGTATAGGGATTGATTGAATATGTCCGTAAACACACCGGCCAGCTGGTCTGCGCATGCTCTGAGGGCGCGGCTGGGGATGCCGTCTGGGCCTGCAGCCTTGCGAGGGTTAACACGTTTAAATGTCTTACTCACCTCGGCTGCAGTGAAGGAGAGACCGCATGTTTTCGTTGCAGGCCGTGTCAGTGGCACTGTATTGTCCTCAAAGCGGGCAAAAAAGTTATTTAGTCTGCCTGGGAGCAAGACATCCTGGTCCGTGTCTGGGCTGGGTTTCTTCTTGTAGTCCGTGATTGACTGTAGACCCTGCCACATGCCTCTTGTGTCTGAGCCGTTGAATTCAGATTCTACTTTGTCTCTGTACTGACGCTTAGCTTGTTTAATAGCCTTGCGGAGGGAATAGCTGCACTGTTTGTATTCGGTCATGTTACCAGACACCTTGCCCTGATTAAAAGCAGTGGTTCGCGCTTTCAGTTTCACGCGAATGCTGCCATCAATCCACGGTTTCTGGTTAGGGAATGTTTTTATCATTGCTATGGGAACGACATCTTCAACGCACGTTCTAATGAACTCGCACACCGAATCAGCGTATTCGTCAATATTTTTATCTGATTCAATACGAAACATGTCCCAGTCCACGTGATGGAAGCAGTCTTGGAGTGTGGAGTCAGCTTGGTCGGACCAGCGTTGGACAGACCTCAGCGTGGGAGCCTCTTGTTTAAGTTTCTGTCTGTAGGCAGGGATCAACAAAATGGAGTCGTGGTCAGCTTTTCCGAAAGGGGGCGGGGCAGGGCCTTATATGCGTTGCGGAAGTTAGAGTAACAATGATCCAAGGTTTTACCACCCCTGGTTGCGCAATCGATATGCTGATAAAATTTAGGGAGTCTTGTTTTCAGATTAGCTTAGTTAAAATCCCCAGCTACAATGAATGCAGCCTCCGGATAAATGGTTTCCAGTTTGCAAAGAGTTAAATAAAGTTCGTTCAGAGCCATCGATGTGTCTGCTTGGGGGGGGATATATACGGCTGTGATTATAATCGAAGAGAATTCTCTTGGTAGCTCTTGCTTTGATCTCAGAACAAGTGCATCTACTCAAAACCACAGCTATAAACACAGTCCAATTCCAAGTAAATGGCACAGATCCATATGGCCTTGGTGCCACGATCGTTGTTACAATCAATAGACCAAGGCACAGCGTGCGTAGAGTTCCACATGTTTCATTATTGAAACTCACCGAAACAATACAGAAACAAACTAAATGTGAAGTAATGGAGTGCTCACAGACACTACACAAAAACAAGATCCCACAAAAACCCAGTGGGAAAGGGCTGCCTAAATATGATCCCCAATCAGAGACAACGATAGACAGCTGCCTCTGATTGGGAACCATAACAGGCCAACATAGAAATGAAAAAACTAGACTACCCACCCTAGTCACACCCTGACTTAACCAAAATAAAGAATAAAAAGGATCTCTAAGATTAGGGCTTGACACATGGTCTATTTGTATATAGGCCTACTGCAGCTCTGATTGGTGATGCCGCTCCTGTCTGTGTAGAGTACCGGTTGAGTAGTGTGTGTCAATGCAATAGAATCCTACTCTGATGCGTTCTGCCTACAACAAAATATCTTGCATAGTTTGTTTTGTTTCGGTATGTGGCATTGAAAGTGGCTAATATTGCGTTGATTTGATCACAATTGCCACAGTAAAGGGAAACGGTGATAGTGTTAACTAACGGGGAAACGGTGATAGTGTTAACTAACGGGAAAACGGTGATAGTGTTAACTAACAGGGAAACGTTGATAGTGTTAACTAACGGGAAAACGGTGATAGTGTTAACTAACGGGGAAACGTTGATAGTGTTAACTAACGGGGAAACGTTGATAGTGTTAACTAACGGGGAAACGTTGATAGTGTTAACTAACGGGGAAACGTTGATAGTGTTAACTAACAGGGAAACGTTGATAGTGTTAACTAACGGGGAAACGGTGATAGTGTTAACTAACGGGGAAACGTTGATAGTGTTAACTAACAGGGAAACGTTGATAGTGTTAACTAACGGGGAAACGGTGATAGTGTTAACTAACGGGGAAACGGTGATAGTGTTAACTAACGGGGAAACGTTGATAGTGTTAACTAACAGGGAAACGTTGATAGTGTTAACTAACGGGGAAACGGTGATAGTGTTAACTAACGGGGAAACGGTGATAGTGTTAACTAACGGGGAAACGGTGATAGTGTTAACTAACGGGGAAACGGTGATAGTGTTAACTAACGGGGAAACGTTGATAGTGTTAACTAACGGGGAAACGTTGATAGTGTTAACTAACGGGGAAACGTTGATAGTGTTAACTAACAGGCAAAACCTGCCCATCCCATGTGAAGTTCAATCTCGTGCTTCTCTCTATGGGCTGATACAGTATTTGTTCCGCGCAGCAGTCCCGGCGGAGTCTCACGACTACTGCTCGCCTGCGCACGTGCATAGCTAAGAGAGAACATGTTTACTGATTGTTTATTTCCCTTTTGTTTATTGTCTATTCCATTTGCTTTGGCAATTTAAACATATGTTTCCCCAGCCAATAAAGCCATTTGAATGTCATTTAATTGAGAGACAGAGAGAGACAGAGAGAGCATAAGGAAGGGTCTACACACCAGCCTGGTTGGTTGTGATGTTGACGGAGGAGTACTGTGGTGAGTAGGGGCTCTGGTCAGAGACACCGTTGACGGCCTGCACCTCGAAGGTGTACTGTGTGTGGGCCAGCAGGTCACTGATGTAGACCCGGGGCTCAGTCAGACCCAGCTGGCGGGGTACAAACTGGACGTTGTCGCCACAGCGCGTGCAGCCTCCGCGGCCCCCTCCACAGCTCTTACAGATGATGTTGAAGACCACGTCTTCACGACCACCTGACTCCCTAGGATGCTGCCACTCCAGCATCAGAGACGTCTCATTCACGATGGACAGAACATTCTGAGGAGCAGACGGCACCGCTGGAGAAACACAGACAACATACAGTCAACATCTTAGTTGGTTTCTGTGTGGAATGTGAGAAGCATTGACAGAAGTCTCATATGTAGACTATGGTTTGCCTACAGACTTGAGGTGAAAGACAAAAAAAATTGTGGAGAAATGGTAGGGACTCGATCTACTCTAGTCAGTTCAAAAGCACTACTTCATGACATTTCATTTAGATGTTGGCAGGGGAATTATGTTTCCTGTGTCCTTGGAGTTCTGGGGGGTGAGAATACCAGAGCCAGTATCACTCAAAAACCCACTCTACTCAAAAACCCACACGCCTACAAATACAGTACAGTCTCTTTGAGGTCTTTGCCTGGTATGCTCAATTTAATAGGATGCCCATTTAAACACACTGATCTTCAACATGAGGTGACTTTTGATGTCCATTATGCCACGTCTGTTTCAATCCGTTAATTATGTACAGCAGAGCACCAAGTAGACGTACTGCAAGACAGAGAAAGTGACTGAAAGTGACTGTTCCTCAAACACAGCCACCTCTTATAGAGGCATCACTGGTTGAAAGTAACATTCCCCATGGCATCACATTTGACTGAGAGCCCAAACAAATGCACAATGAGTACTGTTTATCTTTTACGGGCATGTGCAGCTAATTAGGGAGGATGCTCTCTCCAGGGCTAATGAGATAAACAAGGAAATTCCCCCCGCCCACAAACTCCTAAACCTGAATTGATCACTTATTTAACCGCCCTTTTAATTGGCTCCCATTAAGAGACTTCCAGGCCTGGAGCAGTGCCCATCGAGGCCCTCTGTCTGTCTGTGTCTCTCTATCATGCGAAACAGCCTCGTAAACATCATCTCCTTCCCGGGGAGGGTTGGGATGGGCAGCTAATGGCCCCAGTTAGCTCGCGGGCCACTCGAATGGGCCCGTTTCCCTTCTTTAATCAGCCCGGGCCCGCTGTGTTTAATACCAGCGATGTGATGCTGCTTTCTCATTCAGCTGCTCTGCTCCCAGAGCCGGGCTTATGCAAATCTCCTTTGTTGGAAGCGCTCAAATCTTTCTCTCCCTCTCCCTTTCACAGAGGAGGGAAGATTTTTTTTTAAACTGCCAGGGTGGTGAAAGGAGCTGTCTCTCTTCTCTTCCCTCTCGCTCACTACTTCTCTTCCCCCTGTCTCTCATCTCTCCCCCTTACTCTTTTCTTAGCACACTGTATATACTGCATATTCCTCTCTCTCTCTCTCTCTCTCTCTCTCTCTCTCTCTCTCTCTCTCTCTCTCTCTCTCTCTCTCTCTCTCTCTCTCTCTCTCTCTCTCTCTCTCTCTCTCTCTCTCTCTCTCTCTCTCTCTCTCTCTCTCTCTCTCTCTCTCTCTCTCTCTCTCTCTCTCTCTCTCTCTCTCTCTCTCTCTCTCTCTCTCTCTCTCTCTTGTATTTCCCTCACTGTTTCTTTCTCTTTTCTTAGACCCTCCGTTAACCACAAATTCCAATTCAAATGGCTTCATTGGCATGACAAGAGGAATATTGGCCCAGTCTATTCTCTCCGTCTGTTCCCCTACAATGCTGCATGGCCTGGCCCAGTAACCTCTGCTTTGGCTGGGGGCAGCAGGGTTCTGTGATGTGAGGAGGGGAGGGTGGCCTGTGTGTTGGGCCAGACCTGTTGGCATGGGCTCTATGAGCATGTCAGTGCTGGGTGTATGTGAGGGACTCCTCTCTGACCGGACTGTTTGTGCTCAGGTATCTGTGGTATCTGTGGTATCCTTTGATTTCTGATTCCTGTCAGTTCCTCAGGGTGTGAAATTAAAAGAGTGTGAGTGTGCGAGCGTGCGTGTGCATATATGTGTTTCTGTGTGTGCATTTAGTTGACAGTACGTACTTGTGCAGGGCATCTGGATGGGATCTGAGTCGGTGCGATAGTAACCGTTGCGGCACACACAGTTAGTGGCTCCTTCGTTGGTGGTACGGCTGTTGATTGGACACTGCATGCAGGATGCATCACCCTGTATAGGCTTGAAGAATGCCGATGGACAAGCTGGAAAAATAACAAGAGAGAGAGATGAGATATGAACATATGACCATTTACACATTTGATGTTTGGTTGGTTTTAATCCCTGTTTGTCTGCATCTCACTTTACGAGATATGCCATCCAGCCGCCACAATGCAAAAGAATCTCATGTAAGGAGGTATGTGGGGATGACAACTGTGTTTTTCTTTCATCATTCAGCTCGCTGACAGCACGCTAGTTGCCTGAGATCTTCTGGAGTAGTCTACTTCCTGTTAAGTGCAGTCTTTAAAGTCCTGAGTGGGAGGAAAATATACAGCCATGGATAGGGATGACGATGATCACACACCACTGCATCGAAACTGTGTGTGTGTGTTCGTGCACGTTGAAAAAACAGTGAAGCACTACCATTTACAGTGAAACTCACTATTTCTGAATGATCTTTATCTTTACCTCAGATCCACCTGCCCTGCCATGCACGCAAATGCAGACGCACTGTGGAAACCTTCCCAGAATGCACAGCAGCACCTGCTCGAGCACCATGTCAAGAGCTGTTTTTGTACTGGGGCCAAACCAGCTGAGGTTGGTTCAGCTTGAGATAATCACCACCCACCTCTCTCTCTCCATCCGGAAGAGGATGAGATGGAGTGGTGTGGGGACGAGCTAAAGCAACGAGCTAAAGCAACACATGACAAATTGACACACAGGAGGTGCCACACTTATGAATGACCTCCACAGTGTTCTGAATGTCCATATACCAATGCTACCAGAGAACTATCTCTGTTGTCATTGAATGAAGTTTAGCTGCATCAATGTGAAGGTAGTATATAGCTTGTTAACACCATCTTCTAAAATGTGTTCACAAAACAATAGTAACATAATTTAAGAACATCTACTATAGATGCATAGGCTATTCCCATGAAACTGAGATCGAAGGGTTGGCATGCAGATGCAGCTTTCACCCATAAAACGTGGAGAATTATCATTGACGATTGGCAGTGATGATGGCATATTTCGTTGTTTGAGGGTATTAAAAAGAGGAACATTTCTAGGCATAAGCAGATTTTGCATTTGGAGGATGCATTTGAGCAATAAAATAGCCCAATATTATTCAATAGACTACATCAGTCAGTACACACTGACTGTAACGTCATTTACTCTTTGTTTTGCCCTCCGGCACCTACAAAAATACATCTACACCACTGAATACATTATGCAACATTGGAATTGGTCAGGAACCCACAGAGCAACAAAAAAAAAACTATCTGGAGGGATCCTTATTCTGTATCATATCCCATCTCACAAATTCACACTACTTTCCATAATCTCACAAACTCTCACTATGTTCCATATCTAGTCCAAATAAAACAATCATATCCCTATCCATCTCTGGTGTGAGCTGGCAACTACAGCTGGGTTAAAATATGTGCTTTATTGGGAGAAGGTCAAATCACAAGGCAGAATACATCTAGATTCAATCCCACTGTTTATACTAGGAAGACAGATCCCAGTTCCCAGTCACCATGCTGGAGCACCATGCTGGAGCACCATGCTGGAACACCATGCTGGAACACCATGCTGGAGCACCATGCTGGAAAACCATGCTGGAGCACCATGCTGGAACACCATGCTGGAACACCATGCTGGAGCACCATGCTGGAGCACCATGCTGGAACACCATGCTGGAACACCATGCTGGAGCACCATGCTGGAAAACCATGCTGGAGCACCATGCTGGAACACCATGCTGGAACACCATGCTGGAGCACCATGCTGGAGCACTATGCTGGAGCACTATGCTGGAGCACCATGCTGGAACACCATGCTGGAGCAAGATTACTGCTCTTTTCCAATCCCAACTCCCCACAAACTCTCTGTAGAACACATCTCAATCATCATCCTCCCTTCAAAACTGCTAAACACAATATTGCACTTCTGCGTTTTAGTAACCCTGTCCCAAAAAACTGTCTCACACGCACATACACACACAGAGAGAAGACAATGTTCCGTGAAGCTGATGCATCTTGTGGATAGCTAAAGCAAAAATAAATATGCAGCGAGAGGCTCTTGACATGGACGAGATCGTAGTCATAAACGTCAGCCACAGGAAACGGTATTGGATATAAATACTGAGAAAATCTGATCGAGCTCTTAAATAAATATTAGTCTTGACATGTTTTTTTTCTCACGTGATTGATGAAGGAAAGTGGCCCGGTACAGAGTGAAACATGAGGCCGGCACATTCACACTGCCAGTCACCAGAGTCACAGAATGAGGCCCCAGCTCTGTGGATTGGGACTGGGACTAAAGGACACAGTGAAGTCTAAGGCAGTGAAGAGGTCAGAGGAGCACGATACCAAAGGAAATAGCAGAAAGGGCCAGTGAGAGGGAAAGGAGAAGGGGTGGAGCAGAGGAGAGAAGAAGAGAAAGACAGAAGGCAGTAGGCAGTGCTTAGGATTGAATGAATGAGTGTGTTAAGGAGTTTAGGCCAAGTATGTTTTATATGGAAGAGAGAGTTGGGAAGGGGGCACAGTGTCAAAAACGAGCTCTATTGTTTGGTAGCCAGATATGGCCAGGAATGGCCAGACAGACATACAGACCAGGCTGTTTTAGATGTGGGCTCAGCCTGTCACCGCCAGGCAGGGACGACTCTAGACTTTTGGGGGCCCTAAGAAAGATTTGGTAGGGGGTCCTTTCACCAAGCCGGCAAAATGTTTTAGTGGCACTTGACGGGTCATTTTGCAATGGGAGGATTTATTTGTGTGCAATTTTATAACAAATGTCATGTAATTCTCCTTAATTTTCTATGGGGCAGATATTTAAAAAGAAATCATCTACACATCTACACATATAGCCATAGGGAGGAGAGAACATTCAGTATTTTTATAACAAATTTCATGCAATTATACTCATTTTGCCATCGGGCTGCAAGACAGTTTTGCTGTTTAAAATGTAATTCCCTGCAATTCTACACATTTTTCCATGGGATGAAGATACATTTTTGTAGTATGAAAGCTGTTTTCCTGCAATTTGACACATTTGCCATGACTATGGTACAGTATCTGAGTGAGAGTGACTGACAAAATCAATGGGGGCCCCTTGGAGGTCAGGGCCCCTGGGCACATGCCCTGCATTCGTGGTCGGTATTTGGCCATGTTTAGATAACTGCCTGGACTAACTTGCCAATCAAAACATTGTTATGGCTATTGAGTGACTGCCAGTGACAAGAGAAAACAAAAGAAAAACTGCTGATGCATAAACACAGTTTTTACTTATACCTTGAGTATTCTACTATTTTAACACTCAACAGTTGAGAACCTGACTGAGTTCCTTTTTCTGGGTCAGGGGCCCCCTAAGCGATTGCTTATGCCTGGAGCCGGCCCTGCCGCCAGGGCCTTTATTTTTGGGGTGGGTGGGGGGGGGGGGAATTCCACAAGTCTTTCAAGAGGCTGTGTTGGAGGGCTGATGAGCTGCTTGGTGTCAGATGTAGCCTGCGGAAGAGTACAGAGCTCTGATTAAAAAGCAGATCAGCACTTTGATTCCCTCCTTGCTCAGATTGGTACTGTTGAGCTGTTTGATCACAATCTCCTTCGAATCCCTCAGTCGACATGTAAGGGCGAAAGTCTTCTTTGGTTGTAGCTTCCAACTTCAGACATCCCTCTGGCAAGGGGAAGTAATATGAGGGAAATATTCATTGCTGGAGTTTTATATTCCCTTCTCTCTTGTATTCTTTTTAAATACAGTACCAGTCAAACGTTTGGACACACCTACTCATTCAGGGGTTTTTACTTAATGTTTTACTATTTTCTACATTGTAGAATAATACTGAAGACATCAAAACTATGAAATAACACATATGGAATCTTGTAGTAACCAAAAAAGTGTTAAATAAATCAAAATATATTTCACATTTTAGATTGTTCAAAGCAGCCACCCTTTGCCTCGATGACAGCTTCGCAAACTCTACTGTATGTCTATTAATATCATTAGATAAATAAGCATTTTTTTTTCTCAGCTCTTAGAACCCATGGATTTTGACAGAAGTGATGAAACACCACATTAAGTCAAGAAGAAAAGGCAGACAGAAACATTCTAATGGAATTTATAAACACTTCGGATTTAATTTAGTGGCAGCCATGTCAAAGGCTCCAGATCACCTCAAAGTGGTTCCAGGCACACGTCAGAAAAGGAAAGGCTTGGCTGTCACATCTCAATGACTGCTGTTCTCCAGCGCAGAGGCAACACAGTGACTGGATAGAGGCCAACCCATTCTGTCTGTGTTTATGACTTCTAATAACACATCCTGACATAAAGAATTTAATTGGAAGTACTGTAGGCCCACTGTAAAAAAAATGTATTGTGAGAAGTGAGTCCTCCGTGCCAGGGAGCCAGTCAGGTTTTACAGCAGGTAATTTGCTAGTTGTTTCAAAAGGTTCCTGTAAGTTTTAGCCAGTCAGGCAGATTTATGTCAGAGGAAAGGAAAATACACTGTATCCACCCTGGTCTGTATTTGTGTGTGAGGTGGGCCTCCATTGTTTTCAGTGACAATGCTGATTATGAAGCCAGCCACTCTACTGGAAGCATTCTGAGCTGCTGGTACATCTGGCTTCTCCAGCTCAGTTAGCTTACACACAAACACGCACGCACGCACAGACGCACACAAATACATGCAGGCAGCCCAGCAGCAGAACTATGAGCCCAGACAGCCAGGAGGAACAGAACAAAGGCTGGGCATTTTCTATTTCCATCATGGCCGTCTGAGCTGTGCAGTGCTTCACCATGGCCGGGGAATCATCTGGCTGAAACAGCCACTAATCCAACCAGAGCAGGTCTATTGAGAAAAACCCATGACCTGTTCCACACCTCCCTCCACCCTGTCTCCCATCCCCCAGCAACCCCGCCCGACAGAGAGGTCCTTTGTCCAGCAGGCCGGAGGACTGCAGCAGTGACGGTGACCACCCCCCACCCCCTCTCCTGTTTCCCCATTCCTCCTATTCAGCTGCTCCACAACCAGCCCCAAAAACTGCTGCATTTAATGAAAGCAGCATTAAAAAGAGACACGGGAGAGAAAGAGGGGCAAGGGGTGTATGTATGTGTGTGTCCAATGCTCGCGCGTGTCTACGTGCGTACATGCGTGTGTGAGTGTTCATTACATGTGTGTGTGTGCTTCTGTGTGTGAATCAGGGATGTGTGAAAGAGAAAAGGTTGGAGAGAAAAAGAATTGGAGGTGTGAAGGTTTGTTAGCACAGCAGAAAAAAGTGCTGAAAGCAGTGAAAATGGCCAGAGTCACAGGGTATTTCCAATTGCCACTGAGAGGACCACTGTAGGGAGAAACGGGCTTATGCACAGCTTTCCGGCTTTCTATCTACTGTCTCTGTCTCCTGTATAAACAATTTGGATTAATTACTGGGAACTAGATATCAGATGTTATCCCTTAATAAGGATAGACCATAAAGAGAGAGGACTGTTTTGTGCCATACTTATGGTCCCGCGATGGAGCAGATCAAATCCAAATTAGATTAGGAAAAACAGCCAGCTATAATAGGGACAGCACGCAAATATGAATGATTTACTCTTTGCCAAAAGTCTCTGTAGTGGTCACATGTGAGGAGAAGCTAACCTTGTGATGGGCCTAAGGACAGCATCCATAACGTAGGTAGGACGTGTTTAGTACAACAGCCAGTCTGTCCCCTCGATGTAACCTTTCCCATAGGGAACACACTCTTTTTGGCTGAGCGGCGACGCGGGGCCCTGGAATTCAATTAGGGCCCGGGCCTCGCCAACTAATTCAATCAGGACGGTGTGAAAGCAATATTACAAATGGCATTCGCTTCACCCCACACATGGGCACAAATTAGATATTCACTTCCCTGTCTATTTTTCCCTGTCTGATACAATTAGCGTGCCTGAATCTTGCCGTGGCTCGCACTGGGGAACAGGGTGTGAGGCTGACCATCAATGATCTACTGGACGTAAATGAAGCTTCTCTCCACGTCCTGGATAGGACAGGAACACTTCCAGCATGAGTCGGATGCCCACTCTCACTACTGAGGAGAGGGCTGGACTGATCGGGTGATTCAGAGGCTGGGGTCAGAACAGCAGCCCTCCCCTCTACGCCCAGTGACGGCTGGGCTCCTGTCATCTTACATTCTATGCATGTGTGTGTACATTACACATGTATATAGCCCTATTGGGTGTCTGTGTTTTCATTATGAATTAATGTGTGAGTGTGTGTGCCTGCAGAAGGATGTGGAACACGGAAAGTGACTATTCGTCTGTGTCCCTGCTCTAAGCCATGTCCCCTCTACAGTTGTCAGTGAGCTCTCCTTAGACAGCATCCAGCCCAAATCTACCCAGCGGGCGCCATGGAGACAGATTAGGTGCTCCGGTGGAGCCCATGTGAGCAGGAGATTAGTAAGAAATGTGTGAGACACCTGGGAAATGGTCTCTCAGTGGGCAGGCTCACCAGCATAACAGCTGGAGAGGGGATGGCCCAGTTTTACAACACAAACTAGACATCCAGCACATGTCCAAACACACACACACACACACACACACACACACACACACACACACACACACACACACACACACACACACACACACACACACACACACACACACACACACACACACACACACACACACACACACACACACACACACACAGCCCTCCATGTGTATACCTACAGCATCACTGTGTTATGGTTAAGCAATCAAGGACAAAAAGAACATGTGACAGGCCAACATAGAAGCTCATAAAAAATCATCTGTTGGTGGATTAAAGGTGTTGTAACCTGATAACACCAGTAAAGCCAAACATCCCCATTCATTATGTCCATTTCTTCAGCCTTCTGCATGCTGGCGCCTAGCTTGCTCGCATACCGATTGACTGTGCTCGCATACTTCTTTAAAAAGACCTTCGCTTGAAAAACAAGAAAAAAGCAGCAATACTACTGTTTGTTCATTTTGAGACGCTGTAGCCAATATACACTTCCTCAAAATAGTCCGAATTAATCTAAGATAACTCAAGAAATATGTCATTGATTTTGACATCTAACTAAGATGTTTGGTGCAGTATTTTATATTGAAAAACGGTTTGTCTCTCGTTGAATGACAACAAACCCTTCATTGTTGAATCCCTACTGTTAACCAATCACAGACGATGGGGAATACACTTCGTCTACCGACTTCGGCTTGCCTCCAGAAAAATTTTGTGTGCACAAGCAGCCGAATAAAAAACTTTCCATAGACCAAAACGAACAAAAAAGTCATAATATATGCACAAACTGTTACAAACTTTTTCGGAAGGAAGCACACGGACGCCTTCAGACATAAAATGCAAACACAAACCAACACACACCTCTGAACGCACTTGGACCATCTCCCGATACTGTATCGTTCACATGTGGCAAACATTATCTTTCTAATTCAAACAACATAGTGTTCCTTGAGTTGGAACACAGCACAGTCATCAGGTCATAAAATACCCCAAAAATGTGAAATCAGCAAAGGGAAAAGTATCTTAACCGCAGTATTTCCATAGTGTCTGATAACTACCATGTGTCTATAGATGAAAAAGAAAGATGAAAGGGGAGAATCTCTGGAGCCATACATTCAGCACGGTAATAATGTCTGGAATTTTCTTTGAGAAAAGAAGCAGATATGGGGAATGGTAAAATTACAGGCATCTGAGTAGACAGATACACAGAAATCGCGAAGGGTCATTTCGTGCAGGCAGATCACTTGACAATTTGGTCTCTGGACGGTACAAGGGGCCAATTAGGTTGGCGGTGGACCTCCATAGTACATGGGGCTACAGATGGTTGGGGTGTGGCCAGGGAGAGTCAGGCTGACCCCTGTGAGAGCATTACTCTCCATTAAAGATACCCTGTCAACCTCAACCTGGCTGCGGCTACATCTCCTGGCTGAAGTCACAGGAGCTATATCTAAAACCAACCTTATCTCTGAATAAGATTAGCACAAGACATAGCTGAACAGGAACATGAATACAGTTTATACGCTGAATAGCCTGTAGAGATGACCATTGTCACACATACAAAACCCCTTTTTAACACATTGAGTTACACAATGATACGTCAAGTGGAATGTAGGTGGTATAACTCCCCAACTAAAGTGAAAGCAAACATTATACAACATTATACTCACTGATGTCGCAGTGGTAACGAGGACAAAAGAGTCTGCTCCTGCCATTATCCACACAAGGCTTTTCTGACAGGTGCTAACAGGAGTTACTGTTTGTAGTCATCATCTCTACTGTCTTTGTACGACAACAGCTCACACTGTGAAGGGGTTACATAAAGCACATATCTCCCAGACTCAAATTTGTTAAAAAATATTTAGCCTTTTTCTCCCCAATTGGTAGTTACAGTCTTGTAACATTGCTGCAACTCATGTACGGACTTGGCAGAGGCGAAGGTCGAGAGCCGTGCCTCCTCCAAAACACAACCCAGCCTAGCCGCACTGCTTCTTGAAACAACACCCACTTAACCCAGCAGCCAGCTGCACCAGTGTCTCGGAGGAAACACCGTACCCTGTGTATGCTAGCTAGCTAGCTTATAAAACTATAACCCATTGTTGATGTTATTAAGCATGGATGAAGTGGTGATACATGTGCACAATTGAACTGCTGTTCTTATGGACTTTCTAAAAGTCCTTTCATGACTGTTGAAGAATGATAGCACATCATATTGTACATCATATTGTACTAAGAGTCATTTATTGATCTTGACTATTGCAATTTCTTTTTACTGGCTTCGTGGGGGAGTAACATTCCATCAGATTGATTTTACATTGGTCACCAATATTGCAAACCTATTATTATAGGATCATGCATTAACTTCTCCAGCTTTACATTATGCTAGTCAACATCGTGTTTGCTTTGTCGTGTAGAGAGGAGAGCTACATGTTTTTATTTCAACAGCTACAGGTTTTGGAAGATACTTTTATTTCATTAAAGACACTAATACATAGTATTGTATGAACTGAACAAAACATTTGGAATTTATAGTTTATTATACACCTCACTTTTGAGAAAATGGCCTGAATGTTTTGGTACCAACTGGAGAGCCCTTCCTTGTCTGCACCCATTCAGCATCGTTCACACCCTCTTAAGCTTCATCCCGACCCATCTATTTATGGGTTGATCTGAGTGTTTTGTACAAACAACAGCAGTCAAGCACCCAAGCTAACTGGCTAACTTGCTAGCTACATCCAGACACAAATGAGAGAACAGCTCATTGAAAATTACTCTCCCTAGCAGTGCTGGTTAGGCTGTTTTTATGTTATCCAGAGCTTTGGTGACTGTAACTGTGCTACTGGCAACAATTCAATGACGATTTTTTCCCCCTATGTTTACTGACACCGGACATATTCAATGGTGTTGAAATTCAATCAGTTATTTTGCTTTTGCACAATCATACGAGAGTGCTCTGAACTCGGAGTAGATGACCAGACTGAATGTATGAACGCACCCGAAATGGTTACTTGCATAGTGGAGTCTTTTGTTAAGACATGTAGCTAGCTAGCTAGGTAAGCAATGAACCATACTCGTTACTACCCTGCATGAATCTGCAGGTAGCTAAACAACCAGGTTCAATGTTAGCTAGCTGACATTAGAATATAACTAGCCAAGCAAATGACTCTGAGATACGAATAATAAGATCATACATGTAACGTCTGTGGCTAAACAAACTAGGCTCATAATTTAACTATTTTATTCGTATTTACAGATGGCATACAAGTTTTTTATTAAGGCACATGAAAGTTCACAGAAGGCATTTCTGCCATTTTGATAAATATAAAAAGATTACGTTCAAATGGCTCTCGTGTGCAGTAGTGACCTACGACATACGCCTAGTTTCCTAGGCAGAATAATTTGCCTTTTGGTGGACTACAATCAAGTTGTAGTGGCATCTCAAGGATGATCAAAGGAAATTGGATGCACCTGAGCTCAATTTGGAGTGCCATAACAAAGGTGTGTGAATACTTGTGTAAATGAGATATTTCTGTGTTTCATTTTCAATAAATTTGCAAATACTTTTAACTTTGTCATTATGGGGTATTGTGTGTAGATGGGTGAAAAATATATATATTTTGAATACTATGAATAGTATGAATGAATACTTTCTGAAGGCACTGTACGGTACATATCAATGATTGGAACACTAATCAATGTCTTGGATAATGAAATCATGCTTGTTGCTTTATGAAATGTATTGTCGCATCTGAAATAGGGGGGAAAGGGAATCAGACAGAGCACGCACGCAATCACGCACGCACACACACACACACACACACAACACACACACACACACACACACACACACACACACACACACACACACACACACACACACACACACACACACACACACACACACACACACACACACACACACACACACACACACACACACACACACACACAGCTATGATGATACATGTGTTTATTTTAGGGAGGCGTGTCTCCACTCTTTATGAGTTTTGACTGTGCGTGTCAGATCTCTAAACTCCCAAATGTGCCCTTTTCTCAAGGACAGGTTGTTGCCTGGGCAACATAAGCCCCTACCATGAAGGACCACACCGTTCCGCATGCTGCATCCAGAGCCCCGATCTGTGATCTGACACACTGTCTAGAACAGGAGGAGGTTGTGGGAGAGGATGAGGTGGGAGAGGAGGAGGACCTCCAGGGTGTTAGGGTGTACAGAAGTAGGATCTTAATTGACCTATGACCTATATTGTCACAGCAAAATAATCCTGCAGCAACAGGATTTGCACGTTAAGTCATTAATGCTGCTTGATGACAGTTAGGCTATTATCTGGCCAAAAGTAGGCTACATGAAAAGTGGAATACTGTTAACATAACAGTGTGTTACTGTGGATTTTCAGTGAATTTATGAAATTTATGAAAATCACAAAGCTCATCTGCATTTCCTGAGTTGCAGAAAAATTATATATTATACGACTATACTTTATGATTAAATTACAAAGGGACTCTCTAAAGATCTCAACGTTTCAACACATTGCAGCTTGGGCGACATTCATTGAATTCTAGTCAATGATTTGTTAATTGAAATCATCCGTACCAAAATCACTGGGCAGTATTTCTCTACCCAGCGCTTAAGAAAACAAACTGGATGTGGGTATCCCGGGTAGGTGAGAAGCATGCAGGGATGGATCTTTTGTTGCCCAGAGGCAGATGCAGGAAATAGCTGACAGAAGCTGTCTGTACTGTGTGCTTGGAGGAGGGGAGGAGGGGCTTCTCTTTATATATTTCTCTCGCTCTCTCCCTCTCTCCACCCAAACAAAGCCAGTGAGCAGTACCAGCCAAGCCCGGCCCTCAGTGACAGAGGCTCCCCAAGGTGGGGTCTGCATGATGGACAGGTGGCATAAAAGGACTGTGTTGCCCGTCACTGGAGACAAGGGGGCGACACAGGGGAGTGGGAGGGAGGAGGGGCCACATTTCAAGGAGCAGCTGGTGTTGAATCATGTCACTGTCGCTGTGTAACCCTTCGACAAAAACACACGCACATACAAGCGCTCGCGCTCACACACACACAGACACACACAAAGACACCTCAGGCAAAGGACAAAAGATAAGCAGTGCCATGAGCAAGACCCTGGGTCGCATGTCCATAAACTGTCTCATATGTGAAAGCTCCTATCCCTAGAGTGTATTTATTAGAGATTATATAACTTTTGACCACAAGGATTTAATGAGACGATGGGGAGTCTGAATTCTATTATCCATTCAATCTTCAACAGAAAAAACAACAGCTGCACCAAGCCCACCTAGTCACACACACACACACACACACACACACACACACACACACACACACACACACACACACACACACACACACACACACACACACACGCTAACATGCATGCAAAGTGTGTCCCATAAAAAAAATATATAGATATTTTAAGTCGTGGTCATCATGCTAGGATGTACTTCCTGCATAGTACTTCCCTGTCCACCTTCAATAAATACAGGTAGACCTGTCCAGTTTATACATATCATTTTGAAGTATTATGTTGGCAAGGAACCATCTTGGCCTTTTGGAGAGCGAATCCAGTTCTCAGTCATGGACAAACAACTTTCAGGAATGAACCCTCCTGTACTTGATATTGCATGCATAATGTCAATACAGGATACAAGCCTCACAGAGCTAAAAAAAAAAAAATCCCTATTCCACCACTGCAGAACTCAAAACATCCCCTATCATGTGTCCCATATGCACTTTATTAGATACTTTCATTTGTCAAATGGGTGTTAAAATTATCCAGTGATTCATGAAAATATGTGTAAAAAAATGCAACACAAGAGGTAACCACCAAAACAAGATTCCACCTGGTATCTCATCTCACACTGAGACTTTAAACAAACAGTGCAGCAGGAGACACGCGCACACACACACTGTTAAATAACAGCTAGCTCCCCTAGGCCACTACACCTGCATCTGTCTCAATGGCTGAGGATTGTTCAGAGGTGATTCAGTTGAAAGGTTTAATGGCGCCTATTTATGGGTGGAATACATTACATGGCCCAAACATGGATCCAGAGTGAGGTGGTGCCCTGGCAAATTTACACTGAATGAATGGATCAACTAATTAGCCTTTAAATATGTCATTAATTCATGTAAAACAAAGGAAGCCTCTGCTATTCATCTTGGTGCTCTAAATGTCTTCCACCCTCCATGACCATGTCCTTAACCCAGTTACAGAAGGGGCCGGGCCAGCCGGGCATCCCTCTATTTGTCCTAATCAATGGAGCCTGTTCAATCCAGACCTAGGGGGTCAGTGAAATGAAGTACCCCGCTCGCACTGCAGAAGGTTGGGGCCAACATAGACTGGGCATGAAGGAGATGAGCATGGCCTCTGTTGTCATGGTAATGCTGGCTAGCCGAGCCACCACCACTGCTGCTGTCTCTCCCTCCCTGTCCCCTCCTTCTTTATTTGGCAGATCCAAAATGGCTGCACAGTGGAAGAACGACACTCATCCATGACACTGGAGCAAATATACTCCAAAATTAAATATACACATTTTCACTCTTAATTTTCACAGAGAGGATAAAACCCAGATGGAATGGGAGAAGGAGTGTCCATGTCGGAATTGTTCCCACAGACAAAACAACCCATATGTCTCATAGCCAACTCATTACGTAACATAGCAAGCATCAACAATGCATGCAATCAGTGGTTTGAGGTCAGTGCAGTAATCACTGACCTGGGAAACAGAGATATGATACAGAGGACCATTCCCCAAGGCTGGGAGAGCCCCTAATAAAGTGCCTTCAGAAAGTATTCACACTCCTTGACTCTTTCCACATTTTGTTGGGTTACAGCCTGAATTTAAAATGGATTAAAAAATGTTTTAAATTCACTGGTCTATACACAATATCCCATAATGTCAAAATGGAATTCCGTTTTTTATTTTTTATTATTACAAATTAAGAAAAAATGAAAAGCGGAAATGTCTTGAGTCAATAAGTATTCAACCCCTTTGTTAAGGGAAGCCTAAATAAATTCAGGGGTAAAAATTTGCTTAACAAGTCACGTACTGTAATAAGTTGGATGGAGTCTGTGTGTGATAATAGGTTTTAACATGATTTTTGAATGACTACCTCATCTCTGTACCCCACACATACAATTATCTGCAAGGTCCCTCAGTTGAGCAGCGATTTCAAACACAGATTCAACCACAAAGACCAGGGAGGTTTTCCAATGCCTTGCATTAAATATGGATCATGGTGAAGTTATCAATTGCACTTTGGATGGTGTATCAATACACCGAGTCACTAAAAAGATACAGGCGTCCTTCCTAACCCAGTTGTGTTATTTCATAGTTTTGATGTCTTCACTATTATTCTGCAATGTAGAAAATAGTAAAAAAAGATAAATAATAAATAGTAAAAATAGAAAAACCCTGGAATGAGTAGGTGTCCAAACTTTTGACTGGTACTGTAAATCTACTTGAAAAACTAATGACAAGACCTGTAAATCGTTGAGCTTGAAGAATTTAGAAAATAATAAATGGGCAAATGTTGCACAATCCAGGTGTGTAAAGCTCTTAGACACTCATAGCTGTAATCACTGCCAAAGGTGCATCTACAAAGTATTGACTCAGGGGTGTGAATACTTATGTAAATGAGATATTTCTGTATTTAATTTTCAATACATTTGCAAACATTTCTAAAACATGTTTTCACTTTGTCATTATGGGGTATTGGGTGTAGATGCATTTGATCCATTTTTAATTCAGGCTGTAACACAAAATGTGGAATAATCAAGGGGTATGAATGCTGCGTGAAAGCACTGTAAATAAGCTAGATGGATTGTATTGTAGCTATGGATCTAGAGATGACCTACTGCATTGATGGGTGTAATAAATAACCACCCACTGCTATAGGACACTGTAGACCTGCTATTTAATGGTCAGATATTGCATAATAGAGAGATTGGGTATGGTGGGAATACACAGAGTGGAAATGAGCTTCAGACTGGCAGGGAGGCCTCCTCCTGCACCTGGGTGCCTCAGAGATGGGGGAAGGGAGAATTGGGAGTAACCATGCCTGCCCAGCTGCTTATCCCCCAGTGTCACCATGGCGACTGGTGGTGAAGGATGATGTCTGTCATCATAAGGAAAACAGAACATGGCTCATTACCGAAACAAACACATTACCTCCCCTGACGCACACACGCATCGCACACGCACGCGCACACACCAACCCACAGCAACACACACACACACACACACACACACACACACACACACACACACACACACACACACACACACACACACACACACACACACACACACACACACACACACACACACACACACACACACACACACACACACACAGTACAGAACCCATATCCTCCACTGCTCTAGGGTTAGCTAGCTTCCCCCTGGCACTCCTCTGAGCATTCCACTGTCACATACCTGACATATGCATACAGGCTGATACAAATCTCTTACATTAATACTGAAGTGATGAAAAGGTTATAATACAAATATAATGTGGATTTAGACAGGTGCATTTCCCAGAGGTTGGCCTACTGTATCTTTGCTCTGTACTGGTGATGCTGGTACACTTACATCAGCTACAGTATGTGTCCCTTCTGAGGAGACAAGAGCATTGTACATTTTCTGCACCAAAAAAACACAGTTGGGTGATCACAGACGACAAGTCATGTACTCAGACAGCACACGCACACACACCCACACACACACATACATCAATACAAGTTTGCTTCAAAAATCCTGTTTTTGTGACAGTGAAAGGTCACTAAACCAAAGTGGGGAGTAATAGAACTCCGGGCGATTTTGAACTCAGCGGTGGCCTGCCTGCCTGTGTCGAGTAGACTGGTGGATTAGTCTTGGGTTCCTGGAGGCAGCGGGATAATCTAAGAGAGGCTGGTGGGGGTCGGGAGAGCATTGGGCTCAGAGACACAGATCCTTGTCCGGAGTGTGAGAAAAGATGGGAGGGGTCAGGCACGGGGAGGCTGGCCGTATGACAATTACGTGAAGGGCATCCATCCACCACACACACACACGCACACACGCACACGCACACGCACACACACACACACGCACACGCACACACACACACACACACACACACACACACACACACACACACACACACACACACACACACACACACACACACACACACACGCACACACACACAGCCTTTCACAGATAGGGAAATACTGCAGGAATGAATAAAACAAACAAGAGCAAATCCCTCTTTCAGACCAGTTTATAGACAATTTCATGGCTCTTTCCATAGATTGCATCAGCAAGCTTTCATCAACATGTTGGAATTTTAATACCGAAAAACTAATCTAATTGGTGTCACAGGAAGAATTTGAGTTTTCTGCAACCAAGTAATACCCCAACCCCCTGCACTCACTGTCATTTTGTTGCTCGAGAATATAAGTAAATATTGAGGAAGGCTGAATACTTTTGCAATGGCAACACAATGTTTATTGCATTAGATTTGATTTATTTAATTAATTCTCGTAGTCGACAAGACTGAATTATGCAGAATGCACAGTTACATTTAGACAATCCGTTTAAAAAATACTACATTCAATTTAAAAGGTTGTAGCTAACAATAAATTACAGTTTAAAAGTCACATTTGGTTACACATTTTGAATGTGTTACTCTATTTGTCCTTGCATTGAAGCTGGACAGTTAGATCTGGTTTCGGAGGATGCCAGTGCTGTCTCCTCATCTCTGTGGTAGGAGATCATGTAGACAGTGGTCAGGTTAGTGCATGTCACTGACCAATCTTACTTTTGAGCTGTAATAACATATGAAGTACACTTGGAAATTAGTTTTGGGTCTCTTCCAGGATTTAAATGTTTTTCCTCTGAAAGGCCCTATTAAGAAGCTGGTTGTAGAGGCAAGAACTAGGGGCCTCCTGAGAGGTCAAATACCTGCTTATCAGCACACTTACAGTTTCTGCCCAGACAAGCTCAATTAGCCAGCACTTAGACTGTGTATGAGAGGGCCACGTTCTCAGCACGGGGACTATATCAACAGAACCAGGGCGATGACAGACAAGCCGGGCCCACAAAGACCTGATTGTGACTGGCTATGAAAGCCCTGAGTGTGGATAGAGAAGAAGGGAGTACTTGCTCATAGGGGACTTAAAGAACAAGAGACAGATCTCTGTCCCCTCAATGTCTTTAGTTGATACACTAACAAAGTAAATACAGTAACTTCAGGATTAGGTCAAAATTCAAGATTCAGATGAGAAAAATATTACAGTTAGATTATAAAATACATGAACGAGATGAAAATACAACAGATACATATTTCTTCAGCCTGTAAGAATAACCAGTGCTCATCCATCGCATCTCTCACACACACACACACACACACACACACACACACACACACACACACACACACACACACACACACACACACACACACACACACACACACACACACACACACACACACACACACACACAACTACAGAGCAAAAGCCCAAACTCTCTTCACTTCACTGTCAGCCAAGTCAAGTGCTTCCCAGACAGCTTCCAGCAGTCGTTTCACAGGGGAGCTGCTTTTCAGATGAGCAGAGATGGCTGAGTTGTCTGAAGCATCTGGGCTTGTAGGTCTCTATTGCTCTTATATTACACTCATCTTCTTATTGTCTGTACAGATCTCAGGTGCCCAGGACGACATACAAACATTTGTGTTGAAGCTTGTCCCCGCTCCTACAATCTCTAACATAGCCATCAATGAAGTGCCCCTATTAGGGACACTGCACTGTCTCTGTCCGGGAACTGAAGTGGCCCAAAGGCCCCTGGTCTGAACCTATGCAAACTGATTGTGAAATAGATTGTTATGTAAACAACGTTTGATTGACGCACTGCGTCCTCAAATCAATAGGTGACATATTGGTAATATTGGTATATTGGTAACAAGGTCACGAGGAGGTTTCGGCCAGGCTGTATGGTGAGCAAGTGACATAATCCCAATCGTGCACACGAGGGCGTTTATTTTACATGAAGATGACTTCCAAATGTGTTCTCAAGTGAGAGCTTCTTTCCATGGAGAGTGAGATGTTTCCTGCTGCATTTTAGAATGTCACACTTATACAGTGTCAAGGTCACATGAGTGCCCGAGGCAACACACACCACATGATATTCATTGTGATCACATAATTATTCATAGAATTTAGGGCATTTATATTTCAACAAAATGAATGATATGTTTAAGCTCTAGTATGGAGATTGAGCGAGTGAGAAAACCTTTCAAAGTTTTGTCTTGTCTTAGCAGTGTGTGAAGCATCTAATCTAAAGGTATGAGTCCAGCCATTCGGTTCCCAGTCGGATTATCCTTGCTGTGTGCTGTGATCAGAGCTGTGGCTGGTCAATAATGTTAATGTATCTAGTCCTGACTGAGTTCAGCAAACACATTCATCAATGCTCTCCATTAGCACTGAAAAGAAAACAATGTGTGGTGTGGTGTGTGTGTGTGTGTGTCTGTGGTGTGTGTGAGCGTGCATGTGTAACCCATGCTATTTTAGACATTCACAAACATTTTCACAAAACAAGACAGTCCCTAAATTCTTTACACTATGGGTTGGGAGTTTGTTGGTGACTCCTAGAGTCTGAACCTCTTTCGCTATGTCTCTGATCTCGCTCTTTTCCCTCTTGCCTCTGGAGAGCGCCCATGAAAGAAACCTAGAAGAACCCTAGGAATATTTAATGTTTTTAACTTAAATAACTTACTGGAAACAATGTTGTGGAATACATATTTACTACTACAGAAGAATCGATCACTAAGATAATCAGAGTGATCTGAACCAGAGGGGAATTGGGACACATTTTCATTTGATGTTTATGAAAAGAGAATACTGATGAGTTAGCTTATGCTAGCTAAATTCTATGCCTGTCTTGATGAATAACTAAAGTGTACATGATATTTACGATCCTAAAACCAGTCAGGATATTGACAAAAGCATTTATGGTTTTGAGAGTGACAATTTTGGAACATTTAGCATTTGCTATCACTACATGTGCATTTCTTTGTAAGAGAGTGATTGAACAGTAATGGCGCTCGGCTGTCGTTGCCTTGTCGCAGTGGAGAAGAACGTGGGTTTTGAAACACAATCTGTAAAATTATTTTGAGACCGCTACATGTAAAAAAAAATATTCTAACAGAAGAATTACTAAAATGTTGTTCTTAAAAGTAAGAGTTCAGTGCAGACTGGTTTTTGTACCCCCTTTTGATTGGACGGCATCAGAGTCACCTGATATCTTGTACAAACTACTTCGCCATCTACAGAGGCTCATCATCTACAGCTTCAACAATCGTCATCGTCGTCTCATTTTTATTGAGGGACATTTGACTGATACATCGTGGTAGGAACTGAACTAAGATAATTACGTGCACTCATATTTCATTTTCACTGGGTACCCAGTTTGTAATATTTTTGATTACTGTATTGACATTAATGTATTGTTGTGAATGAATGGTCATTGCAGTTATGATACTCTGTTGATGTGCAATGATCTCTGAGCATAAAATATTTCAACAGATTTCAACAGAAGATAAACTTTAACTTCAAGTGTATACCACTGAGTCCTTGCAGTATTGTTCATTTAGTAGATGTTGAATGGTTTATTTCCTTGCCTTATTAGATGACATTGCTTTAGATACCGGTCTCCTTTCAAACATGAATAGACTGTTTCCACATCGTACCTGCTGTAGCAATTCTAAAGTAGTGTACTTCCTACAGTGTGTTACACATGCATGAGTGTGTGACTGTGAAAAAAGGGTTCCAATGTAGAACCCTCTGTGGAAAGGGTTTTACATGGAACCCAAAAGAGCTCTATCTGGAATAAAAAAGGGTTCTTCAAAGGGTTCTCCTATGGGGACAGCAAATGAACCGTTTCAGGTTCTAGATCGCGTGTAGGACTGTAGGACTGTTGTAATTTTTTATTTTACCTTTATTTAACTAGGCAAGTCAGTTAAGAACAAATTCTTATTTTCAATGACGGCCTAGGAACAGTGGGTTAACTGCCTGTTCAGGGGCAGAACGACAGATTTGTACCTTGTCAGCTCAGGGATTTGAACTTGCAACCTTCCAGTTACTAGTCCAACGCTCTAACCACTAGGCTACCCAGCCCAGAGTAAAGTTTTCCAATAAGTTGAGATTGATCCACTTGACTTTTCATTATTGCACTGTGTCTACATGCAGAGATATAGCAGAGATATACTATATTCGAAGAGAACACATAATGATGTGGCACCATGATACTGTAGATAAAACAGTTTAAGGAATTATCAGTCCTATCCCCAGTTGATTTATAGGATAATACAACACCCTTGATTATCAACTGAGCATATCCTACTCTGTGTCGTTATCATACTGGTGATAACCTTAAACTGTGGGATACTTAACAAACTTAAACTGGATCATAGCTCACTGTAAGAAGAGAGGAATCCAGTCCACTGCCAAGTGTGGTTTAAAGATACATTTATCATGGGCACATCCTCTACAGACTCCTCCTCAGAGTTGACTAAGCGAAGCTGAGCCTAGCCTGTTGGTTTCACCAAACGCCTTAGCATCACAGTCATTTTCATACTTGGCTCAGAAAAGTAGAGGGGAAGAAGAGAATCAAAACAACCTCATTAATAACCAGGACTAATATTTTCCAGACGCTAGCTGTTGTAAGCAGGGTTATTTCACGAAGAAAGGATGCCCATGTACTGACAAGAAGCAGGGCAGTCGTGGTGCGTCGAGACGGTGCCACACAGTGTCTGCTGGCACCAGGAGGAAACAAAACAACCCCCCTAATTGCCAGTTAACAGGCAAAGACCCTCCCCCATGCACGCAGCCCAAAAAACTCTGCAAGTATAGCAGCCTCCCAGGCACCGATACAGTAACTTGCCAATCCAGGCTTGATGGTAAACAGTGGTTGGTGGTTCATGTCCAAATGTCGTGACAGCATGGGAGCGGGTTGAGAGCAGAGCAGTGTGTGATACAGTGTTTACCCAGCAGCCACTCTGGCTCACCTCTGAACCTCTGTCTCTCCTCAGCCTGAAGCCAACGCCCTGTGGCCTTCACACTTTACACGCCACGGTGTTACACCATACACATTAACACGCAGCACACACAATGGCTGGTCTGGCTGGGCAGCTTTATTCCGAGCTGTGTTGGCGTTTGGAATACTTCATTTCATATGAGATAAGTACTGATTGGTATGGGGTATTGACTGGTATGCTATAAAGAGGTAAACTACCACAAAGATGCATTGTCCTATTTTTGTCCTACATTGTCCTACAGTCAAATGGACACCCAATATTTACAGTATTGACACACATACTATGAAGGATTTCCCCTCTCTTAAATTAAAGATGCACTACGCAGAAATCGCTCTGCCATGTCCTTCCTTATTGCTAAAATTGTATTAGTTTGTGACAAAACAAGCAACTATCGTGTAGAGAATCATTGCACCATCTAAACCACAGTGAAATATATTTTCCATAACCAAAAATAATGTATTTTCAGATGTTTGAAGCTGGCGTGCAAAACTGGACGAAAAAGTAGCAAAAACAAAACTTACGAACGGAAAGCATAGAAATAGCACACATAGAACAAATACTACTTCTTAGAATTCCGTTCAAAGAGAGTGGTGTATCTATAACTCACATTTCTATGTGAATTTGGTCAGGATGCCAAAAAGTTACATATTGCAGCTTTAATTAAAGCTGCTGTAGACTAATGTGAAACAAAACATTTGTGTAACAAATAAAGGCACATTTTTAGCAAATCATTTTATGGGCATTGAAACAAGCACAGTCTCCTAGCATTGTATGTAATTTTGCATGTAACTCATGCTGGAAAACTCACAGAATGAAAAATATCACACTATTCATGTCATCCGACTATTTCTATCATACCTCCTGCAATGTAGGTTGTATAAACAGAGAATCCCAGAAGGTAATTATGGTGCACAGACTGAAAAGAGAAGAAAAGTTGAACAAAGAAATCTGGTGAGAGAGAATTCCCGTTCGTATAAACTAGGGCGCTCAATGTGCTGGCTAAAACATCCTAACTGACTAGATAAGGATTACTGAATTGTGCAATTCCTTTCATCCTTCAAAGAAGGGATGAAAACATTCCTGTATCCTTTAGATGAACCCATTTCTTCACCAGAGTCGTAAGACAAAAAATGTGTATTAGCGTTATAGCTTCCAGCCAGCAGCTACGGGTTTGCACAGGGGAGTGGAACAGCTCATTACATTGGGTAATTTATTTGCTTAGTCGATGCCCGAGGGCAACTAAAAAAAGTTGTACATGTTGAATATTCTGTAACTAAAGCATTTACACAGCTGGGTTGTCCCCCAGAGCTACTGCAGTAGGACTCGTCTCAGCGGGAGGCTGAGCGCTTGTCCAGGCTACTTTCCCAACCCGGAGCCCAGCAACATGTAGACTACCAAAGTTCAGACGAACACCCATTGCTCTTTGCACAAAGATAGAGTAAACTCTAGACTCTGTGCTATGCAGAAGGCACAAGTTAACTCTGCTGGGACAATACAGCAGGCCTATGTGCTCGAGAGCGTCAAATTGAAGACATCGCTACCTGCCATGGCCAAGTGGAGTAAGCTGAGTCTGAGAGAGACTTTAATACAGCCTGTTGATCAGAGAGTAATCTGACAAAGCAAATAGAGAGTAATCCTCCTGAGGTGTGTTTCTGGGAGATTGGAGAGAGCTTAACTTTTACATGAGTGTATTCAATTTCAAACTCAAACACTGCCGGAAAGTCTCATGGGAGTGATGACAGAAACTTTGTTATGTCAGTCCAACTTTTGAGTTTACACTAGCAGATGAAATTCTAAACATCTTGGAATCTAATTCCCAAGAATAATAAAGCCCTATATAAACGGCTTGATTTTTCGGAGGGTTCTTCAAACACTGGGATAAGCCAAATCTGTCTTTAGATAAAAGAGGTGGAGGCCATAATCAGAGATTCAGTGGGGTTATGGAGAGATGATGCCCTTGAAACCAAGGATACTACTCTCCATCTGGTGTTGTTTTCCTGCTGGGCTGTAGCAGTGAAATTAAATGTTAATGGTACATTTTATTTTGGTCTTCCTTTGGGTATGGCTCCTCTTACTTTACGTTCCATCGCTGTTCTCAACCCTGTTCTCAGCCGGCACCATTACCAAATATAGGTTCAGCATTGTTTGGCTGTATACATCAAACAGAATACACCTCTCTACCTAAAAATGTCAGTAGAGCACTTAACTCTATAGTGGAGAGGAGTAGCGTTTGCTCTGTAAGATGTCTTCATTTTATCCTGCTTTTCAAGAAGAAAGTGCACACATGCTCTGGTTATTAGTGATGTCACAGAGCAGTGAGGTGTCCAGCACTGATAACCCAGCCAGGAGGATTGAACCATCCATAGCTTTTCATGTTTCCCGTCTCTCCCCTCACTCACTCCTGTGTTTAATCTTTAAACACCTATTGAACTTTAAAAGAGGGGAGATCTTTGTTGGAGGGCTGACATTCTAATTTTAAAATCCATTATAGTTTGAAAACTATCTCAACGACCAAGGAAGATATTACAATTCTCTGCTCTACAATACTGTACTCTATAGCAGGGTTTTCAAAACTCGGTCCTCTACATTGAACGCCTTTATGTTTAGTGTAACATCATGCCATGAAATATGTTCCATAAGATTGGATGACAGCACGGGGTGAAACACAATCTGGGGTTTACCCTTCAGTAAGCGACTGGGGGTCAATTGTGTGAGAACAACTGGGTTCATCTCTGCGACACTGTGGCCACATAACACACCTGGTACATTCATTAGCCCTATGTCAGGAATGGAGAGCAGATCTATGTCAGGAATAGAGAGCAGCTCTATGTCAGGAATGGAGAGCAGCTCTTTGTCAGGAATAGAGAGCAGCTCTATGTCAGGAATGGAGAGCAGCTCTATGTCAGGAATGGAGAGCAGCTCTATGTCAGGAATGGACAGCAGCTCTATGTCAGGAATGGAGAGCAGCTCTATGTCAGGAATGGACAGCAGCTCTATGTCAGGAATGGACAGCAGCTCTATGTCAGGAATGGACAGCAGCTCTATGTCAGGAATGGACAGCAGCTCTATGTCTGGAATGGAGAGCAGCTCTCTGTGCACTTGTTAGAACAGACCAACTGTATACAAAGTATTCTGCTTGAGTTACTGTATACTGTATGTCTACAGTAAAGTCTGTTAAAATGTTGACCCGTGTACTTATACCTAACTGACAAACAAGGTCGCTTTAACTGTAGGTTTTGTCAGTCAGACACACAATCCATCCCACTTCCTAGTTGTTTGCTGATGGAAATCAGCCACTAACAGGACATGAATGAAGACATCTGAAGGAGCACATGGGGGCTGTATGGAGAAGGCGCCGTCCTGTCTCAGTAGCAAAATGGCGTGTCCAGTAGGAAGGCTATCTGAATCAGGGGTTGTAGGGGTCAATCTCCTATACATCTCTCACATCAGACCACTGTCTGAAGCATGGGGGACCCAGGGCCAGGAGGGGTTACAGTGTCGAGGTGTTCAGAAGCAGAGCCAGGCACTGGGTAACCCTACTGCAGGGTCAAGATAAAAGGAGCGCTGTGCAGAAAATGGTCTGGACACATTGCATTCCAGAGATGGTGTGGGATAACAAGGACAGACGAGGGATTGGAACCACCGTATGAGAAGCCATATCGGGACCCAACACGTGCACGGCCATATGGAACAGGTTTACATGGCGAATAGGCCGTGATCTCTGAGCTGGAGGCGATTCGCAGACATCTCACCTGGAGTTATCACATTCCTATGTGATGGATGTTTTTGGAGAAAAGGGGTGATACCCTCTGTGTTTGTGTGTGTGTGTGTGTGTGTGTGTGTGTGTGTGTGTGTGTGTGTGTGTGTGTGTGTGTGTGTGTGTGTGTGTGTGTGTTGTGTGTGTGTGTGTGTGTGTGTGTGTGTGTGTGTGTGTGTGTGTGTGTGTGTGTGTGTGTGTGTGTGTGTGTGTGTGTGTGTGTGTGTGTGTGTGTGTGTGTGTGTGTGTGTGTGTGTGTGTGTGTGTGTGTGTGTGTGTGTGTGTGTGTGTGGGGGGGGGGGTAAATGGTTACTGCCCTGTGTAGTCTGCTGTTTAGATGTGTGCTGCGCTCAAAGAGACAAAGACAAAGACAGAGAAAACACCTGGTCAGGCTGAAATCCCATCACAGTTGAGAACAAGGAATAAAGGAGTATGACTGCTCCACAGAGTCTCTGTGGTAGTCTAAGACATGTCCCACAGCTCCAATGTTCCCATTCTTCTGCTACACTATCTACCTCATGTTCACAGACCACACCATCGACCTACAGTATAACAGCCCCTCAAATCATGAGACAGACCTTCAATTGAAGCATCCATTTTAAAAAAATCAACCAGTATTTTCTATGTCAGTAAAATACTGTGATGAATTACAGTACATACTGAGTGGATGTAAATGTGGATTCCTTACGTACATACTAAAATTATTTAATCTGCGACAGTATAATCACTTTATATGTAAAGGAAACGATTTGAAAGATTTTCCCGTCTCTCACAATCCTGTGCCTTTGTTTGCACACAGTGCAGTAAAAGCCTTGAGGGGGTGTGTTTGTTTTGCATTTGCCTGGATCTAGAGCGCAGGGGAGAGGTGTCTACGCGTACACATGGCTGTGTATTCCCCACATGTGCTGTTAGTCAATTAGAGCTATTATTACAGGCAAGGGCATCCTGGGAAAAGTAGATGCAGCAGAGGTGCGTCTGTGCTGATTTCCACCATTAAACCCTCTCTGGATGCAGAGCCGGGAACCTTGTCAGTGGGTTAGGGAGTCATTTCCTGGCTTGAAGCTTCCCCCCTACTCTCCTTTTCTTTTTCCATGCAATCATGCTATGCCATCCCAGGGCCCACCTTCCCACTCAATCCCCTCTAACTCCCTTTATCTACCATTATATTTGACTGAAGGATTACTAAAGCTCTCCTCGTTAATCTTCTTGCCTTGGATGTGGAACAGCAGAGCTAGCATCAGGCAGCTCAGCCCACACTACTGACAGTACAGAGGAGACCTCACCACATCCAAGAGGAGGAGAAAAACACCTTCCTGTTCCTCCACAATCAGCAACCAAGCTAACCATTACTATGAGGAGAAATGGTACATTTTAAAACGAAGTCTTGATACCGACTCTTTCTGATGGTGCATTATTGAATGTTTTGAATCTGTGAGCTGTGCTGAACGTAGGCTGGCCATCCCGTTTCGTCATGGCCTCAGTCTGTGACAGTCTGTGAGCTGTGCTGAAGGTAGCATGTCCATCCCGTTTCGTCATGACCTCAGTCTGTGACAGTCTGTGAGCTGTGCTGAACGTAGCATGTCCATCCCGTTTCGTCATGGCCTCAGTCTGTGACAGTCTGTGAGCTGTGCTGAACGTAGCATGTCCATCCCGTTTCGTCATGGCCTCAGTCTGTGACAGTCTGTGAGCTGTGCTGAACGTAGCATGTCCATCCCGTTTCGTCATGGCCTCAGTCTGTGACAGTCTGTGAGCTGTGCTGAACGTAGCATGTCCATCCCGTTTCGTCATGGCCTCAGTCTGTGACAGTCTGTGAGCTGTGCTGAACGTAGCATTGTCATCCCGTTTCGTCATGGCCTCAGTCTGTGACAGTCTGTGAGCTGTGCTGAACGTAGCATGTTCATCCCGTTTCGTCATGGCCTCAATCTGTGACAGTCTGTGAGCTGTGCTGAACGTAGCATGTCCATCCCGTTTCGTCATGGCCTCAGTCTGTGACAGTCTGTGAGCTGTGCTGAACGTAGCATGTCCATCCCGTTTCGTCATGGCCTCAGTCTGTGACAGTCTGTGAGCTGTGCTGAACGTAGCATGTCCATCCCGTTTCGTCATGGCCTCAGTCTGTGACAGTCTGTGAGCTGTGCTGAACGTAGCATGTCCATCCCGTTTCATCATGGCCTCAGTCTGTGACAGTCTGTGAGCTGGCCTAGCATGTCTGTGTCATGGCCTCAGTCTGTGACAGTCTGTGAGCTGTGCTGAACGTAGCATGTCCATCCCGTTTCGTCATGGCCTCAGTCTGTGACAGTCTGTGAGCTGTGCTGAACGTAGCATGTCCATCCCGTTTCGTCATGGCCTCAGTCTGTGACAGTCTGTGAGCTGTGCTGAACGTAGCATGTCCATCCCGTTTCGTCATGGCCTCAGTCTGTGACAGTCTGTGAGCTGTGCTGAATAGCATGTCCATCCCGTTTCGTCATGGCCTCAGTCTGTGACAGTCTGTGAGCTGTGCTGAACGTAGCATGTCCATCCCGTTTCGTCATGGCCTCAGTCTGTGACAGTCTGTGAGCTGTGCTGAACGTAGCATGTCCATCCCGTTTCGTCATGGCCTCAGTCTGTGACATGAGCCTAGCATGTCCATGTTTGTCATGGCCTCAGTCTGTGACAGTCTGTGAGCTGTGCTGAACGTAGCATGTCCATCCCGTTTCGTCATGGCCTCAGTCTGTGACAGTCTGTGAGCTGTGCTGAACGTAGCATGTCCATCCCGTTTCGTCATGGCCTCAGTCTGTGACAGTCTGTGAGCTGTGCTGAACGTAGCATGCCCATCCCGTTTCGTCATGGCCTCAGTCTGTGACAGTCTGTGAGCTGACCTGCTGTCTTATGTTTCACACTGGGCTTTTTCTCTGCATGTCATTGGGAGAGAGACCATGTAGTCTCCTGTTCCTCACATTCTACACCCTCAACTGTCATAGATGTCAAGCAGAACTATTTGTTGTGGTGTGTTGAATGCTCCCTTTTACATCTGTGCAGCGGGACATGCCTGTGTACACTACGCTGGTGACTTTACAGCATTCCCCTTCCTCAAACGGCACTAGTTAAAGAACTACTGGGTTATTTAGTGCTGTTAGAAATTATGTTACTGTAAATGTGACTTTTGCGTCTCTAACTGAACCTGCATTACTCAATAATATGAGACACACTCCCACAGTCAAGACCATTAAAGCCACAATGGCATGGGTTAGATGATCAGATTACAATAAAAAAACACACATGGGCATTGTTAGGAAGTTGTCCACCCTTGAACATGGCTCTTATTGTATCCTTCTAGAGAGAGATGGAGTATTTCAACTGAAAGGCAAGGACGAACAGAACCCCATGTGTGTCTCTGTGGTGCACCATCTCCTGGAGCTCTGAGGGAAATCAGATCTCTCATTTCAGGGCCCATTCTGTTCAAAGACCCTGGTGCGGTTCAGGTTCATTTACTCCCGGCACTTCTATGAGAAGTAACTTAATCTGGTTAGTAAGACGATCACGGAAAAAATGCCCTGCAATTTAAGCAATAGCACTGTCTATTGTCAATATTTTGACCGATTTCATGTCAAAGTGTGATTATTTGTGGAGGGCCCTGCCAAGGATTTAATTGATACATGTGTAATTCCAGGTTTTGTTGCTGAGGTATTAGAACAAAGGGTCACATTATTAATAAATGAGCAGGACAGCTCTTTCATCTCGGCTGTTCTATTATTTTCTGTCTGCAGTTCCATAATCCCCTCTGAAAGAGGATAGTGAAGACTCCCTGAGAGGGCATCTTTCACAAATCAACTCATTATCTAAACATGAGCAGACAAAAGCGCATCTTTCATGAATGAAGTCATCACTGGCCACAGTCTCACACTGCAATATCAACTTTCAATGTGAAGAAAGATTACACACGTCAATTGATTGCAGGGCTTGATCAAAAATCTAAAAGGATTACCATACAATGGGCACACCGCAAGTCATAATTTAATCTTTAATGATTTGATTTTCTTCTTTTGCAGCACATACATTTCTCCTTGTATGCACTGAGTCTCATGACTATTGTATTGGCTCTGCCAACGTTTTGCTGCCTGCCACGGCTCCTGCTCATAAAGCTTTAATAGTTCGCTGAGTGTGGCTATGTGATCGGTGAAGACCTAGTGACACAGAGAAAAACGTCTGCTTGTGAACACTGGGAAGTGATGTGTTTGTGTGAGCTTTGACCTCACACACACTCTCTCAGTACAGCAAAGGGGATGATGAAGATGAAAGACTGCAATGAATTAAGCTTTTCTTCAAAGCAAAGCACCTTGGATGGCTAGCCTCTGTGATTAACTCGGATTCTTCCCCTGTTGGAGAAATAGGAGAATGAAAAGGAACTGGAAGCTGAAACACTTCCACCGCCGAGCATTCTAGTAGTGAGTGATTGAAAAATGTGCATTTCCATTGAATGGCCATCAATTTAATTGTATAATCCAGTTTCACACAAAAGCACAGTGATTGAGAATGCCCCGGAGACATTCCAATCCGCCAACGCAGTGACTTACATGTAGGTCAAAAAACAACCAGATTTGTGTAATTATGCAGGGGTTTCAAATTAGAGCAGCTATCCTCCGTGTGCCTTTTATTGGTGCGTATTCCTTAAGGAGGGCCTGTGCATGTCCTCATTAGCAGTCATTGATCAGAGGTACTGTTTGTGAGGAGGAAGACGGGCTATCGCCCATCACCTTCCCTCTCTACAGAGCCAGAGCTGCTGGGGGCTGTGGGCTAATTACAGAGGCAGCAATACACCGGCGGCTAGAACACAGGTGGGTGTTTTAGTGTGCCTGCCGGCTGGCTGCATTGCTGTGTCAGCGTGGGCCCTGTCTGCAAGCTGCAGGTTGATACTGCCCCGTTCTGCTGTTAGTCATCAGGCTCTCTGAGCACGTCCAGCCAATACCACCTGCCGTGGAGCAGACGGGCGTAGCAGCACAGGTGAGGTTGAGCACAGTGATGTTGTGAAATGGTAAATCGATCTGGACCTCGAGTGATTCCAGTCGAAGAGAAGAAAGGTAGGAGGTAGGCGTTTGGAACAAATCCTCTCTTGTCCTTGTATATGAAAGACATACATTTTTGGTATACCCAGTGGGTGTGTGTGTGGTAGCTTACTGACTCAACACTGCATTGCACCTAAAGCGATAGATGCTACTATTCAGCTTTGATCTTATTTTGGCTGTTTGTGTATTCTTTAGAAACAGTACCACTACGCTTATAAACTCAAATCAACTTCAGCCTCCACTGTGAGAAAATGAAATATGAACCTCTTTACAGCCTTTTCCATCAGAGCTGGAATACGGAATGAGAAGACCTGTGACACAATGATTCAATGTAATATATTCACACATTCTACATGCATTAGCATTACAGCTTCCCATGAGGTAAAGTCATGCATTTAATAGAATTCTTCCAGTCAGGGAAATGGTTTCCATTCGGTGTAGATTTGAATGGACATGTAAAATGACATCTACTACACTGTGTAGAGCAGGGTTCACCAACTGGAGGACTTCATTAAGTTTTCTGAGCAAAAAAATAATATGATTTTTTTAAATATAAGACTGTAAAAACACCAGTAAATCAGCTGCAAATTATTTTAATTTTGAAAATCCCCTGGATAATAGAGAGATATGCAGTATGTGATTGTGTAAGCATGGTTTGAAATTATTCAGTTTCAGTGAAGTATTATATCTGTTTGGGATTCTTGCGGTCAATTTGCAGTCTATAAATGATTTGTAATCATGTTCTGGCCCCCTGACATCCGCTCAAGAATAAATTGGCCCGAGGCGAAAGCTAGATGATGATCCCTGGTGTAGTGTTGAAAGTAATAAATATTCTGAAGGAAAAGTCTCTCCCAGCTATGACAGACCTATGTGATTGGAGTCCAAACACCTGTGATCTGACAGTCCTCTCCTTTAGAGTGCTTTACAAATGAACAAGACATGTTCTATATCGGCCCACTTCAAAAGAAAAGCCATATTATGTCAAACAGTATATAAGCCATAACCTGAAGCACATCTGTTACATATGTGAAGTAATATTCACTCGTTTGTTATTGGAAAAACTGTGGAGTGATCATTCAAATGAAAATGAGACCGTAAAGCCAACATGTACTATCCACTGTGATGTGTGATCATCCCATCCTCCTGTTTACTTATTCAATATACATGGCCATAGGGAATAACCTGATCCCTAGAGCAGCATGAAGTGCAGTATGCAGACAGGTACGGTATTAAGTACAGCATGTATTCTCTGCTGTTTGGATTACTCTGTTATGAATCTACAGCTGACTAGGTTTGTAAGGTTAGAATGTCCATCTAGTCTGGCTAACAGTGTTAAAGAGAGAGGGATGAGGGTGGCCCTTACCTCTACACACAGTCCCGTTCTCCACAGCCTCGTGGCCAGCCTTGCACATGCAGCGCCCAATAGGCACCATCCACTCGCCATCCCCGTTGCAGTAGAGCTTGATGGGCACGTCCACCTCCTCCCCGTTGGGGATACACACGCCACGCGATGCCACAAGAGAGGTGCTCTCCGCCCCTGACAGGGTTTCCTGGAACACGGCCCCGTTCTGGATGACGCGGGCACACTTCCGGTAGAAGACTCGCACGGCGATGAGTGACATGCAGCCGCCGTAGTCCTGGAAGGCCAGGTAGAATCCGTGTTTGGACACGGGGCCAAAGCTCCGCACCTCTGTGTTGATCTTCATCACCCGGCCACCCAGGTCCACCTGGGAGAAGCTCTCGTCGGCTGCGATGGTGTCCACCTTGATCCAGGGGTTCTCCATCCAGGCCGGGGACACCTTGTTGGCCGTGTCCGAGTCTGACTCATAGTAGTACAGGTTAAAAGTCTCTTTACAGGAGCCGGGCACGTTGGGGATGGAGCTGCAGTCTCGCACGGAGAACTTCATCTCCACGTGGATCCGCTGTGCACCCCGGCGCCGGATGTACTTGGTGCGGACCCAGTTGTTCTGGTTGTTGTCGAACACGTTGCACACCTGGTAGGTGCGGATGGTGTTCATGTTCTCGTCGTATCCACTCACCTCCTCCCACTGTGGAAGAAGGACACAGAGGTAAAGTGTTACTCAAATGTAGACATAACATACACTTTGATAATATGTCCGTGTGTTGACCACATGCTGACCGTACATATTGAATGGTAGGTTTAGTAACACATCAATACCTCCAATTCTTTACCTCTACCTCACACCCAATGGCAAGTGTGCCCAGCATCATGGCTACACGGCAACCTAACCATAGATAAAGACAGGGCCATCCTGAGCAGCAGCGGTCCCAGTCAGAGCTGAGATTACTGTGCAGGAGATGGGGAGTGTACATTATGGTCAGGGTGTAATCTGCTCCCTAACATTGTTTTGTTGGCACAGAGGGTTGTTGGCAGTGAGGGGTGTCATCTGTCAGTGCCCGCTGGAGATCCCACTTGGCTCCCTGTATGAACCTGGCCTGTTTGTTTCTCTCTACTCTACTCTAGGACAGGACCATGCATTATTTAGGCAGTAGAGAGCAGGTGTTAAACTCTGCTCATTACACAGCCAGCAAGGCATTATAGTGCCACCTCCTCTCTGGCTCCTCTATGTCCTCTGGCCAAATACAAAAAAGGAAACTATTTGCATAAAGTCACTGTCGGAAGAAGCTCTTCAAGGGTAACAAATACAGGAAAAACAATCCCCCGGTCTAAATACTGAGAAAAAAATCCTCCTCTCCAATGCATGGGTGATGCACCCAATTTTCCTGTTTTTGAAATACAATGTGTTATTGAATACTACAATAAGCAAATCTCCAAATTAGTCCAGCACCAACACATCAGTTATTGTAAATGAAACAGATCAGTCATTGTACCGAAACACATGCATGACATGAATTTAACCCTAATCTGAGTCACACTCCAATAAAACATGGAACTGGGCTAATCACATTATACAGGTAATTAGCAGATTCCACTTTGTGTGCTAGGGATACTTTTCATTTCAACACACACACACACACACACACACACACACACACACACACACACACACACACACACACACACACACACACACACACACACACACACACACACACACACACACACACACACACACACACACACACACACACACACACACACACACACACACACGATATAGTAATGCGAGCGTTCATATGCAACCTCTGCTGTTACTGCAAAGGACTCCAACCACTGTGACCTTGACCTGACAAGTTCATCTGAAGAGAAAGCTTTTCTTAACACCAAAGCCTCTTCACACTAGTCAGCTGCACCCCGTGCTGCCTTTACCCCAAACCCCTCTTATCCCTCTTCACTCTTCACTTCACAGCTGACATCATTTCCTAAATTAGTACCCACTTAACAAGGATTCTGACAGAGGTTTGACGGGTAAGGAGGAGCGAGTCAGCCCTCATGTTTAAGACCCACGTTCTATCAAACACTCACAGACTAATTAGAGCTTTTCTTCTTTATTCCCATTTCCATATTATTCTCTCCAGACAGACATCATACCAAATATGTACAGTTCATTAATAGCAGCTGATAGATGTACAACATTTAGTAACTGGAGGGATTTGAAGGAGAAAGGTATGAAGAACATGTATTATTGTAATACTGGCGCTAACTCAAAACTATTAAGATTGTGTTTGTAGACAATGATTAAAGAGACCTTGGATGTGATTCAACCAGATGGTAGCTATATGTCTTCATTTTGATGACACACATCTACAAATCTTTTATAATTCTGAGAATGTATCAGATATGGTCCATTAATATGCAATAAAAGATACTCATTAATACTGTAAGTGTTGACCAAAATGGGGGCCTTGATTTACAGTTAAGAGACATTCTGGGAGGGGCAATGTGTTGGTCGTCCCATCTATTCCCCATCCAAATGGACTCAGCCATCCAGGGTCATGGGCAGCCATTGACCTTTCCACCTCCATTCACAGAGTGACACTCTTTTCAGACAGAGGTCGTGGACCGATTAAACAGGAAAGGACAGAGTGTGACGTTCTCTTGTTCTGAGCCCCAAGCATCGCTCCATCAAACTTAAACAATGTGAACTGGGGTTGGGGGTGGGGCAGTAGCCACTAATGAGAGATAGTGTCTACGGGAAGGGGGAATAGGGCCAGGCTAAAAAGACCCCAAACAAATGTGTTTTGATGGAGGGCCCCTTTTAGTCCTGTCACGGCTTTGCTGCCCTGCTTTCATCAGAGCCAGTGGAGGGAAGCAAATGGGACATAATAAGAGGCCAGCGATCAAGCGCCGAGTGTGAAATAAGAAGAAACGTCTTCATTTTCACAGCTTTTCCTCCCGGTACTATAGTGGGAGTGAGGCTGCAGGGCGGTCATGTGTTAGGTAAGGTGGTGGAGTTGATTGTGGTGGGGGGGTGGAGGGGTTCATGGTGGGGTTGGTTAAGAAGGATGAAGGGCTCTATGAGGAGGCTGGGAATTGTAACACTAACTCTCTCTCCTTTGAGATTGTTTTTTACCACACACAGACTTGTTTATCTGAGTCCAGGTCTATTGAGAGGGGGACCATCACGACCACCATGTAGAGCATCTTGACTGGATGTACTGTTGGCTACGTAGCTGGATGTATGCTATAAAGCAGGAGACAATTTAAAAATCAAAAAAATTATTAGTTTTTCCTGTTTGCTTGATAACTGTCAAAGGCATCATTCAAATAATAATTGAATTCACAGTTACAACATCTGTCCTACGTGAACAAACTGTCAAAACAAAGGAAACACCAACAAAAAGTGTCTTAACGCCACGAGCAGCCAGAACAGATTCAATGTGCCTTGGCATATATTTTACAAGTGTCTGGAACTCTATTGGAGGGACACGACACCATTCTTCCACAAGAAATTCCATAATTTGGTGTTTTGTTGATGGTGGTGGAAAACGCCGTCTCAGGCGCCACTTCAGAATCTCCCATAAGTGTTCAATTAGGTTGAGATCTGGTGACTGAGACACGCACACACAAACACACACAAACACTTTAAACCCCCTATGCTCCTTTGTGACCCCTCTTTTAAAGTCACTGAGATCTCTTCTTCTAGTCATGGTAGCCAAAATAATAGGCAATTTGGCATTTTTATACATGACCCTAAACATGATGGGATGTTCATTGCTTAATTAACTCAGGAACCACACCTATGTGGACGCACCTGCTTTCAATATACTTTGTATCCCTCATTTACTCAAGTGTTTCCATTATTTTGGCAGTTACCTGTATATGTCAAGGTGAAACACACAGAATCAAGGTATTATTTCATAGCACTGCATGAGCTTCCATCTGCTGAAACACAACATTAATTTATGGACATAAAGAGCTCACAGACTGAACAAGTGAGAACTTGCAATCAACAACACGCCAGAGGAGCTGCTCTCTTCAAGGTCCTGTGTTCTGGGGTCACACGCTCACATAAAGGAGCTCCTTCTAATGGGGTGTCATTGGCCCTTAGTGCTCAGAGGTTGGCACCCAAACATAAAGAGGACCATCATAAGTGGGGCGCCAAAGTGTCCGGGGTCGCATCTATGGTCTTGAGGGTCATACCCAAATATAAAGACAGTCATTACAGCGCTAGCGGTGCCACTGTGCATTCTGCTGCACTGCTCTACTGAGTGTGAACGGGATGTACAATGGGTTAGGCAATTGTTGGCCATCTTTTCATTTCAGCTAAATAATGAGTTTAAATGCCACTTATCCTTATGATTCACATGAATGATAAATGACCTTAGAATGAATGTGCTCTGTATAGCTATGCAGTTCTCCTTAGTATGCAGTTTGGAAAAGTACACAATGTGTGAACTGCCAGCCACTTCCTGTAGCTGTATGAAATTATAGAGCATGCTGGACTCAGAGAATGAGGTTCTGGATTGTTAACTCCCAGTGCTGCCAGCCACTCCAGGATGGGGTTAAAGTTCAGCTGACCTTCAGTCTCCCTGACAATGTGTCTCTGCTGTGAAGCCAAGCAGAACACACTGTCAGAGATGAGTTATAGAGTAGACTATCTCCAAAGCATAAACTATTCCCAAAAGGAAGCTTTTTGCTACATTAAATGATCCAAAATAAAGTCTTTATGATCTCTAGGATGGAATTTTGTGTCTAACTGAACCTCCTTCCTGGGGTGGAGTGGGCTGGCAGGGTGAGCGGTCTCCTGAGTCATTTACATCATTCAAAGGCCACAGTGGCATGCATGACACAACATGAAATGTGAACTTAATTTCTCACGTCTTGTCATTACAGTATGAGGATCGACCCAGGATGGCTGAAGCATCAGAGAACAGCTACACACATACAAAACATTCCAGCACTCTGTCACTGACAACAAGTAAATAAATAATTCACATGAAGGAGAAAGAATCCAATGGAAATCTCCTGGGGCCAAGTTGTCCAATTTGCAGTTGTGGGAAATCTGTTAGAGTAAGAGTGCTGTGCCCTAAGGGGACAGGGCAGGACAAATGACACCCAGTCTCTGCATTGAGTTACAAAGAGGGGAACAAAACGAGCCAAGTACTGCAGGAGTCCCAGCCAAATGGAGGGCACAGAGAGAGAGACACACAGAGAGAGACACACAGGGAGAGACACACAGAGAGACATGAGTAGAACGGTCTGCTGCAGTCAACTTCAATTACCATTGTCCACTTGTTATGTACAACATGTAAAGTTAGACAAACAAGCTTCTTATTGCCGCTTTAATCCCCTTCAATCTACATAAGGATCGTATTTACATTTTTACTTTGGAGTAAATTAAAGACATGACAATATAATGCATGCCAAGTTGCCAACCCGGGATTGACATTTCAGTGCTCATATAAAGTTATAACCACACAAAGATGTTTTCCCCCATGATGAAGAGGTCTTAAAAAGGCAGGATATAGTTTTACAGACCAACTTTAATCGACAATCATACTAAATTAGGGGTTACTCTATTCTAATGAGTTCCATATACTTAAATATGCTTTAACATTACCATTTAGGTAAGGAAATGACTATATGCAAAGTCATAACCAGGATATGTCATAACCAGGCTTTTTTTTATGCTGAGTAAACTCTTTAAATGACAAAACCTGACATTTAAGGAAACTTGTTGTGAATTGACATGCATGGAATATAGGATCTTATAAAAGACTTCCATATTTCATATTGCAGTCACTGAGTTCATTATAGCCTGGCTATAGAGAATGTACAGATCTATAGATCCCTCAAACGTCTCTAAGAAGTAGAAGATTTGAACTAGTCTAGTGCCAAATCCACCACTCAGTGCATTTGGAAAGTATTCAGACCCATTGACTTTTTACACATTTTGTTACATTACAGCCTTATTCTAAAATGGATGAAATAGATTTTTTTTCATCATCAATCTACACACAATATCCCATAATGACAAAGAAAAATCAGACATATTCCGTCTACATACGTTTTCAGACCCTTTACTCAGTACTTTTGCTGAAGCACCTTTGGCAGCAATTGCAGCCTCGAGTCTTCTTGGGTATGACGCTACAAGCTTGGCACACCTGTATTTGGGGAGTTTCTCCCATTCTTCTCTGTAGACGCTCTCAAGCTCTGTCAGGTTGGATGGGGAGCATCGCTGCACAGCTATTTTCAGGTCTCTCAAGAGATGTTCGATTGGGTTCAAGTCCGGGCTTTGGCTGGGCCACAAGCACATGCAGAGACTTGTTCCCGAAACCAATTCTGCGTTGTTTTGGCTGTGTGTTTAGGGTCGTTGTCCTGTTGGAAAATGAACCTTCGCCCTAGTCTGAGGTCCTGAGTGCTATGGAGCAGGTTTTCATCAATGATCTCTGTACGTTGCTCCATTCATCTTTCCCTCGATCCTAACTAGTCTCCTCGTCCCTGCCACTGAAAAACAACCCCACAGCATGATGCTGCCACCATCATGCTTCACCGTAGGGATGGTGCCAGGTTTTCTCCAGACGTGACAATTTTGGTTTCATCAGACTAGAGAATCGTGTTTCTCATGGTCTGAGAGTCTTTAGGTACCTTTTAACAAACTGTCATGTGCCATAAAGGCCTGATTGGTGGAGTGCTACAGAGATGTTTATCCTTCTGTAAGGTTCTCCTATCTCCACAGAGGAACTCTGAAGCTCTGTCAGAATGACCATTTGGGTTCTTGGTCACCTCCCTGACTAAGGCCCTTCTCCCCTGATTGCTCAGTTTGCCCAGGTGGCCAGCTCTAGAGTCTTGGTGATTCCAAATTATTTCCATATAAGGATGATGGAGGCCACTGTGTTCTTGAGGACCTTCAATGCTGCAAAAATGTTTTGGTACCCTTCCCCAGATCTGTGCCTCGACACAATCTTGTCTCGGAGCTCTACGGACAATTCCTTTCGACCTCATGACTTGGTTTTCGCTCTGACAACTGTTGGACTTTATATAGACAGGTGTGTGCCTTTCCAAATCATGCCCAATCAATTGAATTTACCGCAGGTGGAGTCCAATCAAGTTGTAGAAACATCTCAAGGATGCTCAAAGGAAACACGATGCACCTGAGCTCAATTTCAAGTCTCATATCAAAGCTGTTTTTATTTTTAATACATTTGCAAAAAAAACAAAAAACATTTAACTTTGTCATTATGGGGTATTGTGTGTAGATTGATGAGGGAAAACATTTATTCAATCGATTTTAGAATAAGATTGTCACGTAACAAAATGTGGAAAAAGTGAAGGGGTCTGAATACTTTCAGAAGGCACTGTATTAATGACTTATTACTCTGATTCTGAATCCACTCACAAGTTGACATAAAATAAATGTTTATCATTACTAAAGCAGAATATTAAATCAAAGTATTGCACCTAGGACTAGAATGCGCTTTGGCCAACATACCTCTACAACCACAATCCAGTTCTGTGTTATGGAGTCAGACAGAATATTTCTTTACCGAGCCCACAGGCCACATCATTAGGCCTTAATATATAAAGACCTCAACATCCTCTCCACATAATGGGTGTTTTTAATGCAATGTCTAGATTAATTTGTAACTGTCTGCAAAGTCCGGAGGGCCGCACTGAAAATTGGTTATATTTCTTTGCCATCAAAATGTCTATCGTTTTTTTTATTTTTGATGCACCCTGACTGTCTAGTGATTATTAGCGAGCTGGACAATCATGAAACTGTATGAATATAGGTCCATTATAATTTCTACACAGTATCAATTTGGTTTTAGTCATTTTAAAGTTCACTTTTTTTTTAATCTACTCAAACTGCCAGCAGGCCGGATTGGACCCCCTCGCGGGCTGGTGCTGTATGTTTGACACCCCTGGGCTAGAGACTAGAGGTGATATTCCACAGCAGCTCTGTGAAGGTCAGAAGGCCTGGTGTTCACAGTTCTCTCAACTCCCACTTAGGGGAAACACTGACCACTTAAACTCTCCGCTACTCTGCTTTGTATCAAAACAGCCTCTCCTCCCACTGCCCTGCCCTGTGCACAACAGACCTTCCCTATTCTGCCTGAGGCAAGTCATGTGTTATAGTTGACTAAATATTACATGGAATCTTAATCATAACATATTTCAGGTCTTAGAGGCAGTTTCAGCTGCTGCTTTAGTTGAACTGTTATTCTAGGTAATACAGGGCTGCAGCCACCACTATAATAAGGGGTAAACTGACTGTGCAACAGATGGGAACACACCTGGAGAGCACACATAAAAGTTGGTTTGTTCATGTTTCACTGGAATGTTAGGTTATGTAATGCTACCAACACCTGGAAAGTGAAGAACTATGTATTTGATTTTTTTTTTTTTATGTATTTAATTCAATGTCCATTAATTCAATCTTGGGAGAAAAATGTAAACCATCTAAGTGAAATGGTACCAGCGATTTTGTATCCCTATTGTACAGTTGACTATGTAACACCTTATGATATATTTCATGAAGCTCTACAGAGTAGTGAAAGTGCTGGTGTGGTGCAGTGCTGAATGTTACTGATCCGTCAGTTAAGCCCGTAAAGCCATGCATGTGTAAGACAATAGCTACTGTAAAGCATCTATGACTTGTATATTGAGCAAGTCCAGTAATCACACCTGTTCCTTTTGTGCTGGTCCACTTGGGAAAGCGATGGCCACATGAGACTTCACAATGGATTGCGTCCTCACCCAGTTCCATAATTTCCCCATAAAACCCCAACGTCTGAATCTGATAGGTCTCGTTCGTACCTGACCAATCAGGGCCTGAGAGGTACTTTGGCTCTCCAATCACAGGGAAATAAATAAGAGAATCCTCAACACCGACATCGCATAATGTTTCATCTGAGGTAAAAAAAAATATATAAAAAAAAAAGCTTTTCATAATCTACCTGTAGAAGCGTGCCCCTTATAAACTCGTCTGAAGCTGCAAGAGTAGACAATTCTAGACTTTGTGTCTAGCATAAAGGGATACAGGACACTAAAAGCTGACTGGGGCTTGTCTTTGATGTGAGAATTGAGACCCTAAAGCGTTGATACTGATTAATAAATCTAATCAGGGCAGATATTTAATCACTGGCCTTTTCAAATGTTTGATTTTCAAGTCTGAAGTTCTGACTTATTCATATAGATAATTAAATATACTTTTCTGATTGTTTTGCTAAACCTTACATTTTGTAAAGATGAAAGGGAGACGTGACGCAAACTACCTGTAAGATTCCCAGCCTCGTTAAGGGGGAAATGGCAGCGCTGGTTCTGTTTAGATTGAATCCAGAGCTGGTAGAAGAATACACCAGTCCTCTTTGTTCTCTCATATTAATTGTAAGAACGAGCAGGGAAGAAACAGCATGCCCTCAGGTTGAGGGAGATGTTGAGCACAATTATTGCAGAAGATCTTTGAAGTTGCACCAGTTGACTGTTGAAGCCCTTTTTTCTTCTTCCTCCTACTTTTTTTCGTGCTTAAAGACACACGGCATGATACAGTATAATTCAACCCAGCCTGGATACCAACCACAGAAGCATAAATAATTGAATAAAATAGGGAGTGGTTTTCTGAAATGCACCAGCAAATAAGTCTACAACATATTTCTCTGTGTTTTGGACCCAGTCTGAGGAGACTGGATCATGTGGTGAGGGAAGAAGTGTAGGAGGCTGAGGTTCTGGTTTCGGCTGGCCCGGAGAGGGCTCGGCTTGTGTGTGGCTAGATGAAACCAATGCCTTGGCACACCGTGTGGAAATAGTGTGCATCAAACGCTGCTAGAGTCCATATAACACACAGCTTCATGCCTTACATATGAACAGAAGTAATTAGCAATGCATTTATGATTGTACAATATGACATTCACAAGGCTAGATTGTGTGGTGCAGTGGGGGCAGTTCAGGTCAAAGTGGAGAAAGTGGAGACCATTAACTCAAGGTAAACCTAACCAAGCATGTAGCCAGTTAATATTAAAGACCACCGCAATACTATGGGTCTCAATTGACCTCTACAGAACTTCTTTCTTTTTAAAGCACCAGTAGGCAAAGTTTAACACCAACTCAAAACCTCTCCCCTGCAAAGAGAGAGAGAGGGAGATCATTTTTCAAAAAGCTTGAAGATGTTTTCTGAAAGAGCCCAAAAGCCCACTGTTAAATTTGGATTATAGTTTCTCTCGTGATTTCTGCACAGCTTTACGATGTGTTCTTTCTTACAAAGACTTGGCTCACTGTGAAGAGAGCTTTCTGAGATATTACTGGCCTTTGACCTTGACGTGAGAAATGAAAATACTACCAGTACCACATCTGTCACATCAGTCAGGGCAGATTTACTGATAAACTTGAGTTTGACACCCAACAGTAGGGAGAAATAATCCTTTCTTTTGGGTGTTAAAAGTCCAATGCAGTTGTTTTTGTCTTAATATCAAATCTTTCTGAGTAACAATTAAGTAATTTACTATGATTGTTTTCAATTAAAGTGGTCAAAAGGCAACAAAAATAACTTCTTAAAAAAGAGCCATTTCTCAAGCAAGAACTTTGCTAAGATTGTCTAGGAGTGGTTTGAGTTGGGAGGGGAAACCTAAAAACTAGCTGTTATTGGCAGAGGTTTGGAACTATTTCCTATTGGTCTATTAACTAATTTAACACCTAGTGATGTCACTCCATCCCATCAAAACTCCATCCCATCAAAACTCCATCCCACCAAAACAGATTGAAATTTCAGGTGGTGGTTTCAAACAGTTCTTACACTAAAAGGGTAATATCATATTTTTTTTTACAATTTCACAGTATTATTCCAACCTCAGTGTGGAAATATATGTAAAACACAAGAAAATCACATTTTTGACTGCAGTGGACCTTTAAAACCAAAGTGCATCTGTAAGGATCTTAAATTAACTGAACATGTAGTGTACTGTAGTATTGCTGCATCTGCATGCAAATTAATAAATCAGCAATCGAGTTAATTAAGTAACTCAAATGAAAATTCAATGACATCAAGTAGATGATGAGGTAACACTCACGCTGTTGTCACTGGAACCTGACACGGGATAGACTGTCCAGCCCAGCTCAGCTGTCGCTGTGGTAGAGTCCATTAGTGTTTCTGTGGAGGAGAGAGAGAGGGCGGTCAGACAACTACCTTCAAACAAACAACATACAGTAGCAGCAGTGCACATTTACAGCAGCTGAGCATAGGCGAAGCCATTAATGAGTCCATCCATTCAAACCCTGATTAGATATTATTTTGATTCATTGCAATGAAAATATACTTAATTTTTCAGTCTCAAAAATACTCCTATTGTAGATGGTATATTTCCAGATACTGTACCTCCATTATCCCCTCTGTCAAAGATGGCAATGCTTTTGTTTGAGACCCGGGCATATTTGGCTACATGCAGTAGTAGTAAACAGAGGGGCATAGTGTGACCATCCACATGGAAAAGAACAGATCACTGGGTTCACTGGAACCTGGTCAACTCTACCACAGCCACCAAGCTACTACATGATAGGTCAACTTCCACTCAACAGGCACATGCTTCTTCAGTTCTACCCCCTGGCTTTGAGGGGCAAGCGCACTCTAAACGAGCTGGATTAGCTGGTGGGGAAAAAACACCTCTGGTAATTAGGGTCAAAGAGATATGTCTCCTGTTTGTCATGAGGTCCTCTGTGGCCAGCCAATGAAATTTCAGAGGCAGGCCAGGCAGGCTGTCCTTCAGAGCCTTCTCTCTGAGGGACACAGAGGGGAGAGGGAGGGGGGAAGAAGGAGGGTGCTGCAGGCCTAATGAATTTCCCCTGCTTATTAGCCCCGCAGCACCAGTGTTGAGCTGGAGCAGATGGAGACAACATTCATCAGGTGTTAGGCATCAGCTCCGACTCCAAAAGGGCAAAGAAAGGTGTATGTAACTCCTCTCAACAAGCTAGCTACTAACCATAAGTTACTGTTGGTGATTGGTAGTCTAAAGCTATTTTTCAAAGATGTATTTGATATTCAGTAAAAACTAGAAGTATTTTAAAAATGCATTCTGTATGATGTCAGAGTTCCCTTTCGGAAATTGGATAAAAGAACTATCGGACTAATGATCCGGGTGGTCTGATTCCACAGTGCAGTATGGCTAAACTCACACAAGAAAGAGAAAAGCACCCAATATAATGTAGAATGTTCCCGCATTTCATAACACGTGGATTTCCTCTTTATATTCCAGAGGAAACCAAAGCTTTTAATTAACAGGCTCCACATGCCGCAAATGTATTTTTAGGAACTTGACGAATCTCAGAGCCTCACCAATATACACAAAGCATAATAGCACATTTCACATCCAATTCAGTTATCACAAAGCCCAAATCGTATAATTAGACAGAGGAGGCTGCGTTTGTGCTGCCATTGATAACCTTGCGCGACTCCGCAGTCTACATGGGTGTTAGGCAGTGAAATGGTAATTATCCCCCGTAATGATAATGATAATAAGCTGGGGAGTAAAGTGAGAATGATGAACCCCTTGGTGGTGGTTTAGGGAGTGTGGTGGTTTAGAGAACAGGGAGGGAAGGAGTGAATTCCCCTCAGTCAGGCTCACACACACCTGCTTCCTTCCATCAGAGACCTACACACTGGACAAGTAGGACCTTACCCAGAAAGACTGATCACCTTTCTCCCTCCTGCTGACTAGACTTCATAGCAGGCAGCCACACCAATTCATTACCTACTGCAATACCGCGCGTACCTCACTGAATCACCACCAGCACTGTTCAACCCCGTCATCAGTCCTCAAGCTCCCAGCAGGCAGCACAGTGGAAGGGCATGGCCACTCAGCCAGACACACTGTCCATTAATCAGGGAGATGAGGTGAGAGTGGCCAGTCAGAGTGGAGAGAGGCCTCTGGGCCAGAACAGGGAATGGTGTGGCAGCAATGGAGCCTGGAGAAGCCAGCAGACCAGGACTGACTGTTTATACTGAGGTCTGGAGGTGACTACACATTCCAGCCTGGGCCTCTGGCTCAGCTGGGGGGTCAAAGGTAACTAGCTATATTTCAGAGTTATATGAGCACATGGAGGATGTGAGACCTTCAACTTTTCAATATGGCTGTCTATTTTTACTAGACAGACTCGGCCTCAACACTGAAGGTGCATGAATATGCAATGAGACCTGGGAGTTTTAGAAATGCTTACAGACCTAAGAGCGCTTCCTAGAACACTTCCTGAGAGTAAGCAAGGAGGGTTTTGTCTTGATCTGAAACCTCCCTGAGAGAGCTGTTTGAAGTTACAGAGGGGCCAAATGGGAGGGGCCAGCGGTGCTTCAACAACACTCAGTTTTCTCAGAGCTAGGAGTCGATGCAGCCGCAGCCTCTCAGCTTTCCACAGAAATGCCATCACATTTTACATTAAGATTAGAAAGAGCAGCTGTTCACAAGCCCATTAACAAAATGAGCCCCAGAACACATACGCACATTAATTGACATGGATCAAGACGCTTTTAGGCCTGGGATTATTGCAGTGGTAATTGGTTGGTCGGCAGCCACATTTAATTACAAAAAAAGGAGGAGTACCTGGTATAACTTCTATTTCTAAGAAGTGTAGGAGAAGGTTATTTGCAGAGCAGTGTGTTCCAAATGTATTACACGCCTCGTTAGCAGATGGGCAATACACAATGGTGGTGGATGAGAAAGCTTCCTGCACACACAGTAAAGTGCTTTGAGACCAAGTGAAAATACAATTAATTTTCATTCATAGAGTAGGTTTTCAAGGTATGTGAATTTGGTACATTGCCAACCCTTTTAATCCAGGCACAGTGATTCCCCTCCAGGTCTACAGAACAGGGGATGCAACAGAGGACAGGAAAGAACAGGACAGGACAGGTGACCCGCCATAGAGCTCTATGTGTGTGTTTGAACACACATGTGCTTGATTTGGGTGGGTACAGTGTGAGTATGCTTTAACTTGAGGCGAGGAGGTCAGGCTTTGAGAGATGGATGGCCAATTAGTGTGTAGGGTTGAGCATGGCAGTCTGACTGATGGATGCCAGGGAGGGAGCTCTCCTTATCAGCTCCAGGGTGTACCATTTCATCTCCCAGCTCCCACTGCCCTCCTCCAAGGTGGACCATCTCATCTCCCAGTTCCCACTGCCCCCCTCCAGGGTGGACCATCTCAACTCCCAGTTCCCACTGCCCCCCTCCAGGGTGGACCATCTCATCTCCCACTGCCCTTCTCCAGGGTGGACCATCTCATCTCCCAGTTCCCACTGTCCTCCTTCAAGGTGGACTATCTCATCTCCCAGTTCCCACTGTCCTCCTCCAAGGTGGACCATCTCATCTCCCAGCTCCCACTGCCCTCCTCCAAGGTGGACCATCTCATCTCCCAGTTCCCACTGCCCCCCTCCAGGGTGGACCATCTCAACTCCCAGTTCCCACTGCCCCCTCCAGGGTGGACCATCTCATCTCCCACTGCCCTTCTCCAGGGTGGACCATCTCATCTCCCACTGCCCTTCTCCAGGGTGGACCATCTCATCTCCCAGTTCCCACTGCCCTCCTCCAGGGTGGACCATCTAATCTCCCAGTTCCTACTGCCCTCCTCCAAGGTGGACCATCTAATCTCCCAGTTCCTACTCCCCTCCTCCAAGGTGGACCATCTCATCATCTCCCAGTTCACACTTCCCTCCTCCAGGGTGGACCATCTCATCTCCCAGTTCCCACGTGCCTCCTCCAGGGTGGACCATCTCATCTCCCAGTTCCCACTGCCCTCCTCCAGGGTGGACCATCTAATCTCCCAGTTCCTACTGCCCTCCTCCAAGGTGGACCATCTAATCTCCCAGTTCCTACTCCCCTCCTCCAAGGTGGACCATCTCATCATCTCCCAGTTCACACTGCCCTCCTCCAGGGTGGACCATCTCATCTCCCAGTTCCTACTGCCCTCCTCCAAGGTGGACCATCTCATCTCCCAGTTCCCACTTCCCTTCTCCAGGGTTGACCATCTCATCCCCCAGTTCCCACTGCCCTCATCCAGGGTGGAGCATCTCATCTCCCAGTTCCCACTGCCCTCATCCAGAGTGGAGCATCTCATCTCCCAGTTCCCACGTGCCTCCTCCAGGGTGGACCATCTCATCTCCCAGTTCCCACGTGCCTCCTCCAGGGTGGACCATCTCATCTCCCACTGCCCTCCTCCAGGATTGACCATCTCATCTCCCAGCTCCCACTGCCCTCCTCCAGGGTTGACCATCTCATCTCCCAGTTCCCACTGCCCTCTTCCAGGGTTGACCATCTCATCTCCCAGTTCCCACTGCCCTCTTCCAGGGTTGACCATCTCATCTCCCAGTTCCCACTGCCCTCCTCCAGGGTTGACCATCTCATCTCCCAGTTCCCACTGCCCTCTTCCAGGGTTGACCATCTCATCTCCCAGCTCCCACTGCCCTCCTCCAGGGTTGACCATCTCATCTCCCAGCTCCCACTGCCCTCCTCCAGGGTTGACCATCTCATCTCCCAGTTCCCACTGCCCTCTTCCAGGGTTGACCATCTCATCTCCCAGCTCCCAGTGCCCTCCTCCAGGGTTGACCATCTCATCTCCCAGTTCCCACTGCCCTCCTCCAGGGTTGACCATCTCATCTCCCAGTTCCCACTGCCCTCTTCCAGGGTTGACCATCTCATCTCCCAGTTCCCACTGCCCTCTTCCAGGGTTGACCATCTCATCTCCCAGCTCCCACTGCCCTCCTCCAGGGTTGACCATCTCATCTCCCAGCTCCCACTGCCCTCCTCCAGGGTTGACCATCTCATCTCCCAGTTCCCACTGCCCTCTTCCAGGGTTGACCATCTCATCTCCCAGCTCCCACTGCCCTCCTCCAGGGTTGACCATCTCATCTCCCAGTTCCCACTGCCCTCCTCCAGGGTTGACCATCTCATCTCCCAGTTCCCACTGCCCTCCTCCAGGGTTGACCATCTCATCTCCCAGCTCCCACTGCCCTCCTCCAGGGTTGACCATCTCATCTCCCAGTTCCCACTGCCCTCCTCCAGGGTGGACCATCTAATCTCCCAGTTCCTACTGCCCTCCTCCAAGGTGGACCATCTAATCTCCCAGTTCCTACTCCCCTCCTCCAAGGTGGACCATCTCATCATCTCCCAGTTCACACTGCCCTCCTCCAGGGTGGACCATCTCATCTCCCAGTTCCTACTGCCCTCCTCCAAGGTGGACCATCTCATCTCCCAGTTCCCACTTCCCTTCTCCAGGGTTGACCATCTCATCCCCCAGTTCCCACTGCCCTCATCCAGGGTGGAGCATCTCATCTCCCAGTTCCCACTGCCCTCATCCAGAGTGGAGCATCTCATCTCCCAGTTCCCACGTGCCTCCTCCAGGGTGGACCATCTCATCTCCCAGTTCCCACGTGCCTCCTCCAGGGTGGACCATCTCATCTCCCACTGCCCTCCTCCAGGATTGACCATCTCATCTCCCAGCTCCCACTGCCCTCCTCCAGGGTTGACCATCTCATCTCCCAGTTCCCACTGCCCTCTTCCAGGGTTGACCATCTCATCTCCCAGTTCCCACTGCCCTCTTCCAGGGTTGACCATCTCATCTCCCAGTTCCCACTGCCCTCCTCCAGGGTTGACCATCTCATCTCCCAGTTCCCACTGCCCTCTTCCAGGGTTGACCATCTCATCTCCCAGCTCCCACTGCCCTCCTCCAGGGTTGACCATCTCATCTCCCAGCTCCCACTGCCCTCCTCCAGGGTTGACCATCTCATCTCCCAGTTCCCACTGCCCTCTTCCAGGGTTGACCATCTCATCTCCCAGCTCCCAGTGCCCTCCTCCAGGGTTGACCATCTCATCTCCCAGTTCCCACTGCCCTCCTCCAGGGTTGACCATCTCATCTCCCAGTTCCCACTGCCCTCTTCCAGGGTTGACCATCTCATCTCCCAGTTCCCACTGCCCTCTTCCAGGGTTGACCATCTCATCTCCCAGCTCCCACTGCCCTCCTCCAGGGTTGACCATCTCATCTCCCAGCTCCCACTGCCCTCCTCCAGGGTTGACCATCTCATCTCCCAGTTCCCACTGCCCTCTTCCAGGGTTGACCATCTCATCTCCCAGCTCCCACTGCCCTCCTCCAGGGTTGACCATCTCATCTCCCAGTTCCCACTGCCCTCCTCCAGGGTTGACCATCTCATCTCCCAGTTCCCACTGCCCTCTTCCAGGGTTGACCATCTCATCTCCCAGTTCCCACTGCCCTCCTCCAGGGTTGACCATCTCATCTCCCAGCTCCCACTGCCCTCTTCCAGGGTTGACCATCTCATCTCCCAGCTCCCACTGCCCTCCTCCAGGGTTGACCATCTCATCTCCCAGTTCCCACTGCCCTCTTCCAGGGTTGACCATCTCATCTCCCAGCTCCCACTGCCCTCTTCCAGGGTTGACCATCTCATCTCCCAGCTCCCACTGCCCTCTTCCAGGGTTGACCATCTCATCTCCCAGCTCCCACTGCCCTCCTCCAGGGTTGACCATCTCATCTCCCAGTTCCCACTGCCCTCCTCCAGGGTTGACCATCTCATCTCCCAGTTCCCACTGCCCTCTTCCAGGGTTGACCATCTCATCTCCCAGTTCCCACTGCCCTCCTCCAGGGTTGACCATCTCATCTCCCAGTTCCCACTGCCCTCTTCCAGGGTTGACCATCTCATCTCCCAGCTCCCACTGCCCTCCTCCAGGGTTGACCATCTCATCTCCCAGCTCCCACTGCCCTCCTCCAGGGTTGACCATCTCATCTCCCAGTTCCCACTGCCCTCTTCCAGGGTTGACCATCTCATCTCCCAGTTCCCACTGCCCTCTTCCAGGGTTGACCATCTCATCTCCCAGTTCCCACTGCCCTCTTCCAGGGTTGACCATCTCATCTCCCAGCTCCCACTGCCCTCCTCCAGGGTTGACCATCTCATCTCCCAGCTCCCACTGCCCTCCTCCAGGGTTGACCATCTCATCTCCCAGTTCCCACTGCCCTCTTCCAGGGTTGACCATCTCATCTCCCAGCTCCCACTGCCCTCCTCCAGGGTTGACCATCTCATCTCCCAGTTCCCACTGCCCTCCTCCAGGGTTGACCATCTCATCTCCCAGTTCCCACTGCCCTCTTCCAGGGTTGACCATCTCATCTCCCAGTTCCCACTGCCCTCCTCCAGGGTTGACCATCTCATCTCCCAGCTCCCACTGCCCTCTTCCAGGGTTGACCATCTCATCTCCCAGCTCCCACTGCCCTCCTCCAGGGTTGACCATCTCATCTCCCAGTTCCCACTGCCCTCTTCCAGGGTTGACCATCTCATCTCCCAGTTCCCACTGCCCTCTTCCAGGGTTGACCATCTCATCTCCCAGCTCCCACTGCCCTCTTCCAGGGTTGACCATCTCATCTCCCAGCTCCCACTGCCCTCCTCCAGGGTTGACCATCTCATCTCCCAGTTCCCACTGCCCTCCTCCAGGGTTGACCATCTCATCTCCCAGCTCCCACTGCCCTGACCATCTCATCTCCCAGCTCCAGCCCTCATCCAGGGTTGACCATCTCATCTCCCAGCTCCCACTGCCCTCCTCCAGGGTTGACCATCTCATCTCCCAGCTCCCACTGCCCTCCTCCAGGGTTGACCATCTCATCTCCCAGCTCCCACTGCCCTCCTCCAGGGTTGACCATCTCATCTCCCAGCCCTCCTCCTGACCATCTCATCTCCCAGCTCCCACTGCCCTCCTCCAGGGTTGACCATCTCATCTCCCAGTTCCCACTGCCCTCCTCCAGGGTTGACCATCTCATCTCCCAGTTCCCACTGCCCTCCTCCAGGGTTGACCATCTCATCTCCCAGTTCCCACTGCCCTCCTCCAGGCAGGAAACAGGCAACAAGTGCAGACTTCCAAACAGATGCAGATCCCTGTCTCTACAACACTTATACACAAACACATAGGGGTACACACACACACACACACACACACACACACACACACACACACACACACACACACACACACACACACACACACACACACACACACTACTCACCGTCACAAATTCACTGACTATACAGTAAAAAAAAAAAAAAAAAGTTAAAAAAAATAATCTATTCCTGTACTTTCATGTCATAAAGCATGAATATTCAGCAAGTGTTGTCAAAATTGTGCAGAACAACAGCGCAGAGCAGCCATGTAGAATACTGTTATAGTTCTAGCCAGCTTCAATATGGGCAAAACCCGGCTTGTATCAAAACTATGTCTATAGTTTACTGAGGGTATTTATGAAGAAGCGATTGACCTCCAAAACACAGCATGTAGTGGCTTGCAGGGGTGATGTTCTTTTATCCTCCTCACCAGGAGAACTGTACTATAGCCTAGCCTCTATGGAGCAAATCATTCAACATTGACTTCTACATCAAAGCCGCCACTTATACTTTCTTTCCCACCACGGTAGAAATAGCAAGTTACAGCACCACAGTGCTTTTCTCACCAAATCTGTGGTGTGTATAACTCAATTAACTTCTTTGTCATTAAACACCTGGAATCATAGGCTATATTTAATGGTAAATGTGGATTATAGATGGCGGTACAGCTATATCTTAACATGAACAATATGTCTATAAGCTAATACCATAGACCACAGAGGGCAGTCTTGTGGACAGAGCTAAGAAATGTGCCTACATTCATGGGCACTGGCATTGGAAAAACTGCCCGTGCTGAGGTAAGACTGATGCCCATAATGATGGACGCAGACTGCTACTGTATGGCATTTTGGACAGAATAACAAGTAGAGTGCTCGGTTTCATTTGAGCCCGAGCCGTCTCAGAAATCTTTCAACACAAGGAGGGTCCATTAGGTGGGGCTTCCACCACCACATTACAACATGTCCTTGTGCGGTAAATGAATCAGTAATCCTGCATTTACAATGAAACAGGCTTTGTGGATGAGGTGGCATCAGCCCAAACCCCAACTTTTTTCAAAGAGTCAAACTGGGCTTGGCATGCCGCCCTGAGTATCCGGTGCACTTTAACATGTGTCTTTGGAGAGACATCACTCTATCAGGGAGATTTATGGGTAACTGGAGGTTATTGTTGGGTCTTGCAATGCCCGGTTCTGGTGTTCTGATGATGATGTAGGAGCTCGAGGAGTGATGAGGTGGGACTGAGTGGGACACGGCTGAGGCTGGGGATCTCTGCCTGCTCTGAGGGAGAGAGAGGAAGTTGGGCAGTTGATTTTGGCAGCAGACGATGCCCTGTGAAATATGCTACCACACACAGTACGTGGAGCACTCTGACTGCTGACAGAATGATACAGCATAGCATTCCCCTGGGCTTCAGGCAGGATGTTCTACAGTAATCCTTACAGAGCTCACTGTGTTATCATTCAATATAATAACCTGTCAGCCTGGAAAAGGAGCAATGACCAAAAACTAAAAAGATAATCAAGCAAAAACTATATTCTAGGTCAAGTCCTCTATGCACTCCTTTGAATCACTCATCCAAATACTCTCCAGTCTTAACCCTTTTCTAAAAAAGCCAATTTAAATCACAAGATTATCTAATCAAAAATACTTGATTGTTTCCGTAAGTAAATGTGTCAAACTACCGGATGACAAAAATAGTGTATACTCCTGACCCTTTTTCAGTGTGTCCATTATACCACGTAACTTTATAGGTCAGTCACGGACAAAAACGTGATTTCCTGTGTTTTATATATATTTCCACACTATGAGGTTGGAATAATACTGTGAAATTGTGAAAATGATGATAATGACAACACCAGGTGGTAAATTAGTTGCTAGATCAATGAGAAAGAGAGTTAAACCTCTGCCAATAACAGCTAGTTTTCAGTTTACCCCTCCCCACTCCCAGACAGTAATTGCTCTTTGCTAAGAAGCTATTTTTGTTTCTTTTTGACCACTTTAATTGAAAACAGTCACAGAAAGATACTTAATTGTTATCCAGAAATGATTTAGTATTGAGATAAAAATGGCTGCAAACTTTGTAAACAAACTTGTAAACAAAGTTTGTCAACACACCATCAGTGATTTTCCAACTATTCCAAAATAATATACTAAATCATTTTCCAAAACCTGTCTTACATCATCATGGATTACAACACCCCTGTGCGCTAGCTTGCCAATCTTTTCAACATTTAGTATTCTTTCAATGCATCCAGAGAGTGTGCTATTGCTATTAGCAGTAACTGTAGGCACATCATTAGCACACAGTTTCACTGCACATTACAATGTAGTTAGTTCTGAAAGACACTATATTTCACAATGATTTGAGTGCTCCACTGTGAATTGAGAACCATCAACCTCAACAGTAAATGGGGAGGAAGAATGGTCACCACCTGATCAATCAAGTGAACCAGGGCTGTCTCCCCTTCCACTCCAAGTCTGTGCTATGAGATTATGAGCACACCTCAGAGACTAAAGAAAACCCATCTCTGTTTCAACATTTCAGATTCAAAGCCCTGCCAGAAAGTCAGCTATGTATGTGCAGGCCTGAGATGCATTACATCAGTGAAATGGCTCTGACACTGTCTGTGTAGGTGACAGAGAGATGGGTAAAGTACTCCAGATTGACTCTGGTTGATTCCTGACCCCTCTAAAATGCCTTCACATTAACCAGTCAATGTCACTCCGAGCCATTAGACTGACAAACAATTGAGTTTACTGCCTATTCCACATCCTTTAAGAGCTTTTAAAGTAGTCAAAAATGATCATTCTGAGCACCAGGTTTACTCCTGATCCTTATCAGTTAAGGAGTGGAGACCTGGTGACCTGGTCCTGTCCTCCATGTCACTGGGCTGGAGCTGGGGCTAGGGCTGGGGCTAGGGCTAGTGCTGGGGATTGGGCTGGAGCTGGGGCTAGGGCTGGGGCTAGAGTTGGGGCTGGGGATGGGGCTAGTGCTGGGGCTGGAGCTAGGGCTGGAGCTGGGGAAGAGCTGGGGCTGGAGCTGGGGCTGGGGAAGGGCTGGGGCTAGGGCTGGAGCTGGGGAAGGGCTGGGGCTAGGGATGGAACTAGAGCTGGGGCTAGAGCTGGGGCTGTAGTTGGGGCTGGGGCTAGAGTTGGGGATGGAGCTGGGGCTGGAGTTGGGTCTGGGGCTAGAGTTAGGGCTGGAGCTGGGGCTGGAGTTGGGGCTGGGGCTAGAGCTGGGGCTGGGGCTAGAGCTGGGGCTGGAGTTGGGGCTGGGGCTAGAGCTGGGGCTGGAGTTGGGGCTGGGGCTAGAGTTGGGGATGGAGCTAGGAGCTGTGGCTTTATAGCCTGGTGGATAGAGAGAAGGAAGTCCAGATGGACCATTTCTCTGGCTGTCAGAGAGTAACCGTTGTACTACAACACCCTGCTATGTCCCACAGCTCTCTGCCTGACCTGAAATATGCATGAGATGGAAATGTGTGAGACTAAGCTTCTGAGCTTCAACTCTCCTCATATCGGGTTGAATATGTATTTAAATCTGGGCCATGCAGGATGTGAGTCACTGTCCTGGACATTAAGGGTTAAATGTGATTAATTTATGATACTCTGATGTTTTGTCTCTAGGCACAAGTCCCTTATTTATTGATTGGCTAAAGCGATTGAAGCAGGTAATCTTAAAAACAAATGTATACAGCATGCTGTGAATGCTTGACACCTACAGTAGTTTCCTAGATTCAACATTGATATACAAAATGGTGTATCATTTCTAGGTTAAGTGCTACATGAACTGTAAATGGGGCTTCTGATTTCATGTTGTTTAATGATATATGTGACTCACCCGGACATGTGAATTATTCATGGTATGTAAAATAAGTCATTGCCTCTCACGCAGAGACGGGCTTGCTTCATTGTGGCCGTTTATCAATCGACTTGGGGAAAAATTAAGTGGGAAATAAGGACACGTGAAAATAACATTGAAATTAAAATTACAGTGATTTTACACACCATTATGTAACGGTTGTCTGTGGTGGAAGAAGGTGAGGACCAATGTGCAGCGTGGTAAGTGTTCATATTCTTTAATAGAACTCAGAACACTAAAATACAAAACCAACAAGAGAACGAAATGAAACCGAAACAGTTCTGTCTGGTACAGATACGAAAAAGAAAATAATCACCCACCACTCAAGGGTGAAAACAGGCTGCCTAAGTATGGTTCTCAATCAGGGACAACGATTGACAGCTGCCTCTGATTGAGAACCATACCAGGCCAAACACAGAAATACCAAATCATAGAAAAAAGAACATAGACTGCCCACCCAACTCACGCCCTGACCATACTAAAACAAAGACATCACAAAGGAACTAAGGTCAGAACGTGACAGCACCCCCCCACAAAGGTGCGGACTCCAGCCGCAAAACCTGAACCTATAGGGGAGGGTCTGGGTGGGCGTCTGCCCGCAGTGGCGGCTCTGGCGCGAGACGTGGACCACACTCCATCATAGTCTCGGCCCACTTAAGTGGCACCTTGGGAGCGGCGAATCCTCGTCGCCGACCTAGGACTGGGAACCCTTGCCGCGGGTCCTGAATGGACGGGAGATTCCGGCAGCACCGGATAGGGGGGAGACTCCCGCAGCTCAGGAGTGAAAGGCGATTCCGGCAGCTCCGGAGTAACGGACGGCTCTGGCAGCTCAGGACAGACGGGCGACTCCGGCAGCTCAGGACAGACGGGCGACTCCGGCAGCTCAGGACAGACGGGCGACTCCGGCAGCTCAGGACAGACGGGCGACTCCGGCAGCTCAGGACAGACGGGCGACTCCGGCAGCTCAGGACAGACGGGAGACTCCGGCAGCTCAGGACAGACGGGCGACTCCGGCAGCTCAGGACAGACGGGCGACTCCGGCAGCTCAGGACAGACGGGCGACTCCGGCAGCTCAGGACAGGAGGGAGACTCCGGCAGCTCAGGACAGACGGGCGACTCCGGCAGTTCAGGACAGACGGGAGACTCCGGCAGCTCAGGACAGACGGGCAACTCCGGCAGCTCAGGACAGACGAGCGACTCCGGCAGCTCAGGACAGACGGGCGACTCCGGCAGCTCAGGACAGACGGGCGACTCCGGCAGCTCAGGACAGACGAGCGACTCCGGCAGCTCAGGACAGACGGGCGACTCCGGCAGCGCTGGACAGAAGGGAGACTCCGGCAGCTCAGGACAGGAGAGAGACTCCGGCAGCTCAGGACAGAAGGGAGACTCTGGCAGCGCTGGACAGGCAGGAGCACCTGTAGGGAGGAGACGGAGAGACAGCCTGGTGCGGGGGGCTGCCACCTGAAGGCTGGTGCATGGAAGAGGTACCGGATAGACCGGACCGTGGAGGCGCACTGGAGGTCTCGAGCACCGAGCCTGCACAACCCTACCTGGCTGGATACTCCCTGTAGCCAGGCCAGTGTGGTGAGGTGGAATAGACCGCACTGGCGAACCGGGGACACCATGCGTAGGGCTGGTGCCATGTACCCCGGCCTGAGGAGACACACTGGAGACCATATGCACTGAGCCGGCTTCATGGCACCTGGCTCGATGCCCACTCTAGCCTGGCCGATATGAGGCGCTGCGATGTGACGCACCGGGCTATGCCTGCGCACCGGGGACACCGTGCACTTCACGGCATAATACGGTGCCTGCCCAGTCCACCTCTCTCCACGGTAAGCACGGGGAGTTGGCGCAGGTCTCCTACCTGACTTAGCCACACTCCCCGTGTTCCCCCCCCCAATACATTTTTGGGGCTGCCTCTCGGGCTTCCTTTATCGCCGTGCAAACTCCATTCGCCGGTATCCCTCCTTGCACTGTTACAGAGAATCCCAGGCGGGCTGCGGCACTCTCCCTGGGTCGACCGACCTTTCTACCTCGTCCCATGTTGTCATCTCCCCCAGATAGCGCTGCTCCTTACCACGCTGCTTGGTCCTTTGGTGGTGGCTGATTCTGTAACGGTTGTCTGTGGTGGAAGAAGGTGAGGACCAATGCGCAGCGTGGTAAGTGTTCATATTCTTTAATAGAACTCAGAACACTAAAATACAAATCCTACAAGAGAACGAAATGAAACCGAAACAGTTCTGTCTGGTACAGATACGAAACAGAAAATAATCACCCACCACTCAAGGGTGAAAACAGGCTGCCTAAGTATGGTTCTCAATCAGGGACAACGATTGACAGCTGCCTCTGATTGAGAACCATACCAGGCCAAACACAGAAATACCAAATCATAGAAAAAAGAACATAGACTGCCCACCCAACTCACACCTTGACCATACTAAAACAAAGACATCACAAAGGAACTAAGGTCAGAATGTGACACATTATTAAGCCTTGCCTCCAAAGTCAATACTTTTAGAATCCCAAGAAGTGACAGTTTCTCCAATTTCCTGTGCCTTACCTGGCATGTGTAGAATGTATGCACACATGTATGCATACGTAGAATGTATGACCACATGACTGTAAGTCGCTTTGGATAAAAGCGTCTGCTAAATGGCATATATATGTGCTTTAAATGGGCACAGGGGAAATAAAAACACATCATTATGTGTAGCTTGTATCTACAACAAATTCCATAACCAGTGTTGGGGAGTAGTGAACAACATGTTATTCAACTAGTAATGTAACTACATTTTGCAGTATCTTGGTGGTAGTTCAACTAAATTAAAATCTTGATAGTTTTTCCAGTAGTTAAATACTTTTTTGCTATGCAGCGGAACAGCACACCACTTCTTTTACGGAAATAAAACATGGGTGAATGTCCGTTATTTTTTTGGCATCAAACCTGCCAATTCTCACTTGAAACCATGTTTTGTGTTCAATAGGGTAAATGACACATTCTGTTAACATCTGACCCCAGAGTGATCTGTTCTTGCTATTAACATCTGACCCCAGAGTGACCTCTCTTGCAATTTGTAGTCCATGACATTTCAGATTCAGATCATTTAGACTATCACAACGTCATTTGAATGTAGTGAACTTATTTTTCGAATGAACTTAAAGTATGTTTTTCTTAATGGTAGCTTTAGTGTTGCTTAACTTCTTCCAGTGTGAAGTAATTGGTAGCTTGGTAAACTATACTTTCAGAGTAGCTTCCCCAACACTGTAATGTGAAGCTTCCCTACTGTAACGTGTGTTTAAAAGAGTTATGAAAGGGTGGGGCGGGAATACAGGCATTGGCCCTGTATCCTACTAAGAGGCTTCAAAAGAACAAAAGACTTGACACAAGAGTGGGAGATTATCATGGCCAGCATATTGAGTTCACATACTGTTTACTCTCACTGTTTGAGACATTGGCAACAAACCAAAACATTGGTATCCGGATCCATAAAAAGAACACATATCAGGGAACAGAGATTAATAAGAAACTTTGCATCCTGCTGTTTGAAACACCTAGGCGTGTTTGTGCCTGCCTGTGTTAGGGATTGGCAACAGCTGCCCTTGTCTGTTGTATGGCAAGGAGCCTCCAGGTAAATGTAAAAGCTAAATATCACAGGGGATGATTACCGAGATCTGGGGACTCAAATAACCTCAATTCATTTCCATTACCATCCCACCAAGTATAACTAATATAATCTGGTAGCACAACTATTACAAGATAAAGGATACAAGAATATCTCACCACTCTGTCCTTAAATCTCATCTCAGTAATATGAATCACAAGAATTGCATATGCCCTAGATTGCCATGTTAAACCTTCAGCCCTTTCTGTGTAGTTTCAGTGCTGAGGAATTTGAGCAGTGACATTTGATGTGTGAGCATCACAGGGTCAAACTAGGGGAGTTGATCCATTGCCAGTCAATGCAGTCTGTCTGCCAGGAAAGCCATCAGCTAGATCTCTGTCTGCATGATATCTCCATCCCCACCTTCCCTGCTGCATAATCAATAGCATGGTCTAGCCAGCCTATATATTTACTCACCCCAGTGTGGCGTAATCTTCAATAGAAGAATGTTAATGGAGACTTTAATCAAACATGAAAAGGGGACAAGACTGATATGAAATAGTAAAGATGTGGGGAGGCCTGTATGAATCACCTGACAGACAAATGGCTAGAGACGGATAAGGACCATAGATCCTCCTATAAAGAGAGGGGGATTACAGAGTATCTGTGGGGGTGTGTCTAATGGATTCCTATGTGTGTGTGTGTGTGTGTGTGTGTGTGTGTGTGTGTGTGTGTGTGTGTGTGTGTGTGTGTGTGTGTGTGTGTGTGTGTGTGTGTGTGTGTGTGTGTGTGTGTGTGTGTGTGTGTGTGTGTGTGTGTGTGTGTGTGTGTGTGTGCCTGTGTGTGTTTGAGTGCACGCCTTTGCATGGCTGGTTCAGTGCCTGAATGATGAGGCCATGCTTAGCAGCAGACAGACTCCAGAAGCTCCAGGTGGATAGCCCTTCCCTCCACCCTCGCTCCACCCTCGCTCCATATCCAGCCCACCTCCCTTAAGTTCCCTGAACCGAGTAGGAGATGAGTGTACCTCCTCACGGTCATGACCGTTTTACCAGGACCCCCTGGACCTGGGGACCACACGTATCAGGGAACAGAGGAATGGCAGACCTGCTTTAGATTCCTGGCCTATGAGCTACTCGTCCACTTGTCTGTGGAAGAGTTATGACCGGTCACGCCTCCCAGGGTTCTTTCTATAAAGCTCAGGCTCTGAGACAGGCTCCACAGTGGGTCTAGTCCTGCACTGCTGGGACCATTACTCCTGTCTGAGGAGCCTAGCATAAAGAGACACAGCCAGGACATGCCTCTACACTAACCCAAATATCACTCCACACACTGGCACCCCAAATCCCTGCCATCAACATCCTCTCCATCACTGAATGCATAGCACAATGGAAAGTGTGTACCATTAAAGACTTTTAAGGCCCTCCTAACACTAAACTAACATTAACTACAGCTATCCGAGACATTGGACACCTGTGGGCCAGAGATGGAGAGCTAATGGGTTCATGGTGGCCAGCTCTGAATGGTTATAAACAGGGTTAAGTTGAGCCGCCTGGGACAGCACAGCAGCACTCCCTTCAGCTGGACCCGGCTATGTTTACAAGACACAATACTCACCAGACACATTTTTCCACTTAAAGTGTCTGTACTCTCTCACATTACTGAATGCTGAGAACTCCAATACACCTACACACCAACTGGGCCGGTGCTGTACCACAGCAAAAAAATAGAGTAATCCCAGACCAGAAAAAACACAATTTCTCAATAATTCTGCACTCTAGCTCCTCCACACAACCATTTTCTTTGAAATCCTCAGTATCAAATCAAATTGTATTTTTCACATGCGCCGAATACAACAGCTATTCCTTACGCTGAAATGCTAACTTATGGGCCCTTAATTTTGTAAAAAAGTAAGTAAGAAAAATGTGCTAAATAAACAAAAGGAAAAATAGTAAAACAATAACTATAACAAGGCTGAATAGAAGTGGTACTGTGCAGGGGTACGGGTTAGTCAAGGTAATTGAGGTAATATGTACTGTAGGTAGGGGTAAAGTGACTATGCACAGATGTGTGTGTAATTGAGGTAATTGAGGTAATATGTACTGCAGGTAGGGGTAAAGTGACTATGCATAGATGTGTGTGTGTGTGTGTGTGTGTGTGTGTGTGTGTGTGTGTGTGTGTGTGTGTGTGTGTGTGTGTGTGTGTGTGTGTGTGTGTGTGTGTGTGTGTGTGTGTGTGTGTGTGTGTGTGTGTGTGTGTGTGTGTGTGTGTGTGTGGACGTGTTTAACTATTCTTGTGGGGACCAAAATTCCCCACAAGAATAGTAAACAAACAAAAATTTGCCCACCTGGGGACATTTTGTTAGTGCCCACAAGCTCAAATGCTATTTCTAAGGCACTGCATCTCAGTACTATCACAACCGGCTGTGATTGGGAGTCCCGTAGGACAACGCACAAATGGCCCAGTGTCGTCCTCATTAATAGAGGAGGGTTTAGCTGGGGTAGTCCGTCATTGTAAAATAAGAAATTGTTCTTAACTGACTTGCCTAGATAAATTTACGGTTAAATAAAAACAGAGTGCAAGAGAGTGTAAGAGTTAGTGCAAAAAATAAATATGAAGTCGGATGCCAAGTAGCTCCAGACTCCTCAGAGGGAATAGTAGTGAAAAGGGCACGACAACACGACAACACCTGTCTTGGTGTGTTTGGACCATGATAGGTTCTTAGTGATGTGGACACCAAGGAACTTGAAGCTCCCGACACACTCCACTACAGCTCCGTTGATGTGAATGGAGGCGTGCTCGGCCCCCTTTTCCTGTAGTCCACGATCAGCTCCTTTGTCTTGCTCACATTGAGGGAGAGGTTGTTGTGCTGGCACCACACTGTCAGATCTCTGACCTCCTCCCTATAGGCTGTCTCATCAGTGATCAGGCCTACCACCATCGTGTTGTCGGCAAACTTAAGCACGCACACTTGAAGGGCCCCCGTGTTGAAGGTCAAACTTTCCACCTTCTCCAGTACTGTCCCGTCGATGTGGATAGGGGGGTGCTCCCTCTGCTGTTTCCTGAAGTCCACGAACATCTCCTTTGTTTTGTTGACGTTGAGTGTGTAATTATTTTCCTGACACCAGACTCCAAGGGCCCTCACCTCCTCCCTGTAGGCCGTCTCGTCGTTGTTGGTAATCAAGCCTACCACTGTCGTGTCGTCTGCAAACTTGATGATTGAGATGGGAACAAGGAGTACAAGAGAGGGCTGAGAATGCACCCTTGTGGGGCCCCAGTGTTGAGGATCGGCAGGGTGGAGATGTTGTTTCCTACCCTCACCACCTGGGGGCGGCCCTTCAGAAAGTCCAGGACCCAGTTGCACAGGGCGGGGTCGAGACCCAGAGTCTCGATCTTAATGACGGTTTTGGAGGGTACTATTATGTTAAATGCTGAGCTGTAGTCGATGAACAGCATTCTTACATAGGTATTCCTCTTGTCCAGATGGGTTAGAGCAGTGTGCAGTGTGATTGCGATTGCGTCGTCTGTGGACCTATTGCGGCGGTAAGCAAATTGGAGTGGGTCTAGGATGTCAGGTAGGGTGGAGGTGATATGATCCTTGACTCGTCTCTCAAAGCACTTCATGATGACGGAAGTGAGTGCTACGGGGCAATAGTCGTTTAGCTCAGTTACCTTAACTTTCTTGGGAACAGGAACAATGGTAGCCCTCTTGAAGCATGTGGGAACAGCAGACTGGGATAGGGATTGATTGAATATGTCCGTAAATACACCAGCCAGCTGGTCTGCGCATGCTCTGAGGATGCAGCTAGGAATGCCGTCTGGGCCGGCAGCCTTGCAAGGGTTAACACATTTAAATGTTTTTCTCACGTTGGCTGCGATGAAGGAGAGTCCGCAGGTGTTGGTAGCGGGCCGTGTCGGTGGCACTGTATTGTCCTCAAAGCGAGCAAAGAAGTTGTTTAGTTTGTCTGGGAGCAAGACATTGGGGTCTGCGACAAGGCTGGTTTTCTTTTTGAAGTCCGTGATTGACTGTAGACCCTGCCACAAACCTCTCGTGTCTGAGCCGTTGAATTGCGACTCTACTTTGTCTCTATACTGACGCTTAGCTTGTTTGATTGCCTTGCGGAGGGAATAGCTACACTGTTTGTATTCGGTCATGTTTCCGGTTGCCTTGCCCTGATTAAAAGCAGTGGTTCGCGCTTTCAGTTTTGCGCGAATGAAGGTCAGCGTGGCGGATGTGTTGTGGCCTACCCTCACCACCTGGGGCGGCCCGCCAGGAAGTCCAGGATCCAGTTGCAGAGGGAGGTGTTCAGACCCCAGCTCATCACTAAGCTTGGAGGGTACTATGGTGTTGAACACTAAACTGTAGTCAATGGATAGCATTCTCACGTAGGTGTTCCTTTTGTCCAGGTGGGAAAGGGCAGTGTCGAGTGCAATAGAGTTGGGGTGTCATGCAAATTGGAGTGGGTCCAGGGTTTCTGAGATGATGGTGTTGATGTGAGCCATGACTATCCTTGCAAAGCATTTCATGGCTACAGTTGTGAGTGCTACGGGGAGGTAGTCATTTAGGCAGGATGTGGTTGTAGTATTTGGTTGCATGCATGTTTTTTGTCTGTGACTCTATGTGTGTGTCTATAAAGCTCTTCAAATTGGGGAAGGCAAAGCTATGGCTCTGGGAAATAAGAGGTATATGCCTGTATGTCCTTGTCCATTGTAACAATCAGAGGAGAGCATTCAACCCCCACAAACCACACTAAGACTCAGGGTTTACTCTGAGGGCGGACCAGACCAAACGTAGAGTGAGGTTCCTGTAGAAAAACAGGCATGGGCTGCTGTTAGCCTGTTGAACAACACTTCTGTCACCTAAAATCTGCCTTGGAACACGGCGGTGGAGGCCAGACACCGCCGTTGGCCTTACAATGTAGATAAAGGTTTATTGTAAAACCTGTGAGGTAAACAAACAGAGCCTGGCTCGTCCAAGGTCCAGAGTAGCTCTGTGGGTTTTTGTGTTGTTTCTGTTTGGAATGTGACATGCTGATTGTGAGATGTGCAGAGCCCTGTCGTCTATTTGCTTTCAGTCATTACAGTCACTTAAGATGACAGAGCAGTTTGCTTTACTTATCTCCCAAACAGCTAAAACACATAAGTGTTTTTAGTTGTGTTTCCCACCTGACTCAAAAGCTCAAAGACTGATTGGTTTAGACCAGGGGTTTTCAACTCTTACCCTACGAGGCCCGGAGCCTGCTAGTTTTCTGTTCTACATGATAATTAATTGCACCCACCTGGTGTCCCATGTCTAAAATCAGTCTCTGATTAGAGAGGAACAATGAAAAATGCTGTGGAACTGGCTTTGCGGTCCAGAGTTGAGATGGAGGTGTTTAGACTGTGTAAGCAGAACAGAGCACAGGCCAGTGTTCATAGACCCTCTCACGCCGTAGAGGTTTTACTATGGAGGGTAAAGGCAGGGATGTATTTCACACAAAAACCTGACTCTGATAGGTGATTTCAAAAGAGACATCTGCTCTTCCAGACTGCTGTCTGAACGCAATGACATCAGGAAGTATTGGCCGGTAGACAGAGTTCATCTGTTTGTTCAATCTGTCCAGGCCTCTGGATGGAGGACGGTTTTGTAAGTCATCATACATGAGGCCACAGAAGACCTGTCAAAGTCCCAGAACCAGTCAATCTTTAGTTTCTATGGTTACTGGCACGAAAGGCGCCAAAGTCGACATCAACAGAAAAGGATTGTTCATTCTCACTGTTGTAATAACTTTCTTTGTTGTGTGGGGATTTACAGAAGATGATCTCACGAAAGGGAAAAACCTGCTGAGCCACATTTTCATTGGTTTATATGTCTCGGCTTCAAGGTATTCAAATCACTGTAATGCTGGCAGAGAGACTGAATTGCTATCCAAACTTCACCATCTGGAAAACATTGTAGTCAATGGCAACAATGTAATCCATGGTTGTTCCACCTGGTTTAGCTTTGGCACAGATGAGAACTCTAAAATCATATCTCATTTTAGAGATGTAAACAAGCAATCCCCTTTCGGTCTTAATTCTAACCCTCAAGCAAAGGCAATTGATTGACCCTCGTCTGAACAGGATGTTTCTCTGGTACTCACCCTCTATAAAACCCGTCCCACAAAGACTTATTTTGTCTTTTAAAAAAGGCTATCCACAACAACGAAAGGAATAGGTATATGCTCTGTCTTAGGATGGAAGCACATAGTGGGCCTTTCAGAGAGAAGATTTCTGCAAAGCACATCTCTAGACATTGTTCCTATGAAGGGAAGGCCTTGACAAAAGGCCTTGACAAAAGCTGACAATACTGCACAAGTAAAACATTGTTATGTTTGTAAGGCACGCAGAAGCCTTCTTCCACAGCCATTTCAAAGGTGAAGAGTTTCTTAAAAGCCATCAATGCCAACGTTCAATGAGAGAGATAGAGAGGGAGCTGTGTGTGTGTGTGTCTATTAATTGCTGCTCTATCGGGTGTTCTGTCATTTCACTCTGACAACCTTTCTTACAAAGGGCCCACAGAATTCAGATAGAGGGACATCAACAGGTGCCAAATGAAGGCACAGGACATGTTTTTGTTCACTGTGTACAAACTAAACCACAAACACACACACAAAATTACAAAGAAAGCTAATGTCCTATAACATATTAGACAGAAGCTGGTCATGTTATTAGAATTAGTGTGATAAAACAACAATCTGCTTCTTTGATAGAATACATCTCATGAATCATGTGCAGGTACTTTGTCCATCAGCTGGTGAGAGAAAGTGACAGAGAGAGACAGAGAGAAAGGGGAGGGAGTGGGGACTGGAAGAAAAGGAGAGATGAGAGAAGACCAACATGGGAAAGAAAAGAAGAAGGCGAGCGGGACTTACAGAGGAGCCGATTCACAGGCTTACTGGGCAATGCCCTGTGAAAAGACTGAGAGAAAAACGTATCAATTGGCATGCAAATCAGGCCTGTATCTGGATGAAGGGGGGAGGGGCTATCTGGGCTTCAGAGGCAGTGATTTGCTGGTATTCACCTCCCATCAATATCAGGGCCGATTAATGAGGAGCTAGGGGGAGAGGGGGGAGAGGGGAAGGGCAGTGGCCAGGTGTCGGAGCAGCTACAGAATGGGAATAAAGAGGGCGCAGGCAGTGATCCGCGAGGTATTCCAGCAGAGCGGCAAGCAGGCCAGGGGGGTCGGAGGGGGCTGCTGGAACACAGCGTAGGGAGGGCTGGATGCATAAAGCCTTGAATGTTTGAGACACAGGCTTAAGGGATCAACTCATGTTTAGACCAGAGAGAGTGTCCTCCCGGAAGAGGTTCTCTCTAAAGATGACAAAGGCTCATATTCTAATAAGTGTTTGTGGTTGTGAGGACATGTGGCAAATGTGTTTGTGCAGGTTGTGTGAAAGTGTGTCTGAAGCAGTGTGCATGCATGCATGCGTGTTAGTGTGTATGTGCAAGAGTGTGTGTGTGTGTGGGGGGGGTTGTGTACAGTTTGTCCTGTGAGTGGCTGAGCGTGTCTAAGAATGGAAAGGATCAGGATGGGGAAGTTCCCCCTTGTGCCCCTCACGTTCCGTGACTAGCCTGGTCATGTGACCAGCGGTTCTCACAGGGTCACTGGGTCGTCAGAAACTGGAGGGCACGTATTAAGGCTGCATGCCTATGTCATTGTTTGTGTGCCAGGTGCCTCTCTGCTGAACACAGGCAAATCAATACTGAAACATCAGCATCAACCGATAAGAACAGTCTGTCCTGGATGGGACAGAGGGACTATTGTGTCGGCTTGTCACTGGCAACAACTGAATGACTCAACCACTATGGAGTCTATTTATCACTCCAGTGTTAATCTACTAAATTGTAATTATTCGCTCCTATGGCCTATTTATTGCCTACCTCCTCATGCCTTTTGCACACACTGTATATAGACTTTTTTCTACTGTGTCATTGACTTGTTTGTGTTATTGGCTTGTTTATTGTTTACTCCATGTGTAACTCTGTGTTGTTGTCTGTGTCACACTGCTTTGCTTTATCTTGGCCAGGTCGCAGTTGCAAATGAGTACTTGTTCTCAACTAGCCTACCTGGTTAAATAAAGGTGAAATAATACTACATCTATATAGTACATTTATCCCACTGTTCTCTCAAAATATGCCTACCAGAAAACAGCTCGCAATTTGTTTCTGAATCAGTGTTAGTGTGTGGAGGAAGCTGTAAATCCAACACTGAATAAAAGCACTACATGTAAAATGTGAAATGTGAGTGTAGAACTACAAAGCACTAATTTGATATCCTCTGTTACAAGCATCTTTGGTCTGTCGCCCAGGCTACTGCATTCCTTCCGTGACAGAGCGCACGCACATGGACTCAATACTAGATGGGATCTCATATGCCAAGCCAGAGATGAAGAAACCTCTGAGAGGTGTAGACTACTACGTAGGGTCACATATGTTTTAAAACCACCGGGTTATAATTCAGAGCAGTACTAATAGAGAGTTCTTCTGGTAGAACTTTACATTATAACCTGCCCAATAACTCCTTTCACACCAACAATCAAGGCCATACAAATCTAAAGACAACAACAAACCAAGGCCAGACAGTGTAAGTCTCTCTGGATAAGAGTGTCTGCTAAATGACTAAAATGATATGTAAATGTATCAGTGTGTGTCCATGCATGATCATAGCCGCAGGAAGTAGAACAAATCAGAATTAGAAATTCATAAAAAAATTAAATGTGTTCTCACAAAAGTAGTGCACTGGGCCTTTAATAGTCCTGTATTAGCTGAAGAATCCGTCTGTAGCGCCAGCAATAACATATGTCCTTAAACCCTCCTCCATTGAAAAGAAATGTTACAACACCCCCAAACTACTTCCCGCGGCTATGTGCATGATCCATCAAAGATAAATTGTATGTTGTGACAAGTGATGAGAAAGGGTGTGGAGAGATGAGAGGGCCTTGTCAAACTCATAGACTAATATCCAGGATGCCTCAAATTGTGAGGCAGTGAGCTCAATAGCAGAGAACGGATGCATCAAATCCTAGCGTTGATACTGCTCATCACATACCCACACAGCCCTGTTTGGTACTGATCCACATACAGAGGAGTCCTTGGCTATGATACCCAGCACTGCTTCCTGATTTCTCCTGGGAGAGGCTGTGTTGGTGGGTAGGTGACAGGGTCAGCTACAACCTTAAACTGATTAAGGAAAAATCTTACAACAGCTGGGGGCTTCTGAAAAATCTGTGAGAAAAAGGCCAAACACAAAGGATACAATTCTTTAAGGGTCAGAGTAGGCCTTGTAAGATAAAAAGCGGGGAACACTTCGCTCTAACGCGTCTGCCTTTGCACCGGGTGCCACACTCTCCCCGGTGACCTGAGAGGGTGTCGGGCTCTCTGCTGAATAACAGCACCATCCGCAACATTGAGATGAAGGCTAAAAGGTTAATTGAGTCTCTGTGCTGCACCTTCTTTTGTGTAATTTACTGTGATTAATGCATGGAGGTTACTGTCAGACACATTTACTAATTGTCCAAAGCACCCCATGATTAACCACATCTGCACAAATGTGTATGTCTCTCACTGTACCATGCTCAGAGAATGGGAGCAGTGTCCAACCATCATGACCCATTTAGTCAACATGTTGATGTGAAACACGAAAGGACCTCTGATATCTCATGGTGTCAGCCAGGGCAGATACAGTAGATTGAGTATTCCATATCTCTATTGGAGCTGCAGTCCGTATGAATCTGGCGTTGAACCTTCTATTTAGTTACATATTGACTCTGCTTTTCTCTAAGAAATGGAGCTGCTGAAGCAGGGAGAAAAGGCTTGCCTCGGGCCACAGCTAAGAGCAAGTATGCCAAAGGTTGTTCATTAGACAGAATGTATCTGGGAGAATTCAAACTACAACTCAGAACCTTACCACCCCTGTGAACTGCTCCTCGCTTGAAACTTTCCTGATGAGAAAAACTTCAGTTCAAGAGAACATTTCAAAGCTCAGAGATCACAGTGTGCTCAATCCAAATATGTTCCTGAGTAACAATGTGATATTCAGAGTAAAAGTTTCAAGCGTGTTCTCTCTGTCAATTATTTCCTGGGAAGCTCTTGCCAGGCTGCCAGACAGTTCTCATATTCAATGCACCTTACAGAACTGAGCCAAAGGATTATTTATTTGATTAATTTATTAAACTTTTATTCAAAGGTAGACTCAGCGAAATGATGTTGCCATGAGCAGCATCGCAGATATTGAGAGATGAGCGAGATGCAAGACTTCACTCTCACACAGTCACACACAGTATCTGCGCATGTGCACGGGTACGCTTTGCGATGTTACAATGTGGTAGCCACGGGACCAAAACAGAGGAGAAGTTGAGCCTCGTGCTTCAACGCTTTTAGTTGTTGTGGAAATTGAACCACTATACTGTTTACTTTCTGCATCTCTGTCATATCGCTGAGTCCGCCTTTAAGCAAGGAATTCCCATTGAAAGGAAAGGTGTTCTGACAAGAGTGAAAACCATAGTGTTGTTTTCAAAGAATTACTTGACTTTACTCTTTGGTATTGCCGTTAGTATTTGCACAACGATTATCAAGAAGTGACAGCGTTGGAAAACATTATTTCCTGGACATTGTAAATATGAAGCATGTGTTTTGGAGTGGCACTAAGGAGAATCCTCATTTGTAGACAGACTACATTTTGTGGGCCTGATGATATTGCTGGCCATATTCCCCTGAAGACGTGCTTCCACAACTTATATCTGGGAGAGTGTTGGTGCATTCATTTCCCTGTGTAGTCTCCCTGCCGGGGTGTGTGCCTGCATACGATGCACACATTTTACCAGCCCATCTCTGTGACCTTGTGTGCGTATGTGTGTTACTCTGCGTGTGTGCTCACCACTCAGGTCGCCAGGCTTTTTTCCATTTTTTTGATAATGTGTGTAATATTGAATTGCACTGGTCTGACTCCTAGGAGGTTTCTATGTCAGCTGGTCTCTGGCTGCTACATGCAGGTGATGTGTGCCAAAGGACTGAAACAGGGGGAAAAATAAATAAAAGCAACATACCCTTTCTCCCTTTTATTCTGACCTCATTTTGCTTTTCTACCTACCCACACGGAGCAGCACCAGAGAAAGAAAGATAGAGAGAGACAGAGAGAAAAAGAGAGAGGGAGAGAGAGGGAGAGAGAGAGAGATTGACTGCCCTCAATAACTAATCAATAATTACAATTGCATCAATTATAAACCTACTTCAGCCTTACACTACTTCCATGTTGTTAAAAACATCCATCTCTAACATTTCTAGGGACTACTTACTGGACCAGGTGTAGTTACACTAAAATAAAATAAATTACAGTATGAGGCCAAATACATTTTCAGGGCAGATTTACTGCTGAAAGAAAAACATGACAAGTGACCTTGTTTATAGAGGAGACTAATACATTTCCAGAGTTAGCATATTCAGATTTTATGCCAACACATTGCAGGTGCAACTGTATGCTTAATATGGTTTGTCACAGTCAAGGTGAAAGGATTCTCTGGGAGGAAACTAGTACCTCAGCAACTCTTGGCAACTCAGACTTTTTTGGAAAGGCTGTCATATTGCTCAAAATCCAACAGGCATGATGTCATCCGTCCACATAGAAAGAGAGAAGGTGTAAGGTAGTAGGAATGCTCATACAAAGATTTTAAAGTGTCTCTTTGAAAAGTGTTCCCGAAGTGGTTTTATTGTGTTTAAAATGTACAATTACCAACATTTACACTGTACATTTATCAGAGTAGTTTGAAAGTATGGATCTCACATTCTAAATAGAAGCAGCAAGAACCCTTCAATTTAAAATGGTGAATTCCTTAATCTCTCTAAGTGATATATATTTGGCATGGAGAGCCTGGGGAAAGGCACAGTGCAACTGTGGTCGTTTACTCAGGGAATGCAGAGAAGGGGAGAGGAGGACTGTGGTTTGTAATTAATTTACTGCTAGATTGCACTGGATAATACCCATATCATTACAACATGAAATTGACAGAGGTCCTTGGTGCGGATGCTATTTGGAGTGTCTGTGTGTGAATATCCGAGTACCTGTGTGCTTGTGAGAGGGATGTTGTGCACACACAATGAGTGTTGCGAACCTGGGGACTTGTCTAAATGGGAAATTATGGTAAATTACACACTAACAGATGTGCACACAAACAAGTGGACTATTGCATGAATCATGGAAACAAATTAAGAAAAGCGAAGGACCATTTGTAAGAACAATATGTTGCAGACATATGGCAAATGTTGGGTAAAATGTCATGTTTCTATAGTTTTGGCTACATGTAAACCTAGGTAAGAAGGACTAATCCTTATCTTAAGCTAACCTATCAGGTTACATGTATATGAACATATTGCAGTGTGTAACATGATAGAGGAGATAATCAATGCGCTATGGCAGTATTAGACTTTAGCAGGCTGATTTTCCATGAGGTAGAGGCTGCGATAAAGAGTGCTGGTAGTAACCAAACTTGGGGTCGATGCTCCATTATCAAAGGTTGAATTGTTTGCCCTTTAAAGCTCAGTGATGCGGAACTACGCTCTGGGGTATTCACTTCTGATGAAAAATGGCACATGGCGCACATTCTAGCAACGTCACCGCAGTTCCTGTCATTCCCAAGTGGACAAATGTTTGTAAGACGAGCCTTAGGGAAACGCCAACACTCCTTTGCATTTTTGTTTCTCTCCCCGTCTTTTGAGTCACACAAAAGCCATCAAAATGCAAAATGCTTGCCCATTCCACAGGCGTTCTCCCTCTGTTCAAACTTTCGGTTGCCCCTTTTGTCCGATTAATACCTTCAAGTCTTTCAGAGTCCCTCACCCCCCTCCACCCCCTCCCAGACAAGCCTTACCCCTCATTATACACCAAGCTTCCACTCTAGTTCCCAAGATTAGGCAAATGAGCTCCTAAGCACAGTCTATATAGACTGCGCCCCAGCCCAGACCCCGCAACCTTTTCAATCTCCAGCTTGACTAAAACTGAAATGGGGAAGGTCTGAATAATAGCCAGTTGATTTTCTTACATAACTTCAACATTTGTTTGAAATGCAAGTAAAGCTCTATATCTATCAGAATATAGACACCAGGTGCCCATTGAAATGCTGACACGCACACACACACAAACTATTTATAATCCTGCCTGTGAATAATAATAGGATAACAGCAAATAACATGCAACACAACTTCCTGCAGATAGTGAAAAAGTTGCTAAGAGTCAGTGCAAAAAGAATAGTATTCTCTCCAACAGGCTCCAGCAGTGGTTGATTTCAACCTCTTCTCAAAACAACAAAATATAATTTGAAGGCGGAGAAGTTTCAAAGAGGTTATCCTAGCTAGTGTTACACATTTTAGGGAATAATCAGAGGTGGAAACTTTCCGTGGGAATTAACGGGAATATATTGGAATTAACGGGAATATATGAGAATTAATGGAAATATATGCAAATTAATATTAAGCGTGATTAATATAATATAAATGATAGTCTAGAAACTAAAGCTTTGGTTGTCTTCCTCTCAGGCTCACACGTTTTCTCCCTAGACCTCCTCAATGTCCACCTCTTGAACATCAGACTCTGAGGCCTCATCTTCACTGTCACTTTCCAACCTTGTTGAGGGTGGCTCGTTGTCAGGCTCAAAAAGCCTCAAATTTGCCTGGATGGTCACAAATTTTTCAATCCTTGAATTGGTCAGCCTGTGCTTTGGTGTGTGTGTTCTCAAACAAGCACCAGTTACGATCTGAGGCAGCTGATGTTGGTGGGATTTGGAGGATGATGGAGGCAACAGGGGAAAGAGCCTCAGATCCATAAAGTCCCTTCCAACAGGTGGCTGATGAGATATGTTGGCACGACTGCCATATTGCATCTCCATCCCAAAGCCCTTGCTTGGAAGTGTACTTCGCCAGACTGCCAAATACAATTCAATGTACAGATAAATAGTTAAGAAGTTAGATTAAACAACTCCTTAGTAAAATACTTTTTAAAAATTAAACATGTATGGAAACAGGTGAATTAACACTCCTCAGTTAGCAGGCTCAAGCAAGCTATAACCCACATGGTAGAAAAAAGTAACTAGCAGAAATTGTCAACAAGTTAGAAATGATTTAAACACACATTGCTGTAGGCTACTATTTACTAGTTAACAAAAAAATAATGTATGTCATATAAAATATATTCACCCCACCCAGTATTGTAAACTTGAGTGTGGACTCAATAGCATCTCATTAGTGTGCAAGATCTTGCGAATCATACACGTGATGGAAAATGTACTGTGCATGAGAGGAAATTCCATTGAATTCGGGATAGTTTAATCAAAATATGCCAGAAGACCTAGAATTGCCTTATGTGTATCCCACAATTTAAGCAAAATTCCCCAAATTCCAGGGCTTGACTTCCCAAGGAAAAGTTCCGGAAAAATTCTAGAAATTTACAGGAACGTTTCTGAACCTTTGCAACCCTAATCCTAGCCATCACATTTACTTCCTTAGAAGTTGAGGGAATCAAAGTTTTTGGTTTCCCATTATTTCTGGGTACGAAGCCATACGTTTCTTGACCGGTAAAACTGAATGTTTTTTTAAACGTTCTGAAAATACAATCTTTTCGGGTACATTTTTAGGTTGCAAGGAGGTTCTCAGAAAGTTTTACTATGGTTCTCTGAAAATTGTCCTGGGAGGTTTTATTAACATCCTGAGAACGGTAATTAAATAACATTATTTTTCTCCCCAATTTCAATTTTGTCTCAACTCCCAAACAGGCTCAGGCAGTGAAGGTCAAGTCCTCCGAAACATGACCCGCCAAACCACCCATCTTAACCCGGAAGCCAGCAGCACCAGTGTGTCGGAGGAAACAACATTCAACTGACAACTGAGATCAGCCTGCAGGCACCCAGACTTGCAAGGAGGTTCTCAGAAAGTTTTACTATGGTTCTCTGAAAGTTTTCCTGGGAGGTTTTATTAACATTCTGAGAACGGTAATTAAAACCTGTTTGGGATAGGGGGCAGCATTTTTACTTTTGGATGAAATGTGTGCCCAGAGTAAACTGCCTCCTACTCAGTCCCAGATGCTAATATATGCATATTATTAGTAGTATTGGATAGAAAACACTCTGACGTTTCTAAAACTGTTTGAATGATGTCTGTGAGTATAACAGAACTCATATGGCAGGTGAAAACCTGAGAAAAATCCACCAGGAAGTGGGAAATCTGAGGTTTGTAGTTTTTCAAAGCTTGGCCTACCAAATGCAGTGTCTATGGGGTCAAGTTGCACTTCCTAAGGCTTCTACTAGATGTCAACCATCTTTAGAAACTTGTTTCAGGCTTCTGCTATAAAGGAGGGAGGAATGGGAGCTGACTGAGTCAGTGGTCTGGCAGAGTGTCTCAGGCTCATGATGCACGGTCCCGACAGTTAGCTCTCGTTCCAGTGCTTTTCTACAGACAATGGAATTCTCTGGAATTCTCATTTATTGTCGAACTGGGATTCCTGGGAGTGCATTCTGATGAAGATCATCAAAGGTAAGTGAATAACTCTCGCCCTCTTAACCCGGAAGCCAGCAGCACCAGTGTGTTGGAGGAAACACCATTCAACTGAGGTCAGCCTGCAGGCACCCGGACTACCATAAGAGCGTGATGAGGCAAGTAGAGCCTCCCGGCCAAACCCTCCCATAACCCGGACGACCCTGATCCAATTGTGCGCTGCCCTACGGAACTCCCAATTACGGCCGGTTGTAATCCAGCTTGGAATTGAACCCGGGTCTGCAGTGACACCTCTAGCACTACGATGCAGTGCCTTAGATCGCTGCGCCACTCAGAAGACCCCTGAGAACATGTTTCAATAAGACTTTTAATAACACTCCTAACTTAGGTTCACTGTTTTGAACTTCAGGCACAGATAGGACACATGGAAATTAATTTGCATAGGAATTAATCATACAAACAAATTATTTTTGTGCCAAGATTTCCAGTGAGATTCAACCATGAGGAAACCTGTAGGCAAGATGAAGTACTGAAATTCCCAAAGAATAATGGTGTTTCTTAACATGACCATTAGGACATATGGTTCTCAGAATGTAACGTGCTAACTGGGATGATTTCATGTGTGACATGCTGACAAAATCCTCTTATTCCATCTGTTTCCATACCTATGATACAGAGGAGCGCAACCAATGCATTGACTGAAAGTACAATCTGGTCGGAGAGGAAAATTAAATCCAGTGGTCGGCCATATCCAAGTCCAATCCTGCTCAGTCACAGTAAAAGGCATAGATAGACAAATAGACAAATTGAGCATGGTGTGAAATCTCCTGGCTGTCCAGGGCGTCAAACCAGCAAGCCACTTCCTCCCTCTCCACCCTTCCCCTGGCCATGGTGAGACCACACAGCTGGCCACCCTCACATCAGCTGAGGGGATGGGTCAGAGGTCCAGGAGCAACTCTGTGTGTGACACTTCGCTTGGCTGCAGGCAACATGGCTGAGAGAGAACCCAAGGAGAGGAAGAGCTGCAGGCATGAGGAGCACAGTGAACATGGGATACATAGCTACAGAGAATAGCTACATCTGTGTCCTGGACTGTGTAGTAATGCATGTAGTAATCATTTGAATTCCTGAAAGATCCCCAGGCTTTGTCCCTCTCTGCTCTCTCAACTCCCATGGGCAATAGATCTGTGCTCTCTAGATCATCAACATCCGTGATAAAATTGTTATTAGTTGTTTGGTGATTCATCGATAATGACCATCATATTATTAGAATTGTGTTACAGTGATTGGAATATTCATGTTGGTTTGAACATTTATGTACAACATGAGAAATATAATGCATGTTAAGCCTGCTCCCGCTCCCCCTGCCTGGCGCTAGAAAGGCCAGGCTCTCCAGCATTACGCACTCCTGCCACCATCATTACACACGCCTGCCTCCCCGTCACGCGCATCAGAGATTATTGGACTCACCTGGACTCAATCACCTGTTTATGACCTCCCCTATATTTGTTATTTCCCCAGCTCTGTTCCCCGCAAGCTGCATTAATGTTCGTATGTCGTTTCTACCCTTGTGCTGACGCTGTTCCTGTCTTGTTCAGCATTAAATGTTCAACTCCCCGTACCTGCTTCTCATCTCCAGCTTCAATTCTATTAATGATGCATTAAAGACGCGTTTAAAATGGACTGCCGTGTTTGAGAGGGGACAAAAACTACAGTGAGACACCCTTTCTAGCATTATTTGGGGAAACACCCTTTTAACAGTCTCTCCTCTCTCCAGGCATTCTCCTTGGACTACTTTCCTCCATTGCCCACATGTGAGAAGGACCTGTGAGGGGAGTGAAAATTGTTGTTCGCCCGATTAAGTGTCACTTAATCGGCTTGACACTTGCTCTCAATTTATTCTGCTTGCGTAGGATCATCTGGAAAAAAACACATCTCACTTGGTCTCAAAAGTGTAGCTAATGGCTTTGGGAACGTCATTGCTTTCTAGCGCCGGGGAGGAGATGTGAGTGAGGAAATGGAGGGCGGACTGAGAGAGGGGGAGTGATGGATGTGCATATGGAAGCTGTCAAATAAATCCTTAATTCCCACTTTGCATTTAGGCAGTTTATGTTTGTCAGATTTGATCCTGGAGTACTAAAACATGAAGCCGGACTGGCTTAGAAAAAGTTCAATCAAGTCCAAGGATGGGAGAGGAGCTTTCAGTCTTGTGAGCAATGAATTCTAAACAGGCCGGGCAATAACTATTAATCATGTGTGGTTATTGGTCGAAATCTGAGCAGGAAGACAGCCAGGACTGCACTTTCAGAAAAGTAAAGACACCTTTGCCTTTTCAAGCAGGCATAAATCTAGTTGATAGTACTTAAATGCTTTCATTCTGTGGATACAGACTATTATGCCACATGATGTGTAAAATGGGGGGAAATAGTATTGTGAAATAGCACTCTGAAGTAGCACTCTGATGTCCAAACTCTAAGAAGTCAATATACAGTAGGATGATATGTGTGGTACCATGTGTCATGGGCATAACTACTCTGTAGAAAGACCGCACCATTGTCCACCACCACCACACATAAACAACCAGTGAACATTACACTGCAGTAATAAGTGTTGCAGTTGATTTATTTTGCATTTATTTTGGTCTACATATGTTTTCAAATAGAATACATGCAAATGGCCATTCGATCTCTTACCCATTGTCTTACGCCAGACAGCGTGTCGATTCCGCCTGCACTGATCTGTCTTGTATCTCGCAAAGGGTAATAGGATAGCTCGAAAGTATTTCAGCTTCAACAGTGTTTAAGCTGTGTTTATTTAGCTATGGTGCTGCGCCATCGCAAAATCATTCCCTCCACTGCAAAAAATAAACATCATAGTATTTCTACCAAACATACTTAGTCAAGTCGAGCTTTAATAAACCATTGATAGACGCATGCTACATCTGAATAGGGGAACACAACCAATGGTCCTTCTGTAGCTCAGTTGGTAGAGCATGGTGCTTGTAACGCCAGGGTAGTGGGTTCGATTCCCGGGACCACCCATACGTAGAATGTATGCACACATGACTGTAAGTCGCTTTGGATAAAAGCGTCTGCTAAATGGCATATATTATATTATTATTAACCAAAACCGTGTTTGGTTAGGGAAGTCTTACACGGAACCCAAACCGTCTGCGTGCGTGCGCCATCGTGCATAAATGTATTTTGTCCCCTTTACATCAAACGCGATCACGACAGGATAAAATATCAAAACAAACTCTGAACCAATGACATTAATTTAGGGACAGGTCGAAAAGCATTAAACATGTATGGCAATTTAGCTAGCTAGCTCGCTGTTGCTAGCTAATTTGTCCTGGGATATAAACATTGAGTTGTTATTTTACCTGAAATGAAAAAGGTCTTCTACTCCGACAATTAATCCACACATAAAACAGCCAACCGAATTGTTTTGAGTCATCTCTCCTCCTTCCAGGTTTTTTCATCTTTGAATTTATATGGTGATTGGCATCTACACTTTTACCACGACAACCGGCAAAACATTTCGTCTTTCAATCACCCATGTGGGTATAACCAATGAGGAGATTGCACGTGGTTACGTACCTGCTTCTATAAACCAATGAGGAGATGGGAGAGGCAGGACTTTCAGTGCGATCTACATCAGAAATAGAAAGGAGTTCTATTTTAGCCCTTGGCATCGCAGACTCTCGTTGGCGCGCGTAGCAGTGTGGGTGCAATAATTGAATAACATGGATTTCTGAATTTATTTTGCGACGTGTCCGGTCTGGTCAGCATGTTACACGGAACCCAAACCGGCTGCGCACGTGCACCATCGTGCATACATTTATTTTTCCCACCCACACCAAACGCAATCACAACACGCAGGTTAAAATATCAAAACAAACTCTGAACCAATTACATTAATTTGGGGACAGGTCGAAAATCATTAAACATGCATGGCAATTTAGCTAGTTAGCTTGCACTTGCTAGCTAATGTTAATTTGTCCTATTTAGCTAGCTTGCTGTTGCTAGCTAATTTGTCCTGGGATATAAACATTGAGTTGTTATTTCACCTGAAATGCACAAGGACCTCTACTCCGACAATTAATCCACACATAAAACGGCCAACCAAATTGTTTCTAGTCATCTCTCCTCCTTCCAGGCTTTTTCATCTTTAACTTATACGGTGATCAGATCTAAACTTTCATTGTATTACCACAACTACCGGCAAAACAGTTAGTCTTTCAGTCACCCCCGTGGGTATAACCAATGAGGAGATGGCACCAATGAGGAGATGGCACGTGGGTACCTGCTTCAATAAACCAATGAGGAGATGGGTGAGGCAGGACTTTCAGCGCGATCTGCGTCAGAAATAGTGAGTTCTATTTTAGCCCTTGGTGTCGCAGACGCTCGTTGGCGCGCGCAAGCAGTGTGGGTGCAATAATTGAATAACATGGATTTCTAAATTTAATTTGTGACGCTCGCGCACGCGACGTGTCCGGTCTGGTCAGCAAGTGTTAGTCACATGATTTCACATCTAGCTAAGGTGTTGTGTGCTTCAATGAGCAGATTTAAAAAATTTGCCAATGGGCTCGAAAGCCAGCATAAATTTGTCCAACATTAGCTTGCTACTGATCCAGTCACTGAAATAACGCTGCTAACCAACCAGCCAGCTACTTAGTGATGCACACACAAAAAGCTAGCTAGAAAGCTACTGTAGTAGTGTTGCTAACATTATTATCTCAGTTCACTGGTCACGATGGCAACACCCACCCGTAGCACGCGCTCCAGCAGGTGTATCTCACTGATCATCTCTAAAGCCAACACCTCATTTGGCCGCCTTTCCTTCCAGTTCTCTGCTGCCTGTGACTGGAACGAATTGCAAAAATCGTTGAAGTTGGAGACTTTTATCTCCCTCACCAACTTTAAACATCTGCTATCTGAGCAGCTAACTGATCGCCACAGCTGTACATAGTCCATCGGTAAATAGCCCACCCAATTTACCTACCTCATCCCCATACTGTTTTTATTAATGTACTTTTCTGCTCTTTGCACACCAGTATCTTTACCTGCACATGAACATCTGATCATTTATCACTCCAGTGTTAATCTGCTAAATTGTAATTATTCGCCTACCTCCTCATGCCTTTCGCACACAATGTATATAGACTCTTTTTTTCCTACTGTGTTATTGACTTGTTTATTGTTTACTCCATGTGTAACTCTGTGTTGTTGTCTGTTCACACTGCTATGCTTTATCTTGGCCAGGTCGCAGTTGTAAATGAGAACTTGTTCTAAACGAGCCTACCTGGTTAAATAGAGGTGAAATTTTAAAAAATGTAAAAATGAGTTTTCATGAAGCAGCTGTTCTGCCATGAGTCATTGCAGTAGCCTCCCGAGGCAGCTGTCGTGCTAAGCTCACCCAACAATAGGCTACAACGTAATGTTAGCGATCTCGGAGTAACATGCTGATCAGACTGATTACTGATAACAATCACTCTTAATTCTGGGGCTGCATGTCTACAACTTCAGGGTAATTTAACAGGCTAAACAGCAGACATTTTATATCAGTAAAGGTAGAGCTAGATAATTAACTAATGTTAGCTATGTCAGTAAGATAGCTACAACAGAAAGCTAAGCAGCTGATCCAGTCACTGCACTGGCAGTGGCGACCGACGTCCTTGCACAGAGTTTTTGCAGAAGAAAGCTTTGTTTGTATTTTTTTTTACAAGTGGAAACAATTAAATCATTTTCACAACATTTGTAACACTTTAGATAGTTATTCTCCCTATTTCATGGAGAGACATTTTCCCATTCAGTGTACACGCTCATTGTCGCTTTAAAATGTATTTACAGTCAGGCAGGCCAGACTAGCAGAGACATCAGCATTCTCCTAAAGACCAACCACCCGCCACCCTCCCTTTTTCAAAGAGGGGAAGAACAAAGAGGGAGAGCATGTCGCAAACAAAGCCCTTTCACTGGAGTGAGGCAAGCAGCATTTCTTGGCTGGGCCATCCAGGCTATTTTTAGCATCTAGTTATTGTACAGCGCTCCTGCTACAGCTTCAACAGTGTGAAAGACCCTGCTGCACCAGAGGGCTCTGCCTCACCAATACCCCTATAGCTCTGGCATTACCACCAGACAAACGATTCCTCTCTTAATCACCAAGGAGACCGTAGCACGTGACTGGTACACACAAGCACCCATCTTCCAATTCCAATAATGAATTATAGGAATTCCCATAGCTCGCAAAAGGTAATAGGATAGCTCGAAAGTAGTTCAGCTACAACAGTGTTTAAGCTGCGTTTATTTAGCTATGGTGCTGCGCCATCGCAAAATCATTCCCTCCACTGCAAAAAAATAAACATACTTTCAATAATCTGTCTGCATACAACACCGTTCTACTGGAGTGAGGCAAGCAGCATTTCTTGGCTGGGCCATCCAGGCTATTTTTAGCATCTGGTTATTGTACAGTGCTCCTGCCACAGCTTCAACAGTGTGAAAGACCCTGCTGCACCAGAGGGCTCTGCCTCACCAATACCCCTATAGCTCTGGCGATTTCCTTCATGCAAACTATTATAACATAGTATTGTAATGAAACAGCAGGGAACCCTCGACCTTCTAGCCCGAGGTCCGGCGCTCTATCGACTATGCCGCAAAAGCATGCTCGTGTGGCAGAGTCGATTTCAGCATTTATAAACCCAGGGTCATTACAGTATTATGAGCAGCTACTAGTGGTACTAAACTGCTTCTAACTGAATGAACTAAAGCAAAGAAAACATCAAACTGGGTGTATGCAAACGCCAAATTCTTGACTTACAGTGAATTAAGTTATGAGACTGAGGTGCACAAGTCTATGTGTCCATATTGAGTCACCTTAAAATACTTACTTTCAGGTAATCCATTTACCATTTAACAACCAAAAATGGATTAGTCTCGAGATGTGCCTCACTTCAAACTAGAAGTCGACCGATTAATCGGAATGGCCAATTAATTAGGGCCGATTTCAAGTTTTCATAACAATCGGAAACCTGTATTTTTGGACATTTAAAAAAACACTTTTTTTACACCTTTATTTAACTAGGCAAGTCCGTTAAGAACACATTCTAATTTTCAATGACGGCCTAGGAATGGTGGGGTAACTGCCTTGTTCAGGGGCAGAATGACAGATTTTTACCTTGTCAGCTCGGGGATTATTTTTTGCAACCTTCTGGTTACTTGTCCAACGCTCTAACCACCTGCCTTACATTGCACTCCATGAGGAGCCTGCGTGGCATGCTGACTACCTGTTACGCGAGGGCAGCAAGAAGCCAAGGTAAGTTGCTAGCTAGCATTAAGCTTATAAAAAACAATCAATCTTGACATAATCACTAGTTGACTACACATGGTTGATGATATTAGTAGTTTATCTAGCATGTCCTGCGTTGCATATAATCGATGCGGTGCCTGTTCATTTCTCATCGAATCACAGCCTACTTCTCATCGAATCACAGCCTAGCACTGTCGTTGCACCAAACCAAACCATAAATATCAATGCCTTTCTTTAAAATCAATACACAAGTATATATTTTTAAACCTGCATATTTAGTTAATATTATATATGCTAACATGAATTTCTTATAACAAGGGAAATTGTGTCACTTCTCTTGCGTTCCGTGCAAGCAGTCAGGGTATATGCAGCAGTTTGGGCTCCCTGGCTCGTTGCGAACTGTGTGAAGTCCATTTATTCCTAACAAAGACCATAATTAATTTGCCAGAATTGTACATAATTATGAGATAACATTGAAAGTTGTACAATGTAACAGCAATATTTAGACTTAGGGATGCCACCCGTTAGATAAAATACGGAACGGTTTCGTATTTCACTGAAAGAATAAACGTTTTGTTTTGAAATGATAGTTTCCGGATTCGACCATATTAATGACCAAAGGCTCGTATTTCTGCGTGTTATTATGTTATAATTAGGTCTATGATTTAATATTTGATAGAGCAGTCTGACTGAGCGATGGTAGGCAGCAGCAGGCTCGTACGCATTAATTCCAACAGCACTTTTGTGCGTTTTGCCAGCAGCTCTTCGCAATGCTTCAAGCATTGAGCTGTTTATGACTTCAAGCCTATCAACTCCCGAGGCTGGGCTGGTGTAGCCGATGTGAAATGGCTGGCTAGTTTGTGGGGTGCGCGCTAGTAGCATTTCAATCGGTGACGTCACTCGCTCTGAGACTTGGAGTAGTTGTTCCCCTTGCTCTGCAAGGGCCACGGATTTTGTGGAGTGATGGGTAACGATGCTTGGGTGGCTGTTGTCGATGTGTTCCTGGTTCGAGCCCATGTAGGGCGAGGAGAGGGACGGAAGCTATACTGTTACACTGGCAATACTAAAGTGCCTATAAGAACATCCAATAGTCAAAGGTATATGAGATACAAATGGTATAGAGAGAAATAGTCCTATAATTCCTATAATAACTACAACCTAAAACTTCTTATTGCACTTTTACTTTCTTCTCCAACACTTTGTTTTTGCATTATTTAAACGAAATTGAACATGTTTCATTATTTATTTGAGGCAAAAATGATTTTATTGATGTATTATATTAAGTGTTCATTCAGTATTGTTGTAATTGTCATTATAAAATCGGCCGATTAATCGGTATCGGCTTTTTTGGGTCCTCTAATAATCGGTATCGGCATTGAAAAATCACAATCGGTCAACCTCTACTTCAAAACGCACCCTTTTGATTCTAAAATCAATTCCCATCCCATCACAGTGTGTAATCTATCACTGTACCTGTTCCCATAAACAAGATGTTGATTGTGACCCATTAAGGTCAGATGGCAGTTGGTGTGTCACAAGACCAGCTAACAACAGTATGATAGAGATCACATAATTCTCAATGGCTACGCTCCCATCTCCTATGTACCAGCTCTGGCTGTCCCATCATCCAGAGGATCACTAACGTACATGGATGTCATTCAAGTCACCCATGACATAGTATGCATTGCTGAGCCTTCGGATATCAAGGTGAGAAGACTGCCCCGGAAAAATTTGCAATGTATTTGCAAATGACACTGTAAAATAGTGGGCAGTGTTTTACATTGAACAATATCTCCAATGTAATCAAACCAGACCCTCTGCCTTCAAGACAGCCATTTTTTATTTTTTCCCCCGAATACCAAACAAAATCATTTAACTGCAATGATCACTAAATTGGGGTCAGAATACCACTATCCACAATATCTCATGTGTGTGTTTATCTCAATGTGTTCACTGCCATCAGACACTCTTATCAAAAGTGACTTAGAGGAGCAATTAAGGGTAAGTGCCTTGCTCAAGGACACATTTTTCACCTAATCAGCTCGGGATTCGAATCAGCGACCTTTCAGTCACTGGCCCAAAGCTCTTAACCGCTAGGCTACCTGCAACCCATCAGAGACCTCATCTGACTGCCATTGAGTCCGACTGGGTGTGTGGTGGGCCCTGTGCTTCTCTTTCCAAAGCAAGGCTGATTACGTTATTATTTTATGTGAAGACATGTGGCTTCAATTTCCACCTTTGAACACAGCAATCCAATTGAATTAGGTGTTTCTCCCTAAAGAGTCATGCCATACAAGGCAATGTAGATTCACATGATAGTGTGGTATAATAGATGTGCTGGTTGTAAGATCCAGCCCCACAGAACACAAGTCTTTCTTTCCTCTACCGTTTTTGCGTGTCTGTTTTTGTGTGTCCATGTTTGTGTGCGTGTTTGTTTCGAGATGTAGGTAATGTGAAGCTTCAATTATGCACAGCAGAACAAATCCTCAGCCAATCTGGGAGTCGTTGACATGAAAGCAGCTCATGAAAAACAAAGCCAGCATTCCTTACATTAACCCGACATGTCACTTAAAAAGCTAGAGGAAAAGAAACATATAGAACATACTGAGAAGACATTTCAGTGGTATCTTCCATGTGGGTTCAGTATTATGCCTTAAGATTTTCCAGTCCTTGTCATATTCACAACATCCAACCTCTTTCTCTCACATGCACTCTCTTATACAATCCTATATACAGTATCAAAGGGGGAAAGTAGAGCAGTGAAACAACAAATGCATCATATAATCCTTGTAGGCCAGTAGACCATACAGTGCTTGTGCTGGATTACCTCCAGTGGAAACATAGACTGTCCCCAGGACACACAGTCGAGTGGGCTAAACTCTAAGTCCCACTTGTATCCATTCCAGCCCTACATGGATTCAATATCACTACTCCAGTCACTGGCATATTACCTATGCCAGAATTACGCTGAGTAGCAATGTTACTGAATTCCCCCTGGTCTGTTGTGCTAGCACACAACACAACCACGCACAAGGGCACATGCATTTTTCAGATAAGAGCAAGGAAGCTGAATGTCCATGACATGAACTGAACAGGCAGGCACATCATGTTTAAGTTGAAAGGTTAAGTGTAAAGTGAACCCTCCATTCTGTCCTCACCCTGTTAGGCTTGGGCGATATTGATTTTCATTACCGGTTAAAACAAATATATACAGTGGGGAGAACAGGTATTTGATACACTGCCGATTGTGCAGGTTTTCCCTACTTACAAAGCATGTAGAGGTCTGTAATTTTTATCATAGGTACACTTCAACTGTGAGAGACGGAATGAATCTAAAACAAAAATCCAGAAAATCACATTGTATGAGTTTTAAGTAATTCATTTGCATTTTATTGCATGACATAAGTATTTGATACATCAGAAAAGCAGAACTTAAAATGTGGTACAGAAACTTTTGTTTGCAATTACAGAGATCATACATTTCCTGTAGTTCTTGACCAGGTTTGCACACACTGCAGTAGGGTTTTTGGCCCACTCCTCCATACAGACCTTCTCCAGATCCTTCAGGTTTCGGGGCTGTCGCTGGGCAATATGGACTTTCAGCTCCCTCCAAAGATTTTCTATTGGGTTCAGGTCTGGAGACTGGCTAGGCCACTCCAGAACCTTGAGATGCTTCTTACGGAGCCACTCCTTAGTTGCCCTGGCTGCGTGTTTCGGGTCGTTGTCATGCTGGAAGACCCAGCCACGACCCATCTTCAATGTTCTCTCTTCAGGTCATTGACCAGGTCCTGCCGAGTAGTTCTGGGATGATCCCTCACCTACCTCATGATCATTGATGCCCCACGAGGTGAGATCTTGCATGGAGCCCCAGACCGAGGGTGATTGACCGTCATCTTGAACTTCTTCCATTTTCTAATAATTGCGCCAACAGTTGTTGCCTTCTCACCAAGCTGCTTGCCTATTGTCCTGTAGCCCATCACAGCCTTGTGCAGGTCTACAATTGTATCCCTGATGTCCTTACACAGCTCTCTGGTCTTGGCCATTGTGGAGAGGTTGGAGTCTGTTTGATTGAGTGTGTGGACAGGTGTCTTTTATACAGGTAACAAGTTCAAACATGTGCAGTTAATACAGGTAATGAGTGGAGAACAGGAGGGCTTCTTAAAGAAAAACTAACAGGTCTGTGAGAGCCAGAATTCTTATTGGTTGGTAGGTGATCAAATACTTATGTCATGCAATAAAATGCAAATTAATTACTTAAAAATCATACAATGTGATTTTCTGGATTTTTGTTTTAGATGCATTCCGTCTATCACAGTTGAAGTGTACCTATGATAAAAAATTACAGACCTCTACATGCTTTGTAAGTAGGAAAGCCTGCAAAATCATCAGTGTATGAAATACTTGTTCTCCCCACTGTAAATACTGTATATCCGCACTGAGGGGGCTGCGGGGGTGCATGCTATCACTTAAGTAGAAATCAAAGATGTATCAAATACATTATTTCCAGCTCAGGGCTCCAGCAATGCATTTGGTTTGCTAACATGCTAGCTAAGTGGCTAGATGTCAAGATCAAGCTACTTGGTTACAGCAGAGAAATTCAATCCCCTTCTGGATCATAGATACCTGTTGCTTAAATTGTTTAGTGTGTCAATAAAACAACAAGGTTTTTTTAAATAGCTCCCCTTGTTTGCACTTCCGTTAATAACGTATACCCCCGGTATGGTACGGAAACGGAATGTAGGTATGAAAATCTGGATAACGCCCAACCCTACTGGCTGTAAAGTTGACGATCACAAATGGTGATGCATTTCAAATCCTCTGTTAAAAGACACTCACTTGTGCTCCCAGTGACGAACTATGACCTAACACGACGTCTGGCCAGCCCAGTTTGCATCTCCTGATGTGTTAGTGGACCATCATTAGACACAAGAGGGAACCGTATGAGTGTATTTGACGCTGACTTCTCTGCTCTTAATGAGAGGATTACACATGATTTTCCGGCACACAGCTCTGGTACCAAACATCCTGGGCCTGTGTAATGCATTGCTGGACTGCAGCCTGCCAAGAAACACATGAATAATGAGCACTGCTGACAGGGAAAGGCCATTTGTTACATCCAAAACAGGATTGTGCTTTCCAACAAAAACATTTGATTATTGTTTGCAGAGAGTCCCGCAGTCCCCAGACCTGAGTCTTGTATAAACAATCTGCCTTGAGTCGACTGGCTGGGGCTGACGCTAATGGTCCTGGTGGAGAAGGGGTGAGAGGGGAAGACAGATAGAGAGAGATGGAGAGAAAGAAGGGGAGGAGAAGGGAAAGCGAGAGGCAGGAGACGAGTAAAGAGATTTAACCCCTGACTGACAGAGATATAACCCCTCCACCAACATGGAGGACACTAGGAAGCGTGTCAAGGTGGGTTAATTCACTCAGGGAACCAATACGTTCATCACCTCTGTCACCCACACAAAAGTCTTTGTGTTGACATGAGCAGAGAGCCTCCCTGCACAGATGGCCTTCCATGGAAATCACGTTAAGACTCCTCCTCAACCGTGTAAACTGCTGTTGGCAGTGGCTGCAGGGCCGCCAAGCCACCCACTTTCACAGACATACATGAGCAATGGCATCTCTCTTATCAACTTTGATTGGATTAGAATTCTAAAAAAGGGTGGGTGTGGTTAGGGGATAAGGATGTGGAGGAAAAGGAGGAAAGGGAGGAAGAGTTGGAGGACGGGGAGGAGAGGAAGGAGGAGGTACCTGTCTGAGCATCATGACAGGAGGGCCCGCTACGTTACACTCTGCATCAACAAAGCAGGCCTGCTCTCTTTCTACTGCTTCTCCCCCTGATTGTCACCAAGAGTGATGGTTAAAAAATGAAACATCTCATTCCAACACACGAATGCTCAAAACTAACAGGCTTCTGAAATGTAAAAACAAGATATTGTGCATTGTAAAATAGTGCCCACAATGATTTTAATTGCACGTAATAAACGCAGCAAAAAAAGAAACATCCCTTTTTCAGGACCCTGTCTTTCAAAGACAATTCACAAAAATCCAAGTAACTTCACAGATCTTCACTGTAAAGGGTTTAAACAATGTTTCCCATGCTTGTTCAATGAACCATGAACTATTTATGAACATGCACGTGTGGAACGGTCATTAAGACACTAACAGCTTACAGACGGTAGGCAATTAAGGTCGCAGTTATGAAAACTTAGGACACTAAAGTGGCCTTTCTACTGACTCTGAAAAACACCAACAACAACAAAAAAATGCACAGGGTCCCTGCTCATCTGAGTGAACGTGCCTCTTAGGCATGCTGCAAGGAGACATGGGAACTGCAGATGTGGCCAGGGCAATATATTGTAATGTCTGTACTATGAGATGCCTAAGACAGCGCTACAAGGAGACAGGACAGACAGCTGATCATCCTAGCACGTGTAACAACACCTGCACAGGTTCGGAACACCCGAACATCACACCTGTGGGACAGGTACAGGATGGCAACAACAACTGCCCAGGAACACACAATCCCACCATCAGTGCTCAGACTGTCCGCAATAGGCTGAGAGAGGCTGGACTGAGGGCTTGTAGGCCTGTTGTAAGGCAGGTCCTCACCAGACATCACCGGCAACAATGTCGTCTATGGACACAAACCCACCGTCGCTGGAACAGACAGGACTGGCAAAAAGTGCTCTTCACTGACAAGTCAGGTTTTGCCTCACCAGGGGTGATGGTCGGATTTGTGTTTATCGTTGAAGGAATAAGCGTTACACCAAGGCCTGTACTCTGGAGCGGGATCGATTTGGAGGTGGAGGGTCCGTCATGGTCTGGGGCGGTGTGTCACAGCGTCATCGGACTGAGCATGTTGTCATTACAGGCAATCTCAATGCTGTGCGTTACAGGGAAGACATCCTCCTCCCTCATGTGGTACCCTTACTGCAGGCTCATCCTGACATGACCCTCCAGCATGACAATGCCACCAGCCATACTGTTCGTTCTGTGTGTGATTTCTTGCAAGACAGGAATGTCAGTGTTCTGCCATGGCCAGCGAAGAGCCCGGATCTCAATCCCATTGAGCATGTCTGGAATCTGTTGGATCAGAGAGTGAGGGCTAGGGCCATTCCCCCCAGAAATGTCCTAGAACGTGCAAGTGCCTTGGTGGAAGAGTGGGGCAACATCTCACAGCAAGAACTGGCAAATCTGGTGCAGTCCATGAGGAGGAGATGCACTGCAGTACTTAATGCAGCTGGTGGCCACACCAGATACTGACTGTTAATTTTGATTTTGTTCCCGCCCTTTGTTCAGGGACACATTATTCCATTGCTGTTAGTCACATGTCTGTGGAACTTGTTCAGTTTATGTCTCAGTTGTTGAATCTTGTTATGTTCATACAAATATTTACACATGTAAAGTTTGCTGAAAATAAACGCAGTTGACAGTGAGAGGACGTTTCTTTTTTTGCTGAGTTTATATCCTTCACACTCTGGGCTAATTGGAATATGCAAAAATCAACAACACCCAAACGAATGCAAAAAAAACGAAATAGAGATTCCCTAATATAGTCCTTTCTCTTGAAATTCTATGAATGAGCTGGGAACACTCATGCACCATTCATCCACTCTACAAGTGGCTTCTTGGCAAATCAAACCTGGTGCCATCAGAGAAAGGCCTGGATCTTGTTTAAAACTGATTACAGAGCACTAAAAGAAGAAGAGGAAGAACCTGTTGAATCAGGTTTTAACTGGGCACGAGCAGTAGTTTATATCTGGTAGAGCTCCCAGACAACACTATCATTAAAGAACTATCACTAAGAGAGACAATCAACTCTGCACCAACCAGCTCCGTAACATGTAGCCTTAAAATAAAACGACACGTCATTCTAGTTCTGGCTCTGAAAAGGGGCGGTGAGGTTAATGTCTACAGCCCTAAGGGTTCAAATATAGCTCAGTGATTATATTCTGCAATGTATTATTAATATTAAATCACATGTTCTTTTTGGTTTGATTTCTCTACCTACAGTGCACATTGTCTGAAAACAAAATACATGTCGACAGATCAATGCCAAAGGATTAAAACCATTCATTAACACAACCTGATCACTGTAATGCAACAGGCAATCTGAAAATCCAGATTCCTCAATAAGGATTTACACTGCCTCTGTATTCTCCAGCAGTATGATACATTCTTTGTTACCCTGGAGGAGCCAAGAAAAACTATTATAACATAGTATGTTGAATAATACATGCTGAGTTAATCAAATCACAGCGTGCTTTTGAATGAACATTGCAACCACCCTCTCAGAGTAAAACCCAGAGGAAAGCTTCCCCGTTCTGGTCTTAAACTCTCTGGCAGGGAGGTCGGATGCTCCGCCCTTTCACCACCCTCCCTCCTCTGCGTCCCTCCATCACACACACAGAGGAGGGACTGAGGTTAGAGATGGAGTTGGATCTGGGGTTAGAGCTAGAGCTTGGGCTATAGCTGGGGAAACAGAGGCGGACTGTCATCCTTCTCCTGGAAGCCCCACTGCATGCATAGCTTCCTGCACTAAATTACAGCCAATGCACAATAGTAGCTGAATTCACTAATAAGCAATGATTTCCTTTACAGAACCTCCATATTTTCTCTAGTTTTGGACTGCTCTCACTACTAACCTAACACGTATAGGATACATAAGAGCTTTTCTTTATCACGGTTAGGGATTAGGGATGCACAATATATCAGTGAACATATTGGAATCGGCCCAATGTCTAGTTTAAAGCCGATGTGCAAAACCGATGTCAAAGCTGACATGCATAACTATATAACACAGATAGATAAGAACATCTTTGCATATAACAAAGGTACATGACATAATGAGGCTACGTAAAATTTTGCACAACACGTGCAACACAACATTCCTAACCTAGCCCTCCAATGTCTGCTGTGAGCAGTCATTTGAAAGAGTAAGGTATTTTCAACGAGACAACTCAAACGCAAAATACATTGACGCCAAGATAATGGAATTCATTGCCTTTGACAATCAACCTTTCTCTGTCGTGGGTGATGTTGGCTTTCGCCGACTGGTCGAGCACCGGTACACTTTAAACATTTTTGGTACTATTTTTCAGATGTTGCCCTACCGGAGTTACACAGTAATACACTGCTATTAGCGTCACGTAGGACCATGCCTCAGGACTACCTGGCCTGATGACTCCTTGCTGTCTGTCCCCAGATCACCTGGCCGTGCTGCTGCTCCAGTTTCAAATGTTTTGCCTGCGGCTATGGAACCCTGACCTGTTCACCGGACGTGCTACCTGTCCCAGACCTGCTGGTTTCAACTCTCTAGAGACAGTGAGAGCGGTAGAGATAATCTGTCCTAGATTGCTAATATATGCATATTATTATTACTATTGGATAGAAAACACTCTGAAGTTCGGCTTTGAAAAGCCAACTGACATTTACTCCTGAGCTGCTGACCTGTTGCACCCTCGACAACCACTGTGATTATTATTATTATTTGACCCTGCTGGTCATCTATAAACGTTTGAACATCTTGGCCATGTTCTGTTATGACCTCCACCCGGCACAGTCAGAAGAGGACTGGCCACCCCTCATAGCCTGGTTCCTCTCTAGGTTTCTTCCTAGGTTCTGGCCATTCTAGGGAGTTTTTCATAGCCACGTGCATCTCCACCTGGATTGCTTGCTGTTTGGGGTTTTAGGCTGGGTTTCTGTACAGCACTTTGAGATATGAGCTGATGTAAGAAGGGCTTTATAAATATATTTGATTTGATACAAGGACCGTTACTTTGATGCAGACAAGAAATGTTACATACACAGCTGGACAAGATGGAAACGGACACAGTGACAGTGTGCACCAAGGAAGAGAGGCCACGGACAGCTGTGGGTCCTTTACCGTCCAGGATCTCCTCCCGTGAAACTTTACTGCTTGACATGTCCCTGTAGAAAACATAGAAATAAAGAAACTAGAATGCCCACCCGAGTCACATCCTGGCCTAACCAAAATAGAGAATAAAAGCCTCTCTATGGCCAGGGCGTGACAGTAATCTCCAGCCTGCCTCCAGGGTCCTTTACCGTCCAGGATCTTCTCCCATGAAACTTCACTGCTTGACATGTATGATGAAATCCTAGTTGAGAATGAAACGACTGAACAAATGAACAACGAAACAGCACAGCAAGTGAAAGAAATAGGTTTTGATTATGTTTTACTGGTAATGGGGACATACGTAAATGGCGACAAAATAACTTTTTGGTCCGTGTTTGTGTTTCCGTGTGTCCGTGTGTGTGTGTGTGTGTGTGTGTGTGTGTGTGTGTGTGTGTGTGTGTGTGTGTGTGTGTGTGTGTGTGTGTGTGTGTGTGTGTGTGTGTGTGTGTGTGTGTGTGTAACCTTTATTTAACTAGGCAAGTCAGTTAAGAACAAATTCTTATTTACAATGGTGGCCTAGCCCGGCAAAACCCGGACGACGCTGGGCCAATTGTGCGCTGATGGGAATCCCAATCACGGCCAGATGTGATACAGCCTGCATTCGAACCAGGCACTGTAGTGACGCCTCTTGCACTGAGATGCAGTGCCTTAGACCGCTGTGCCCATATGTGTGTGTTAACTATTTAACTGTACTAGAAGGCTTAAAATGCCGCTAAAACTTTTAATAATCGGTTATCGGTATCGTTTTTTTTTTTTGTCAAGAAAAATATTGGATATCGGTATCGGCCAAAAATGTCACATCAGTGCATCACTGGTAGGAATGCTTGCTTGAACATTAACCTGTTCAATTAGACCTGCTGTTTCTACCCTCCTTCCTCCTCACTCTATGAGCCTGACTGACTCTTCAGTCTTCAGCCAGCTGTACACTGGCTTTGACACACGTTCAAGGGTGAGAAAAGCATACCACTCACCACAACATCTGACCTTGCATGCCCCCGCCCTTAAAATGAACACATATGTTTCCTTATGGCCACAGGCCACAGGCCAGACAATCATGTCTGCCTGACAACCGAGCAAAAGCCCTTAACCGTTTGGCACTGATGAAATCCTAATACAAAACAGAGTGACAGGCAATGCCTTTCTCAGAGGTGAGATTTCCACCCCACTTTTTAAGTTGAGAATATTTCACTTTTACATGAGGAAGACAGGTGGAGGAAGAAAGGGCTGTTTGAAGGAGAGTGGAACTGCTGTTTTCACTGAACAGACTTGGGACAGAAGCAGAGCAAGATGGCAGCCAACATGCTGTTTTAAAGTGCAGATCCTTCTGTTCTGAGAGTGGGCCATTGAGAAGTGCCCTCCAGCAAGACAACATGAGTGGGACACCAGAAGAGTTGTATACACTCCTTTTGTCGGTTGAAGGATTAGATGTTGTGATTCTCTAGAACTAACCACAATTGGGCACTGAAAACTTCCAAACCCCTATCTTCCTTTTTTCCATTTACCTTGAGTGTCATTCACTTTCTGAAGACGAGCAGATGAGATTACAATGAGTGCCGGTTAGAGGGTATGTCGTACTAGCCTGGCTGACGCGACTCCCATGACTCACAATGCAAGGAGAGCAGTGACACACTGGTCTGGAGAAGATGCCATTGTAAATGCAGTATTCGCTCAGATATTTAGGCATTGACTGGTTCTCTATAACGTTGACTGTGCGTCTGGGTGTTTGAGTGAGAAAGACACAGAAGAGAACCAACCAGTTAAAGCACAGCCCCCTTCATTATCAACGCATCGGGCCGACAACATCAAAACAGCCTTTCCAGACCCTGAAGTCAGGAGGAATTCAAGTTAGGTGTTAGCCAGACTAACGTAGTACTTTCCCAACTAAACATTATTCCAACTAAGTTCCAACCTAGATTTATCCCATTTTCTGAGAACATTCCTTGTGAAAACATTCCAAGATTTCCAGTGGGACGTTCCATGAAAATGTAATTAATGGTAAGAAATTAACACAATGCATTCCTTTGTCATTGTCAGAACATCCTTGGTTGACTAAAAGAGATCAATGATGTTTGTCACGAACGTCGTCAGGGAAATGACTGGACCAGGGTGCAACGTGGTGAGCGTACATTTCTCTTTATTATAAATGTTGCCAACAAAACAACAAACAACAAACAACAAACAACAAACAACAAACAACAAACAACAAAGGTGAAGCTTACTAGGGCTATACAGGCCACTAACACAGACAACTACCTACAACTAAGGTGGAAAAACAGGCTGCCTAAGTATGATTCCCAATCAGAGACAACGATAGACAGCTGTCCCTGATTGAGAACCATACCATACCAAAACATAGAAACAGAAAATATAGAAATAAAGAAACTAGAATGCCCACCCTAGTCACCAAAATAGAGAATAAAAGCCTCTCTATGGCCAGGGCGTGACAATGTTATCATACAGCCAAAAGACAACCTGATCAAAAGCATCCTTATGTTCAGGATTTTTTTTTAACTGGGTTACTGACTATTTTAAACTTGCAAGACTAGACTTTTTGACAGTCTTGTAATCATGACTGGTATTACAAACCTCATAATGATCTCATGTCTTAAAGTGTCACATGTTGCTTAATAAATCAGGCCTAGTCTCATTGAACTATGGATGCTGATGAAGATTCTAGGTTGTACAGCAGCCTAATGCATGCATGAACAACATACACATCACTTCAATAAAATCCGAAGAGTTTTCAGCCAAATTGCTTTGGCATCAAACAAACAATTAGGAACATGATTGATTAACTACGTTGAACGTAGAAATATATACCTTGTATTGTGAAAGCTGTAGTCATAGCTGTAGCTGAATAACAGAAACCATTAGACTACTTCATACCAGGCACATTTCTACCTTGACACTGTTGTGTCCATACTGTATGTAGCAAGTTACTACAGTACTGTACAGACACACACACAGACACACACACACACACACACACACACACACACACACAAAAGACACTTCACATAACTGACAAATCTAATTTAAGCCATACGAGGCTGTTTTATTAAATAGGCAATAGACCGATTAATCAGCATGGTTGATTAACTAGGGCCGATTTCAAGTTTTCATAACAATCGGTAATCTGCATTTTGGACGCCGATTACATTGCATTCCATGAGGAAACGGCGTGGCAGGCTGACCACCTGTTACGCGAGTGCAGCAAGGAGCTACGGTAAGTTAAGCTAAGGTAACTTAAAGGTAAGTTGCTAGCTAGCATTAAAACCAGTTAAGCATAAGGGGGTGCTATTCAAATTTTGGGATGAAAAACGTTCCCGTTTTAAACAAGATATTTTGTCACGAAAAGATGCTCGACTATGCATATAATTGACAGCTTTGGATAGAAAACACTCTGACGTTTCCAAAACTGCAAAGATATTGTCTGTGAGTGCCACAGAACTGATGTTACAGGCGAAACCCAGATAAAAATCCAACCAGGAAGTGCCACATTTTTTGAAAACGCCTCATTACAAAGATTCCTTATATGGCTGTGAATGAGCTACAAATGAGCTTACGTTTTCCACATATTCCCCAAGGTGTCTACAGCATTGTGACGTCTTTTTACGCATTTCCATTGAAGAATAGCCGCAAGGGACCATATATAGCAAGTGGTCACATGGTGTCTCCCGCAGAAAATCTTGCGTAAAATACTGAGGTAGCCATTTTTCCAATCGCTTCTTATGAGAAACCAATTGCCTCGACGGATATATTATCGAATATATATGTTAAAAACACATTAAGGATGGATCCTAAACAACGTTTGCCGTGTTTCTGTCGATATTATGGAGTTAAGTTTGAAAACAGTTGTAGTGGTAGCATTTTCTGGTGGATTTCTCAGCCAAGCCTGATGAAGAAACGGGAGCTATTTCGCCTACAAAAATTATCTTTTTAGAAAAAAGGAACATTTGCTATCTAACTGGGAGTCTCCTGAGTGAAAGCATCCAAAGTTCTTCAAAGGTAAATGATTTAATTTGGTTGCTTTTCTTATTTTCGTGAAAATGTTGCCTGCTGCCAGCATAGCATTATGCCATGATAAACTTACACAAATACTTGTCTAGCGTTGGCTGCGTTGGCTGTAACGCATATTTTGAAAATCTGAGATGACAGTGTTGTTAACAAAAGGCTAAGCTTGTGTTTGAATATATTTATTTCATTTCATTTGCGATTTTCATGAATAGGAAAAGTTTCTCGGGGTATTTATGTCCGCTGCGTTATGCTAATTCGTTTGAGGCTATGATTACGATCCCGGATCAGGGATTGCTAGTTTCAAGAGGTTGAACTTATCAATCTTCACATAATCACTAGTTAACTACAAATGGTTGATGATATTACTAGGTTAACTAGCTTGTCCTCCATTGCATATAATCAATTAAGTGCCTGTTAATGTATCATTGAATCACAGCCTACTTCGCCAAATGGGTGATGATTTAACAAAAGCACACTAGTTGCAAAAAATGTACCTAACCATAAACATCAATGCCTTTCTTAAAATCAATACACAGAAGTATATATTTTTTAAACATGCATATTCAGTTAAAAATAATTCCTAGTATAACTACAACCAAAAACTTCATAACTGGGAATATTGAAGAACTGGGAATTTTGAACCACCAGCTTTCATATGTTCTGAGCAAGGAACTTCAACGTTAGCTTTTTTACATGGCACATATTGCACTTTTACTTTCTTCTCCAACACTGTGTTTTTGTATTATTTCAACCAAATTGAGCATGTTTCATTATTTATTTTAGATTAAATAGATGTTATTTAGGTATTATGTTAAATTAAAATAAAAGTGTTCATTCAGTATTGTTGTAATTGTCATTATTACAAATATATATATATAAAAAAAAGCTAATACCGATTAATCGCAGTCTCAAAAACCATCAGGCGCTATGATGAAACTGTCTCTCATGAGGACCGCCTCAGGAAAGGAAGACCCAGTTACCTCTGCTGCAGAGGATAATCACACTGTCTGATTTATTTAAAATTCAAGGCACACACATGGCTACCACGGCATTCTTGCAGCAATACGCCATCTCATCTGGTTTGCACTTAGTGGGACATTTTCAACAGGACAATGACCCAACAAACACCAGAGGTCGACCAATGATGATTTTTCAATGCTGATACCGATTATTGGAGGACCAAAAAAAAGACGATAACGTATATGTATTATATATATATATATATATATGAATGAAGAATGAACACTTATTTGAACTTAATACATAAATAATATCTATTTAGTCTCAAATAAATAATGAAGCATGCTCAATTTGGTTTAAATAATGCAAAAACACAGTGTTGGAGAAGAAAGTAAAAGTGCAATATGTGCCATGTAAAAAAGCAAATGTTTAAAGCTAAATAGGACAAATTAACGTTCGCTAGCATGTGCAAGCTAACTAGCTAAATTGCCATACATGTTTAATGATTTTCGACCTGTCCCCAAATTAATGTAATTGGTTCAGAGTTTGTTTTGATTTTTTTGTTTTGATTTTAAACTGCGGGTCATGCTCGCGTTTGGTGAGGGGAGGGCAAAATAAATGTATGCACGATAGCGCACGATGGCGCACGAGCGCAGCCGGTTTGGGTTCCGTGTCAGACCTAGCCAATGCGAGTGCTCTGTAAATAGTACAATGATGTGTCTCTAGGTCCCAGAGTTATGCCGTATTTATACAACACTAAAACCAGTTGTTTCCTGTTTGTATGATATCCTTTACTTTGTCTCTTTCTTGTCATTGGACCAATAACTCAACACGTAAGGCTATTCTTACTGTATCTCCAAAAGGAATGATGGATTGTGAGTGTAACCGGGTACCAACCACAAAGATAACTCACTACTTCCACGTCAGCTCTCGTTATCTGCAGATGAAAAAGTTATTAGGTCCACATGAATAATAACATTCTACACATTTAACCATATCATATGACTTTTTCATTTCATTTAACGTTCTCCGTTGAATCTCTGCATTGATTTCACAGCCACAGCAGGTCTCCTGAGATTCTCGATGGATTTTCCAGCTGCCCTCGCAAATGGTCCACTGTGATTACTATCTGGAACGTAGAGCCGGAGGAAGGTATGGAAAATGGTCATCGCGCCTCAAATCCCTATATTGTGCTCCTGTTTCGGTGAGCTGTGTTACCTCATGGCAACAACGATCGCAGACATGGTTTCATCGAGCCCAGTGGACACATATTGCTCCGTTTTTGGCTTCTCTCAAAACGTGGGCGTGAGTTTTAGGGGTAGTGTTTCCTGCTGAAAATTCTTTACAGGGTAGGAATTAGGGTAAAATAGCAATGAATGGAGGGTTGGAACAAGTGCAAGACATGAATTTAATGCCTGAGTGAGAGTTATTACAACTGCACATCTGACAGATCCCGCTGTCTATCGGCCCCATGCTGAATCTGCTTACTGAGAGATGATTATGCAAATGAATGTGCTTACTCTGTTGAATAGAATGTTTATCATACGAGTTATTAAAAGAAAAATTGTAATAAAAGAAAAATTGTAATAAGCCCTCATTAATGTTCCTCCATATAATGTTGCTAGGGGGTTAAATCTTTGCTAAGCTTGTGCTATTGATTAGGGCTCTACGCAGATTGATGAGGGAGCTCCATATGGGGTTGTCTGGAGAAGTCTGAGAATTCTAAAGGAGATGATTACCTCGGCCTCAACCCACAACAATGACTCCATTTCTGATAATGACAGTTTTCCTACATGGAAGAAAAACTCAAACCTGGAAACCTCTCCCAAGCCTTAAATACTTAAAAAGCAAAACTGCCATAAAGTCTATCACCTGCCACCCCTACATAATCTGAAAATCCACGTGTGCTTACCAGGGCCAAGCATGTGCAGAAAAGTACCCCCTCTGGCCCAGGCAGTCCTGAGTAATTGGACTACAGCCGATTAACTGCAAAGAAGAAGTGCCGTTACCCTTCTGTTGTGATGACCTGTCACGTTCGCCGTATGAATCGGACCAAGGTGCAGCATGGTATGCGTACATTCTTTATTATTATAAGAACAAACACTCAACAAAATAACAAACCGAACCATGCCGCTAATATGAATAGTGCAGACAGGCAACTAAACATAGAACAAGAACCCACAAACACCAAAGGGAAATGGCTACCTAAATATGATCCCCAATCAGAGACAACGATAAACAGCTGCCTCTGATTGGGAACCATATCAGGCCACCATAAACATACAAATGCCTAGACCCATTAAAACCCTAGACATAAAAAAAAACATAGACAATACAAAAACTAGCGTATCCACCCTAATCACACCCTGACCTAACCAAAATATAAAGAAAACAGAGATATCTTAGGTCAGGGCGTGACATGACCCCTGCCTTTGAGATTTGTTATCTATTAACCCTCCATTTTAGCACTTTATTTGTATTAGCATTCCAGGTGATCAAATGGCCCCTACTTCTTTAACCGTTTCCAGCACAACACGCCTCTGTGGCCACATCTAACACTGTGTAATTTCAGCCCAGAGCTAGGTTTATACCCTTGTTGTTACAGTACATTTCACCAATCTGACTGTCTGAACTGTAGAGCCCTTTGAGGGTCTGAGGTTATACAATTGATTTACACTGTATCTGAATTAATCTGGGAACAACAAAAGATTAGCTCCTGCTCTCTGAATGCAGTCAAGTCACAGCCATGGGCCAAATCAGTTCATTATCTCTGTTAATTCCCTCAGCACTAGGCTAATGCAATAAGATGCCAACAAATACCTCCCGTATCACTCTTCATACAGGTTTTTTAATAACGTTCTCTCTTTTATGACATTTAAATGTCATGTCCTCAGATTAGCCATCTGAATGTATAATTGTAACACAGGCATTTGATTCATAAAAATCTACAATTATTGCATGCATCATATGGGGTAGTTATTATGTGTGGCTCATATGTAAATATTGTGCAAAAGGTAGAGTCGTTGAGTCGTCGCAATAGACCTATAGACTAAAGTACTGATCACACGAGAAGGCAAAGACCCACAGTACCTCTGTTCTACTGTACCATGTCACGTTGGTGCTCAACCGCCCTGTCCAATAACTAAAGACAAGCATAATCTGTTAGAGGACACCAGGTCCTCCCCAGCTCACACTAATCAGATAAAACATGTCTGCTCGCTGGAAATCACGTCAGGGTGCTCTGTCTATATCAGAGAGTGAGACAGATAGGTCCGGCTGGGCAGGAGCAGAGAAGGTCCGTTGTCTGTTTTGTGCTACTACCATGTTGTGTTGCTATCATGTGGTGTTATGTTGTATTGCTACCATGCTGTGTTGTCATGTGTTACTGCCATGCTATGTTGTTGTCTTAGGTCTCTCTTTATGTAGTGTTGTGTTGTCTCTCTTGTCCTGATGGGTGTTTTGTGATATATTTTTATTTTATGCTATATTTTTATTTTATGTATTTATATTTATAATCCCAGCTCCCAACCCCACAGGAGGCATTTTGCCTTTTGGTAGGCCTCATTGTAAATAAGTATTTGTTCTTAACTGACTTGACTAGTTAAATAAAGGTTACATTTTAAAATTGTAAAAATAAAAGTCTGTGCGTCTGCATATTGTCGCGGAGCAAAGCAGAACAGAGCAGCCCACCGTGGCTAGCCAGCCAGCGAGAGCAAGGGCAGGGGGAGAAAAACAATGAACCATGCTGGGCCCATTACTACCGACGGAGGCTGAAATCGGCCAGATCTGCTGCAGCTTACATGAAGGCTGGGGAGCCCAGTCCCCACTAAGGAGTGAGCCGTCAAGCTGCTGATATCACAACCACTGGAGAGAAAGAGGGGACCGAGAAAGAGAGGGAGGGAGAGAGAAAAGCAGAGATATAGAGAAACTAAAGGCAGATGTAACCTGGGTCCAGAGGAGCTGATAGATGGGATGTGGAGCTCAGCAGAGGCAACCGTTCAGGTGGAAAAGGCTTCCCTTTGTGATGCAGATGACAACGCAATCAGCCCCTCTTTGTCTCCGCCGATGGGCTCTGCTCCCGGGGACATTGAGAGCCAGACACTAATCCGCTGGGTTTGTGTTCTGTGGGCCTGTTCAGAGAGGCAGTGGCACAGTACCTGGGGTTGTATGGAGGGAGGCTGTGAGACCAGGTCTGACCTCTATCAGGGTATCCTGGCTTGATGCTGGCTGCATTTACCCTCTGAGCTCAATTCAAGTTCTAGAAGACTTATGCTTTCAAATATTCTAAAAGATGCAGGCAACAATGAGGGTGCTCATCAGCTTGAGTTATTAATCTAGCATGTGACATGCTGAAGGTTTGCAATTTGTCAATCAAGATTTGTGATTGAGATATTTAAGCTATGTATTACACTGTCCTGAATCTAGGTTAATGAACAATTGGTATAACAAGGTTCTACCTGTAAACGTACATATTAGGTTGCTTTTGCAGTTTAAATTGAATCTAGAATCTTTACAGACAGTTCAAAATGTTGATGTTTTTTCCGATCAGCAAAAAATAACAAGATATAACCCACAGGTATGACGTAATGGCCAGAAACTGTGCTAATGAAATTATACAGTTACTCTCATTGAATAAACTACTCACCCCTGTGTAACTTCATTAGATAAACTAATTAATGTTGAGCAGTATGAAGCTTGGATGATTTCACATTACCATGTGGAATATAATGATATTATCTCAGAAATTATGCAATCAATCTGACTCATGTTCAATACAAGCCCTAACTGTGTCATTAATGTTTGGTTGAAAAAACTCTAACAGGGGCTTTAGTCATAGTAGCTAGTTTCGCTCACTTTCAGACCAAACAGGCTAAAACAATGTGGTTGAACAACACACCTATACTTTAACGACTGCTAGAAAAACAAAACCCAAGACCCATAACATAAGTGATCCTGAGTGAAGAACACATGTTTATGTAACACACAGGTTCTCAATTGTCCCCATTCCACAGTAGTTGTAGTGTTAACAAATCTTTTTGGTTCTGAAATTTGAGTCTACATTTAGAACTATTCCATTGAGAAACGTATAGTATTTTCCGAACAGAGCTTATTTTATACACAGTTGACCGTCCCGAGGCCAGCTATTAAAAAAAGTATATTGGGAATAGACTGGGTGCCTTTTCAAAATAAATTTGTCCATCTAAACATGGTTTTGTGTTAATTTAAGGAATATCAAATTATTACTAGACTGAAATGAATAACTAGTGGAATTGAAAGTGGTTTTGTTACCAAAGGGGGCAGACTCTTACCGACTGGCTCTTAATGAACAAATGTTGTAGTGAACATGGTTGGAGATTGAGGCACTGATACAAGCCCGTAACAAAAGATGGCAGCTCAAAATGCAGCCACAATGATGTCATGCCATGCAGAGAGAACACATTTTTGTAAAACTAGCATCCCCTCTTGCCATCGGCCAAAATCTCTGAGCCCTCGGATACCCTTGCATTAAACTAATCCTCAAGGTAGCCCATGGATGTCCCCGAAATGTGACACCCACTCTCAAATGAAACAACTGGTACCAGCACTAATTTAAATTCTGCATGCAAAGTGACAATGGCTGGGCCATGGGCAGCATGGATTAGGTCTTGAATAGAGGCGGATTCTTTGTGAAAGCCTACTGTGGTGGTTGGCGTGCATACAAGCTCCCTACATCTGCTCATTGGGTAGACTGAGAAAACACAGGATTGTGTATGGTCACTCATTTTACCTTGATTTAATCCCGTTTCAGAGCCCCCTGTCACTACCTTTTGTTACTATTCCAAAAACGATAATGCTTCCATGTTAGGCGAACACTTCTAGTACCCACACAAGTACAGTTGAAATGGGCCAATTGAATTTACATTTGAAAGAAAGTTTACACATATTTGGCAAACTCAAAATACACATTTTCATAACGCTTTTCAAACGACACACAACACAATAAGACATGTTAAGATATAACAGAACACGATAGTATTAAATACTGAAAGCACTTTGTTTTCTCTCAGTTTTCCGCTGTAGCCTATAGGAGGAGGCAACTGCATTATGGCCAACAAACCTCCGCCACTGCCTTTCTTACCTGTACACTCTAAGATATCGCTCTTCACTTGATGCTAATAAAAAGCCACTCCCTTCCTTAAATATTTCATCTGGATCCCATGTTATTTTACAGCATCTCATCCATGGAGTCATCTCTACTAATATGAGTTATCTAAATATGCAAATTATTGAGGCACGAGTTATACTGCATACTGTTTACATTTTGTGTGATTTTTAAATTTCGATAAAAATCATGATTTCACATTGCCTTAAATGGCTTCACCCTGCCTCAACGTGGATGCCATGTGTCCTAGTTTGTCTACCTCTGGTGATGGTCATGACCAGATCACAATGTGGCTTTTGCACATATACATATAGCCAGAAACATGCTATCTCACTGAATGTAGCATAATACAGTAACGGGATGTGTTTCAGAAGGTAGTTGGGGTCTTGTACTACTGACTGCAGAGGTGAAATTCGTAGTAAACGATTGTTGTTGTTAGCAAGTGTACTCTGGCTGTATTTCCAAGAATACCTAGTAAATTATGTTCTGTGTGCTAATCCCACTGAAGGTTAATGGTTTTGTTATCGTTACAGTAGCTGCCTTAGGTTACTCCTAAGGGTATTCAAAAGCAAGGCGTTTTTCCTGTTAAATGTCTGTTACATTTATCATAAATCCACAAACAAGCTAGTCAATAAACCGTGTTCAAACTTTGGTTACCTTATTTTACAGTCCATTACTTACCCAGTAATTACCCAGTCCAGAGATAGCAGAAGGGTAATAAGATACAGAATCAGATATGGAGAACCAAAGGTCTAGTACCACCATAAGCGTTGTGTTTACTAATTAAATCAATGATTGACTTCATTTTATAATACTCTCCCTTAAATGGCGTTAAGAGTGAATGGGCTTGCAACTACTTCCATGGTAATACTTTTTGGCAGCTCTGGTAAGATTTATTGCTGCGGATGATGATGATGCTCTCCATAGATACACCTGGCATGAGGTAGGTAAACAAAATGAGAGGATATATAGACAGGCATGCCTGGCCCAGATGGAACAACAGGAATTGTCTTACTGAGCACCTCGATTCCATTCATCAAAACTCACCTGCTAAAATTGACCATAGGTCTACCAAGAAGATTTCATATCAACAGGGGCTTGCATACAATCCGCAGTGTTTTAGCCCAACAACATCCCTGCCTTGGTTTGAAAGATAACTAGCTACATCACTCTCAAAATGTGATCACTCTGAAAACCATATACAGAGCTATGGATGTTAGAGCTGTAGCTGAAGGAATAGCATCTGTCATTAAGACAAAGTTCACCTGCTATGTCCAAAAAACATTCAAAAAGATACAATATGAAACAATGTATGTTGTCCAAGTACATTAAAAGATATGTAGGGCTAAATAATTATCCTAAGATTAATAGGAAAGTATTGCTATTTGTATTCTCTTCAATTGCTAAGCTATACAGTTACATACATAATTATAAGTTATACATCAAAACACACAACAACAACAAAAATTATATCACGATGCAATTAGCAACATTAGCCTTGATCTAAGATATGTGCCAGAAGGACTATGGGAATATTATGCCGTGTTTCTATATAAAACCCGAAAGAAGAACCTTTGCCAAAGCAACCATGTTCTGATGCCATGACATCAGAGTCGTCAATACGATTTACTTTGATGTTCCTCGCTGTGGTGTGTTGTTTTTTTGGATTAAGGCTACAGTGACCTCTTTTCAACAACAAAAAATTCATACTCTACTCCTGCGACTTCATTGGATGATCGGCTAGGGTGATACGAAGGGTAAGATGGGGGGCTGTGACGGGTTGGGGAAGAGACCAACCAGTCATGTTACTGAAATACAATAAATATAATAATAGTGTTGCTGGCTAATGTTGCTTGAGAAAAAAATGGGTTCGGAAATCAATACTTTTATCGTCAGTCAAGTTCAATAGTAAGTAATTACTTCTCAATTACGTAAACAAAAACATGAAAAGGGTAACACTATTAGCTTAATTGCCTCTCCAGAAACAAAACAGCCTTTTCTTCCATGCAGCCATTATTGTCTGAAAGGGTAAATATATTATTTGTTTTACATTGAAAATGACCAAGTAATACATTTCTTCTCAAAGAGAATAGTCAAATAAATGGCTTCATCAAGAACATATATTGTTTGTGACACAAATAGAAAATAAAACTCTTGATTGAATAGGCCTATTAAATGACAGCATATTATGTGTATTAGCCTGCCAGACATAGCCATATTGCACAAAACAAAACATTTCCATTGATAGCTTCCCACTGACTAAAAGTAAAATAAATGCCTGTTTTTCATGGCTGTCAGTGTCTCTTCATATATTTTGCAGTCTCATACGTCATCTAGCCACGTTTGCATTCCAGAAAGAGAAAATAGCATGCCACTCTATTCAACGCAATTGGTAGAAAAACATTGGTCTGTTATTATTTGTCATCCTTTTTTTTTATGCAAAAAAAATAAAAACTTGATTCATTCAGCAATGTTAAAGCAGCTTCTACCCTACTGTCTGGGGTTCCATCTCACTCATGACCTTAGGGCCGAACACTGCTGCGCTAAGAGAGAACAACTTAATTCTATCACTAAACTTCTAAAGGTGAACAGCCATAAGCTTTTCCCATTCAAGCTGTATTCTTAATTTAAAGTGAAAATGTAAATGAACAACTTTAATGAGTTAACACGAACCGGAAGATGTAGCTATTCGAAAAGTCTGGCCTTAGCTGATTTACCTCAAGTAGAATGTTGAAAACAATCCTCACTGTATTAAAATTTGCTTATTTAGTAAACAAAATAACAATAATTTAACTCCAGTAATTTGAATAATAAGAATAATTAATGGTAACAATATAGTAAATATAGCAGATCAAGCCAGGTTAAAAAAAAAATATATATATATTATTTATTTGCTAGGACACAAAGTCATTGTTTATAAAAATTCTAATATTTGTATAAATGGCATATAAGTGTGGTTCCTTGAACGTGGGTCTTGCAAACAGTTTTTCTCTAATAGGTGAAATTGTTATTTTGAACTAATAAGGAAATACATTTTTAAAAATCAAATGCACAGCAGGGTCGACTACAAATGACAGTAAACGTTCAAACATATACATATAGATTGGTATTTTAGGACACAAGAAAAAGCACCTACTCTACTATTGGCATTGAAAGAATGAAATAAACAATCAAAGCATTACAAAATGATTATGTATAGACGTTCAATATCAAAAGCCGTAAGCTCAGACACAAAGGCCTAAACACTACCATATATTTTATTTTGCCAGAGGAACACATGACATTGGATGTGTGTAGGCCTGCCTACTGTACAAGTATAATGTCAACTGGAAAATACTAATTCCAGGCATATTTAGGCCTGCCTATGTAACAATTCAGGACACATAACTTTCCAATATCCCAGTTAAATGATATGCTGCTTGAAATTGGGAATCATTATTTTCAGGACACTTCAATACCGAAGTGACTTTTTCGTATTAGGTTAGGAGAACTTACACAGCAGGTTATTAGAATTAATGTAGCAGGTTAGGAGACTGAGGTTAAGGTTAGTTAAAGAGTTAGGGTTAGCAAACATTCTCTCCTAACCGGCTATGACAATCACTTTATATTGAAGTGGCGTGAAATGAGTGTGTCCAGTTTGAACATTTCTTAAAGTTTTAATTGTCAATTAAAAAGGCCTATCAAGGTATGAGGAGCACAACACATTGTTTCTCTCCAAAGGTTGGGAATACTATCAATAAAATAGACTACATGAACATGAAAATGCCTACCATGTGAATATGACGCTAACGCTCAGTACAATAGGATTGGTAAACAGTACATGTTGCATGTGCATGTTTATGCCTACTGGGAATGTATTTAATAAATCCTGGTTGGAATCCAACGGGGATGTGGGGCTCCCAATTGGGCTCCCGATTGGCGCAGCGGTCTAAGGCACAGCATCTCAGCGCTTGAGGCGTCGCCACAGAAACCCTGGTTCGATTCCAGGCTGTGTTACAACCAGCTGTGATTAGGAATCCCATTGTGCGGCGCACAATTGGCCCAGCGTCGTCCGGGATTGGCCGATGTAGGCAGTCAGTGTAAATACGAATTTCTTCTTAACTGTCTTGCCCGGTAAAATAAAAAATATATTTTTTAAAGAGATGCAAGAGTCCTTCAGAGGCCGTGCATATCTTTAAAATAAATAACAAGACGCATGTTCTGTGACAAATCACATTAGCTGAAGGCACATTATCAACAACCTACCGAGGCTTTTTCTTACGTTGTATTTGGTGGTGGTTAAATATTGGTAGGCTAGCGCTATGCTCTCAAGTACCTGTTCTATTGTGCCACTGAACACGCTGCTCATCATCATTCGCGAGCGAAGCCTGTGTGCTCCGGTCAGTGCACAGCACAATTAGAATATGCCAACAAAATTATTAAACTATACCACAGAGACGTCATTAATCAAATACATAACTGTCCCTACTGCACCCAATCATCTTCAGAAAATGTATAGCCTACTGACTGTTCACGCTGCTCTTTTACAAATTGCAGACAAGGGGAAAACGCCATGCTGCATCATAAAGTAACCCGTGTACTTTCTTGTTAACGGTTGAACTGTTTGAAATAATATAAAAGTATAGCGGTGTTTTGACTTGACAGGTATAAAATGGCACAGTAAAAAGCATACGGTATGTCCTTCATGACAAGCAATACGTTTGGACATTTCCATACCTGAGAGGATGCGGGCATGATCCGTGCAACCCTCATATAGCTATTGTTCATTATTTCCGTACAGATTTCAAAGAAGAGCCTTTGCCACAATGTACAGTCGCCCCCGGAACGTTCTCGTTAAAATCAATTCAAACACTCAACGTGATGTGATCAGCAACTCTTTCGCCCCGTCGGCAAGACCTTATTCAAAGAGCTTTAAACATGATCTTACCTTCTACAGCTATTACAGTGGGTATTATCCATAAAATCCATTGAATATCCATTATTGGTTTCTTTGGACGAAAGTGTAAAAAGCCCAGACATTCAAATAAAATAAATCATGAAGGCCATTGACAGCAAATGCTGACTGACACGAGAGGACATTCACCTTCAACAGAGTGAACCAGATGCCATAGAAAATAACTCAAATCTTAACCAAGTTTGGACGAAACCAAAACAGAGGGGTGCCGTGTAAAACAAAACATTTTCCATGCATCGGAAACTGCTCCAGATTTCAAATGTATGAGATATGTATATTAGATATATCTATGATCCAACCCTAAAATATAACATACATGAGATAAGCCTTTTGGTTATGCTTGTAGTTGTGGTACATGGCATGCTCTCCACCTGTCAAAAGAAGTTCCACTATATCCCTACTGTCAATCATGACGATACAATCGCTAACTGCCTCATCAGTCTGATAATAAAAGATTTTCGAATCACGTGGAAGGATGTTTGATTCTTACGCAAATAGTCAAGCAAAAAGTTTTCTGCCTACCACTTTTATGTGTATTTTGTTGTCAGTAATGTATTTTATACTACAAGCTTGACACTTGACAAGGAGCATGGATTATATAATTCAATAAAGAGTAAGTTATTTTTAATGGTCCAGTAGCCTAGAAGGGTCTCTTCTAGAAAGGAAAACCCACTGTGAAAGTGTACGTCTGCTAGTTTGTGTAGTAGTATCATTTGCAAAATCATTATGTCTTGAGTGCAATTAAGATAAGGGGTAGAAGTGAAATCTTTCAAAGTAATGTTGATATAGGATGCGTGTTCAATACATGAGCCATCTGCTGTACATGCGTGTGAGCCATTTGGACCAATGCAAGAAAACATTGCCAAAACATAGCAATAGTATCAGTGATAAAGAAATACCTTTTTCATTAATCCCATCTTTCACTAGTTGATATCCTGAAAATCCAAATGTTTTGCTCAAATCCTCTGCTTTAGATATTCCACTACTGTTTCATTAATAGCGGTAATAGGTGTTCCATTCAAATTACTAGATGGAAATGTGCTTTTAAAATTAACTGTAACCAACAGGGCACAGGCTTTTGCTGTGTCTATTATGGGATGCTGCTGTTTTTCATGAGCCATTATTGTCAAGGAATGGATCGAATCAACTAATGCTAATCCTCCACAATCTCTCAATGATATATTATGGTTACTATAAAGTATGTATCATATTCAATAAATGAAATTAATGTTTTATCAATATTCATGTTTTATAACACAAAATAATCTGGAATCTTGTATCATAAAAATCAGTTGTGTTCTAAATGGTTACTGTAATTAATTTCAGCACAATAACTGAATATTTTTTATTGAAGAAGAGATCAATAAAAATGTGTTTTTGTACACCAGTTTGTTATCATCTAAACATCCTTACAAGTATGATGATTACAAACTGATGGATAAATTAGTGTTCAGTGTGGCCTATTTCTTCCTCTCTGCTTTTTAGAGACATACTGGAATCCCCTGAAAGCAGTCAGGTATGGATATCAGGTCCTCATAGAGTGACAGGTCCTGCGTTTGTGCACTGTACATTCAATCGGTCAGCTCTTTTTTTTAATAGTTCATACCATTATCTGGTGGTGGGGTTTGGGGAAAAGACTGCACATCCTCTGTGCTGTGTACCGAACCTTCCGAAAACAATATATAAACAATTGATTGTGATAATGACATATGAATATGATCGATGGTATTGTACTTTACTCTCAGAATCTGTAATGAAGATTAAAGGAACTACCGGTATATGTTTTTTTGATCAATTTTCAGCATCTCATATGAGTAATAGTGGCCATTTTGTTTTCCATTTTCAGAATGAAAACATGCATGCTGTAGGCTTCCTGTACATGTTATTAATGCATTGTATCACAATGATTGCAGGAGTTGTATTACACTGCAAGCTATATGAGCTGTACAATCCATATACATTTGCACCACTGCATCAACGTTGTCTTTGAAAATTATTATGTTATTGTCCCATTTGAATCATGCAAAATGATGTATGATAACATGCCACAGTAGGTTGTTGTAAACATAAACTATTCCTTTTTGGATTAATCCTTTGATTTTCACCGAATTTGTTGAAGTAGTTAGTATTTTTATTCCAACATCTGTCTATTACACTATGAGCAATACAGTATACTGATGAAAGTTACTCAAATCAATATATTTTCATGAAACCTAACGACTGTCAGTGACAGAATTTAGTAAATATTCTACAAATATCACAGCATTTTTCTTGCTCATGTGGGTACAGTATTTGGCTCAAAGTATAAATGTAGCTTGAAAACAAGTCATAATTGATCACCCCATGCTGTTAAAATCAAACTAAGCCCTGAAATTGGCACATCAGGTTGGCACATCAAAGACGAGCACTGCCATCAATGGCAACACTGTCATCATTTTTTCCCCAATTCTGTATGTCTAGTATAAAATTACGCAATTTTGGGGGGGGGGAGAAATATGAATAAATTAAATATATATATTCCACGCTGTATTTTTTCTCCATTAAAATACTGTTGCCTAAGCAATTTTAAGATGTAATTTGTCAACCAACCTACAATGACGTCTGAATTTATGTGTGCCAAGCTACAAACATAATTTTGTAATTTCCTTAAAGCAGTATAATACAGATTTCCTGTTTCAGCAGCTGGTAGTGAAATTCAAATGACTGTACAGACGCTGGGGCATGATGGATAAAGAATACACAAATAAGTTTTATTTGAGGAGATGATGGACACTGGGAGAGAGGCTGTGTTAAAATGGGGCTCAGGCCTCTTTTAAGCAGCCATAAACATACACAGACCTATTGTCTTTTATGATATATTGGTCATACTGTATATACAGTCCCTGTGAGCATAACGTTGTGAATTGAGTTCCATTTCACATCTTCGGCAGTATTAGAGTGCATTGGCAAATACAAAGCGTGGAATTGCAGGTTTAGCTCTCCGTGGTGAATAACTCAGAAAAACCCTTGGCCGAAAATATTATCTTGCATAATTAGCAGTGTAAGATACTAATCAATTAAAAATAGAAAGATATATATTTTTTGTTTAATTACAGTGTCACAACAAGAGCATCTTAATGTTAAGTGTTACCCATAATTTTCATGATGCGAGCAATACCAACCTATAATGTATTTAGCTCAAAACATTGACAAGGCAATGAAAGTCACCTTTAATCTTCTTACAGACAAGACTTTGCCCCACACTGATCCATACAAGGGTATTTCCTCTCACCCATCAGAATGCAGGGATACCTTTTTTTATGTTTTAAAATTTATATATTTTGGAAAAGATAAACCCAAACCGAGGCATTGTATATATGTAACAAAATATGCAAATATACTCACAGACAGACCACCTGAGTTGAGACGAAGATTGCTATAGTAATGATGTATTGCATAAATATTTATGACATATCTAACCTCTCTTTGTAATAGTAGAATTTGAGGAGGAACGCTCTTAAATAGCTGTCCTAGCTAACAGTAGATATATCTTAGCTAACAGTAGATGTGTTCTAGCTAACAGTAGAAATGTCCTAGCTAACAGTAGAGATGTCCTACCCTTACAGTAGATATGTCCTACCTAACAGTAGATATGTCCTAGCTAACAGTAGATATGTCATAGCTAACAGTAGATATGTCCTAGCAAACAGTAGATATGTCCTAGCTAACAGTAGATGTGTCCTAGCAAACAGTAGATATGTCCTAGCTAACAGTAGATGTGTCCTAGCTAACAGTAGGCCTAGAACCATTTAGCTAGCTCCATTAAACAGTGAGAGCAGTTACTAAGTCTCTGAGTGAAAATATATGAGGCACAGATTAATATCATTGAGATAATATGGTACTTTGTGTTTTATATAACTATATTACTAACATGTACATTTACACTCTGGACTTGATACATGTAGAAATGTTCCACATTCATTAAATTGTGAATTATATCCAAAAGTGTATATTAATACAATTCCTACCATTGCATTATTTTATTGATTGGTTTGTGGATTTCTATTGTACCTTAGCTTTATTTTTTATGAAGGCTGAATAAATGATCTTGTGCTTTTTTATTTCAGTACACATTTACACATCCTGAAAACATTAACCTTTCAAAGGGTCGAAACAAAGTTCAATGATAAAAAGGTTATTTCACAACATACACCCATGCATTTTCTTTGTCTTTTTTTGACTTTCATTTGATAATAACTACAAATAGGCATGTTTGGGCTTTAAGACAGGTATTGCAATCTTTTTATCTCAGACGTGCACTTTGTTTCCATGTTCCTTGGTTGTGTACAGTATGTTGTAAATATGATAATTAAGGTCCTTGAAAATAGATACAAATTGAAACAAAAATGTATGTTAAATGTCATTCATATATATATATATATATATATATATATATATACAAAACACATGTAACAATCAAAGTAGAGGTATAAAACCAATCATTTTTTAAACGATTTCCAAGTGGTGAAACACATGGTTATATTATTGAACTGGCTGTATTAAACTCAATTAATCTCAGATGCAGAGACTGACTGGACTAGAGGCCTTTGTAAATCACTGGAGATTGGATAATGATGTAGCATAGCGACAGCATATTTACAGTGTCTCAGTCCAACTAATCCAGATATACTATTATCACTGAGTGAATATGGATTTAATTTAGGCAAGAGTTGTGGTTTCATTGTTGTGGCTTCAAAGTAATAATTTGGAAGGACTCAATAGAAGGCTTTCTCTTGCTGCCTGTAAAATATGACTTGACCTAAAGATCATAGACCATGTCTCCTCAGCTGTGTTGCTAGACACGGCATCAGTCTGATTACATCAATAGTGCCATCTAGAGTTTAAAAAGAGAACATTTTTGCACTTAGGGCTATTGAATGGTACAGTAAATCAGGGTTAGCATTATGACAAACAAGTTAAGCAGTAGATGCTGACAGGTTGTGTGCATATTTCATTTAAAAGTGCTGCATTGCTACATCTTGACATTAGGGTAAGTACTTAAAATAACATTTCTGCAGTATATACAGTAGAATTGCGAACATAATCATGCTTTGTGTGCTTGCAACAAGGAAACATTCAGAATGTACATTTAAGTAGTGGAATAAAAAATGTTCTTGTTACCATGGACCACAAACAATACTATTTCAATGTAAGGAAAACATATGATTAAGGTGAGCTTTCCCTAGTATGACTGTAGATTGTACTATTTCAAACTCCTACCTCATAGGGTTAAACTTGAACAGTCAATTATCTCGGAGAAAGTTGGATATGAGAGAAAGATGAAGGTGTGGGGATGAAAGGAGTTCATACAGATCAGAAGTATCCTTAAAAGTACTCTGCTTTGACTTTACCATTCAGAATGCTCTCTCTTAAATGGAGTTGATTTCACTTTCAGCCTGAAAGAGCTTAAGATGAGGTATAGCTCATAGCTAATATTAGCAGCAGGGTATGGAGAGAGGGCGAGAACTATCCTGCTCTCTGTCAAGTTTGTGCTTGACCTCTGACCTCTGAGTGAGAAGATCTACAGGGCCCTCTAATCTGGCGATACCATGTGCCTGTGGATTAACCTCCCTCCTCAATACCACATTTAGCAGGCTAACTAGGACTTGGCCTAGTACTGGATACAACAAAAATGCATGGAGATCCATACCTAGTCAGTGTTGGTGTTAGTGAAAGTCAAAGATTGATGTCTAACATGCAGTCCAATCAGACATATACCAAACAGTATTTATCAAACTGTAGTGTTTAATATTGATTATTAAACTCCTAGTTGGTACATTATGTAGGGAGTGTTGATTCTACCACACTGAGTGAAGGAGATAGTTAGTGCTTATCCTCCACAATTATCTGCCCAGTGTGTTCCTTTACCCATTGCCAAAAACTGAATTGAACCCAAGTCAATTGGTCCAGGTTTAATCACATGGGCCAAAAGTCTTGGCGTTGTTTAATTGGATTATTTGGCCTAATCAACTGAGGACGACTACATGAATGAGGTGAAAAGATCCTTAGAGGTATGAAAGTATAATAGCAGTGGTGAAAAGAGTTGTTAATCTTAATATCATTATTGATGTGTGCTGAGTTGATACACCCTGGATGTTCTCAGGGAACTTACCTAGCAGAGTCTACATAGCCAGCATTTTTATTGGTTTATAGAAGGGGACAGGCCCGAATAGTGTAGGCACTTTAGGAGCCAGAAAGCAAATTTGATCACAATAATACAGTGCCTTCAGAAGGTATTCATACCCCTTGACTTATTCCACATTTTGTTCTCTCACAGCCTAAATTTAAAAAGTATTCACAATTTTTCATCACACATCTGCACACAAAACCCCACAATGACAAAGTGAAAACATGTTTTTTGACATTTTGGCAAATGTATTGATAATTAAATACAGACATATCTAATCTACATAAGTATTCACACACCTGAGTCGATACTTTGTAGAAGCTCCCTTGGCAGCGAATACAGCTGTGAGTCTTTCTGGGTAAGTACAAACCCCTGGATTGTACAATATTTTCACATTATTCATGAAAAAATTATTCAAGCTCTGTCAAGTTGGTTGTTGATCATTGCTAGAAAACCATTTTCATGTCTTTCCATAGATGTTCGATCTGATTTAAGTCAAAACTGTAACTAGGTCACTCAGGAACATTCAATGTCGTCTTGGTAAGCAACTTTAGTGTATATTTGACCTTGTGTTTTTAGGGTATGGTCCTGCTGGAAAGGTCATTTGTCTCCCAGTGTCTGTTGGAACGCAGGCTGAACCAGGTTCACCTCTAGGATTTTTTCTGTGCTTAGCTCTCTTCTGTTTGTTTTTATCCTAAAAAACTCCCCAGTCCTTGCCAATCACAAGCATACCCATAACATAATGCATCCACCACCATGCTTTAAAATATAAAGAGTAATACTCAGTAATGTGTTGTGTTGTGTTGGATTTGCCCCAAACATAATGTTTTGTTTTCAGGACATAAAGTTCATTTCTTAAGCCACATTTTTTTGCAGTTTTACTTTAGTGGCTTATCTCAAACAGGATGCATGTTTTGGAATATTTTTGATTCTGTACAGGCTTCCTTCTTTTCACTCTGTCAATTAGGTTAGTATTGTGGGGTAACTACAAAATTGTTGATCCATCCTCAGTTTTCTCCTATCACAGCCATTATACTTGGTAACCATTTTAAAGTCACCATTGGCCTCATGGTGAAATCCTTGAGCGGTTTCCTTTTTCTCTGGCAACTGAGTTAAGAAGGATGCCTGTATATTTGTAGTGACTGGGTGTATTGATTTTTTTTAAAAGGTGTAATTAATAACTTCACCATGCTCAAAGGGATATGTCAGCTTTTTTACAAAGTCTACCAATAGGTGCCCTTCTTTGTGAGGCATTGGAAAACCTCCCTGGTCTTTGTGGTTGAATCTATGTTTGAAATTCACTGCTCGACTGAGGGACCGTACAGATAATTCTATGTGTGGGGTACAGCGATGAGGTAAATCATTCAAAAATCATGTTAAAAACTATTATTGCATACTATTTAACACTATTATTGGCTTGCCATAACATGACATTTCAGTTTATATTTTTTTCAAATGAATTTGTCAAACTTTTTACAAACATAAATCTACTTTGACATTATGGGGTATTATGTGTAGGCCAGACACAAATTTGGACTGTAACACAACAAATTGTGGAAAAAGTCAAGGGGTGTGAATATTTTCCGAAGGCCATGCAAATGTAAACGCCATTGAAAAAAAATAATAGCTACCTGTAAAAAATTATTCAAATGACATTCACAGACAGTACCTAACATGGCTGCTATCAATCATGGGCTGCAGGGTTTTAACGTTCGCAATAAGATTAATCCTAATTGATACAGCTACACCCACATAAATCATTGATTTATTGATTATATCGCCCTGACGTAGAACTATACATAGAGCAGCAAGTCACAGGCAGGCAAGGATTCCCCCACTGTGTGAGTTATGTAAAACAAAGGAGGTCAAAAGGTAATAAGGCCACACAGTTGATCAGAAATAGAAGCTGAACATTTGGTCATTGATGGACCACAGCTTAGGACAGCTCTTTCACTCTCACAAAGCGTCTCTCTGTCTGTGTCTCTCGCTTTCTCTCTTGTTTGTAGTCCCCTGGTGCAACAGATGGAGGTGTGTAAAACAGGACCTTAAAGCTAAGAGGATTCCCTGCATGTTGATTTTTTGGTGTCCCCCAAGTGCTGGCTAACTGGGTGTGCTATACAGTAGTGGGCCAGTCCTTCCCCCACCACCAGGTCCAGCCACCAGGCTAGTTGGCTGTGAGGCCAGGCCAGGGAAAATCCCTCATTACTTAACAGTGTGTAGTACAGTTATGCTAAGCATCCTGATTCTGGTGGTGCCTCACGCCTGACCTCTAACCTCTGACCCAGCTCCAAAGTTAATTCATTGAAGGTGACAGTGAGCACATTACAATCCACCATCTTATGAGGCTTCCATTGCATGGGCAGGCATGGCAGTGTTATAATCATAAAAATGATTTATTTCCCCAATTAAAACAAAAGATTAGATACCTTGTAACATGCTAACTGTGGATCTGTCCTAGATGTCTGAGGTGATTTGTCGAGCCAGTTTGCCATAAAGAGAAATGTATCACAGCCCAGGGTAAATTCCAGGAATCCTATTACTGGTGGACTGCTTGCGTGTAGAGAAAATATCATTGTGAGGAGGGCATAGCCCTATACATAATATTGATAAATGGCAATAAACCAATGAGAAACTTGTGTGGATAGCAATAAACCAATGAGAAATTTGTGTGGATAGCAAGTGTCTCATTGGTTTACTGGCATTTATCAACGCCCTATATCAATGATTGACATCAGATTATTTCACCAATCAAGGGCTTTTTAAGGGCTTTGGTCTCTCATTGCTCATCACTTACATTCTGGATATGAATTTCCAAATTGACATTAATCAAAAGTGTTAATTCATATATATTTATGTTAACAAGCAAAAGGGGAATGCTCTGGTTTCATTTTTTAAAAACAGAATAATAAGATGACCAATTACAACAAGTACTGAACAGTATATGGATGTTCATTCAGTAAAAGCACCACTTAAAGTATGCACACAAATCATTATTTGCAGTGGATGGGGATAACCATCACAGCATACAATCATTTTTATATCTTCCCTAATAGTGGAACGAAGGGACCTAGTCTGCTCAATAAAGACATATTGACCAAACAAGACAGCAGCCATTTATTTGACTGTGCATGCTGTTTCTGAATAGTCCAAAGCGTGACAAGGGAGATTCGGTGGGGGAAAAGTAGGACGATTAATTGCATTAGCACGGCAGACAGTGGCCGCATAGTGAGGAAGGAAAAATAAGCTCTACAGGAGAACTGAGGTATAAAACCGATGGAATGAGTAGTGTGTTTATGTGTGTGCGCGTTAGTGCATGTGCATGTGCTTGTGTGTATGAATGTGTTTGTGGTAAAGCAGAGGGAGCTGAAACTGTAGAGAAGAGTGAGGAAATAGAGCAGAAGAATATGGGACTGAAATAAAGGAATCCAGGATAATTCTGCCTCAAGATGAGTGAGGGTTGCAAAACAGCAGACTGGAGGAGCAGAGGTCGTTCCCATGGAAACCTTTGCCCAGGGAGATCGCTGACCCTCCTGCCTGCCAATACAAGTGGAGCACAGATTGTAGGTCACATATGGCACTAGCAATCCAATCAGGCCTAATCTGGCTTGACTCAAGGGTCATAAATTCAACTATAAAACTGGTTTCCACTCTGGCTTATCTCACCAGGCCCAAGTCTATGATAATGTTGATGATTACAAGGAGGAGCCATACATTAAACGTCCATGTCAACAAATGTATACATTTCCTACAAGGAATATCCTAAGTAACATCAATTGTCAACTGGGTAATTACATGACTCCAATGTCAATGATTAATTAATGAAGGGTTAATTTATAGTGAATCTTTTTATTCAAAATATGAAATTTGACATGAAAAGTATACTATAATTTATATGTTCTTACATATTTTATATCTGTTAAATACCTCCACATTTCTGTACATTTTACTAATCAATAGAGACCTTAGATATTGGTATAGCTCGTATAAAGTACATCTGTCATCCAAAATATGTCTGTGACTTTAAGAATATGACTATGGGGTATTATGAATAATGGATTTCCCCAGGGACGGACTGACCATCTGGCATTTCAAGAAAATGCCAGATGGGCTGGTCCATTTCTAGCCCAGTGGGCCTATTGAACTTGGGGTTCTCAAGGAAATAAATGGTGTTGGGGCCTCGAGGAAAAAAATGGGCCAGCGTGGGGTCCTCAAGGGGAAAAAATGGGCCAGCGTGGGAGCCTCAAGGGAAGAAAATCCCAGTCTGCCCACTGTACATGTCCTATAACATAGAAATTAAGAAACAAACTACAGCTGAAAGCAATTGGAATTACACAATATTGGTGATTTCTGAAGTGCTGAATTTATGTACATCACTGAAAAACAGGACAAAATGACAGAAGATACATAAAATACCATTCTTGTCCCATGGTCCTAGAGACATGTTGGAAATAAACAGGATGGCCCTGGCCCTAGCAGGTATTCAGACTAACTCAGTTCCCTCTGTCTACACTACAGCGCTCCTTTAGTGGTGCACTTTAGTGAATTGGTTAAATAGAGTGTTTTTAAGAATGATAATACATTTACTGTCATATTATGAGGTATGCTAAGGTTGTGTATAACCATCTCTAAGCAATAGTAGAATGCAGAGAAACAATTAAAAAAGGAAGAATGATGACAGATATGGCATAATACTCTGCTGTGTAACATTTAGCAGACATTTGATCAAACAAAATATCAGAACGGAGATGGTACAAAATATAAATTTGGTTTATGTGGAAATTCCTACATGGCGTACAATCTATCTGCATATTGAGTTGATTAATGACTCATTCTGCTAAAATTCTGGTTGAAGGTAAAGAACTGTAGTGATGGCCACATTTTTCCTAAGGTGAAATAAAATAAAAAATAAAAATTTCCTAAAATAAAAAATTACTATCAGAACATACTGTACATGTACAAAGACACTATAATACTACAATACAATCCAAACAATATATAAAGTTACAGTTGAAGTCGGAAGTTTACATGAATCTTAGACAAATACATTTAAACTCAGTTTTTCACAATTCCTGACATTTAATCCTAATAAAAAATTCCCCGTCTTAGGTCAGTTAGGATCACCACTTTATTTTAAGAATGTGGACTGTCAGAATAGTAGTAGAGAGAATTATTTATTTCAGCGTTTATTTCTTTCATCACATTCCCAGTGGGTCAGAAGATTACATACACTCAATTAGTATTTGGTAGCATTGCCTTTAAATTGTTTAACTTGGGTCAAACGTTTCAGGTAGCCTTCTACAAGCTTTCCACCATAAGTTGGGTGAATTTTGGCCCATTCCTGGTGTAAATGAGCTGGTGTAACTGAGTCAGGTTTGTAGGCCTCCTTGCCCACAAACTTTCTGTAGGATTGAGGTCAGGGCTTTGTGATGGCCACTCCAATACCTTCTTTGTTGTCCTTAAGCCATTTTGCCACAACTTTGGAAGTAGGGGTCACTTTCCATTTGGAAGACCCATTTGCGACCAACCTTTAACTTCCTGACTGATGTCTTGAGATATTGCTTCAATATAGCCACATACTTTCCCCTTCCTCATGATGCCATCTAGTTTGTGAAGTGCACCAGTCCCTTCTGCAGTAAAGCACCCCCACAATATGTTGCTGCCACCCCCGTGCTTCACGGTTGGGATGGTGTTCTTCGGCTTGCAAGCCTCCCCCTTTTTCCTCCAAACATAACGATGGTCATTATGGCGGTTTTGGAGCAGTGGTTTCTTCCTTGCTGAGTGGCCTTTCAGGTTATGTAGATATAGGACTCGTTTTACTGTAAATATAGATACTTTTGTACCTGTTTCCTCCGGCATCTTCACACGGTCCTTTGGTGTTGTTCTTGGATTAATTTGCACTTTTGTACCAAAGTACGTTCATCTCTAGGAGACAGAATGCGTCTCCTTCCTGAGGGTATGGTGTTTATACACCCATGGTGTTTATACTTGAGTACTATTGTTTGTACAGATGAACGTGGTACCTTCAGGCATTTGGAAATTGCTCCCAAGGATGAACCAGACTTTTGGAGGTCTACAATTCGTTTTCTAATTGGCTGATTTCTTTAGATTTTCCCATGATGTCAAGCAAAGAGACACTGAATTTGAAGGTCGGCCTTGAAATACATCCACCTCCAATTGACTCAAATTATGTCAATTAGCCTATCAGAATCTTCTAAAGCCATGCCATCATTTTCTGGAATTTTCCAAATTGTTTAAAGGCACAGTCAATTTAGTGTATGTAAACTTCTGACCCACTGGAATTGTGATACAGTGAATTATAAGTGAAATAATCTGTCTGTAAACAATTGTTGAAAAAATTACTTGTGTCATGCACAAAGTAGATGTCCTAAACTATAGTTTGTTCACAAGATATATGTGGAGGGGTTGAAAAACGAATTTTGATGACTCCAACCTAAGTGTATGTTAACTTCCGACTTCAACTGTACAAACGCAATTACTAGATTTTTGGCATGCCAAATTGAATTTATTTCAACACTATATTTTGTAGCATTGGTGTCCAGAACCATCACAGTTAGAGACTAAGATAGCCTAACAGTGTCATGTTTCTGGAACGGATTCCAACCTCTGAGAGACCATGGTTTTATGTGAAGTCTACAAAGAGGTTCCAAATACAGGCTCCTTTTCTCGGAGGTTCACATAGTTGTTAAATCTCACTTTTAAGTCAGTCAGCTTCATGGTCTATATCACGTAAGGTCTGAATTCTCAGCTATGCATGAATAAAACTGTGATTTCTATGTAGAAAGCACATTAATTTGTTTCAGCCACAGGGTCAGGTCCGCAGAGGTAAACAGATGGTTGGTTACAAGCACGCAACACACAAATGTCCCATTCAGCTGCATGTATAGAAAGTAGCAGAGATGAAGACAACTCATCTAATCCGGATGAAATCACAAACACAAAAACAGCAGGAAATGGATATCTCAGAGAAAGCACAGGAAGCTCAGGGGAAGAGAAATATTTCATACAAATTAAAGCGACATAGGGTATTACTTCTGGAGGGTAAACAATGTTCAGCAACTAATGCTTTGATGCAAAAGGCACTTTTTCCCATTTCCAAGCAATGTAATACTACATATATTTCCCTAATATTTGTCTGTCATGTTCAGTCTAAAGAAAGTGGCACTCTAAGGCAGCTTGATCAAATGAAAAAATATCCCATTTTCTCTCTCTCTCCTCATTCCCTCTCTGCCCCGTGGTCGGAGATTTCATGAGTGAGCTGGTAATAATCACGGGTGGCTGGATTCTCACCTTTTCCTGAGAACTTGCAAAGAATTAGTGCCAAACTGAAATAAAACACAGTGAGTGGCGGCTACAGTAGAGAGGCTTTTAATAACCAGATGTGAATGTCTCCTGGCACTACTCTGGTGGAATTGCTATATTTCTCTCGAGGAAGCGAAAGTGAGAGAGAAGGAAGACAGGAGTTTCAATGAATCTTATGATACATTAGTGTAGTTAGATGGGGAGAGTACTTTGAATAAGACATTTTACTGCCGACACGAAATAATTAGGTTATATTTTGGAAGAAAGTGAAGGTCATAGAGTTGTCAGACTTATCTGGTTTAGACATTTAAAAGGTTATTACATTTTCCTAGAATAGAGGTGACCACTGCTTTTGGAACCTAAAAGCTTTATCATACACAGTATTCTTTATGTTAAAGTAATTTTATTTAAATTATTACAAATTAATTACCTTTTCAAATATCCTGTTTTTTTTAAGCGTATCTTCAGAAAGTTTTCAGTGTAATAAGTTGTTGTTGTTAGTAACCTACTCCTGGAAAGTTTGACCTGTTTGCACATTTTCACATTTGCTCTTTTTCAGGGGCAGACCCAAGATTACACACAGGGCCAAAGCAGGGTTAAAGAGCACTAATGAAATTAAGAACAACCTAAATGTGTTCTCACTAGGGTTGTGAAGCTACAGTTAATTTACCAAAGTTATCAGAATCTTCAGTCATTTTGGTAATTAACAGAAAATCTATGACAATCTATTGTAACTTTGGTCATTTATACTTGAATAACTTTCAAATAATGTATTCTTATATAGCATTATTTTTTTTATATCTGTGTCCATATTGTCCATGAGTTTATAGTACATAGACTATATGGTTCAAAAGAACATAGCTTAAATAATAACTAAAAAACATCAAATCAACAATGGCATTATTTTCAATTAACTTTGAAACTCTTCCAACTATTGACAACTGCCACCAGTTTGACGCCAACACATCGACAACAAATACATACTGACATAGTCAAATAAATAAAAGTGTAAAAAATATATATAAAGGATATTTCATGCTGAAACCCTCATATTAAACTGCAATTGTATAGTCCCAGTTGATATTAGATAGAACATTGCGGCCCTGCGGGTCTGTGGGGAAAGGGTTACAATGTGTCGTCACCTAGGTTACCCGATTGGCACAGCAAAAACTTGACATTTTTCTAACACCATTTTCTTGTTTTAATCAATTACAAAACAACATTTAAGAGAAGTACATGTCTAAAGATTCATTTTCAACAATGCCTGCTCCTGAGCGTGCTCACTACTTAGAAAAACCTAATATTGTTGTAGGACTTCCCTCACGCCCAATTTCATGACAGTGCTTAGCAGCCATGTGACTGAGTGATAGCTACCAACCGGAACATTAAGCTAGCCAAGCCCAATAACACAAACACATGGACCATAAAGCTACAAGTAGTGAGTGGAGTTAGAAACGGACTATACTAAAACAGGTTAAATATCTTACCTGTGATGAAATGTTGTCCACACACATAACGTTAGCTACGTGTAGCCTACACATTAACCACTCTCCCAATACTGAATAGCCTGAAGCCACAGGGCTCTACAGCCATTTGTGGGAACTTTGCAAACAGTAGGTCGATATTTTTGAGGTAAAATAGGTAAAATAAATGAAGAATTCACTAAGTTGGTGTGGTGTCAGGAAAATGGTACGGCAACTGCTCCGCCCTCAACCGTAAGGCTCTCCAGAGGGTAGTGAGGTCTGTACAACGCATCACCGGGGGCAAACTACCTGCCCTCCAGGACACCTACACCACCCGATGTTACAGGAAGGCCATAAAGATCATCAAGGACATCAACCACCCGAGCCACTGCCTGTTCACCCCGCTATCATCCAGAAGGCGAGGTCAGTACACGTGCATCAAAGCTGGGACCGAGAGACTGAAAAACAGCTTCTATCTCAAGGCCATCAGACTGTTAAACAGCCACCACTAACATTGAGTGGCTGCTGCCACTACAGTGACACTGACTCAACTCCAGCCACTTTAATAATGGGAATTGATGGGAAATGATGTAAATATATCACTAGCCACTTTAAACAATGCTACCTTATATAATGTTACTTACCCTACATTATTCATCTCATATGCATACGTATATACTGTACTCTATATCATCAACTGCATCCTTATGTAATACATGTATCACTAGCCACTTTAACTATGCCACTTTGTTTACATACTCATCTCATATGTATATACTGTACTCGATACCATCTACTGTATCTTGCCTATGCTGCTCTGTACCATCACTCATTCATATATCCTTATGTACATATTCTTTATCCCCTTACACTGTGTATAAGACAGTAGTTTTGGAATTGTTAGTTAGATTACTTGTTGGTTATTACTGCATTGTCGGAACTAGAAGCACAAGCATTTCGCTACACTCGCATTAACATCTGCTAACCATGTGTATGTGACAAATAAAATTAGATTTGATTTGATTGTTTATATTTAAGATAATATTTTACAGCTTTGTCGTTCTACTACAAAACATTTTTTTATCATGTCTGGGCCAGAGATAATTACAGACACCTGTAAAAATCTGAAGTACCCAAAAGGACCACTAGATTTTAATTACATTTTTAGTTCACCTTTATTTAACCAGGTAGGCCAGTTTACAACTGCAACAAATTTACAACTGCGTGATCTTATCCTCAAAGAAGTTCATGAATTTATCACTGCTGAAGTGAAAGCCATCCTCTCTTGGGGAATGTTGCTTTTTAGTTAGCTTTGCGACAGTATCAAAAATAAACTTTGGACTGTTCTTATTTTTCTTAATTAAGTTGGAAAAATAGGATGATCGAGCACCAGTGAGGGCTCTTTGATACTGCACGGTACTGTCTTTCCAAGCTAGTCGGAAGACTTCCAGTTTGGTGTAGCGCCATTTCCGTTCCAATTTTCTGGAAGCTTGCTTCAGAGCTCGGGTATTTTCTGTATACCAGGGAGCTAGTTTCAGGGGTGCGACTGAATCTAGGGTATTGCGCAAGGTTAAATTGAGTTCCTCAGTTAGGTGGTTAACTGATTTTTGTACTCTGACGTCCTTGGGTAGGCGGAGGGAGTCTGGAAGGGCATCTAGGAATCTTTGGGTTGTCCGAGAATTTATAGCCCGACTTTTGATGATCCTTGGTTGGGGTCTGAGCAGATTATTTGTTGCGATTGCAAACGTAATAAAATGGTGGTCCGATAGTCCAGGATTATGAGGAAAAACATTAAGATTCACAACATTTATTCCACGGGACAAAAGTAGGTCCTGAGTATGACTGTGGCAGTGAGTAGGTCTGGAGACATGTTGGACAAAACCCACTGCCATTTGGAGTGGGTCTATGGACTTTTCCATGTGAATATTAAAGTCACCAAAAATTAGATTATTTTCTGCCATGACTACACGGTCCGATAGAAATTCAGGAAACTCAGTGATGAACGCTGTATTCGGCCCAGGAGGCCTGAAAACAGTAGTTATGAAAAGTGTTTGAGTAGGCTGCATAGATTACATGACTAGAAGCTCAAAAGACAAAAATGTTTAGTTTTTATGGTAAATTAAAATTTGCTATCGTAAATGTTAGCAACACCTCCGCCTTTGCGGGATGCGCGGGGGATATGGTCACGAGTGTAACCAGGAGGTGATTTAACACAGTAAATTCATCAGGCTTAAGCCATGTTTCAGTCAGGCCAATCACATCAAGATTATGATCAGTGATTAGTTAATTGACTATAACTGCTTTGGAAGTGAGGGATCTACCATTAAGTAGCCCTATTTTGAGATGTGAGGTATAACAATCTCTTTCAATGATGGCAGGAATGGAGGAGGTCTTTATTCCAGTGAGATTGCAAAGGCAAACACCGCCATGTTTAGTTTTTCCCAACCTAGGTCGAGGCACAGGCACAGTCTCAATGGGGATAGATGAGCTGACTACACTTACTGTGCTAGTGCCAGACTCCACTAAGCTGGCAGGCTGGCTAACAGCCTGCTGCCTGGCCTGCACCATATCTCAATGTGGAGCGAGGGGAGTTAGAGCCCTGTCTATGTTCGCAGATAAGATGAGAGCACCCCTCCAGCTAGGATGGAGTCAGTCACTTCTCAACAGGCCAGGCTTCGTCCTGTTTGTGGGTGAATCCCAGAAAGAGTGCCAATGATCTACAAATTCAATCTTTTGGGAGGGGCAGAAAACAGTTTTCAACCAGCGATTGAGTTGTGAGACTCTGCTATAGAGCTCATCACTCCCCCTAGCTGGGAGGGGGCCAGAGACAATTACTTGATGCCGACATCTTTCTAGCTGATTTACATGCTGAAGCTATGTTGCGCTTGGTGACCTCTGCCTGTTTCATCCTAACATCATTGGTGCCGACGTGGATAACAATATCCCTATACTCGCCAGTTTTAGCTTTAGCCAGCACCATCTTCAGATTAGCCTTAACGTCGGTAGCCCTTAAGCTAGCCAGAAGGCTCGGCCTCTGACAGCATTTCCTTCTTGAAGCTATGAGAAAGTTGTCCATCTGCGGGGACTGTGCGAGGGGATTTATACTACTATGTTTACTTACTGGTGGCACAGACGCTGTTTTATCCTTTCCTACACTTAAACTACCCTTGTCTAACGATTGCGTCTGAAGCTGGGCTGCCATTAGGCGATTGTTCTCCTCTATATTATGAGTAAAGCAACTGCAATTGGAAGGCCTCATGTTAATGTAACTACTTAGCTTCGGCTGGTGGAGGTCCTGACGAACCACGTCCAGATAAAGCATCCGGGGTGAAAAAACAATGTATGAAATTTGAGTGAGGGAAAAACTAAAAATATAAATGGTAATTAAAAAATAAAACCGTAAAGTTGGCAGGTAGCAAAGTAAGGTTAGCAATGAACCGCACAGCAGCACGTAAACAAGTCTACAAGTTGTTACTGGAAATTACGTAAGGTCTGTATACAGCGTTGTACATGATAACTTGTAGGTCTTCTGTTGAGACCAGTGTATCGGCAAATGTTGTCCATCACTGATCACTAGCCGAGTGATCATAGGGTCCACCAAGCAGCAACAGATGAAACAGGGAGCCATTCGGTAGTCAATTACTACGCTAGGCGAGTGGGAGACACGACGTTCAGGAAGCTAGAGGGCCGGGGCTAGCAGATGGATTTTCACCACATCCACGACGTAGAGGCCGGTTGAGAGCACACCGGCCGAATTACGTCAGCAGATCAGCAACCCAGTTGTGATGGATCGGCAGGGCTCTGTGTCGACAAAAGGGTTCAGGCCAATTAGCAAGAGAGTTGTAGTTGGTGTACTTCGTTTGCTAGCAGGGAGATGGGCCTAGCTCGAGGCTAACTGGTGCATGCTTCTGGACAAGGGCGTTAGCCACAATAGCCATTCGGTAGCAGCTAGCTATCTAGCTGTAAAGATCCGGTGTAATGGCCCAGAGCTTGCGGCAAGAATCCGGTGATGTAGTGGGGAAAAAAGCAGTGCTCAGGGCTGATATCGAGCTGTGCAGACTGGCAGGTATTATCCGGACTATCTGTGCTAAAGTGGCTGGTTAAAGTTAAAGACCGCTAGCAGTGGCAAAAAATAGCAGATCCGTACCACATTGGGTGAGGCGGGTTGCAGGAAGATATATTTAATTTGAAAATTGAAATAAGAGATTGAAATATAATTAAATATATACAATAAAAGTGAAAAAGACTAAAAATGTACATGCGACAAAAACAAATACTTCTTACTGCTGCGCAATCTTGGAATCTAGATGTCTTGTGATAGATTACATAAAATCCTTGAAAGATACCTAAATTCTGGTAGTTCACTGGTAAACTTGAAAGTTTCCAGTAATATACCCTCCCTTTGCAACCCTAGTTCTCATTATATTGTGCCTCTCTGAACTGTGGGCCACTGTGTCTTGAGTTTCAGTGAACATGACAGAACTTTCTGGTACATGCAAGTGCACCCAGCGTGAGGGATACATTTTTTGGAGGGACAGAATCATGAAATGTTCAACATCTCCAGACCACTTGTTTTAGGAAACAGTATCTGCACAAGGGTGTTGAGGAAAAGAGGTAAGACTGAGTTTGAGGCAAGAGCGGACTGGGACGAAAATTAAGCCCTAGCATTTCAGCCCACATCTCGAGCAAATTGTCATTTATTAATGTCTAGAAAATGACCAATGGCTCATAAATACCTTATGAAAGTCAATTTACTTATATTGCGGTCGTTATATTTAGGAACTGGCAGTCTCTCTCCCTCTCTCTCTGTTTTCTTTTATTGAATTCAATATACAACCTTCTGTTTGTCAAAGTTTATGTGGATTAGTTTATGTGGATGAGGACCCATTTCCAGTGTTGTAGGCCATCATTGTAAATAAGAAGTTTTTCTTAACTGACTTGCCTAGTTAAATTAAGTTAAATACATTTTTTTATTTTGCTTCGTTTGACAGTGTCAAATGCGTATGTATATATTTCAGCCAAGAAGTGATGGGCCCAACAGCAGTTTAAATAAGCAGGACTGTTCAGCCTTCAGTGCAGTAAAAACTTTTACAGATTTTTACATTTGATCTTGCAACCTTTCGGTTACTAGTCCAACTCTCTAACCACAAGGCTACTAGTCCAACTCTCTAACCACAAGGCTATCTTCCACTCTGTGATGTAATCAGACACCAGAGTCACTTGTTACTACAGCTCATAAACTCACTCGCTGGGCTGAAGTGAATAAATATTGATAAAGAAATTAAAATACACAGACAGTCCCCGAATTGACCTTTATTGTAGTACATGATGACTTTGTGTTTAGTTAAAAGCACTGTATAAATGTCTAGATGGCTAATGCCTTATCTATGTGTTATAGAAGCCAATTTAATGACTTGTTAGGCTATGTTGTGTCATGACTGTCCTGTGAGGATCACAATGGGTCAGATCAGCTTGGCAATGGGTAGCTGTGCCACTAGAGATTTCTATTTTTGAATACATTTTCAAACATTTCTAAAAACCTGTTTTCACTTTGCAATTATGGGGTATTGTGTGTAGATTGATGAGGATAAAAATATATTTAATCAATTATAGAATAAGGCTGTAACGTAACAAAATGTGGAAAAAGTGAATGGGTCTGAATACTTTCCGAATGCACTGTATATTTTAAATATATATATATATATATATATATTGACCAGCCTGTCCTAATAAAAGATGGTCCAGTCCTTCTGGCATTCGTCAGAATTGCCAGACAGCCAATCCGCCCATGGTTGGAGGAAAAGGTGGCAAGAGCGTGACTTTGATGCAAATGCAAGCCGAATCGTCCTGTAATGCCTAGGCTCTAAATTGGAAAAATTGACCTTGCGTGGAGAGGTGACACAAGCCTGCTATCTGAGACATTGCAGGGGCTAAGTGGAGTCTTCTGAGCAGGCTGCAGCAGAGCCTGGAGGCCAAGCAAATATTTCATGAGTAATTTAATATCTGGAACATGAGCGCAGCCCACTCAGGAAACTGGCCTGGAAACAGACAGTGATCTGGGAGGCAGGCGAGGGGGCGGAGGGGACGGTTAGTACAACACTCCGGCCCTGCTGGGGGCACAGTACACCCTCCACCCGGATCGCCCCCCTCCACTTCGCTGGTTCAAGGGTCACGCTCAATCTGGCCATCCCTGATGTGCCCTGAACTGAAACAGTGTGTCGGCATTGGAGGCTGAGGGCCCATGCACGCAACTACTGTACCACCTGTATCAGAGGAACACTTTATACGGGGCATGTGAATGATGAGATGACTACTGTATCACAGTGTTAGCTACCTGGATACATTACTAATGTACCATATTATAAATGTATAATAGCAGAAAGTGTTTTTAAGAGAATTAACCAATATACTGAAACTAGACTGATCAAAACGTTCATATCATTAGGATGTACAGTAATGTACAAAACATACATTATTTCAACTATGATCAGTAAAAGAGATGGAGACCCAAACACTGTCAGAAAAGAGGAATAAATCCAAAACTGAGACTTAATTGCAAAATGAAAGATGTTTTATTTGGACATCATAGTGCCCAAATAAAACATTTTTTTTTTTTTTTATTTAAACCTCAGTTTTGGATTTATTCCTCTTTTTTGACAGTTTTTGGGTCTCCATCTCTTTTAGTATTCTCATTTTGATACCTACGCATCTGGAACTGACACTATTTTGTAAAAGCACAGACGGCCTCCTATCATAAATATGATTACTGCACATATTTGCATGTTGACTACATTTTCTGGGTAATGCCAAGGCAATGAATGAATTACTTCTGAGAGAGTGGCTCTTCACAAACTGTGCTCATTGTTCCTGTGACTAATGGGGCCTTGAAAAGTCTGAGGTTGAGGAGAGTCCGACTACGCTGATTAGAGTCGAGGGTTCTCAGACCTAGAGCAGCATCTGTTACAGCTCGTACACACCAGCTCCTGAATGTTTTAGCAAGCCCCTGGGACGCCACACCAGGGCAACCTCACACCCTGTGAGAGATAGCACTGTTTGGGAACTAGCAAGTCGAGTGAGAATTCAACTGCATATAACAATATATGACACTGCAATAAAAGGGTATAACATTTAGATTAGGGTAGTAGGGGTGAGCCTCTATGAAAAATGTGGTGCTGACCTGTTGCACCCTCTACAACCACTGTGATTATTATTATTTGACCCTGCTGGTCATCTATGAACATTTGAACATCGTGGCCATGTTCTGTTATAATCTCCACCCGGCACAGCCAGAAGAGGACTGGCCACTCCTCACAGCCTGGTTCCTCTCTAGGTTTCTTCCTAGGTTCTGCCCTTTCTTGGGAGTTTTTCCTAGCCACCGTGCTTCTACACCTGCATTGCTTGCATTTTGGGGTTTTAGGCTGGGTTTCTTTACAGCTCTTTGTGACATCAGCTGATGTAAGAAGGGCTTTATAAATACATTTGATTGACTGATTGATTACTGTAGGCTGAATTTCTGGGTGATTTCCATTTTGGAGTTACTTTTAGTGTATTTACGTACAAGCATATTAGACCAAATGTACAAATGAGTGAATTTTGTGAGCTTATAACTGTCTCCCTGAATGTATGTCAAACATATTAATTTGTCCCTTGGTGGTTACCAGTTATCTTAGCTACTGTATATGCAAATTGCAAACGTGACAAAATCCACACGGAAGTTATGATGTGAAAGTGAATTTCTATTCTATTATGTGGATCACTTTCATGGAACAAGACCTAGGTTACCCAGCTACAGCAAACATTTCCCTGGGTTAGTTTTCCTTTTCCCCCATAGACCACCACTGAACCAGTGACTCTCTGGGAATGATGTCTTTCTTTCTCAACAGGATGATGCAGTGAAGCTGCTGACAGTAAAATCGATGGCTGTCATCTCCAGTGCCATCAGGGGCCTTGATGACTGAATATGGTGGGAAGAGCCACAGACGATGTGACACGTGTTTGTGGAGGCAGGAGAGCATTATTGAGAACGACGGAGGTGAGAAGAGAAAGTGTGAGAGCATTCACAGGACCTGGCGCCTATTCTATGGATATTTTCTGATGATATTCATTTTACTATAGAAGACCTCTTAAGAACTGAGATGCATGAACTAAAAGATTGTTAATAGCTGGATGCCATCTTGATGTCTCGCTGAATGACGTAATGATCCAGCGTTTTCTGTAAATGGCAGTACCTGGTTTGGTGATGTAAACATAGTAGTTAGTAGAACAGGATGCTAAAAACAAGACAAAAGCAAGATTAAATGCCAGGATGTAAAAAAATATCTAAAAAAAATTATACGTTTAATAGTGCCAAAGATACAGTAGATTGTTGTAAAAAAATGTTTTATGTAATATTGGGGGAAATTATAAAAAGAGAGAAAAAAAGAGAAGTGCATGTACATTGTCCTCTTGTGCTCATAATTGGAATGATCTATTGTCCATAGTAAGCTTCTTTTAAAAAAAGCTTCTTCATGGAATTGGATTAAAATGAGTTCATATTGAATAACGTATTCATTTTGGTTAATAGTTTTTTCATCACTAGTTAGGCCTCTGGAGAGAAGCTTGAGACACAGCATAATAGCAAATCCCCATATTTGGGAAAAGCCAGCTTTTCAATGACCCATTTAAATATTCCAATAAATTACTTTTCATTGACGTGCCCACAAGAGATAAATATCATTTGTTAGCTTAAAGGCTTGGGTACATTTACATGAAGACAAATAGGAGAAAGGAAATACTCTATTTTACTTAATTTGAACACTGAGCCTTGAAAACAGCCTTTTAACGGTGTCAATCGTAATATTTTATAATTCTGTTTTGCAGATTTTCCACCCAAAATGGACTCTGTTTTCGCAGATAGTGGGACTATTTTAGGATTAACTTTACACCTGCATTTAGTTGTTTTTCTTTTTGTGTATAGGAAAAGGGGAAGTCTAAAAGTGTCTTTAATCTGCTCTCCAGAGTGGTAATGATCAGTCCTGGTGTGAGAGCTGGTATGCTGCTGTGGGGTGTATCTATCTTTGTAGGGTGGTGGGGTGTTTGTGCCTCCCTGGCTCTGATGCTGGCCATAAGCCAGACTGGATCAGGGGTGTGAGACAGAGGTCAGGGAGAGTTGGCCCTCTGAACTGGCAGATATTAGTCAGTGCAGAGCAGAGCGCACCAATCTTCCCATCCCCCGGAGGCATCCCACTGCTGCCTGTTAAATCTGTGTCAGAGAGGCAGTCCTAGCAACACACAGGCCCTCTCCTCTGGAGTCCCAAACTGTTAGGTGAGTCAGACCACTGGCCCAGTCAGTAGGCACAATCAATGGGCCAACAACAGTTATAAAGAGTGTAATTAACAATAGACTGAGACCAATAGAGGAAACATGTGTTGAATAGTTATTGGAGTTTCATATTGTGATTTATCATCATAATATTGAAAAACATAAAAACCTTGTTTAAACTCTCCCCTATGGGTATTGCCAATCTCACTAGCTAAACTACAACATAATACAACACTTTTTCCACAAGCTGCTTTTAATAACAATATATATACTTAACAGGCAAAAGATTATGTCTAACTTATTGTTTATAGATTTTTTTATGGAACTTTTCCTTCAAATATTATGTTATTGTATTCTACTATCGAGTAGAATAGCATCAGGTTTTGGCCACCGTTGCTTTCCTTAATTACAGTACATAGCTAAATCATTTGCCACTATTGATACTGATATTTTTTATTATCTTTAACTTGTGATTATATTCATATATCCAGCCTCAAACAAAGTAATATGGTAACGACAAAAGATCCTGTGCGGCCTATGTAAAAAAAATCCATTCTTCTTTTGTGTTATTGACTTAATCTACAAGCAAGAGCGCCATGGCAAAGAACCATGAATTGTATGCATGTCAAAAACAGAATATGATTTGGAAACCTGAAGTATTAAACAGATAGGTGGGCAAACAAGCTTGAAGCATTTTATTTATTTATTTATTTTTATTTCACCTTTATTTGACCAGGTAGGCAAGTTAAGAACAAGTTCTCATTTACAATTGCGACCTGGCCAAGATAAAGCAAAGCAGTTCGACACATACAACCACACAGAGTTACACATGGAGTAAAACAAACATATACGATGTGAGCAAATGAGGTGAGATAAGGGAGGTAAAGGCAAAAAAAGGCCATGGTGGCAAAGTAAATACAATATAGAAAGTAAAACACTGGAATGGTAGATTTGCAGTGGAAGAATGTGCAAAGTAGAAATAAAAATAATGGGATGCAAAGGAGCAAAATAAATAAATAAAATAAATACAGTAGGGAAAGAGGTAGTTGTTTGGGCTAAATTATAGATGGGCTATGTACAGGTGCAGTAATCTGTGAGCTGCTCTGACAGTTGGTGCTTAAAGCTAGTGAGGGAGATAAGTGTTTCCAGTTTCAGAGATTTTTGTAGTTCGTTCCAGTCATTAGCAGCAGAGAACTGGAAGGAGAGGCGGCCAAAGAAAGAATTTGTGTTGGGGGTGACCAGAGAGATATATCTGCTGGAGCGCGTGCTACAGGTGGGTGATGCCATGGTGACCAGCGCGATGAGATAAACGGGGACTTTACCTAGCAGGGTCTTGTAGATGACATGGAGCCAGTGGGTTTGGCGACGAGTATGAAGCGAGGGCCAGCCAACGAGAGCGTACAGGTCGCAATGGTGGGTAGTATATGGGGCTTTGGTGAAAAAACGGATGGCACTGTGATAGACTGCATCCAATGTTTTGAGTAGGGTATTGGAGGCTATTTTGTAAATGGCATCGCCGAAGTCGAGGATTGGTAGGATGGTCAGTTTTACAAGGGTATGTTTGGCAGCATGAGTGAAGGATTCTTTGTTGTGAAATAGGAAGCCAATTCTAGATTTAACTTTGGATTGGAGATGTTTGATGTGAGTCTGGAAGGAGAGTTTACAGTCTAACCAGACACCTAGGTATTTGTAGTTGTCCACGCATTCTAAGTCAGAGCCGTCCAGAGTAGTGATGTTGGACAGGCGGGCAGGTGCAGGCAGCAATCGTTTGAAGAGCATGCATTTAGTTTTACTTGTATTTAAAAGCAATTGGAGGCCACTGAAGGAGAGTTGTATGGCATTGAAGCTTGCCTGGAGGGTTATTAACACAGTGTCCAAAGCATATAGGAGAACTGGCAACAGATGGAATTTCCTTTTTTTTGCATGTCCCACAAATAGCACGTCGACCCCACAATAAGGACGGTGGACTGGGGCACACGTACACACTCAATACACTGTGCTTTGTGGGAGAGGTTGACAGGCCGTAGATTACCTACATAGACCACAATGTAATATCAGCTCCTACAGAGGAAGCTGTGTCCAGATGCCCCTCTCTATACTCTGGGGTGGTAATAGGTCAGAGGTCAGGCGAAACAAATGAAAAGGAGGCATAGGAAATGAACAACGGGCCTCATAGGAGAACAAAAATATCCCCTGTCTGTTTACTCCATAGACTTTTTGTGCTGTTTCATTAACTGTGGCCACACAGACACAGCAGGCAACAATCCGGCATGCAAAACAACATGTTAGCGATGGGGGAGGAAGGAGGGGGCTGACATGGGTGATAACGCCAGAGCAGAATGTTCCATCATTTAGTACAGTAGATCGTCACTGGACTGATTGAGCCTCAAAAAGCATCATTAGAGAATCATTTGTATATGCTCAGTATCAACTGATATTAAAACAGCTTAGATTAATGTACTAGATTATGTGTGTGAAATGTTCATAGGAAAATTGTATCATCAATATATTGTGGGACATTCAAACTGAAAAGCGTAGGACTTGAGGGCTATACATTTGCTTATAAACTGTCCTGCATGAATTGTGAGGTCACACAAATGTTATTCATTAAAAGGAACCTTCCTCGTGTCCTTCCTCGTGCATGTAATTTCCTGGAATGACATGCATATCCTTTGAATTATCGCAGTACTACTGTATATGTAACATGTGAGGGTTCTGGCCCCAGTTAATTTCTAGCTCCCCTCTCTAATAACCCTGGCTTGTTAAGATATTGGCATGCAGCACAAGGGTATGTTGCCCTTTGTGGATCTTTGCAAAATGAGATACTACATCCTGACTTCCCCGGAGCATCTGTCTTGATTGCACATTTTCTATCTGGGATGGAAAATCCTATGGGGTTTATGTGGGTGGCAACGGTTGGCACTACTGTGAAGACCTTGCAAGCAAATATCAAATTAAACAATTGGAAGACGGCCGAGGGGCAAACACAAAGTACCAGTTTTTGTTCAACTTCGGCCCTCCTTTCAACACAGGGGCAGGCCATGCATTTTTCTTGACTGGCACAGAGACTACACAGAGACTACACACTACACACAGGGTTCATTTCGTGAGGTTTGAGCTTGCCCACATTCTATTCCGATGTCCAGATATTGATGTGAAGCTCAGCCATCATTCTGCTGATGGGTTTATAGTATTGGAGCTTAACTTCACTACTGGTTGTACACAAGGATGAAGAGAAGAATATGTGTATTTCAGACTCCACTTACTGCTTGCATGTCAGAAGGTGAACCATATATGTTGTATCCCAACATTCTCCTTTCTCCCATTGTGTGCACCTTTTGACTTCCCTTCATTGATTTGAAATGATTGAAATGACTGGTTTATGAAAGCTCCCTCTAGCCCATGCCTACACCAATCCAATGCTTTTACATTTTGGGGGAGAAGTGAACAAGTGCTCTTTCTTTAGGAAGAAAGGAGAGATTATTGGGACCTAGACATAGTGATTGAGATGCTCCCAAGTAGCGCAGTGGTCTAAGTCACTGTATCTCAGTGCTAGAGGTGTCACTACAGACCCTGGTTGGATTCCAGGCTGTATCACAACCAGCCGTGATTGGGAGTTCCATAGGGTGGTGCACAGCATCCTTCGGGTTAGGGTTTGGCCCGGGTTAGGCCGTCATTGTAAATAAGAATTTGTTCTTAACTGACTTGCCTAGTTATTAATAAAAAATAAAAAACATTTAGTCCAGAAGTCATGGAGCATAGCTTGTTCGTGAGGAACATGACGGCCACCTAGTGGACACCAACGTGGCTCCATTGAAATAGCTGAATTATAGACATGCTCTCAAAAAGTGAATGCAGACATGACTGTCTATCCAGAGCCATCTAAATTGAAAGCTCTGGTTCTTTCTATTATACTTTAGCCATATCATGGAAGATATGCATTTACAAACATGGTTCTGTAAACTACTCTAATAATATACTGTATAAATATTGAGGGTGCAATATCACAAGTAGGGTTGTCACCTCAAGCACAGAAAAATAAGGAACACATACAATGCCTTCAGAAAGTATTCACACCCCTTGACCTTTCCACATTTTATTTTGTTACAGCCTGAATTTAAAATGTATTAAATTGAGATGTTTTATCATTGGTCTACATACAATACCCGATAATGTCAAAGTGGAATTATGCTTTTCTAAAATGTTTAAAAGTAATTGAAAAGCTGGAATGTCTTCAGTCAGTAAACATTCAATCGCTGTTTTATGGCAAACCTAAATAAGTTCAGGAGTAAAAATGTGCTTAACAAGTCACATAATAAATTGCATGGACTCTGTGTGCAATAATAGTGTTTAGCATGATTTTTGAATGACTACCTCATCTCTGTACCCCACACTGTCACGTCCTGACCTTAGTTCCTTTGTTATGTCTCTGTTTTAGTTTGGTCAGGGCGTGAGTTGGGGTGGGCATTCTATGTGTTTGTTCTATGTTTTGTATTTCTGGTTTTGGCCTGGTATGGTTCCCAATCAGAGGCAGCGGCCTGTTTTCCCACTATGGGTTGTGGGTAGTTGTTTTCTGTCTTTGTATTCGTTACCAGACTGAACTGTTTCGGTTGTTATTTTTGTTTACTTTATATTGTAGTGTTCAGTTCACACACATACAATTATCTGTAAAGTCCCTCAGTTGAGCAGTGAATTTCAAATACAGATTTGTAGATGGGTAAAAAAACAATAAAAATAAAGCAGACATTGAATATCCCTTTCAGTATGGTGAAGTTATTATTTACACTTTGGGTGGTGTATCAATACACCCAGTCACTACAAAGATACAGGAGTCCTTCCTAACTTAGTTTGCCTGGGAGGAGGGAAACCACTCAGGGATTTCACCATGAGGCAAATGGTGACTTTAAAACAATTACAGAGTATAATGGCTGTGATAGGAGAAAACTGAGGATTGATCAACAATATTGCAGTTACTCCACAATACAAACTTATTTGACAGAGTGTAAAGAAGAAAGACTGCAGAATTAAAAATATTCCAAATAATGTATACTGTTGCAACAAGGCAGTAAAGTAATCAAAAAATAAAAAGTCAAGGCAATTAACTTTTTGTCCTGAATACAAAGTGTTATGTTTGGGGCAAATCCAAAACATCACTTTACTGTGCACAACTCTTCATATAGTCAAGCATAGTGGTGGCTGCATCATGTTTTGGGTATGCTTATAATTGTTAAGGACTGGGGAGTTTTTTTTTTTTTTTTAATCAACAGAATGGAGCTAAGCACAGGCAAAATCCTAGAGGAAAACCTGGTTCAGTCTGATTAATTCACCTTTCAACAGGACAATACACTAAAACACAAGGCCAAATCTACACCGGAGTTGCTTATTCAAGAACACAGTGAATGTTCCCGAGTGGCCTCTGTACACCTCTGTAGATATTCCATAACAAAATCTGCCGTTTCCAGCTACTATAGTCATTTACAACATTAACAATATCTACACTGTATTTCTGATCAATTTTATGTTCTTTTAGTGGACAAAAAATGTGCTTTTCTTCAAAAAACAAGGACATGTCAAAGTGATCTCAAACTTTTGAACGGTAGTGTAATTCTGCAAGACTTATATTTTGACTCTCCCCCCTCACCTGACTGATATGTTCTCCCTCTCAGTTGTTAATATCATTGTGGCAGTGCGTGTGAGAGAGAAAAGGCACTGTGCAGCACCATCATTACTTGTCTCAACAGGTAAAGTAGTTGTTGTTGGCAACAACAAAGTCAGCTAAAGTAAAAAGTGTATGAATGTGAATAAACTTTGATATGTTAGAATGAACCTGAATAACTATAAGCTTTCTCCTGGCTAGTAGCTAGTTAGTTTTACATTTACTGTTCAGTCCTTTTTAGCTGTGTTATGTTTTATCTAGCTAGCTAATGCTGGGTAATTCTGTGAAAACTGATAGTGAATGTTTTAAAGTCAGGAATACTTGCTAGCTACAAAGTTACTTGCACAATCACTGTCTTAGTCTTCATCGTAGGGTCAGCAAGTTAGCAATGGACGTGTCACCAGTCAAGAAGAGAAAAAAGAGGACATACTCATTTTTTAGTAGAACAAATAACTGCAAATAAGATTCCTGCAACTGCCTGCACACCACCCCTGGCTAACTAGCCCGCAAATGTGAGTGCTTTCAGCTTAGATTTCCTTAACGTCATCACAGTGATTATGGGTCATGAAGGTTTGTCCCATGTGTCAAGACTTTGTTTGGTGCTATCATCATGATTATGGCAGGAGAGTGACAGCCATTAACAGATAGACAGGCAGAGGGAAAGAGAGAACCAATAAGTAAGATAGTGAGAAGTGCCTCTCCAAGCCCATCGAACTCAGACTGATGATCTGTCATAATGTGAAACAATCAGAATTATTATATATGATCTCTGATGAAATGATAACATCTTAAGTTTAGAGGGTGTATTACATGTGTTCACTTCATGCAGGAGAGAGGCAGCCATGATGCTTGTGGGGAGTCTGGTTAGAGCCTGGTAGACCACACCTTATGTCAAGTGAGTTATATCCTCAGGAATGCCTGCATAGGTCAAGTCCTTTTTAATGTGAACCTTTTCAGTGTGCACAGTCTTTTGTTTTGTAAATATTAAAGTTACAATGCAGCTGTTTAAAAAAAAAATCTCATTCTCAAATTATTTCAGGGTAACAATTAAGTAACTTACTGTGATCGTTTTCAATTAAAATGCTCAAAAAGAAGCAAATATAGCTTCTTAGCAAAATGCAATTTTACTAGGACTGCCTGGGAGTGGTCTGAGAAAGGGACCTAATTGGAGGAGCCTAATTGAAGGGATTTGTAAACTGAAAATGAACTGTTATTGGCAGGGAGGAGGGCAAACTCTCTTTGTTATTCGACTACTAACTTAAAAGGAGAGAAAAAAATGTATCTGGTCCAAAAACCCCACCCAGCCAAACAAGCTGAAATTTCAGGTATTCTTTTCAAACAGCTCTTACACTAAAAGTGCATTGTCATAATTTCACAGTATTAGTCCAACCTCATAGTGTGGAAATATATACAACACACAGGAAAATGATGTTGTTGACTGCACTGCCCTTTGAATTTTGTAGTCCGGGAACAAGATGGACAAGTCTGCCAAAAGTCGAGTTCACTGTAAGGATGTCGTTCGTCGCCTATCCTCCATATGGGGCAATGGGCCCAATTATTTTTGTACCACCAGTTATTTTGTACCTTGAACTTTGCCTCCTGCTGCAACGTGCCTATGAGACACATTATGGTTTTCACAAAGAGACCAGGTAAATAAAGATACACCATTTGAATTGTCTGTGGATCTTACGGTATGTCATATAGATTGTGCTCTATATTGGGAGTTACAAATCTCAGATAAAACATTGTCTGGGAATTTTCCTTCATTCAGCTCCAGTGATATACAAACTGTTTCATTTGAATTTCTTGTTGCCTGGATCACTTATTGCATAATTTGAAGTCGAATTACATAAAAATCTGATCCTTGCTCAACTGTCTTGCTGCAGTAGGCTATAATTTTTCATCCATTTGGTGGCAGTATATCCCAATTTAATCGCATCTCCTTTTGCATTAATTTTCAACAACACCCTTCAGTGACCCAATCATGTCTAGTTTGATAAGCCAGCAGTGAAAACTGACACGCGAGGCTATATAAGACCATCTCTTTGACATTTATTCATACAATATGTCTCTAGACGATATTTCCCTGAATAACATCCAAATATTTGGTTTAAAAAAATCGACATTGCACCCATGAGTAGCATGACCGAAGTGATTCATGTCCCAATAGAAAACTGGGCATAGGCTGTGAGGAGGCCCTCTGCAACACATTTCCAGGAAAATATGTTCCAAGCAATCTATTCCCTTTTCAATTGGAAATTGGATGGTGGTAGGCCTACACCTTGAGATTGCCAACTTAATTTTATAAACGAACTGCAAGATTTAGGGTGCTGGCAAGTGAAGGATTTTTCCACCGTTTGTGAAATACAGAGTCCAGTGTTTTGCAATCAAAATAAATGTGGGTGTGGCTTTTGCACATAGAAATGTTACCTTTGTTTTACTAGGCAAGTCAGCTAAGAACAAGTTCTTACTTATAATGACAGTCTAGGAACAAGGCAGCCTGAACAAGGCAGTAACACCAAAGTTACTGCCTTGCTCAGTTTGAGAACAACAGATTTTTACTTTGTCAGTTCAGGGATTTGATCTATCAACCTTTCAATTACTGGCCCAACACGCTAACCACTAGGCTACACACCATATTGAACTACTCACCCTGGTAACTAACCCCACCTACAGGTTACTGCCAAAATAATGGAAACACTTCAGTAAATGAGGTATACAAAGCATATTGTATGCTTCGACACAGGTTTGGTTCCTGAGTTAATTAAACAATTAACATCCCATCATGCATCTATAAAAATGCTGGGCAGGCCGATTTGGCTACCATGGCTATGCCCCCATAGGATGACAATGCTCCCATACACAGGGTACGAGTGGTCACTGAATGCTTGATGAGCATGAAAACAATCTAAACAATATGCATCCCACTGGGCACAGATGTCAGTTCAAAATGTCACCATGTCATTGGATTTAGGTAAAAAGTGTGATGATGAAATTCCCTAACGTTAATTACTTTTTTCAAATCCAATCAGTTTTCCACATTGATTCAACATCAAATCAAATTTTTTGGGGTCAAAATAAAGTGGAAACAACTTGAATTCAAACAGTTTTTTTCCCACTGGGATGGCCATCTCCAGATTTCAACCCAATTGAAAACTTCAACCCAATTGACAGCATTTTCAACCACAATTAAAAACACAAAATTATGGAATTTCTCGTGGAAGAATTGTAGGCCCAAGTGGGGGGAAATTTTGGGAAAATGGCGCCGCACAGTTTCCAGAAAACAATTGCTTTCAAACTAGGGATTTCTTGGCTGATTGAGGTTAAACAGTCATTCTGCTCATAGATTAGGCATGTATGAACTACACATTGACACATCCAGTCCAAGCGGTAGGTTTAAAAAATATTTACTTGTCACCAAAGTTACAGAGCATGTCTTTAAGACACTTTATGTTGGTGTTTCCTTTATTTTGGCAGTTACCTGTACCTTGGAAAGAACTGTTCACAAAAAAACTAGTCGAGTCTTCAGACTTGTTGCAATCGAAAGCCACAACAAAGAGGTTGCAGTGGCAGCTGCTTTATGGTCTCTAGACAAATGTTTATCGTTTGGCATCCAATTACAATATGTATACTCAGTAATGTTCCTGCTGCTGGTGAAATGCTATTATCATCATTCTCAAATATCATTGAATAATTTTTCAGTATTATCAAGGTAGTCACATACTGTATGTGCACTGTAATCAGTTGATGCTGCCAATGTGCAATGTCTAGTTAATCCTGAAACAGTGGATTTACTAACCCAGAGAAAATAGTTTGCAATGATGTCATTATGAGATGAGTCATTTTACTGATCTCTTACGCTTTGAAATATAATTTGTGAGGGAGAAGCACAATTCATTATGAGCGCAGCTTTGATTGACTGCCTTTCGATGTAACTCACATATAAATACACGGTTTCACTACACTCTTAGAAAACAAAGGGTTCTACATGGAACCCAAAATAGTTCTACCTGCCACTAAAAAGGGTTCCCCTATGGGGGACAGCCGCAGAAGCCTTTTGGAACTATTTTTTTCTAAGAGTGTACTGTGCTACTTAATTTGTATGAACTTGGTTACAAATGATTAATGAATATATTAAAGGTTTTGGTCTTAACCCTTGCATTATAACTCTAATGCAATATACACTATAAATACAAAATGATGTGGACACCCCTTCAAATTAGTGGAGTCAGCTATTTAACATGGCACCGTCATAGGATGCCACCTTTCTAACAAGACAGTTCGTTAAATTTCTGCCTAGGAGCAACAATGGCTCAGCCATCAGGTGGTAGGCCACACAAGCTCACAGAACGGGACCGCTGATTGCTGAAGCGTGTAGCTCATAAAAATCGTCTGTCCTCAGTTGCAAAGCTCACTACTGAGTTCCAAACTGCCTCTAGAAGCAACGTTAGCACAGCAACTGTTAGTCAGAGGTTGTCATGGGAAGCGTTTCTGATTTCAGAACATGCAGTTCCATGTTTGTTCTGATGTGTTGTCTGTTATCTGACATCATCACCACTGATTAACATGCATCTGACCTGCAAACAGATGCCTCTATTTTTCTTATCCAACTGAAAATCATAGCAACAGGGATAAACAAGTCAGACCTTGCATATAACCAAAAAAGAAACATAATCGGTCTGTTCTAGTTTCTGAATGGCAGGAGTAGCTACTGTGTGCTTGTTTGTTGTGAATAACACTAATCCAGTCCATATACATTTGAGTCAAGGAGTATACTGCTTTTTACATATTCAGTCTTGCTTAATTCACAGGTCTAATCAATGGGGGAAATTATCATGTTCTTTTTTCCTATCAACAGATTACATTACAGTGACACAGTAACACCTGTAACTCACTGGATTCAATGACCGTACAATCTTCCCTAATGACTGGCATGAACTCTCCAGGTACTGTAACATCATATCCATCTCTTTTAGTTGCCCAGAGTGGCCTTTTATTGGGTGGACTTTTAATCCATTGCAAAACTCACACTTAGAAACATATTTTCTTATTGACACAGACAGACACATACCAACACACCAAGAAACACACAACACATACAGCACACAATCACTCACACACTAACTCTACCACACATTATCCTACTGCAGGGGCACCCATTTTCCCAGCCTGGCAGATGTCACTGATGGCTGTGGCAGTTAATCCAAGATCCTGGTTCCTGAGTTTGATACAAGCAGGATTTAGCCATGGCCATGATATCAACACCTGTCAGGCTGCTGCAGTGATCTTCCAAACATACACAGAGCAACTGCACAGGAATACTGTACATTTCTGTTCTGCTAAAAGAGGGTAAAGACCTACCCGGAATCCAGATTTGTGGTAAGCTCATGCAGAATTGATGGGTTTTATGGACATGAATAGTTATTTATTTAATAGTTATTTAATAGTCATATTTATTTTTATTTTTGTAAGACAAGAAAAATACTGTGTTACAACAAGAAAGGTTTGTTGCCGTAATGTTTGTCATGAAAAAAGGTCTGTATGGTTATATTTCATAATCTAGAAAAATATATTATATTTTTTATATAAATTGTGTTAATTTATTGGATGTAGTAGATGGATATTTATTCAATGCATATCATATTATGTTTGATACACGTGTACATGATTATAAACAGTGCATGATGTAGACTTTGAAAATATGTTTTTATCTAAAATAACAAAAACACTGTCTTCTGTGTTTAAAGAAATGTACACTATACAGGTAACATTTCAGTCAGTGCAGCAGTTTGAGGTTTATTTACATTTTCATTTGAGTAATTTAGCCAATGATCATGTGGTTATTATTCACATAGTATATTTTTGCTATACGTTTTGATAATCAATATACTGTCTTGAACATTTAGGTTGGATAATGTGAAAGTGCACACAGACATGAATGGATTTAGATTAAAATGCAAATGAAAGTTAATCAGATAGCCAGTCTGAATAAAACATTGTACATTTAGCATGCTGGTGTACTCATGTTTGCTAAATGAGGAGTGAACATTTCAAGGCATTTATTATGGATTGTCAAAGGCATTTTGCCAGGAGAAGATGTAAATCCAACGAAACGAAGATTGAAACTATGTGAGTTGATTATTAATTATACAATCAAAAAATAAAAACATGTTTCTAGAAAGTAGAACACACTATAGAACCTACTTTTGCCATCACAAATCAGTAAACTTACAGAAGCATGTCTTGTCAGCGACTCAGTTATTGACGGTTAATAAGACATCACTAAAGCATGAATTCATAGTTTCATAGAATTAATCTAATAGTGGCTACATTACTTTATTAACAATGTTTAATGGCATGGACCTCTATCAAAACACTTTGCAGCTAGAAAGAAAGTGCTTAGCATTCCTTTGTAAACATCCCATCACATGGCTTCTGCATGTGCTCCTTAATGGGCTATTCTTCTCAACAGCGTGAATACGATTATGTGAGATTGTGTGCACATGTCCTGTTCATCATATTTCCTTGTAGGAATAGACCTAAGCCTCTCAGTGAGCAGAGCTCTACTCACTTCACATTCAATTGGAATGCAAAGCATGATCTGTGAATCACTTCAGTTAAACAAACAACAGTATCTGAAGTGTTACTTTTCAATCTGAACTTTTGATCAAATTGTTGAACCCATTATGCTGTCGATGTTACATCATTAAGACATCATATACTGTAACTTGGCTGCTGCCAATCCTGCTTGCACGGAAATTGCGTAAACATTATGCATAACTAAATTATTATAGAGGGGCTCACCAAGACTAAACGATTCCTTTGGATATGAGCTGAGAGGCTCAAGTAGAACATCTTTAAGATAAATTATTGAACACCTTAAAAATACAGACTAAAAGGCCCTGGAGAGGAATACATTTCAAGCAATGCCTGGACAGTATAAGTAGTGAAACCAGTATCGGCCATCAACAGGATTTCATGCTGAGTTGGAGACAAGTCAGTATGAAAAAGGTTTCAACTGTTCAGTGCAGTAGGTGTGTTTTATTGACAAGCACAAGATGTACCAAAAGCCCTTTATTTGTGAATTATACGCCTTGGTTTTGTGAGCCCCGAGTTCCACCTAAAAATATTCGCTTGAAAATAATAGTGCAAACTGGTTAACACTCAAACATGTAATTAACCAGTTTTACCTCAGATAAATGTTTTCAATGGCTTCATTAAGAAGACAATCCAAGGCCAAAAGAGGAAATGAATGAAAGAAGGACTGGCCTATGACGCCATCAAGAAACCTGCATCATTAACAACAGGGGTGTTTATCAACAGTATGTTAGCACCTGGGAGCTGTTCTATGCCGAGACATAAGTTCAGTTCTTTCTGTAAGCTTGACAGCTTGGAGCAATGTCTGGAGTGACTTTGTCAGCTACAGTATAATTATAATATTCTCATGGCAGACTGCACATATGCACTCTTCACACTTTCAGGGGGAAAAAGGACGTCTCGATGAGATGTCTTCAGAGGGGTTGGGTTAAATGCGGAAGACACATTTCAGTTGAATGCATTCAGATGTACAACTGAGTAGTTATCCCCCTTTCCCTTTCAATGTTCACTTTGATAAGGCCTGCCTTACTATACTTTTCTATGTGTTTATCTATTTTTTGCATATTTAATCTGCTCTGTTTTCCAATGGTTTTTTTATTGGATGTCTTGAATGATTTATAAAAAATGATCCTCTAAATGTCTTGCCATACACCTACGTTAATGTACTGTACATCCATCATAGAAGTGATATAGTGATGTCTTTACTTGATATCTCTCCTTCATAAAAGATCCTGACATCCTTTCATGTTTTTTGCACATGAGTAATGGGGAAGACAGGCAGTAAAGTCCTGAGAGAGATGTCTATGGATGGAGTTCAGCCTCAGCAGGTAACGGCTTATACACAACATTACACACACTCACACATACTTACACTGACACCACACCACAACACACATACTACATACGCCCACACACACACAACACATACACACATGCATACTGATGCCACACACACGTGCACACATATTTTCACACTCACCACATACTGTACTCTACTGCTACTGTCTTTTATATATTCTGTTGCCTAGTCACTTAATCTCTACCTACAGTATATGTACATAGCTACCGCAATTGCCTCATACATCGACTCGGCACTGGTACTCCCTGTATATAGACATGTTATTTTTACTCATTATTGTTTTTCATTATTCACTCTGTATTATTTTTAATTTTTTTTAAACATCTTTATCTTTAACTGTGCATTGTTGGAAAGGGACCTGTATGTCTCACTGTTGTTTACGAAGCACGTGACAAATACAATTTGATTTGACTTCCTTAATGGGAGACTGCAGGTCATGTGTGTGTATGCGCTGGAGCTTATCTGATTCTGCGCCGCTTACTCACCACAACTCTGTCCAAATGGGACAGCTGCTTGTTCCACAGCCATCAGCTGGTTATGCAACCAGGATCAACTCCAGCTTACTTTAACATGTTCTTTCTCTCTGTAGCATTAGTCCTATGTATATCAGAATACATTACTGGGCCTCCAATAGTTCACAGCCTTCCACAGCTAATAAAACAGGCATAATCTAGCTGAATGTAGAAATACAGAATGATTCACTTCAAATGTGATGAAACTTAAGTCCCCTCTACGAAAGAGATGGTAATCGCTGAGGAAGACACGTTTTTGATATCGGGTATTATATAAGTTCTACCTTTTTCTAAACCTTGAGAAGTGCTTGAAATCTTTGATTTCTGCTTACTCTCTTAGGAAAGCTCATTCCCTGTTTGATCAAATCAGATCAAAACAATTATATATTTAACTAAAACATCCAATCCATTTAAACATTAAAGGAAAGGTTAAACAAATACAAATACATTTATATAGATACAACCAGGTAAACATGAATTCCTAATTGATTACAAGCACATGCATTATTTTATTGATTATTGAGCTAAGTCTAATGCAAACACAAACTCCATTAATTCTCCCCCCAGCAGGCTCATGATCTTAGACCTAAGCCACATGAAGAAATCAATTAATGAATCATAGCCATGGAACACACATTCTATGCAAAGTTGTACTTTATAGGATGCAGCCCATGTTTACAGTGTGTGTTGCGTGACTGTTAGCTATGGGAAATAGTGAGAGAATTGTATTCCTTCCTAGACTGTCTCAGTCAGTGTCCTCTGTTAACATATTAGTCCACTGGAGCGCTCTAACTTTGTGTGCCCATGTGATTTTCCTTGTCAACTCAAGGAACTGTCTCTCAACTTTCTCTCAACTTTCTGCTAAAGGTGCCTCATAAGGCCAACATGCCCTCCTCCTGTATGGGTTGAGTAGACACCATGTTTTTCAGAAGGGACTTGGTAGGTCCCAAAAGTGGTGCAAACGGGACTGAAGTGAACTGATTTGTGGGGGATTAGAGATTAAGATTTCCCCTCCCGCTGAGATGGGCTTTAGTGGAGTAAATCTGTGGATTATGATGTCAGAGGCCCGTGGTTGTCGGAGAGGAAATTTTATTGTCAGAGGAGTGCCGATGGCCAGGATTATGGAACGGTCAGTGAGGAGATATAGGAATGGGAAGCCATGTCTGTGCCATACCCCTGTACAGTAAAACCTTCAGGGAAGAACATCAACCACTATTGGAATTTGTGAGTTGTCTCTCCACGATGCTGTTCAGATGCTGATTCAGTGAGAGAAAGATAGCGTTATTATATTTTGCCTGCCTTTTAAAGCATCAAGTGGTAAGTAGTCTTGGTTGTGATTGCTATCTAAATTGTGTATGCAGCAAGTTAGCTCACTAATGTTATGAAAGTACATTTGCCATATTATCAAACCCTTCGTTTCTCAGCATCTCTTAGCATTCTAAAGGCCCATCCCTAACCGTGTGCGTGTGTTTTAGCCTTCCCCGGCTGCTGCTATAGAGGGGCTCACCAAGACCAAGAAGATGAAGGTGAAGTGGACTCAGCTGGGCATGGTGTTCTTCCTGTTGCTCTCTCTGGTCATGACAGGATGCTTCCTCTGGCAGTACCAGATCCCAAAGTTACTGCCAAGTAAGGCTCACTCCCTGCATTCAACCTTGTTCAAGAAAACATAGAACCGAAGTAAAAACAATGGCAGGACATGAAGCAATTCAACATATTATACAGTGAACAGCGTTGATTCACTCTAAACACTCCAGCCTGTCAATCTCTTGTGGCTTTGTTATATTGTATCTGAGGTAAATGGGTTAAGATTAATCAGAGCGTATAATTATACCAGTAGCTCCTGCTTCCCCTGCATTAACGTTGACTCATACAATAGGTGATTTTGCACACAAAGAACCTGTAGAAATCAAGGAGGAAGTCCATTGGGGAAAAAGGTTCCAACACACATGGCAGTTCTTGCTTCAGAATGGATTTATTTGCCTGAGACCCATATGAGGCTAACCACTAGGCAAAAACTGATTGAATCAACTTTGTTTCCGCGTCATTTCAACCCCAAAAACCAATGTGATGACGTTGAATCAACGTGAAAAACTCATTATATTTGCAAAAGTCATCATTGTGATTTTGTATTTTGATTTTGTATTTTTTTTCACCGAATTTTTAACCTAAATTCAATGACATGGTGACATGTTTTGCTGATTTAACATTGAAATCACAATAGTTGACAACTCAACCAAATGTAAATCAAAACTAGACATTGAACTAACGTCTGTGTCCAGTGTCTGAGGTGTGATCTGAAATCCAATTAGCTGTTTTCTGTGGGTGGTGAATAGATTAGAATGTTAAAGACAGACTGTGCTCACAGGGAACCAACCTACTGGAGTGCTGAAGGTGTGATCAGTCAGAGATGCTACTGTACTGCATTTTCCTCCTGTAACAATAGGGGTCCCATTAAGATGCCACAACTGTACTTTCTCCTTTATTTCTTCTTTGCTAAAAGTTTCTGTTGCAACCATTTGAGAAAGTAATATTATGGGGACATATAAAATGTAATCAATGGTTCAAATGTAGCGGTCACATTTACTCCTAGGCTTTAGTTGCAGTCTTTAACTGAAGGGCTGCTTCTTACACATGTATTATTTCAGTAGCACACCATGCCTGTATGATCTGGTACTGGATCAGAACATACTCTAGGCCTAGGGGCCTGTTTACTATAGTAATTCTATGAACTATAAAGACTAGATCAAATCCTGTGTAGTTAGTTAAATAAGTCTCCTTTAACTGCTCATTCAAAATTCATAGTGTGTTCAGAATGAATCACCTTCAAGCACTTAATTTCCCCTTCTTCTGTCTTTCTGCCAGATGAGAGCATGGGAGGAAATGCCAAATCAGAACGGATGTGCCCACGCTTCCCTGAGCCTCTCCCCCTTGAGCACCCTATCCCTACTCTGAAAGAGGCACTGGAAAAGGTAAGAGCTCCCTTGGGCCATTCACAGACTATCCACATTATGCTCATGTCCAACTAAGAACAGAGAACATGTGTTAGTGACATTTTAAACGTGTAGTGTATTTGATGTTTAAAAAGTGTTTTCATTACCACTTAGAAATTTCAGACCTCATTTTTGCTTTTTTTTTTAAATCTTCAATCCCTACAAAAATGGCCATTAATTATAATCCACATAATAATTCACATTTCCTGTTGCTGCAGGATTGTTTTCCTGCTGTAGCAAACTGGCTCAAATTGAGAATCTGTACAGCAGTCTGCTATGGATGAGATTACATTTCCATTGGACATTAACAATGTCCTCAGAATGATAAAAACACATTAGAACTCCTTATATATTTTATACAGAACAGAAGATTGACCATGTAAAAACAGAGTATCTCAGCATCTGCCAAACCTTGACATTGAAATCACTTCCATCACAACAAATCAATAGGCAGTATTTTTGTCCACAGAGTGCCTTCAAATCTTTCATACCCAACTTTTAACTTTTGAACTTATTGTTTACTGAAACTACTGTAGAACTATGAATATTATTCGATATACAGTAAATACTGATATGTTCTCACTCAGGTGGACACACTGCTGCGCCAAATCATCAATCCTACTAGTCTTCCCTCTTTGTCGGCCATTGTGATTTTCAACAACACCGTTCTGTGGACTGGTAACTTTGGCAAGAGGAACAGAAGTGACCCACTCTCAGCTCCTCCCAATGAGTACACCATATACAGGCGAGCAGCATAGATCTCAGGGCTTTTTTGGGCCCTAAAGGGGATGACAAAGCCAGGTCTGTTTATGACTCAAATCATTACATGTTTAAGACTCCTACAAAGTTGAAGCTTGTGGTGTTGATGATAAGCACCCTTAGCCCTTTCTTATGCATTTCTTGATTCGGGGACATGCGTGTAGTTCTGTTGTCCATATGTATGACGTACTACAGTACGTGCTCAGAGCATGTGAATTTCCTATCAGTTGAAGCTGCCTTACTGCTCTTAAAAAAGGCATAAATGTAACATGTCAATCAGCCTCTGACACAGTTAGCCACTACACCACTATGGAGTATTTTAGCACCATGGGTCCTGTAGCTGTGGGTATTCTCGCTTCAGAGTACAGCTGTCATTACTGACCAACAGAAGTCTGCATTCCCTGATGCTCAACTTCCGGTTATGTGTATTTTGCTAACTCTAACCATATGTGGTAGATAAATAATGCAGTCTTTTCAGTCTTTTGTTTGGTATTGTACAGGCTTGTGCAGGGATTTTTATGTAACTGCGCCAATCATTCTATTCTATAATAATAATAATAATAATATATGCCATTTAGCAGACGCTTTTATCCAAAGCGACTTACAGTCATGTGTGCATACATTCTACATATGGGTGGTCCCGGGAATCGAACCCACTACCCTGGCGTTACAAGCGCCATGCTCTACCAACTGAGCTACAGAAGGACCACAATTCTCTTGCCGATAGAGATACTGTCATAGCATTTATTGTTGAAACACCTACAATCTGAGGGGAAGTGACATTCAGGGGAAGTAACATTGAGAGGAAGAGGGAAAATAACATTGCTATGTATCAAAGTATAGGTACAATATCTCACCCTGGTTACACTCATACAATACCGTTCAAAAGTTTGGGGGTCACTTAGAAATCCCCTTCTTTTTGAAAGAAAAGCTTTTTTTTTAAATACCCATTAAAATAACATAAAATTGATCAGAAATACAGTGTAGACATTGATGATGTTGTAAATGACTATTGTAGCTGGAAACGGCAGATTATTTATGTAATATCTACATAGGCGTACAGAGACCCATTATCAGCAACCATCACTCCTATGTTCCAATGGCACGTTGTGTCAGCTAATCCAAGTTGATAATTTTAAAAGGCTAATTGATCATTAGAAAACCCTTTTGCAATTATGTTAGAACAGCTGAAAATGGTTGTTCTGATTAAAGAAGCAATAAAATGTGCCTTCTTTAGACTAGTTGAGTATCTGGAGCATCAGCATTTCTGGGTTCAATTAAAGGCTCAAAATGGCCAGAAACAAAGAACTGTCTTCTGAAACTCGTAAGTCTATTCTTGTTCTGAGAAATGAAGGTAATCCATGCGAGAAATTGCCAAGAAACTGAAGATCTCATACAACGCTGTGTACTATTCCCTTCACAGAACAGCACAAACTGTCTCTAACCAGAATAGAAAGAGGAGTGGGAGGCCTCGGTGCACAACTGAGCAAGAGGACAGTATATTAGAGAGTCTAGTTTGAGAAACAGATGCCTTACAAATCCTCAACTGGCAGCTTCATTATATAGTACCCACAAAACCCCAGTCTCAAGGTCAACAGTGAAGATGCGACTCCAGGATGCTGGCCTTCTAGGCAGAGTTCCTCTGTCAAGTGTCTGTGTTCTTTCGCCCATCTTAAACTTTTCTTTTTATTGGCCCGTCTGAGATATGGCTTTTTCTTTGCAATTCTGCCTAGAAGGCCAGCATCCCGGAGTCGCCTCTTCACTGTTGACATTGAGACTGGTGTTTTGTGGATACTATTTAATGAAGCTGCTAGTTGAGGACTTGTGAGGCGTCTTTCTCAAACTAGACACTCAAATGTACTTGTCCTCTTGCTCAGTTGTAAAACTTGGCAGCAAGGCAATACCCCCAAGCAAAACATCATATTCCACAAAGAAATGGTTACATTTTGCAATGGCCACAGTGTAACGGTTCTCTTTAGGTGAAGTAGAGTCAGACCAAAATGCGGCGTGGCTACTGCAATCCATGTTTAATGAAACAAAGTAAACACGAATCAAATACAAAAACAATAAATGTACCGAAACAGCCTAATACTGGTGCAAAGTAACACAGAGACAGTAACAAGGACAATCACCCACAAAACCCAACACCAAACAGGCTACCTAAATATGGTTCCCAATCAGAGACAATGACGAAAACCTGCCTCTGATTGAGAACCATGTCAGGCCAAACATAGAACTAGACAAACTAGACATGTAACATAGAATGCCCACTCAGCTCACACCCTGACCAACCAAAACATAGAAACATACAAAGCAAACTATGGTCAGGGTGTGACACACAGATGAAGGATATCAAAGATTTTCAAAGTTTCTGTATGGAGGAATGGTCTAAAATCCCTTCCAATGTGTTCTCCAGTCTCATAAAACATTTTAGAAAAAGGCCCAGTGGCGTTATTCTCACAAGGGAAGGGTGCTGGAGTTTTGAAAACAGGGGTACCAGTAATGTTGACCCCTATCTTTTTGAGAAAAACTAGTTCTCTGAGCAATTGTATTTGTATAAAATAACATAATTTCCCCATTTATATACATATTTTATTTAACAGTATTATATTACTTAATTTATAGTCTTTTTTGCGAATATTAGGCTTAAGGCTGCCAATAATTTTGATCATGACTGTATCATGAGGGGGCAGAGCATCATGATAGAGTCACTGAGAATGATAGCGGATAATATTGCCACTCCTATTTGCCATCTCTTCAATCTAAGCTTACAAAAAAGTGTGTGTCCTCAGGCCTTGAGGAAGCAAAAGTCATTCTGATACCCAAGAATAGTAAAGCACCCCTACTGGCTCAAATATCCGACCAATCAACCTGTTACCAACCCTTAGTAAACATTTGGGAAAAAATGTGTTTGACCAGATACAATGCTATTTTACAGTAAATAAATTAACAGACTTTCAGGAAAGGGCATTCAACCTGCACGGCACTTGCACAAATGACTGATGATTGGTTGAGAGAAATTGATAATAAAAAGATTGTAGGAGCTGCTTTGTTAGACTTCAGTGCAGCTTTTGACATGATCGATAATGGAAAAGGGTATGTTATGGCTTTATACCCCCTTCTATATTGTGGATTGAGAGTTACCTGCCTAACATAACACAGAGGATAATAATGACCTGTGTCACGTTGGTATGAAGGGTCGGGATGCAGGCGCAGGAATGCGTAATAGTTTTGTTATTATACCCCAAATTACAAACATAAGTAAATTGCCTTTGAATTCTTCCCAGTGTAAAGGCACGGGGACGAAGACCGAACAAACACTATACAGAACACAGGGTTGAAACCCAAACAAAAGAGCGAGGAGTACCTCGAATAAATAACACAAGTGCACAATGATTAACACATGGGACGAAACCCGTAATCATCTGCGCAATACACAATGTCACAAAAGCCAAAACACACAGCACAGGTACTCACACGAACCAACGGACATTGTAACAATAATCGTCAGGACTATGGTAAATCAAGTACACAATTATACAATTACTATTCACTGGGAATTACTATTCACTGGGAATTACTATTCACTGGGGCCAGGTGTGTGTAATGAAAGTTCCGGAGGGATCGTGACAACCTGCCACTGGCTCTGAGAAGTCTGCTTCCTGATGGACTCCTGTGATTTAGGGGGTATACACTATCTTTAAATCTATGGAGGGTTGGAGGTGTTTCTATGGAATACTAATAAGAGTGAAGGCCCCACTTACGGCCCTGCTACATTACAGCCATCGGGCATCCGGCGTTGCCCTCACACATCAGCCATACATTTGAGGTCATTGAAAGCTGTTATTGTATACTGCGTATGTTGCACTCTCGTTGCGTCACGTCCGAAGGCAGCGTTAAACACAAGTCAAGCAGAGGTTATATTTTTTATGGCTGAGGAGTACATTCATTCTATCTTGTGAATTGAAATATAGAGAAATAAAATAGATGTTGGTTGCATGTGGCCTCCACTAGACACCAGTGGCTATTTTACTAAGATTTATGAAGTCAAGAAGCTACTAGCTAGCAGAAACTCTAGCTAGCTACATTGACTATATTCACAATGTAAACAAAAGCAACATGTAATTAGAGGATCATTTAGTACACCCACTAGCAACATTTTAAGAGTACTTGCGAAAAACTGGACCAAAGCTATTGTACTCACACACAATTGATGAATACAGTAGGGAAATACAGAATAAAGATACTCATCCCCTTTTCTCCTCCGCTCTCAAAACAATGCACTCTGGCAACACTTATAGTGGACTTGAAGTATTATGTGAACACTGCTGTAATTTTTCTGATTTGTGGTATGTTGCCATTTCAGCAATGAGTTTGAGCCTGAAATTGGCTTGAAAATGTGCCACATGGATTCAATCTGAAAAGTGTTGTTGACAAGCCCATTGCACAATCTTCAATTCATAGGCAATTTACTGATGTTTGTGGAGATCATATTCACAGTAAACTGTGTGTATATCGGTTTAAGCGTAAATTACTTGTAAAAGTCGAGTGCAATGCTATTGCCAGCAATGCACCTTTGATTGAATACTGACCTATGTCTTTAACTATGTATGGGCTATTCAGTCATTATGTTTTCATCTGTCTTGAGTGTTGTCAGCACAGGCCTTAAATAGATATGTAACATGATGTTGTAATTTCAAACTCCAAACCCCTTAATGTCTGGAGTGTGAGACAGAAATGTCTGGGCTATGAGACAGAGAAAACGTTGTGAGGTCAAAAGCCTGAGTGTAGAAAGGTTTAGAGAGTGCATGTGAAAATGAAAGGATGTTAGGGTAAGCTCATCCTCTGAAAGGAAGAAAAGTACTCTATTCATTTGTGTGTGCTTGTCTTACTGTTTGTTGAAATTATTAAAAAAAAAGTTTTGGGAAGAAATCAGGGTGATACAGTAGTAGTCAATTCCTGTTTGATGCCCTACAGGATTGCCAGCCTTTCCAAGATCTTCCCAACGCTGATGCTATACAGGCTGTGGGACGATGGGAAGATAACCTCTCTGGATGACCCTCTGGAGAAATATGTGGATAACTTCACCATTAAAAACCCTCTGGGCAAGTCACGGGACTCTGAGCTCAAGTATGTGACAGACGGCCTGATCTTCCTGGATAGTGGAGAGGTTCAGATCCGCTCCTCCTCTGTCACTCTGCGCAGGATGGCCAGCCAGCTCTCAGGTAAGATACAAACCTCATACTCCGCCCCTCCCACCTGGGATTGGAACTCATGTCATGCCGACCTGTTAAAATACTATCAGGTGAAACAAGTTATGTGCCTAATGCACTCAGCTACAATGTTGAACAGTATCATGCTATTATTAGCAAAATATAAATTTTAATGTGATGTTCATGATCCTATTTATTGATTAAATTCAAATGCCTCCACACCGCAAACTCTGGTCAGTCACCTCTAAGCAGGTTGGTGAATTGCCTTCTGAGGTGGTAAACATGTCTGATGTAACAGAAACGGTTTAGATTATCACTGCATCAGCTTATCATCATAAATAGATCATGCGAAGGGCTAAGGGACAATGAGTCACACTCATTGATGGGCAACACTGAATTTTAAAAAAACTACAATACCTTGCTTTCAAACAGGTTGATTATGTCAATATGAGGTTCACACTTTGATCATTGAGGCATGATAGTCAAACTCAATAATTCATAGAGGAGAGTATTCAATGTTTTAGACCAGACATTGACACGGAATTCTGAGCTGTACATTTAATTAAATGATCAGAGACAGTCCAAACAGATGACATGTTAGAATAACATTTGAGGACCCTGTTTCGGTTCAAATGAATTGCAATTGGCTTGAGCTTCATTTATCATAGTAGCTAAATTAATGCATTTTCTTTTCTTTAGACGTAAACACTAAAGATGTTGTGTTTTGTCAACTGCAGGTCTACCCAGAAGACTAAGAGCCACTAACCTGCTGTGGAAGGGGAAAACACAGGCTGCAGTGAATCTGCTGCAAGATGATGTCCTTGTTGCAGACCCTGGCACCAAGTAAGGCCTTAGTCATTCCCATCATTCCCAGCATTATAATCATTCAAATGTTGTGTGTGGCCTTGTGCCATTTAAAACTCACTCAATATTTGCCTTTTGTAATATAATGGAACTTACGGTTGAAGTCGGAAGTTTACATACACCTTGGCAAAATACTTAAACTCAGTTTTTCACAAATCCGTACATTTAATCCTAGTAAAAATTACGTGTCAGAATGTGAAATGTCAGAATAATAGTAAAGAGAATGATTTATTTCAGCTTTTATTTATTTCATTACATTTCCAGTGGGTCAGAAGTTTACATAAACTCAATTAGTATTTGGTAGCATTGCCTTTAAATTGTTTAACTTGGGTCAAATGTTTTGGGTAGCTTTCCAAAAGCTTCCCACAATAAGTTGGGTGAATTTTGGCCCATTCCTCCTGACAAAGCTGGTGTAACTGAGTCAGGTTTGTAGGCCTCCTTCCTTGCACATGCTTTTTCAGTTCTAACCACACATTCTCTATAGGATTATAGGACCTTGACTTTGTTGTACTTAAGCCATTTTGCCACAACTTTGGAAGTATGCTTGGGGTCATTGTTCATTTGGAAGACCCATTTGCGACCAAGCTTTAACTTCCTGACTGATGTCTTGAGATGTTGCTTCAATATATCCACATAATTTCCTTTCCTCATGATGCCATCTATTTTATGAAGTGCACCAGTAACTCCTGTAGCAAAGCACCCCCACAACATGATGCTGCCACCCCCATGCTTCACGGTTGGGATGGTGTTCTTCGGCTTGCAAGCTTCCCCCTTTTTCCTCCAAATATAACGATGGTCATTATGGCCAAACAGTTATATTTTTGTTTCATCAGACCAAAGGACATTTCTCCTAAAAGTACGATCTTTGTCCCAATGTGCAGTTGCAAATTAGCTTTTTTTATGCTGGTTTTGGAGCAGTGGCTTCTTCCTTGCTGAGCAGCCTTTCAGATTATGTCGATATAGGACTCGTTTTACTGTGGATATAGATGCTTTTGTACCTGTTTCCTCCAGCATCTTCACAAGGTCCTTAGCTGTTGTTCTGGGTTGTTCTTGATTTGCACTTTTGTACCAAAGTACGTTCATCTCTAGGAGACAGAACACATCTCCTTCCTGAGCGGTATGACGGCTGCGTGGTCCCACGGTGTTTATACTTGCGTACTATTGTTTGTACAGATGAACGTGGTACCTTCAGGCATTTGGAAATTGCTACCAAGGATGAACCAGACTTGTGGAGGTCTACATTTTTTTTGAGGACTTGGCTGATTTCTTTAGATTCTCCCATGATGCCAAGCAAAGAGGTACTGCATTTGAAGGTCGGCCTTGAAATACATCCACAGGTTCCACTCCAATTGACTAAAATGATGTCAATTAGCCTATCAGAAGCTTCTAAAGCCATAACATCATTTTCTGGAATTTTCAAAGCTGATTAAAGGCACAGTCAACTTAGTGTATGTAAATTTCTGACCCACTGGAATTGTGATACAGTGAATTATAAGTGAAACAATCTGTCTGTAAATAATTGTTGGAAAAATGACTTGTGTCATGCAGAAAGTAGATGTCCTAACCGACTTGACAAAACAATAGTTTGTTAACAAGACATTTGTGGAGTGGTTGAAAAACTAGTTTTAATGACTCCGACCTAAGTGTATGTAATCTTCCGCCTTCAACTTCAATTTGCTCCACTCATTTGGATATAAATAGATGGCTCAGGTGTTTAATTACGTCATCCATGTGGGCTGCATTGACCCTTCAGTCAATGCAGCAACACAGTGACTTCCCACTCTGCTGCTCTGTGTTTTGCAGATGCCACTACAGTAACCTAGCCTTTTCTTTACTGGCCCACGTCATGGCTGAGAAGGTGGTGGGCCTGGACTACCAGCGCTGGATCAATGATAACATCCTGGACCGGCTGGGGATGGAGGACACAGGCTTTGACTACACCCCAGGGATCCAAAGCCAGATGGCTGTGGGCGTCTACTCCAGTGGCCAGCCAGCCCCTCTGTATGACCTGGGCTGGTACCGCCCCTCAGGCCAGATGTTCTCCACTGCCGCTGACCTTGCCAAGCTGGCCATGATGCTGCTGGGGGCCTACCACCGCAAGCTCCTGGAGCCCGACACCCTGAAGATCATGCTGACCCCGCTGTACCGCTGTGATAAGGACTACTTTGCCAACCGCACCGGGACGCCTTGGGAGGTGAATGAGCAGCTGGGCTACGAGGTGCTGCGTAAAGACGGAGACCTGGATGGCTACTCAGCCACCTTCTCACTGGTGCCCAGGCTCAAGCTGGGCCTGGTGGTGCTGATGGCTGGCACCAGACCTCAGAACCAGGAGGTGGTGGCCAAGGCTTACAGTCACATCATACCCGCCATGGAGAGGGTGTTCCGGGAGGCCAAAAAGATCCTCATCCCTCCCCCTATTCCAGACCCTTACATAGGCTTCTTCACTTATGGAAACATCACCTTCTATGAGATCAAAGCTGGGGCAGACGGTGTTCTGATCATGCAGCAGTTTGGTCCCCAGATTGAGGACCTGATCCCAGAGAGATATCGGACAATCAAGCTGAACTACCTGGTAGACAGGGTGTTCAGGGTGGTGTTTGAGAAGGAGTACCCCTGTGTTTTGCGGGTCAGCACTGCTTCAGTCTCACTTGAGGCCCAAGATGGGCAGCTCTTTAACTTTTATGTGTTTGACAAGCGTGGTCTGTCCCCTGGCTTCGATGCACCAGGACTGAATACATACAATGTGATCCGGATAGCCCGTAGGCCGACTTTCTCAAACTAACTGAACTCATAGAACGGAAAGGCACATGTACATGCTGAATGAAGGTCCTTTTTGGGTCTGTAGCCTATATTTAATTGGGGTACTCTGAAATTAAAGAAAACATTACTGTCAGACAGTGAGTAGTCTGTATCAGGATGAATTGCAAAAGAAGGCACACAGACAGATTTTTCTTTTTTTTACCCATTGACGTCAACGTTTTTTATTTCTGTGTCAAATAATGGCATTGCAAATATTCATCCTTTTTATACAGTTGATAACCTGACCTTAAACATACACTACATGACCAAAGCTATGTGGACACCTGCTTGTCGAAGATCTCATTCCAAAATCATGGGCTATAACATGGAGTTGGTCCCCTATTTGCTACTATAACAGCCTCCACTCGTCTGAGAAGGCTTTCCAGTAGATGTTGGAACATTGCTGCAGGGACATGCCACAAGAGCATTAGTGAGGTTGAGCACTGATGTTTGGCAATTAGGCCTGGCTCGCATTGGGCATTCCAATTCATCCCAAAGGCGTTCGATAGGGTTGAGGTCAGGGCTCTGTGTAGGCCAGTCAAGTTCTTCCACACTCGAAAAACCATTTCTGTACGGACCTTGCTTTGTGCATGGTGGCATTGGCATGCGGAAACAGGAAAGGGCCTTCCTCAAAGTTATACAGTACCAGTCAAAAGTTTGGAGACACGTACTCAAGGGTTTTTCTTTATTTTTACCATTTTCTACATTGTAGAATAATAGTGAAAACATCAAAACTATGATATAACACATATGGAATCATGTAGTAACCAAAACAGTGTTAAACAAATAAAAATATATTTTAGATTTTAGATTCTTCAAAGTAGCCACCTTTTGCCTTGATGACAGCTTTGCACACTATTGGCATTCTCTCAACCAGCTTCATGAGATAGTCAACTGGAATGCTTTCCCAACAGTCTTGAAGGAGTTCCCACATATGCTGAACACTTGCTGGCTGCTTTTCCTTTACTCTACAGTCCAATTCATCCCAAACCATATCAATTAGCTTGAGGTTGGGTGATTGTGGAGGCCAGGTCATCTGATGCAGCACTCATCACTCTCATTCTTGATCAAATAGCCCTTACACAGCCTGGAGGTGTGTTTTGGGTCCTTGTCCCAAAACAAATAGTCCCATTAAGTGCAAAGCAGATGGGATGATGTATCGCTGCAGAATGCTGTGGTAGCTATGCTGGTTAAGTGTTCCTTGAATTCTAAATAAGTCATAGACAGTGTCACCAACAAAGCAGCCCCACACCATCACACCTCCTCCTTCATGCTTCAGGGTGGGAACCACACATGCAGAGATCATCCGTTCATCCGTTCACCTGTCTCACGAAGACACGGCGGTTGGAACAAAAAAATCTCTAATTTTGACTCATCAGACCAAAGGACAGATTTCCACCAGTCTAATGTCCATTGCTCATGTTTCTTGGCCAAAGCAAGTCACTTCTTCTTATTGGTGTCCTTTAGTAGTTGGTTTCTTTGCAGCAATTCGACCATGAAGGCCTGATTTACGCAGTCTCCTCTGAACAGTTGATGTTGAGATGTGTCTGTTACTTTAACTCTGTGAACCATTTATTTGGGCTGCAATCTGAGGTGCAGTTAATTGCCGATTTCTGATTCTGGTATCTCTAATGAACTTATCCTCTGCCACAGAGGTAACTCTGGGTCTTCCTTTCCTGTGGAAGTCCCCATGAGAGCGAGTTTCAGCATAGCGCTTGATGATTTTTGCGACTGCATTTGAAGAAACTTTCAGTTCTTGACATTTTCCGCATTGACTGACCTTCATGTTTTAAAGTAATGATGGACTGTCGTTTCTCTTTGCTTATTTGAGCTGTTCTTACCATAATATGGACTTGGTCTTTTTCTTCCGTACACCAACCCTACCTTGTCACAACACAACTGATTGGCTCAAACGCATTAAGAAGGAAAGAAATTCCACAAATGATCTTTTAAAAAGGCACACCTGTTAATTGAAATGCATTCCAATGTCAAGAGTGTGCAAAGATGTCATCAAGGCGAAGGGTGGCTTCTCAAATATATATATAATCTCAAATATAAAATATATTTTGATTTGTTTAACACTTTTTTGGTTACTACATGATTCCATATTGTGTTATTTCATAGCTTTGATGTCTTCACTATTATTCTGCAATGTAGCGAATAGTAAAAAACATAAAGAAAAATCCTTGAGTGAGTAGGTTGTCCAAACTTTTGACTAGAACTGTATAGTGCATTATACTGTACAGATGTAGTATTTTAATTTGAGCCAGTTTGCTACAGTAGGGAAATAATTTAATGTAATTATATGGATTATAATTAATGGATTTTTTTGAGAGAGGTTGATACATTTTTCATTAGGGAAAATCAAGTCTGACATTTTAAAGTGTAAGTTACAAACTTCTGCTTTTTAAACCTGGAATACAAACGTTTCTTATCAACAAAAGAGTGACCAAATTAAGATCCTACATCTGTACACCTTTTACAGTTTTCTTTTTACCTTTATTTAACTAGGCAAGTCAGTTAAAGAACAATTTCTTATTTTCAAGGACAGCCTAGGAACAGTGGGTAACCTGCCTTGTTCAGGGGCAGGACGACAGATTTGTACCTTGTCAGCTCAGGGATTCAATCTTGCAACATTTCGGTTACTAGTCAGACACTCTAACCACTAGGCTACCCTGCCACCCTACACTGTATTGTGGCACAGTATTTCCTGTCTTTCCTGCACTATGCACATTGTTACTGTACTCTTATATTTGTCAGCTTGTCCTATCCTAACATTGCATTTGTAACAAAACAACATAATGTAAATATGGTATGCTGGCATCAATCAACACACTTCAATTGTAACACTGTCATTTGCATGTGGATGTTCATGTTTTTTTGCCCTATGAATCTCAAAGATGTCAAATGCACGTTTCTACTGCAGCAAACGATGGATTTATTTTAGTATGTTATCAAATTATATCCTGATAATTTTTGACCTATGAAAAATCCATAAAATGTGTTCATACCAAACAAAAATAAACTCAGATTTTTAAATAGAGATCATGTTGGGTTTTGGCATAGATACCTTTTACAGTGTCTGTAGCCATACTGTAGAGTATACTGTATGTGAGAATAGACCAAAAAGTATGGGCTTAAAAGGGGGCTTTGGGATATAGTGGTATAGTTCCAGGAATGACTGTGTACTTCATCATCCCAATTCTGACTCATTTAAATCCTCCATATGAATAGATTCATGACAAATAGCAGTAGCTCATAAACTGACTCCTAATGAATAACCTAATGTGGCCCTCTGGTTTGGCAGCTAGATTTTCTAATGTAATACTACGTAGGAGGGAAAACAGATAATTTTCTAATGTAATACTACGTAGGAGGGAAAACAGATCATTTTCTACTGTAATACTACATAGGAGGGAAAACAGATAATTTTCTAATGTAATACTACGTAGGAGGGAAAACAGATAATTTTCTAATTGGTCTAGCCAAACACTATTAAAATTGAAACCCAAAATGAAAATGAAAGGTAATTCTCCAGGCCTCAGGTGCAGTGTGGTGGCAAGGATTGCATTTGGAATAAGAGTTGTTTCCTATACTCTTAAATAGAAAGGGTTACAAAAGGGTTCTGCGGTTGTCACCATAGCAGAGCCCGTTTTGGTTCCAGGTAGAACCCTATTTGGTTCCAGGTAGGAATCTTTAATCAAATGTTCTAAGTTCTGTAATTGTCTCTTATGATGGATTCTCTGCATTATTGACACTCTACAAGAACACAGTCTTGGCCCAGATGTGGGGCAGCAGGGAAATCAGGAACAACTTGCTGTGAAATCAGGATCAACTTTTATAGAAGCCTCATCATGGTTCCCATTATACTACTGCCACTTACACATTGATGGTCAAACAGACTACCGTTGTTGTTGCTGTTGTTGTTGTTAGGGTCTCCAAGCGACTCATACGATACATTCTCAATGTAATACACATTCTCTTGCAGACATTGTAAACAATTCATGAAATACTCATCAAGCAATTCATTCATGTTTTGCTGTTTTCACAGAAAGGCAATAATTATGAATTGATTTACAGTATATTTACATAAAATGTCTAGGTCAAAGGACAGCAGTGCTACATACGTACATTCAATGTCTTTGACAAGGAGAAATGGGGAAGTTTTGACATACACTCAATAAATTACGGGTTGGAATAGCTGGTTATGAAACACAAGGATGATAAATACTGTAACTGCAGTTCACATAGTCCATATATCACACAGATCAATATGAGGAGACCAATCATATGGGATAATCAATCACTAGAGTGAATTATCAAGTGCAACCAAGTCTCTCATTTACATACCCCTAAATCAGTTGTTTTCGGATACATCTGTCTGCCATGAGGATTTATGTTGCTTTAATAACAGATCACAATTGAGTCCACAGATCACCTCATGAAATAATGATCATCCAGCTGTGCACAATGCATCATCTGCTCATTAGTCAAATCCACAGCCTGACAGAGGGCATCATATCTACTACCACATTAAATATTAAATATGATTAAAAAGCAGTCGCAGTGAAGTCAGAGTCTACCACACAGGAATGTTCACATGTCAGTGTTGTGATCTCTGTGCTCCCAGTCCCAATTGGAGATAACAGGGGAGTGAGGGAGTTCTGGTCCCTGGGACTGGCCTGGGATTTAGGAACTGGGCCAGAGGGAACCAGCAGGATTTTGGCGAAGGGTGGGCAGTCTTTTCTAGAGGCGGTGTCTTTCGTATGTGTGCAGATAAGATCCCAGAAGCATTCCCGAAAGCGTGTGGAGAGCATGTTGTAGATAACAGGGTTGACTGCAGAGCTGAAGTAGAAGAGGATGCCGGAAAGGAGGTGCACACACTGGTACACAGTTTGGTTGAGGTCTGTCCAGACAGACCACTGCATGATGCAGCTCCACAAGAGCCGGTCGATATGGAAAGGCGCCCAGCAGATGGAAAACACCAGCACGACCACAGCTACATAACAGACAACGACAAGAGGAGAGGGAGACCAAGAAGGAGGATGAATTAAGTGATGCAGAGAGAGGGAGGAAGGAGGGGAACAACAGGGTATCCTGTTGCCTGCAAGACCTGGTCCTCATGAAACTGAGACATTCTACTCATATAACTACTGACAGAAACAGGCCCACATTCACCATTTCACCATGAGATCGTGTAGAGGGAGTTAAGGGCTAAGGGCCTCTTGACAGCCAATTTTCCTGAAAGTAGAACGAGGAAAAAAGGAATTGACTCCTCAATTCTCCAAGGAATATACATCAATTATCTTTAGATAACTACTGGAGAGGAAATTAAAGTATTGGATGAACACTGCTACTCAAAACAAATCTCTGCCATAGCTAAGAGATCAACATTCAGTGCAGAAACACTTCCCAAAATAGCAATGCCCTGTGTAAGAAGTGTCAAATGGGTACAAAGAATCATGCCATGGGCTTTCAGAAAGTTTAGTTTTTCGACCATGCCATTGCATTGTCGCAGATTAGATAATCTGGCCGAGTCTCAAATAAACAAACACTGCCAAGACATACAGGTAACTGCCAAAATAAAATAAACACCAACATGTCTTAATTGGGTGTTGGGAACTCTATTGGAGGGATGCGACACCATTCTTCAACAAGAAATTCCATAATTTGCTGTTTTGTTGTTGGACGTGGAAAATGCTGTCTCAGGTTCCAATCTAGACTCTTCCATAAATGTTTAATTGGTGTAAAATTTGGTGACTGATATGGCCATGGCTAACATCGTTGTCATGCTCATCAAATCATTCAGTGACCACTTGTGCCATGTGGATGGAGTCATTGTCATCCTATGGGGGCATAGTCATGGTATCCAAAATAATGGCTAACATAATGACCTGCCCAGCATATTTATACTTGACCCTAAGCATGATGGGATGTTAATTGCTTAATTAACTCAGGACCCGCACGTGTGGAAGCACCTGCTTTCAATATACTTTGTATACCTCATTTACTCAAGTGTTTCCATTATTTTGGTAGTTATCTGTACATCGCCCTGGAAAATGTAGGAACATAATGACTGGTATTAGAACCTATCAGATGCTCTTTATTATCAACATGAGAGAATTTTCTAAATTACAATATTATTATCACTAACACAGACTGCATAATATAAAATGTACAAGGGATTAATTTATCATTCAAAACCTTTATGGATATTACGACCAGAAAACAGTTTAAATGTCAAAATTGTGTTGACCATGGAAGACAGGCTTGTGACTGTGACAGCGGAAATGGGCATGGAATGCAGAACTTACCAAGCATCTTGGTGGCTTGCCTCCGAAGCCCTCGCTCTACGTGGATTCTCCAGTTGGTGTTGGTGCTACAGTTCTTCCTCATCGTTCCGTGGGAAAGGTGTCGCTCCCTGCCCAGCTGGATGCCCATCACCAGGTACAGACCGCTCATCACCGTCATGGGCACAATGTAGAAGCACGCAGTGGTGATCAGGATCACCAGGTTATAGATCCACGGGGCCCCTATCAAACTGCATATGGCTGACTCTGCCACCTTCTCTGGGAGATTCAAGTAGTAGATGCCATGCAGGGAGGTGTTGGGGATGGCACAGACCAGGGACACCACCCATATGGCACTGATGACATGCTTGGCATGCTTTTTGGTGGAGACATAGCGTATTTTTAATGGATGGACCACGGCGATGTACCTCTCCGCACTCAGCACTGTCACATTTAGGATGGAAGCGAAGCAGACGGTCTCAAGGAGGAAGATCTTGATGTAGCAGACTCCCTCGCCGAAGGGGAAGGGGTAGTTCTGCCACATGTCGTAGATCTCCAGGGGCATCCCAAAGAGGAGCACCAAGAGGTCCGACACAGCCAGGCTGAACAGGAACAGGTTGGTGGTGGTACGCATTTTCTTGTGTTTGGATATCACTGCACATGTGAGAAGGTTGCCAGACACACCAAAAAAGAAGATGAGCAGGTAAACCAGGGTGATAGGGAGGAACACGGGAGAGCGTTTCGGCCCTAGAAATTCCAGTAGGAGGTCCTCGATGGATTTGGTCCCAGAGTCATTTCCTGTGACGTTTAGTAATGTGATGTTACAGAACATGCCGTGCTGTTCTGAGATGTTAGAAAGAGAGTCCAGGCAGTACTTCTCCATTTCACAGTAGGGGCTTGTAAGTGGGAGTAGAGAGGAACAGGATCACTGGAGATGTCTGCACATTATTGCTCTGAGAGAAATTCCATACAGAGAGAAATACGACACCTAAAGAGTACCACAGCAAAAACACAATTTTATATTACAGCATCCTCATTCTACATAAGATGATGTAAAAGCTCTCATATGGTGACTGACACAGATCAGTAAAGTCTCACATTAGATATATGTTTTGCACGATTAAGTCTTGACTAAAGGGCTGATCAGATTCCACTAGTTGTAACGCCAGGACAGCGGAGTCAATCACCACCTTCCGGAGACACCTGAAACCCCACCTCTTCAAGGAATACCTAGGATAGGGTAAGTAATCCTTCTCACCCCCCCCCCTTAAAAAGATTTAGATGCACTATTGTAAAGTGGCTGTTCCACTGGATGTCATAAGGTGTATGCACCTATTTGTAAGTCGCTCTGGATAAGAGCGTCTGCTAAATGACTTAAATGTAAATGTAAAATGTAAATGTAACTGGGAATTATGAATTTACAGCACATCACAAATGCACACTTTGCCTCTTACAGTGATAGTATGGTGGTAGTTTCACCAATGTGTATAACATGGATACTGTAGTAAATCCTGTGTAGCCACATGTTTGTGCAATTATTTACCACATATTATGATTCCCATTTTTCAGTCATCTGTTCTGTGCAAAGACAATTATTTGAATGAGGTTAGCTAAATTCAAATAAAAAAAGGATTCCTGCAATAACCAAGTCTTCAGCAGCACTTAGCACTGTGTGATAAACACATTCTAAATGCTTGGCAAAATCAAGTCTATCTATGTAAAAATGAAATCATTTTCTATTGCAGCAAAATTATGTGCTGTTGCTACAGTAATAAATGTCTCTATCACTTCATCAGTTTCAGAGCTGAGACATGAATGTTTCATTAGGCCTGTTAGTTTCTCTGCAGTGGGTGTCTCATCTTACTCTATACGAGCAGAAGGCAGGGATACAGAGCTAGAGGGTGTGAAAATGAGCTTTGGAGCTTACCTGTGTTCCAATATGTTAATTATGAAACTGGCACCAAAGATTGTCTATGCACACTGATGAATCTGAACAGACTGTGAATAAAACTGGAAAGGCATTTTCATATGACTGCTACCCAGCACTCTCCTAAACAACAGTTCAGCCTATTTTACAGACTGCAATTAGCAGCAGGATCCTGATTTAAGTGCATCAAATCAATTCATAAAGAATACATCCAAACCCAACATACTGTACCCCACATAGGCTGCCTGCCTGTTCAAGAAATTACATTTCAACTCCAAACTGACAGAAAATCTGAACTGAGCATAAAAGCAACACATGGGATAAAACAACATTTAGTCAATTTCATGAAATTGAAATGTTCAGAACTAAAGCACGTGGACATACAAATATATACATGTGGCAGAAGAACTCAATGTATCCTTTATCGCTTACTTCTTGCACTTAGTTAGAATTAACGCTTATTAATTATATGCTCAGCAAAAGCAACCAACTTTGTTTTAGACTACCATTGTATAATGTCATTTGAGACATTTGTGTAGCTCAGTAGAATTTGAACACACCTTCGATTCCTGTTCACAGCTGCCTGAGATTGCGCTTGCTCATCATTTGAACACGTCGAAGGACAAAATAAAATGTGCTCCTTCTTCAAAAAGTCTGAACATGCTTTTAAAGAATAGCAGAAGGTGGGGAAAGGAGATGAGAGGAGTTATCCGCTGCAAGAAACTGCGCCTGTGAAAACTGCTCCTTAGGTACCTGAAGCAGAGGGCTGACGCACGTAGCGCATGCTCTAGAGAGTGGGTTTATTCATTTACTTATGGAACCATTTTATGTGCCTACTACCGGGCAGGTCAATTGAAAACATTGTAATTTATGAATATGCTAATGACGCCTGCTAATAACATTCGCACCAGTGGATGGATACCAATGGAAGCCAGGCCCTCCAAAACATTGACCAAGAAGAAAAATACAAAACATAGAAATTAAAAATATCTTTAATCTCTCTGTGTTTCATAGATGTCCTTCAATTCACAAGAAGCTGAATGTATCTCACCGGAGAAAGCATCTGAGAAAATAAAACAGCAACCCTCTGTCTCAGTATATGTAGCGTATCTATCTGATGCTGTCTTGTCAAAAAGAGTGTGACATTGTTGCCGCCCGTAGTATTGAATGTAAGTGAAGCCAGTGAGCATTTGGCCTCCCTTGATAAAAAATACATAAAATAATAGCCAATCAGCCTTGAGCTAAACTGAGTGAGCTCAGCTGTGAATGGCCCTGGCGCACCAAAAAAAGGTGTTATGGGAAGCCAGTTTGGATTTGGATTCGGACCAATCACATCACATCAGAAGCCAAACGCCATTGACGTATATCTTTTTTTATTGTTGCATCTCGTTGTGTCGTTGTCCTCCGGTGGCTAGCTAGCTAGCTAAAATCAGCCACGATCATGCTGTCTGGATCTCTATGGGGAGAGTTTTTTGGGGTGTACAAAGCCACAATGTACACTGCATGTAGTATCTGCATATACAGTCATGACCCAGATTTTTGGCACCCTTGATAAAGATTAGCAAAAAAGACTGTACACTCTTAGACGAAAAGGGTCTCTATGAGAGAACTAGTTTTGGTTCCATGTAGAATCCTCTGTGAAAATAGTTCTACATGGAACCCAAAAGGCTTTGTTTTTCAAATAGCCCTTACACAGCCTGGAAGTGTGTTGGGTCATTGTCCTGTTGAAAAACAAACGATAGTCCCACTAAGTGCAAACCAGATGGGATGGCGTATCACTGCAGAATGCTGTGGTAGTTATGCTGGTTCAAAATAATGGTGCCAGAGGGGATAGCTGCTGTTTTACTGGCTCCTAACCAACTGTGCTATTTTGTTTGTCTTTTCACATTGTTTTTTAACTTATTTTGTAACTTATTCTGTGCATGATGTTGCTGCTACCATCTCTTATGACCATAACTTCTGGACATCAGAACAGAGATTACTCACCTCGAACTGGACAAAGATATTTTCTCCACTACCATCCATTCTATTGGCCAACATGCAATCATTGGATAACAAAATGGATGATCTACGATCAAGACAATCCTACCAACGGGACATTAAAAACTGTAATATGTTATGTTTTACACAGTCGTGGCTGAACGACAACACGGATAATATAGAGCTGGCGGGATCTTCCATGCATCGGCAGGACAGAGAAGCTATGTCTGGTAAGACGAGGGGCTAATTGTCAATAACAGCTGGTGTGCAAAGTCTAATATTAAAGAAGTCTTGAGGTATTGCTCGCCTTAGGTAAAGTAACTTATGGTAAGCTGCAGACCACACTATCTACCAAGATAGTTTGCATCTATATTATTCATAGCCATATATTTATCTCCACAAACTGATGCTGGCACTAAGACGACACTCAATGATCTCTATAAGGCCATAAGCAAACAAGAAAATGCCCATCCAGAAGTGGTGCTCCTAGTGGCTGGGGACTTTAATATATGCTAACTGAAATCGGTTTTACTTAATTTTTACCTGCATGTCACATGTGCAACAAGGGGAAAAAAACTAGACCACCTTTACTACACACACAAAGATGAATAGAAAGCTCTCCCTCGCCCTCCATTTGGCAAATCTGACCATAATTCTATCCTCCTGATTCCTGCTTACAAGCAAAAATTTAAGCAGGAAGTACCAGAGACTTGCTCAATATGGAAATGGTCAGATGATGCAGATGCTAAACTACAGGACTGTTTTGCTAGCACAGACTGGAATATGTTCTGGGATTCATCCAATGGCATTGAGGAGTATACCACGTCAGTCATCGGTTTCATCAATAAATGCAACGACGACCCCACAGTGACTGTACATACATACCTCAACCAGAAGCCATGGCTTACAGGCAACATCCGCATCGAGCTAAAGGTTAGAGCTGCCACTTTCAAGGAGCGGGACACTAATCCGGACGCTTATAAGAAATGACAGTTCGCCTGAGGGCGTAGTGTGAAACAGGCAAAGCATCAATGCAGGATTAAGATTGAATCCTACTACACCGGTTCTAACACTCGCCGGATGTGCCAGGGCTTGAAAGCTATTACGGACTACAAAGGGAAACCCAGCCGTGAGCTGCCCAGTGACGCGAGCCTACCAGACGAGCTAAATGCCTTTTATGCTCTCTTCAAGGCAAGCAACACCAAAGCATGCATGAGAGCACCAGATGTTCCGGACAGGTCAACATTCACAAAGCCACGGGGCCAGACAGATTACCAGTACGTGTACTCAAAGCATGCACGGACCAACTGGCAAGTGTCTTCACTGACATTTTCAACCTCTACCTGACCGAGTCTGTAATACTCATCAGACCAAATGACATATTTTCACCAGTCCAATGTCCATTGCTCATGTTTCTTGGCCCAATCAAGTCTCTTCTTCTTATTGGTGTCCTTTAGTAATGGTTTCTTCACAGCAATTTGACCATGAAGGCCTGATTCACGCAGTCGTCTCTGAACAGTTGATGTTGAGATTTTTTTTTAACTCTCTGAAGTATTTATTTAGGCTACCATTTCTGAGGCTGGTAACTCTAATGAACTTCTCCTGTGCAGCAGAGGTAACTCTGGTTCTTACTTTCCTGTGGAGGTCCTCATGAGAGCCAGTTTCATCATGCTTGATGGTTTTTGCGACTGCACTTGATGAAACGTTCAAAGTTCTTGAAATTCCGTATTGACTGACCTTCATGTCTTAAAGTGATGATGGACTGCCATTTCTCTTTCCTTATTTGAGCTGTTCTTGCCATAATGTGGACTTGGTCTTTCAGCAAATAGGGCTATTTTCTGTATACCACCTCTACCTTGTCACAATGCAACTGATTGGCTCAAACACTTAATTAAGAAGGAAAGAAATTCCACAAAGGACCTTTCAACAAGACACACCTGTTAATTGAAATGCATTCCAGTTGAGACAAGGACAAGGGTGTGCATAGCTGTCATCAAGGCAAACGGTGGCTATTTTGAAGATTCTCAAATATAAAATATATTTTGATTTGTTTAACACTTTTTTTGTTACTACCTGATTCCATATGTGTTTCGTTATAGTTTTGATGTCTTAAAAATAAAGAAAAACCCTTGAATTAATCGGTGTATCCACACTTTTGAAAGGTATTGTTTGTAAGGTGCACTTGAGAGTGTTGTGGCCTTTTCCTGCAGTCAATAACCGAAAGTGCCCTCTTTGACCTTATTGAATGTTATTAATATTTTGAATCATTTCATAATAATACTGATTTTTTATTTACATTTAATGACCAGAATCTGGTGTTTCTTTGTCAAACAGTTGTGTTATATTTTAGTCTTCTGCGATGTATACAAAGTGTAATATTGGGATGCTAAGTCAAAATTATATCAGACATGGTACAGGTGTCTTCTTTTAGCCCATATTTATTTGAACCTTTATTTAACTAGGCAAGTCAGTTAAGAACAAATTCTTATTTACAAGGATGGCCTACACTGTCCAAACTGACACCTCTAGCAATGAGAAGGAGTGCCTTAGACCACTGCGCCCCTCGGGAGCCCTGGTACAGCAACTCCACCGTAACCATGTGTGTGAGGTCTATATTTTTGTTTCAAAGTAGATTTGTTTGAGACCACCAATAATCTCTCTGTGTGACAGTGATTTAGCTCACTCCAGTAAAAGGTTATTAAGTGTTAACTTTTTTGACACCAGTAGCCCTACATATGTTTTAACAGGGAGCCATTAGAATGAAGTTTAATAGAGCAGGTATTCCCAAACAGGTACGCTCACTGCCGTTGGGGGGTACGCCAAATAAAAATGTGATTCACATAAAAGTATTTATAAAAACATTTTAAAAAAGAAATCTTCACATTTTCAAACAGTCCATTTATATTTTCCAACGGGGCTATACATTTGGGTGAGTTTTTTTCCTCACCTGAGTAGCCTCTTTTCACTGCCAAAAACTAAAATTCAACCATCTAGTGTTCCACGGAATAACAACACAATGTCAAATACAAATATCCCAACGCCACTTGGGAACACTTCAGCATCCACCAAGAGGCTCTTGCTGCCAAGGGAATGCCTGACAGCTTGAAAGACGTTTTGGACACAACAGTGAAAATGGTTAACTTTGTTAAAGCAAGGCCCCTGAACTCTCATGTATTTTCTGCACTATGCAATGATATGGGCAGCGACCATGTAACGCTTTTACAAAATACATAAGTGTGCTGGTTATCAAGGGGCAAAGTATTGACACATTTTTTTAAAATTGAGAAACGAACTTAAAGTTTTCTTTACTGACATAATTTTCACTGACAGCTTGCATGATGACGAGTTTCGCACACGACTGGCCTATCTGGGTGATGGTTTTTCTTGCCTGATTGATCTGAATCTAGGATTACAGGGACTCTCCGCAACTATATTCAATGTGCGGAACAAAATTGCGGATATGATTAAGCAGTTGGAGCTCTTCTCTGTCTGCATTAAAAAGGACAACACACAGGTCTTTCCATCATTGTATGATTTTATGTGTGCAAAGGAACTCAAGCTTACGGACAATGTTGAATGTGATATAGTGAAGCACCTGAGGGAGATAAGTGCCCAATTACGCAGGTACTTTCCTGAAATGGATGACACAAACAACTGGATTCGTTATCCCTTTCATGCCCTGCCTCCAGTCCACTTACAGATATCTGAACAAGAGAGAGTCATCGAAATTGCAACAAGTGGTTCTGTGAAAATGTTATTTAATCAGAAGCCACTGCCAGATTTCTGGATTGGGCTGCGTTCAGAGTATCCTGCCTTGGCAAATCGCGCTGTTAAGACACTGATGGCCTTTGTAACCACATACCTACTGTATGTGAGAGTGGATTCTCAACCCTCACTAGCATGAAAATGAAATACAGGCACAGACTGTGTGTGGAAAATGATTTAAGTACGATCAAATCCAAATCAAATCAAATCAAATGTATTTATATAGCCCTTCGTACATCAGCTGATATCTCAATGTGCTGTACAGAAACCCAGCCTAAAACCCCAAACAGCAAGCAATTCAGGTGTAGTTGCACGGTGGCTAGGAAAAACTCCCTAGAAAGGCCAAAACCTAGGAAGAAACCTAGAGAGGAACCAGGCTATGAGGGGTGGCCAGTCCTCTCCTGGCTGTGCCGGGTGGAGATTATAACAGAACATGGCCAAGATGTTCAAATGTTCATAAATGACCAGCAGGGTCAAATAATAATAATCACAGGCAGAACAGTTGAAACTGGAGCAGCAACACGGCCAGGTGGACTGGGGAGCGCAAGGAGTCATCATGCCAGGTAGTCCTGAGGCATGGTCCTAGGGCTCAGGTCCTCCGAGAGAGAGAGAAAGAAAGAGAGAAAGAGAGAATTAGAGAGAAATTTACACAGGACACCGGATAAGACAGGAGAAATACTCCAGATATAACAAACTGACCCTAGCCCCCCGACACAAACTACTGCAGCATAAATACTGGAGGCTGAGACAGGAGGGGTCAGGAGACACTGTGGCCCCATCCGATGATACAGGGCCAAACAGGAAGGATATAACCCCACCCACTTTGACAAAGCACAGCCCCCACACCACTAGAGGGATACCTTCAACCACCAACTTACCATCCTGAGACAAAGCCGAGTATAGTCCAGAGCCTTTCCGTTCACCTTCACACTCCTGGGCCAGACTACACTCAATCATGTGCATCCTTTCAAGCACACCCTTCTCATTAACCTGTGGTGAGTTATTCACATTTTTTTATGAACAAATAAGGATTTATATGTAAGATGGTTAAATTATTGATTATTATTGTATTATTATTTTGTGCCCTGGTCCTATAAGAGCTCTTTGTCACTTCCCACGAGCTGGGTTGTGACAAAAACTCACACTCATTCTTATGTTTAATAAATGTATCTGTGTGTGGAAGGCTTACAATGATGGCAAAAAAAAAAACATTTGAGAGTGCGCTGACCCTGGTGCTAGAGGGAGTACGTTGGTAGAGGTTGAAAGTTTGAAGGGGTATGGGACTATAAAAGGTTTGGGAACCACTGCACGTGAGGTACAGCTGTAACTATGTGTCAGGTAAATCAATATGATCTGAAATATTTTGGCAGCAGTAGTTTCGTGACCCACGTAACATCCCACTGGGGAAAAACTGGTTGAATCAATGCTTTTTCCACGCCATTTCAACAAACGTAAGGGAATTTCATATTTCTTTCACACAACTTTCAAGTATATCAAATGACATGGTGACATTTTTTATTGATTTCATGTTGAATTCATGTTAGGTGACAACTCAACCAAATGTAAATAAAAATTGGACTTTGAAATGACATCTGTGCCCAGTGGGATGAATGGTATGTCATAGCCCTCAACCCATGCCCAAAATGTAATTGAGTAGCTGGCACAGATTTGAGTTCTGGCAGCAGTACCTCATGTTGAGTCATACACCTTTACCCGAGGGCCCTCACAGTGTTCTACAGGAGCACCATTGAGAGCATACTGTCGGGCTGTATCATAGCCTCCACCACCGCTGAATGCAACTCCACCACCGCTGACCGCAAGGCCCTGCAGTGGATGGTACACTCAGCCGAACGCACCATTGGGTGCACACTGACTGCCCTCCGGGACACCTACAACTCTAGGTATCGCAGGAAGGCCAAGAAGGTCATGAGAGACCTCTGCCACCCGAACCACAGCCTGTTCTCCCCTGCTTCCATCACTCAGACGCGGGCAGTACAGGAGCATCATGTCAAAAACTGACAGACTGGCAAAGAGCTTCTATCCCCAGACTATCAGGCTGCAGAATAGTCACCACTAGTCAGCTAACTGCTCCTCCTGTCCCCCTCCTGCCCTCCGGATCCCCCCTCCCCACTGCTCCCCGGATAGATATTTTACCCCAGAATTTCACTGTACCCTGCAATTACATACGTGACCCTGTGCATGTGATTAATAAACTCTAAACTAAAACTAAACTTTCTCATCATCTCTGTATTCACTGGTGTCAGCTTCATCCAGTGTGACTGTAATAATGTTGTGAATAAACAACAAGCTCTGTAGATATCAGACAATGGCTTCTTTACAGGCCTTTGGGGACAAATCCTGTTATCTTTACAACCGGACATTACAGACCGCTTAATCAACTGTGCCAGGAAAATCAATTGTGTTTGGATGTCCTTGGGAAGTGAATAGGGTTAAACCAAGGCCTTATACCTTTTAACGGGTTAATACATTATGTTACTCCTCTTCAGGAGACCTTTGTGTGTGTGTGTGTGTTAAAACCTGTTTTTGAGTGTTGTGATCTTCAGACACTATCAGAAGGCGTCTATGTTCAGACTCCTCCTGTCTGGATCCCACCGTGGTTATCTGGTTTTCTGAGAACACAAGGCTGCCACAGACCTGATGAAATCAGCCACCTGTCAGAAGATGCTTACACTTATTCACCTTGTTATGAGCCTGTGATGAAAGGTCAAGTTTTGGTCAAACCCACTTCTGAGTTTTTACTTGCTGATAAGATGGTTCCTGCTGTCAGGGGGAGGTTAGATTTATTAAAATGTTGTTGCCAGGGAAACTCACGCAAGGAAGACTGGGAGAGGTTATATGAGTTACAGGATGTCTTAGACATTTTGCAGAACTCGGGGAGAACTATCATATTCTGCTATACTGTACTCTGTACCAAATTCTGCTTACAATTGTATTACTAAAGAAGTATTTTAATACTTAAACAAAGAGACTGTGTTTCCTTTCCATTAGTAATGTATGTTTGATAATTATATAGACCTGATAATTTGTTGATGAAATTGACCAACATTTTAGCGAGCTTGCCAGGAGTGAGTAACCACTTCGCTGGACTGACCATTGATCCACGTGCAAGCGCTACAAAATTATAAGGTAAGCAGACATCTGTTACAGTGGGGCAAAAAAGTATTTAGTAAGCCACCAATTGTGCAAGTTCTCCCACTTAAAAAGATGAGAGAGGCCTGTAATTGTCATCATAGGTACACTTCAACTATGACAGACAAAATGAGAAAAAATCCAGAAAATCACATTGTAGGATTTTTAATGAATTTATTTGCAAATGATGGTGGAAAATAAGTATTTGGTCACCTACAAACAAGCAAGATTTCTGTCTCTCACAGACCTGTAAACTTCTTCTTTAAGAGGCTCCTATGTCCTCCTCTCATTACCTGTATTAATGGCACCTGTTTGAACTTGTTATCAGTAGAAAAGACACCTGTCCACAACCTCAAACAGTCGCACTCCAACCTCCACTATGGCCAAGACCAAAGAGCTGTCAAAGGACACCAGAAACAAAATTGTAGACCTGCACCAGGCTGGGAAGAATGAATCTTCAATAGGTAAGCAGCTTGGTTTGAAGAAATCAACTGTGGGAGCAATTATTAGGAAATGGAAGACATACAAGACCACTGATAATCTCCCTCGATCTGGGGCTCCACGCAAGATCTCACCCCGTGGGGTCAAAATGATCACAAGAATGGTGAACAAAAATCCCAGAACCACACGGGGGGACCTAGTGAATGACTTGCAGAGAGCTGGGACCAAAGTAACAAAGCCTACCATCAGCAAGGGCATTGAAGATGAAACGTGGCTGGGTCTTTCAGCATGACAATGATCCCAAACACACCGCCCGGGCAACGAAGGAGTGGCTTTCGTAAGAATCATTTCAAGGTCTTGGAGTGGCCTAGCCAGTCTCCAGATCTCAACCACATAGAAAATCTTTGGAGGGAGTTGAAAATCCGTGTTGCCCAGCAACAGCCCCAAAGCATCACTGCTCTAGAGGAGATCTGCATGGAGGAATAGGCCAAAATACCAGCAACAGTGTGTGAAAACCTTGTGAAGACTTACAGAAAACATTTGACCTCTGTCATTGCCAACAAAGGTATATAACAAAGTATTGAGATAAACTTTTGTTATTGACCAAATACTTATTTTCCACCATAATTTGCAAATAAATTCATTAAAAATCCTACAATGTGATTTTCTGGATTTTGTTTTCTAATTTTGTCTGTCATAGTTGAAGTGTACCTATGATGAAACATGCCTCTCTCATCTTTTTAAGTGGGAGAACTTGTATAATTGGTGGCTGACTAAAAACTTTTTTGCTCCACTGTATATCTAAAGTCTGTCATTTGCTATAGCACATTGTGGTTAATGAGTCATTTTGGCAAGTAAGTGGTGCCTCGCTGTTACATTTATATTTATGAACTTACAGTAAATTTCTTAGTAATAGTGGAATAATGGAAAGTGTGAAATTATTGTTACACAACCCTTGGGAGGAAGCATAGATCAGCTAGGTGGAAATAGGTTGTACATTCCTGGGTTAAATGTTTATTATTGTGAGACTTGCTGATAGTTATTTTGCGAAATTCCAAGTATAAATGCCAATTGTTATGATTATTGTGAGACTTGGTGATAGGCTCAGGGAGAAATTCCAAGTATAAATGCCGATTGTTGTGATAAAGGGTTTGAAAATGTTTATGTTAAGGTATTCTGTAATTGTTCTATGTAGTTTGTAATTGTTCTATGTAGCATGTCTTCTGTGTGGTGTGACTGGATGGTGGGACTTTAAATCAAGAGTTAGTTATTATAAACAATATAATGCCTGTGTATTTGAATTAACTGAGTGGACATTCGGATCAGATGCTCGAAGAGTTTCCCGTGGGGGTATAAACTTTAAAGCACACACCATTGCTGTATTATGGAATACACCTGCCCATGTGTTACTGACCCATTTTAAAAATAAATAGTTTTGAAGTAATTGTTTCTCCATTGGAAGGAGAAGATTATCATGGAGATACCAGGATTGTTGTGGAGGTTACACCAACGTTTATACCAGTTATAAATCATCTTGAACCCTTTACTATTTTGTGGTTGTTCCATAGAGAATGATTATTATACACCACCCACACATTACATGGTATTCAGTTATAATTTACTTATCACCCTGCTTTAAATAAACATATGCGAGTTAAGGGATAGACTATACACATATAGGGTTATTTTGCATTCCTTTATCTTTATTCACATTACACATAGAACCTAATTAGTAAAAAAAATATAATAATAATAATAACGTTTTTGAGATATGGCAGACGGGAGCTCAGAGTTGTCCGAGTGGCCGGTAGCAATAAAGACCACCACCCCTCTACAGTTATTAATTGGGAAAAACCCCACTATGGAAAAGGACAACCTTGTAGCGGTTGTCGTATGAAGAAGGTGTGGACCAAAGCGCAGCGTGGTAAGTGTTCATGTTATTTTTATTTAAACTGAACACAAAACAAAATAACAAAGACAATGAACAAAAACGAAACAGTCCTGTCAGGTGCAGAAACACAAAACAACTACCCACAAAACCCATGTGGGCAAGAGCTACCTAAGTATGGTTCTCAATCAGAGACAACGACAGACAGCTGTCCCTGATTGAGAACCATACCCGGCCAAAAACAAAGAAATACAAAAACATAGAAAAAAGAACATAAAACACCCATCCTAGTCACACCCTGGCCTAACCAAAATAGAGAATAAAAAGCCTCTCTATGGCCAGGGCGTGAAAAACGTGGGTTTTCATGAAAAGGCATGATTGGACTAAAGACGCCACTGAATATAGATGCCCTACGAACAGGTCATTTAATAAAATCAAATATCAACATGTGCAGGACATTGTGAAAAGAGGACAGGAAGATCAGACCAAGACCAAAAAAAATCCTCCTTGTTTTCTGTGACTGCTTTGTCGATGTTAAAAACTGAGGGTAACCTATTCTGGACTCAACAGAAAGCTACCTGTTTGAAAAAATAATTGACAAAGATTATAGACCCTGCCTCTGTCAAAACAGAGGAGTTTCCTCTAGAATGCAACGCTCCACCATATGCTCCACCCCCCCCTCCCTACTGAGGTTTAATAAAGGAATGTATCCACTACTCCCAAACTAACTAGTAGCTCCAAGCGAAAACTCTACCCCACCACCGGGAAGAATGTATCAATAACTTGGAGAAATATGGAATGATACCAAGACACAATCAGCACCTCTCTACCCTAGAGTTACCATGGCAAAGGACCTCATGGCAGTTCAAGAAAATAAAGTGCAGAGAGAAATGGATAAAGCCCACCACCAGAGACATTGCTCGGCTGGGAGAATTTCTTTTCACTGAAGATGATGATATCCTCGACTGGGTGCATAAAATGAAGACAGAATGGCAAGAGGAAACCACTGAGTTGTTTAATTCCATTTATACTACCTGAGAACCTGTTCTATGATAGACTCTGCAGGAATCTTCCTGACTGGGTCCTGATAAACTGATGAATGTTGTGGGATGGGACAGATTTGAAGGCCCTACTAAAGAGGACCACATTAGACACCACTCCAGAGCCTGAAAAAATATAAATACTGAAGAAAAAGACTGGACTTGACACACAGCTCAAGAAGGCCTAGCAGGCCCAGCTGGACAAAGGGAATACCAGCAATCTAATGGTGGCTGTAACCCCAGCTGCTCTGCAGCAGCAGCCTCCTCCACCACCTACTCCACAGTTTACCCAAGCACCTGCTACTCAGTTCCGTCCTAAACCATATGGGAACACACAACCATACCTACCCACACTAAGACAACCTCTGGTGTGCTGGTACTTCAGTGTGGCAGGTCATATGAGAAACATGTGCCCACAACAACCACAGCAGCAACCTTGGCAGCAGAGAGGAAGAGATCAATGGCGAGGGAACGCTGGCAGAGGGAACTTCCAAGGAGGACGAGGCGGGAAAACGGCCTTTACAGGACAGCCTCAACCTAGTTTTTCTCAGACTCAATCAATGAATGGTCGACAATATGGATGGCCCCAACAGCCTCCTGTGACAAACCAGGCATGGTTCCCACTGCAGAATAATCAACAATAGGGATGCCCTGACCCCCTTCTCCAGTGTCACCAGTACATATTTCTGGGTGGTACCAAAGAAGCAATCATTACTCTGAAGGTCAACGATCAAGAGGTACAATTTTTTATAGACACTGGAGCTCACACCTCCTGCATTGGATCTACAGGCCAACACCTCGGCCTGGGACTTACATCTAAGTCAGGGAGGACGATGGGAGTCGCTGGGATATTTCAAAAGCTGTACTGGACTGAAGATACAACAATTGACCTGGGGGAAGGTAATACTATTAAGGCTCCCTTTCTGAACTCCCCTGCCACTCCCATTAGCCTACTGGGTAGAGACATTTTCCTGACCAAGTCCAACGCGATTCAAAGGCCCGATCTAACCTTTATGATGGCAAGGGGGTTAAGGATCCATCAAGGGAGGAAAATATGCTTGGGAGAGCAGAGACAGGGACCTCGCATTGACCAGTACTTCTTACGAAGCAGCCAGTCAAATCAGTCGAATGAAGAACAGCGACGGGACGCAAACAAAGTTCGCAGAGCATCAGCACCCCTGTAACGGAGGAGGATAACACAAGCACAGAAATGCCGGTGGATGAACTCACCCAACCACAGAGACCTCGAAAAGAGGAAAAGATCAAAGGGCACAGACCGAGTGTGAAGTGGCCCAAAGCTGTTGAAAAGAGAGAGTGGGAAACAATCAACAACAACCTGACAAAAATATTGGAACAACAGGTAGGAACAGCAGAGAAAAAGCTTGAAAGGATGGGAGATATTATCTACCACTACGGAGAAGAGTGCTTTGGAGTAAACGAAAGGAGAAGTGGCAAGACACCACCCGCGCCAGCCAGATCTAGGAGGCAGCAGGAGCTCGACATACTTGTCAGAGAGAGAAGGCAGCTGAGAAAGCAGTGGAAGAAGGCCTCTGATGCAGAGAGAGAAGTTCTCATGCTACACCAAGCAGACATTAAATGTCGGCTGGCAACCTTGCGAAGAGCGGAAAACTTAAGGAAACTTCGTAGGAAGAAGGAACACTCAAGAACACGGTTCTATAAAAGAACATTTTAAGTTTGTCAGACCTCTTCGCAAAGGAAAAATGCAGAATCCTAAAAACTCCAAAGCCAGAACTGGAAGAACATCTGGAAAAGGTCCACCAGGACATGAAAATGCATGAGCAGATAATCATCCCACATGACATCCCACCTATTCAACCACCAGAATTCAATCTGGACACTGACCCTCCAAAATGGAGAAGAGGAAGAGCAAGAGCGGCCTCGGCTCCTGGGCCTAGTGGAGTACCATACAAGCTCTACAAGAAGCCCCAGATGTTCTACGCTTTCTTTGGAGGCTCATGAGGATAGTGTGGCAAAAGGAAATAATACCAAAGGCATGGCGAAGGGCTGGTGGTGTGCTAATCCCGAAAGAGAAGGATGCGACATACATCAGTCAATTCCGACCAATCTCCCTTCTCAGCGTCGAAGGGAAGATCTTTTTCAGTATAATAGTACAGAGGCTGTCCACTTATCTGGAAAGGAACAAGTACCTTGATACATCTGTACAGAAAGCAGGAATTCCTGGTTTCTCTGGTTGCCTGGAACATACTAGTATGATTTGGCACCAGATCCAAACAGCTAAGAAAGACAAGAGAGACCTCTATGTCATCTTCCTCGACCGGGCCAATGCCTTTGGCTCAGTTCCCCATGAACTCCTCTGGGAATTCTTCAACATTTTAAACGTACCAGAACCCATCACTACACTGGTAAAGGCCTATGTCCAAGACCTGCAATTGTGTTTCACAACACCTGACTTCACAACAACATGACTGCGCTTAGAAGTAGGAATAATGGCAGACTGTTCAATTTCACCTCTGGCCTTCACTATGGCCATGGAAGTCATCATCAGGGCATCGAGATGAGTGGTCGGCGGTGAGAGAACTAAGGAAGGGCTCCGTCTCCCACCTATCCGAGCATACATGGATGACATGACTACACTGACCACCACTGCAGCATGCACCAGGCGGCTACTTGCAAAACTGCAGGATAACATCAAGTGGGCCCGGATGAAAATCAAGCCAAACAAATCTAGAAGCATCTCCATTGTCAAGGGACAGCTTAAAGATGTGAGGTTCTGCATTGGAGATGACCCGATACCAACGGTGTCTGAGCAACCCGTCAAGAGCCTGGGTAGATGGTACAACAAAAGCCTCCGAGATAAAGATCAAGTGCAGAAAGTAAGGCAGGACATCGTAATGTGGCCACTCACTGTCTATGAGGTCCAAATAACAACAATGGAGATGATGGAGCAAACCATTACCTCTTAAGTGAAGAAATGGCTATGTATCCCACGATGCCTGAGTAACATCGGCCTCTATGGCAAAGGGGTCCTTGAACTACCTCTTACAAGTCTAACGGAGGAGTCAAGTGCTCTAAAGTAAGACTTCATATGACATTGAAGGACTCCAAAGACCAGACCATCCCCTACAAACTGGACGGAAATTGACATCATCCAAGGCTGTGCAGCAGGCAACATCAGCCCTGAGACACCAAGACATTGTGGGGAATATCCAGCATGGAAGAGGAGGCTTTGGCCTGGCAGCAAGCAAACCAATGTTCCGTTCCATAAGGCAACAACATCTGAACGTAGGAAGCTGGTGGTCGAGGAGGAGCGCAGACAGTAGGAGACTGCAAGAAGTGCAAAGGCTGTCTCTCTTGCTAAACAAGGGCAATGGATGCAGTGGGAAGGCCTGGAGAGGAGAAAGATCAACTGGAGTGAACTTTGGCAAATGGAGGCAAGCAACATCAGCTTCATCATAAGAGCTGTTTATGATGTGCTTCCATCACCAAAAAACCTACATCAATGGTATGGCGAGGACTCGACCTGCCCCCTCTGCCCAGCTCCAGCGACTCTCAGGAATATAATGACAGGTTGCAAGACCAGCCTCTCACAAGGGCGCTACACCTGGAGGCACAATCAGGTCCTCAAGAGCCTGGCTGCAGCACTTGAGACCAATTCATTACCTCCAAAACAAGCAATCCCGTCAAAACAACAACATTCATCCGAGAGGGACAGAAAAGGCCCAAGCATCCTCCTACTACGCCAGAAACTGGACACCTAGCCATGGCCCGGGACTGGAAGATGCTTGTCGATATTGGCCAGCAACTCATTTTTCCACCTGAGATTGCTTCTACCAACCTTAGGACAGACATGGTACTCTGGTCCCCTTCACGAAAGGCTGTGTACATCATAGAGCTCACAGTCCCGTGGGAAAACTCTGTTGAAGAGGCCTACGAGCATAAGAAACTCTGTTACACAGAGTTGGCAGCAGACGCAACTCAGCGTGGCTGGAATGCAAAAGTCTGGCCAGTTGAAGTGGGATGCAGAGGATTCGTGGCTTCTTCCACAATCAGGTTGATGAAAAAACTTGGAATCCATGGACAGGCTCTGCGGCAGACCGTCAGAGCAGTTTCTCAAGCAGCTGAAAGAGGCAGCCAGTGGATCTGGATCAAACGGAAGGACCCTTGCTGGGCTATAACTTCATGACCCCCACCCCCACCTGAGAACCCAATTCAGATCCCTCCAACTTGAGGAGGGCATATGAGTTATGCGGTCAGCTGTAGGCCTGGCTCAGGGAAGAGGATGCCCCTGCCTTGCATAGTCCCGTGGGACATCTTAATTGGGCATGGGACACAAGCTAAGGCTTGATCACCCTTTAGCTGGCCACCTTTGATGAGGGTGTTTAGTGATTAAAGGCCGAAACACCCACTGATTCGAAGGCACACTAGTGAGGATGTGTCCCAAAATTGACATCTTAACCGAGTCTAAGAAATTAACCTTCCATGCCACTCTGTCAACATCACGGCAAATCTCATGTGAGTGCATTCCATCTATTGGCACAATGGACAGTTTTTAACATCTTGTCCCGTGTTTTATGATTCTATGAACCTCTTGCGCTCCCTGACGTTACTCTCTTTGTTGACGGCTCTGCCTTTATTGATAGGGAGACTGGTAGGAAACATGCAGGGTTTGGTATAGTCTCACTGGATAGGTCATTGTTGATTGAACAGCCCTTGCCTGAACATTGCTCAGCACAACAAGCTGAGCTTCTAGCACTTACTGAAGCATGTAAATTAGGTAGTGGTTTTGAAGATTAACGTGTATTTTGACTCTGCATACGCCATTGGCGTTTGCCTGTCTTGGATAGGGGTTTGGAAAGGTAGGGACTTTGTTAACGCTTCTGGTACCCCTATTAAACACCGTTTACAGATAGAAGCCCTGCTTGAAGCTATGCTGCTTCCTGCCAAGTTGGCTATTCTTAGGGTCCGTGCCCACACAGGCAACACTGACAGCGTTAGTTTAGGTAATGCAGCTGCTGATGCTTCTGCTAAGAATGCTGCTTCCCGCTGCCATACTCATGCTGTTCTGCTTGCCTCCCCGTGTACGTTTGAAATCACTGATCTGGACCAACACCAGGCTGAGGATGCACTTAATCACCCTTTGTGGGAGTCTAGTGGCTGCTATAGAGGTCCTGATGGCCTGTGGAGGCAATCACCCTCTGGCAAACCAATTTTGCCTCTGCCTCCCGTCTCCTCTGTGTGGGCCAGGTGCCAAGGGGGGAGATGGTAAGAATAATATCTGACACCTGGTTTTGTCCAAATCTGATTGTAATGTGCAAAACACTGGTGTATAAACGTACTACATGCATGCAATACAACATTGGTAAGGGTACCCCCCTGAAACCAGGGAAAATTTCCAGCGCCTACTCCATGCAGGCCCATATGAATTTGACTATTGCTGGTTTTGCCCTTCTTTCTACTGATGTTCAGAATCTTAAAGATGTTACAGCCAGGCATAGCCTGGCATTAGACTATATCCTAGCTAAGGAGGGGGGATATTGCAGGGCCCTAAATTATATTTCCCCCATTGAATGTGTTATGCTTCTCCCTGACTCCTCTGATAATATGGCAGAGATTCTCACGGATTTGACTCAGTTGGCTAACACCTACACCCCTACAGGACATGACTCCTGGTTCCCTTTTGGGTGGTTGAAAGATAAACTATGACATTTGAGATGTTTTCCATCTTAGTTCCATTATTGGCCTGTGCTTGTTCTGCTGATTTGCATTTGTGCCTTCTGTGCAGCTGTCAAATGTGCACTTCATAAGGCTATGCCAGGCATGTTTATGCTTCATGTTCCTCATCCCCCAGACCCTTCTTTCTATCCCCAATCTCCTGAGGACAGAAAGCTTAACACCAGACTGGTATTGTGGTTGTTCATTAGGTGATGGGAAAAATGCAATATGTATACAAAATAATATACATTTGAAGTCGGAAGTGTGCATACACTTAGGTCGGAGTCATTAAAACTCGTTTTTCAACCACTCCACAAATTTCTTGTTAACAAACTATAGTTTTGGCAAGTCGGATAAGACATCTACTTTGTGCAGGACACAAGTCATTTTTCCAACAATTGTTTACAGACAGATTTCACTTATCATTCACTGTATCACAATTCCAGTGGGTCAGAAGTTTACATAAACTAAGTTGACTGTGCCTTTAAACATCTTGGAAAATTCCAGAAAATGACGTCATGACTTTAGAAGCTTCTGATAGGCTAATTGACATAATTTGAGTCAATTGTAGGTGTACCTGTGGATGTATTTCAAGGCCTACCTTAAAACTCAGTGCCTCTTTGCTTGACATCATGGGGAAATCAAAATAAATCAGCCAAGAACTCTGGTTCATCCTTGTGAGCAATTTACAAACGCCTGAAGGTACCACGTTCATCTGTACAAAGAATAGTACGCAAGTATAAACACCATGGGACATCGCAGCCATCATATCGCTCAGGAAGGAGACGCATTCTGTCTCTTAAAGATTAAAGTACTTTGGTGCAAAAGTGCAAATCAATCCCAGAACAACAGCAAAGGACCTTGTGAATATGCTGGAGGAAACAGGTACAAAAGTTTCTATATCCACAGTAAAACGAGTCCTACATCGCCATAACTTGAAAGGCCGCTCAGCGAGGAAGAAACCACTGCTCCAAAATTGCCATTAAATAGCCAGACTATGGTTTGCAAGTGCACATGGGGACCAAGATTGTACTTTTTGGAGAAATGTCCTCTGGTCTGATGAAACAAAAATAGAACTGTTTGGCCATAATGACCATCACTATGTTTGGAGGAAAAAGGGGGAGGCTTGTAAGCCAAATATCACTATCCCAACCGTGAAGCACAGGGGTGGCAGCATCATGTTGTTTGGTGCTTTGCTGCAGGAGGGACTGGTGCACTTCACAAAATAGATGGAATCATGAGGGATGAAAATGATGTGGATATATTGAAGAAACATCTCAAGACATCAGTCAGGAAGTTAAAGCTTGGTCACAAATGGGTCCTGTGAATGAACAATGATCCCAAGCATACTTCCAAAGTTGTGGCAAAATGGCTTAAGGACAACAAGGTCAAGGTATTGGAGTGGCCATCACAAAGCCCTGACCCCAGTCCTATAGAAAATGTGTGGTTAGAACTGAAAAAACGTGTGTGAGCAAGGAGGCCTCGAAACCTGACTCAGTTACACCAGCTCTGTCAGGAGGAATGGGACAAAATTCACCCAAATTATTGTGGGAAGCTTGTGGAAGGCTTCCCGAAATGTTTGACCCAAGTTAAACAATTTCAAGGCAATGCTACCAAATATTTGTTGAGTGTATGTAAACGTCTGACCTACCGTGAATGTGATGAAAGAAAGAAATTCTGAAATAAAGTAACTTTTGCAACAAATGTTTAATTACAGATTATTTCATTTATAATTCACTGTATCACTGTATACACTGTATTCACTGTGTATTCTAACATTTCACATTCTTAAATAAACTGGTGATCCTAACTGACCTAAGACCATTTTTACTAGGATTAAATGTCAGGAATTGTGAAAAACAGAGTTTAAATGTATTTTTCTAAGGTGTGTGTAAACTTCCCACTTCAACTGTACTTACCTTTTGTATCTTGAAAAAAAAGCGCTAGAATTAAAAGTGAAATGTTTACCCTATTAACCTGCTTCATTATTTATGTATTACCAGTTGATGAAGACAACTCCAATTTCATACATCATTGAACATTTGTCTAGGAATAAATAAGAATAAAAAAAGTTAAAATAACTTCTTAGATTTGATAGAGACATTATACATCTTATTACCTTATCAATTTATGATTTGTATCAATGTGGATGAGAGACAGGTGTGCAGGAACAGTATTTTTGCCGAGCAATGCAACGAAGCTGGCCATTCTGGTAAGATAGTACCTGCACCATCTACACGCTGCAATGACACTTCGCCATTGTACACGAGACTTCCTTTGACCATTCTAAAGCCCGCATGGGGCATCCTTGCCTTATTGTGTTCTTTCCTCCTTCTGTAAACAAAGCTGACCGTTACACTGTCATGAAATGTGATTATATATCAACTATGAAACAAATAGGACATGGCCTGCTTATGAGTTGCCATGAAAGAAAGTTAAATTAATTCAACTGAAAATGGCAAGAACAGGCATTCATAGCTAAATGCTTTTGGTTAGCTTGAGAATAATAATTGCATGATCATTCTAAGTATGTAGGTACTGTATTTATGAAATATAGTACAATGTTATGAACCGACACTGAATCGTAGGTGTTAACTACTAGCAATGTAAAAGTTGGACGGAAAATGCCCAGTGCTGCTTACCTGAGATGCTATCATCACACAGTCCTTCTTAGGTGTCCGCTATGACTTCCTTTGTGTCAGAAAGAAAGGCTGACCAGTATTGGTTGTAGCCAAACTGACACTCAAAAAAGGGCCAAAATGGAGGGTGGTTGATAGTGAAAGTTTTTTAAAATTTTTGTTCTCAAAATATTTTGGGGGAATAAAATGCATAAAGTTTTGCGCTCAGTTACAAAATATTTGTTTGCAAAAAAAACTAAAAAACTTGTAGCCTCGTTTTTTCTTTAAATTATTTTGGAATTTTAAAATAAAAAACTTCTGCTCTCGACAAAAATACATCCATTTGTTGCAAGTTGGGGAGTGGGGCTAATAGCTGAACAATATTATTAATAATAATTATACATATTAACAATAATTCAACCTTTACTAAATAATAGTCTAATAGCTGAGCTAGGTGTGAAAATAAAACGTCCTATCAAGGACCAGATTTGCCTTAGCGACCAAGGGGGAGTTAGAGCACAGATTATGCTTTTGTGTCTCAATGCACTACTGTCTCTAACTGACAATGAATGGGCAATATAAACCAAATAATAAACTGATAATTGTGCACGACTTCAAATGAAGCAAGCAGGGGGCAGGTTTCAAACCCTCAACCTTCTTGGCCGAAGTCCAGCGCACTATTGACAGTGCACCAAAAGCATGCTCATGCCGCAGAGTCGATAGAGCGCGTCCTCACGATAGCTTGCTACTCAATGTATTAAAGTAATGACTTTTAAAATAAGATACCTTACACGTTATGTTGGCTGACTATTTCTTAGCTACACTGTCCTTACGAACCACATAGCATATCATTACAGTAGTATGTATCGGTATGTTAGCTATCTACCTAACGTTAGTAGTTATACATCAAATTTGACAGTATATTAACGATAGGCTATCTAACTACCCAACGTTTATTAACTTGATTATTCCCATCATTCTTAGCTTAGCTCAATGGTACAGTCAGAGTGCGTTCTCAATGGACATTCGGGTGCTTCGTAAATTCGAGCGCAGAATAATGCATTTACGAGCGCTCAACACCCGTTAAATATGGCCGGTGTCAGTAAACGTTGGTAAAAAAGCGTAATTAAATTGTTTCCAGCAGCACAGTTACAGTCACCAACGGTTAAAATGGTCAGACTGGTCTCATTTTTGTCTTGAAGTAGCTAGCAAGCTAACCAACGTTAGCTTGGGTGCTTGACTGCCTCGGCCTGAACGTCCAGTGTGCACTCCGAGAGCGAAACGGTCTGAATTTACCCAGAGGGTTTAGCATTTTTCATGGAAAAGAAACAAAATAATTTGAATCAAATTAATTAAGCAACTACCAGTCAAAAGTTTAGACACACCCACTCATTCCAGAATTATTCTATATTTTTACTATTTTCTACATTGTAGAATAATAGTGAAGATATTACAACTTTGAAATAACACATATGGAATCAGTTAAGAACTCATTCTTATTTACAAGGACGGCCTACTCCTTCCTCCACGTCGGGGGATTGCACCGCAGTCTCCCTTCCACACGACACAGGGATTCATTAGCCAACTAGCCCAGTACTGTACTGCCGACCGTCACATTGTACAGCGTCATATTTTCCGTTCCATCCTAACAGAAACTCAGAGGGTTTTTAACTTTTCATGGAATAGAATTGCCATAATATTAATCTAATTAATTAAGCAAGTACCAGTCAAAATTTTGGACACACCTACTCATTCCAGGATGTTTCTATATTTTAATATTTTCTACATTGTAGAATAATAGTGAAGACATCACACCTATGAAATAACACATATGGAATCAGTTAAAAATGAATTGTTATTTACAAGGACAGCCTACTCATTCCTCCCCGTTGGGGGATTGAATCCCGGTCTCCCGCGTGTCTGCAATATTGAAGACTATCAAATGCTTCTCAAAGACGCCCTCTGGTGGTCAAACTAGCAATAACTTGCAGTAACAGAAAAAATGTCTGAGAATTAAATGAGGTGCCACAGAATGGTGTGCCGCAGTATGACACAACTTTTAAAGGAGGAATCACTGTAGCTAGCTAAACAATTAACCATAATCCCAGCTGATAACATTGCTACCCTACATGAATCTGCTGGTAGCTTAAACTAACCTACTAGCTAGCTAGGATAAATGTAGCTAACATTAGGCTATAACTAGAAATGCAAATGGCTCTGAGATATTAATAATATTATTACACAGATCACACACGTTACGTTAGCTAGCGAGCCAGCCAGCCAGCTAACGTTAGCTTGCTGACAAAATTTGATATCATAATATCTGAAAATGTAGCTAGCTAGACTCTTACGTGGATGAACGGTTCTCTCTCTCTGTCATGGATGTCATGGTTGCCCTTAGTTTGAAGATGTAATCCTGAAACAGGTCTTTTATACAACAGTATTCTTCTGTGTGTTTTTAAGTTCAAATGCCTCTCCTGTAAGGTAGTAACGCGCGACATATGCCCAGTTTCCTGAAATGAGTCACAATTTCTAAACCATAGAGTTTGCTGACAACAAAATAACACATAAGCATGATATAATTAGGTAGCCTAGTGGTTAGAGTGGTAGGCCAGTCCCCAAAAGGTTGCTGGCTTGAATCCCTGAGCAGTCAAGGTAAAAATCTGTCGTCCTCCCCCTGAGCAACGCAGTTAACCCACTGTTCCCCGGGTGCTATGGATGTTGATTAAGGCAGCCCCCCGCATCTCTCTGATTCAGTTGAATGCATTCAGTTGTACAACTGACTAGGTATCCCATTTATGACTGTTTTCCAAAAGAATGCTTGTTCATATGAGACCCATATCATATGCAACTGCACTGTCACTAGGATGTAGTGGTCAGTGGAAGTGTCTTTATGGAAAACTCTGCCTCATTTACTGTTTGTTGGGATAAGGTTAAAAGTTAAAAGCTAAAAGTTAAGGAATATAACATATACTGTTTACGGAAAACTCACTCTATATCCTTAGATTAATTTGCGTGGATAAAGGAATGGGGTGGTGAAATAATTCAGTCAGGAATGATTTGCAAGGAAGGTGGATCTTTATGAATATGAAAGTGGATCAAAAAAAGATTTGGCTCATTAATCTATATGGTCCAAATATCAATTTATTGAACTTACAGGCAACAAATGATCAAATCATTATGGAAGGAGACTATAACACAGTGTTAAGTACCTCAGTGGACCGTAAAGGTAATCACTCTACAAACTATCACCACCGTGCCCTTAAGGAAATCACAAATATTAGACAGTTCGAATCATAGATGTTTATTACAAAACAGAGGGCAGGCAAACGGCATGGCCAAGGCAGACACAGGTCGGTAATCCAAGACAGCTTTAAACAGGGACAGAATGGCAGGCAGGCTCAGGGCATTTAGAATGGTTAGAACCGGGACGACTAGAAAACTAGAGATACTGGAAAATGGGAGAACACGCTGGTAAGACTTGACAAGATAAGACGAACTGGCAACAGACCAACAGAAAACACAGGTAAGTACACAGGGGATAAACGGGGGAAATGGGAGACACCTGGTGGAGGGTGGAGACAAGCACAAGACAGGTGAAACAAAATCAGGGTGTGACAAAATCCAAAGTATAATAAGTAACTTCTCCGTACTACGAGGGATATTCAATGTCTGCTTTTTTTATTACCCATCTATGTCACGGATCCCTCTGGAACTTTCATTATGCACACCTGGCCCCTATTTCCAGCAATTAGTAATTGTATAAGTGTGTCCTTGGTTTCCCATTGTCCGGTCAATTATTGTCACATTGTCCGTTGGTGCGTGTGAGTACCTATGATGTGTGTTTTAGCTTTTGTGCCATTGTGGATTGCGCAGATGATTACGGGTCTCGTCCCATGTGTTAATCATTGTGCACTTGTGTTATTTATTCGAGGTACTCCTCACTCTTTTGTTTTGGGTTTCTACCCTGTGTTTTGTATAGTGTTTGTTTGGTCTACGTCCTCTTGCCTTTACACGGCACGCCATAATTTGGGTGTAATTAAAAAATATATATATTACGAATTCCTGCGCCTGTCTCCTGAATCATTTATGCCCACGTGACAATCTACCAATAAGTGCCTTCTTTGCAAGGCATTAGACAACCTCCTTGGTCTATGTGGCTGAATCTGTGTTTGAAATTCACTGCTTGACTTAGGGACCTTACAGATAATTGTATGTGTGGGGTACATTGATGAGGTAGTCATTCAAAAATCATGTTAAATCATGTTAAACACTATTGTTCCACACAGAATGAGTCCATGCAACTTATTATGTGACTTGTTAAGCAACGTTTAACTCCTGAACTTATTTTGGCTTGCCATAACAAAGAGGTTGACAAAAAATAAAGAGGTGTGAATACTTTCCGAAGACACTGTACCTGTCTGCCTCTATGACCTGTGAATAACTAATGACCAGCGGCTTAGGCACGAGAAATAATGGCTGTGAGTGGCCACCGGTGTGAGAGCTCACTAAAGAGTTATTGGCAGCCCCTAACATGGAGAACAGAAAGCGCTGGGATGACATTTTAGCTGGCAATGATGTGAGTGGGATGTCCAATTCTCCGCTAAAGAAGAGGCAAGCACTGGCTGTCACCAACCAGTGCCAGGACCATTTTAAGGGCATTATTGCTTAATTGTTCTTCTCTTTTAAAGATAAAATCACTCTCTGAAAGATGATCTACTCTAACATTGGTCCTCAGGTCATGCAGGGCCATAAGAGTTGTAATGAAGAAACTTCCAGGTGGATGCTGTGTAATGACTGGTGTCATTTAGACCCACTAGCTCCTCCTCCTCCACACCTACAGTATAAAGAGTCTGTTTACCTTCCATGGGCTGAATTACCTTTAAGCCTATTTTTATTTTTATTTTTTTATTTCACCTTTATTTAACCAGGTAGGCAAGTTGAGAACAAGTTCTCATTTACAATTGCGACCTGACCAAGATAAAGCAAAGCAGTTCGACACATACAACGACACAGAGTTACACATGGAGTAAAACAAACATACAGTCAATAATACAGTATAAACAAGTCTATATACGATGTGAGCAAATGAGGTGAGATAAGGGAGGTAAAGGCAAAAAAAAGGCCATGGTGGCAAAGTAAATACAATATAGCAAGTAAAACACTGGAATGGTAGATTTGCAGTGGAAGAATGTGCAAAGTAGAAATATAAATAATGGGGTGCAAAGGAGCAAAATAAATAAATAAATAAAATAGATACAGTAGGGAAAGAGGTAGTTGTTTGGGCTACATTATAGGTGGGCTATGTACAGGTGCAGTAATCTGTGAGCTGCTCTGACAGTTGGTGCTTAAAGCTAGTGAGGGAGATAAGTGTTTCCAGTTTCAGAGATTTTTGTAGTTCGTTCCAGTCATTGGCAGCAGAGTACTGGAAGGAGAGGCGGCCAAAGAAAGAATTGGATTTGGGGGTGAATAGAGAGATATACCTGCTGGAGCGCGTGCTACAGGTGGGAGATGCTATGGTGACCAGCGAGCTGAGATAAGGGGGGACTTTACCTAGCAGTGTCTTGTAGATGACATGGAGCCAGTGGGTTTGGCGACGAGTATGAAGCGAGGGCCAGCCAACGAGAGCGTACAGGTCGCAATGGTGGGTAGTATATGGGGCTTTGGTGACGAAACGGATTGCACTGTGATAGACTGCATCCAATTTGTTGAGTAGGGTATTGGAGGCTATTTTGTAAATGACATTGCTGAAGTCAAGGTTTGGTAGGATGGTCAGTTTTACAAGGCTATGAGTGAACAGACATCCCATTATATTGTGCCCTATCAGACCTTACAGATGCAAACATACTTATTCTTTCACTGTAAAGGAGCTTGCTCAGTAACGTTACATAATACGTAATTGTGTGAAATATGTGGAAAATCAGGTGATAACTGGTGGTAAACATAGTAAGTATTGACAGAACAATATCAGAGGTGTTATAGGGAGCTGACGATGATAACCACCAACTTCCCTTTATTGGCTAGCCTATTACATAAGGCTGTTAGATAGAGATAATTTGTTCAGTTTACAGCCCAGGCATGACGATATATAGTCTGCTCATCTGACCATCGGCTGCTATAAGAGATAAGGTTGCATACGCAAGAAGTCTGACACCAGGAAAACTGGCTGTACATCATGTACAGTGGGGGAAAAAAGTATTTAGTCAGCCACCAATTGTGCATGTTCTCCCACTTAAAAAGATGAGAGAGGCCTGTAATTTTCATCATAGGTACACTTCCACTATGACAGACAAAATTAGAAAAAAAATCCAGATAAGCACATTGTAGGATTTTTAATGAATTTATTTGCAAATGATGGTGGAAAATAAGTATTCGGTCACCTACAAACAAGCAAGATTTCTGGCTCTCACAGACCTCTAAGAGGCTCCTCTGTCCTCCACTCGTTACCTGTATTAATGGCACCTGTTTGAACTTGTTATCAGTATAAAAGACACCTGTCCACAACCTCAAACAGTCACACTCCAAACTCCACTATGGCCAAGACCAAAGAGCTGTCAAAGGACACCAGAAACAAAATTGTAGACCTGCACCAGGCTGGGAAGACTGAATCTGCAATAGGTAAGCAGCTTGGTTTGAAGAAATCAACTGTGGGAGCAATTATTAGGAAATGGAAGACATACAAGACCACTGATAATCTCCCTCGATCTGGGGCTCCACGTAAGATCTCACCCCGTGGGGTCAAAATGATCACAAGAACGGTGAGCAAAAATCCCAGAACCACACGGGGGGACCTAGTGAATGATCTACAGAGAGCTGGGACCAAAGTAACCAAGCCTACCATCAGTAACACACTACGCCGCCAGGGACTCAAATCCTGCAGTGCCAGACGTGTCCCCCTGCTTAAGCCAGTACATGTCCAGGCCCGTCTGAAGTTTGCTAGAGAGCATTTGGATTATCAAGAAGAAGATTGGGAGAATGTCATATGGTCAGATGACACCGAAATATAACTTTTTGGTAAAAACTCAACTCGTCGTGTTTGGAGGACAAAGAATGCTTAGTTGCATCCAAAGAACACCATACCTACTGTGAAGCATGGGGGTGGAAACATGATGGGGCTGTTTTTCTGCAAAGGGACCAGGACGACTGATCCGTGTAAAGGAAAGAATGAATGGGGCCATGTATCGTGAGATTTTGAGTGAAAACCTCCTTCCATCAGCAAGGGCATTGAAGATGAAACGTGGCTGGGTCTTTCAGCATGACAATGATCCCAAACACACCGCCCGGGAAATGTAGGAGTGGCTTCGTAAGAAGCATTTCAAGGTCATGGAGTGGCCTAGCCAGTCTCCAGATCTCAACCCCATAGAAAATCTTTGGAGGGAGTTGAAAGTCCGTGTTGCCTAGCAACAGCCCCAAAACATCACTGCTCTAGAGGAGATCTGCATGGAGGAATGGGTCAAAATACCAGCAACAGTGTGTGAAAACCTTGTGAAGACGTACAGAAAACGTTTGACCTCTGTCATTGCCAACAAAGGGTATATAACAAAGTATTGAGATAAACTTTTGTTATTGACCAAATACTTATTTTCCACCATAATTTGCAAATAAATTCATTAAAAATCCTACAATGTGATTTTCTGGATTTTTTTTCTCATTTTGTCCGTCATAGTTGAAGTGTACCTATGATGAAAATTACAGGCCTCTCTCAACTTGCACAATTGGTGGCTGACTAAATACTTTTTTGCCCCACTGTATGGATGCTGGATTTGATACCCACTAGGCACACAATGGTTGAATCAACATTGTTTCCACATAATTTCAATGGAATTACATTGAACCAACGTGGAATAGACGTTGAATTGATGTCTGTGCCCTGTGGGTACTTATTTGATGATTATGAAAATATAAATGTGGCATTATTTTATATAAATTAGTAAACTGCTTTGTGGGATCACTTTTTGACAGACTGACACGATATTTGTTCTGAAGATTTGCAACTTTGCCAAAGTTGTTGTTAAGGCACATACAGGCTTGAGAAAAATTTGAAATTGATCGCTATCCAGCCTTTACGAGGATTTGGCCAGAAGTGGCCTGTTTGTTCGGATACGTGGGGGGGGGTGAATAGTTATTTTGGTTGATTTCTGTTAGTTAGTTTAAGTTTTTTTGTCTAATTTCTTGTTTGTTCCACCCCCCAAAAATATGTTGATCTTCAAAGTGGTAGGCATGTTGTGTAAATCAAATGGTACAAACCCCCCAAAAATCAATTTTGATTCCAGGTCGCAAGGCAACAAAATAGGAAAAATGCAAAGGGGGGTGAATTATTTCCCAAGCTACTATGCATGGGCATCTTTGCTGTACCTCAGTGGTGGCTAGTGCCATTAAAATGAGGAAGGATGATTTTTTTTTTTTATGATCATGGCCTTATTACTATTATAGCATATTGGATGACTGTCATTCATATTCCATTCACCCAGCTCAATGTAATAACGATAGGTTTAGGCTTTTACATGATACTCAAATTTCCCTGTACCCATCATGAGGTTGCTACAACCTAGCCTATGAATGAAAGTTTACAACGTAGGCGCACAGGTCGAGAGAATTTTGAGTAATAAAGGTGACAGACAGTGACACATCCAATACCGTCTTGCACACTCTTGCCTGCATCTAGCTGATCTAGGGTGTAATCATTAGTCCAGTTGCAAACAAGAGTTTCTATTGGACAAATTCAGGTATGTTTTTCCTTGTTCGTTCCATTTGCTTCCGTTTAAGAAACGTTTTTCAACAGAATCGGCGCAAAGAATACATCCCTGATCACACACAAACACAGTTCACTTTCATATCAGACATCATTATTTCTCTCATCTATCTACAGCTTGGCTATACGACAATTCTTTAGTAAAGGTTGAATAGTCTATTGTTCAGCTAATAGACCATACTGCTATGCTTGTGAAAAACTAATAATAATACTTTTTCCCCTTTCCACGTTAAAGATTCCAATTGATAAAGTGTTTTTAGCCACAATCGGCCCCAACCCCAATTAATACATTTGGGCACAGTCGATAGCGTGCTGGGGGTTCGAAACCTGCTCCTTGCTTGTTTCATTACAATATTATGCCGGTCTCAGAGCAAATAGCCAGGAGCAGGAGTGGTAAACACTGCTGAAGTGTATAAGGAATGAGTTTGATACACCTGGTATTGGATATGGCTGTAAAAAAACTTGCTAAATAGCGATTTTTGTAAATTAACTTAATGACAAAAGAATATGCCCAATCGTTAGCCTCTACATTAACTCACATATTTCTCGCTGCATTTCACACTAGCTAAGTAAGTTCTCTCTCCCTCACTCTTTTGCTCTCTTGTTCAAAACTGTTCAACTATTGTCTTTCTCTCTGAGTCAACTACTCACCATATGTAATGCACTGCAGTGCTTGCTAGCTTTAGCTTTCAGTACTAGAGTCATTCTCTGATCCTTTGATTGGGTGGACAACATGTCATTTCACGCTGCAAGAGCTCTGATAGGTTGGAGGACGTCCTTCGGAAGTTGTCATAATTACTGTGTAAGTCTATGGAAGGGGGTGAGAACCATGAGCCTTCTAGGTTTTGTAATGAAGTCAATGTACCCAGAGGAGGACAGAAGCTAGCTGTCCTCCAAATACACAATGGTGCAACCCTACAGAGTGCTGCTGAGGCAACTGTAGACCTTCATTGCAAAACAGTGTGTTCCAATCAATTATTTGGTCACATGAATATATTTAGTATAGTTACAGTGTATATCTAAAAATAATAACTTTTTTAATGTTGCACTATTTTGTTTTTCTGAAATTCGCTGAGGAGGATGGTCCTCCCCTTCTTCCTCTGAGGAGCCTCCACTGCTGCACCTAATTGTATCCAATAATATTATAATATGATAGAATTCTGTGGGGCCTCTTGCAAATTATTACATGGCCCAATATGTCGAATTCAAATATTATGTGACACTGTGGATTGGCTTCTAGCAAACATTCTGCATGACCCAATGTACCCAAAGGTCCTCCGAAGACGATATATCACAATCTGCCCCAGAAAGCGTCCACACCTGTCCACTATTATCCCAGTGGGCAAAACTGTTTGAAATGAATCATTGAAACTAGATTTAGTTCTGTGCATTTTGTTTATAGACTGTTTTTAATTAAATTTCCAGACTACCCTCTGCCTCCACAGCCACAGAGATAATGTTAAGATTTCATTCCTTCCCTACATATTCTCTCATACATTTAATAACACTAGTCTTGGTCCTGATTTACCAGCCATTAGAAATTTGCCCTTGCATTTCTGTTATGCACAGTAATCAGAACATGCAAAGTTTCCTGAATGATTGAATTGTGTGTCTGAAAGCAGGTATTATTTGTTTAGACCGTCAAAAATAACATGCAATCGGTACTTGTTTTAATATTTACCATCCTGTGGCGACAAAAAGATATGTGCACATTTAGAGAAAAAATTACTTTTGAAAGGTATTCTGAACACACATTCACTCAGATTCATAGATCAATTCATAAAATGTCATTCTGACAGCCTCCAATGCCTTGCCAGCTGGTAATATTTAGTTTCAGTCTATGTCATGATTCAATCTATAATATCAATGTTATACAGAATGTCAGGTGAATAGCAACATTGATATTGTCATCCACTCACATCCGCTTCACCTGCATTGAAACTAACCTGTTGGCCTCCTTCCAAAGCTATCAGACAAGGCCCACTCCTTCTGATGCAAAGGGCACAATTTATGGCACACTTTGAGAGCTGTAAAAAGAAGAGTGATTTAAAGCAAGGGAGCCACTCCTAACTGTCCCACTATGATGCAGAGTTATCAACAGTGTCCGGAGACAAACAGTGTGGAGTTTTTTATGGCCAGCATCAACACTTATTTTACTTGGAGCATGTATGGAAAGTGGCAATATGATGGTCAGTTATTAGATGTACATTTAAGCTTCAGGGAATATATAAATAATGCATACAATACAGCTGGTAATGTTGGTATTCCAGTGATGAAGCATGCCCTGCATACTCTCCTACTGTTGGTCCATACTGAGTGTAGACTTTATGGAGAGGAAACTGACTAATGGCCTTATCTCAAAACATCTGTGTGTGTGTAAAGCAACACGCATTCTCCTACTAAGGGTGTCTCTGATCACAGTTCAATAACTGAGTTACACGTTTTTCACACCCATATGGTATTTACAGTATATGACGTAGCATTAGTCAGGGAATGTCACCCTGCTCTTTGTACTAGAGGCAAAGGCCGGAGTGACACAAACATGTAAGGGATCAATGCAGTGACCTGATGACATGCCACTGACAATTGATACCATTACTGATTGGCTATTCCATATTACTATAATCAATCTATATTTAAACAACAACAAAAAGATGAGTTATAGAATGTTATTTTTGATAAATCATTTTAATATAGAACTCAGTGACAATGGTTTTGGTCAAACTAAATGGCCTCTACTTCAAAGTCTCAGAGCAAGTGACATACATCACCAATTGAAACGCTATTAGCAGGCACCCCACTAACTAGCTAGCCATTTCAAATCGGTTACACAAGGTTATTATAGTTTTGTGTTATATTATTTTTTATTTCTATTCGTTTTTCCTTTTTTATGTGAAATTCAGTTTAGTTTAATTTAGTTTTCAAACATAATTTGCTAGTTTTTATTTAGTTTTATAAAATATTTATATTTCGATTTTATGTTATGTTATTTAGTTTCAGTTTTAGTTAAAGTGTCAGGGACAGAAAGAATGCATGTGAGGCTTGGATCCATTTGTGTTATATAGATTTTGGGGTGTTTTTTCGGATGTCACTATTTGCAACTGGGGGGGCAGTAATACAAAAGGTGATGGTTCAGGTCATAGGTTAGGTTAAAATGATAAAGTCAATAACAATGTGACTTGGAATTAAAAAGCACCAAGACTGGTGCAAAAATATATGGTATAATTGTCACGTTCTGACCTTAGTTCTTTTGTTATGTCTTTGTTTTAGTATGGTCAGGGCGCGAGTTGGGTGGGTTGTCTATGTTCCTTTTTCTATGATTTGGGATTTCTGTGTTTGGCCTGGTATGGTTCTCAATCAGAGGCAGCTGTCATTCGTTGTCCCTGATTGAGAACCATACTTAGGTAGCCTGGTTTCACTTTTGAGTTGTGGGTGATTATTTTCCGTGTCAGTGTTTGTGCCACACGGGACTGTTTTGTTTGTCATTTATTGTTTTGTTCAGTGTTCAATTACTTTTTTAATGGTGTGGTCCTTCTGTAGCTCAGTTGGTAGAGCATGGCGCTTGTAACGCCAGGGTAGTGGGTTCGATCCCCGGGACCACCCATACGTAGAATGTATGCACACATGACTGTAAGTCGCTTTGGATAAAAGCGTCTGCTAAATGGCATTTATTATTATTATTTATTATTAAAAGATATGAACGCCCTTAAGTTCAATTATATTCATTAATAACTTTAGTGAAGTGGGCAACATAGCCAAAACCTTTGATTTACAGCACCCTACTAGCGTGGAGGGACTGTAAGAAATACCTGGGCATTTCCTCCCAAATATGTTCTCACTCGACTATAGTAGGCAACCCAGACTTGCCAAAAGCCCTGAGGGATGCCAACGTTAATCTTTGGCATATTCTAGGAATCAGGACCTTTTCAGACCTTTTTAATCAGAAAACCACTACACTGAAATCCTTTCAAGAGCTCTGCAGTGAATTCAATGTGCCAAGATCCCATTTAAAAATATATATATCTTCAAATTAGACATGTCATTTCCTCATTTACTTCCAAGAGGAGGTTTAGAACTCAGTTGAATGAAGTTGAAACCCTTCTTGTCACAGCACAATCTATTAAAGGCAAAATATGTTATATCTATAGACTCCTTTCTGAGAAAGGAGGCTCCTCCTTTACTCCTTTGAAAATATTCTGGGAAAAGGACCTTGGTCTGACTATCAGTGATGAGCTATGGGCGGAGGTTTGCAACAAGGTATACTGCACCTCTACTAATGTAAAACTGAAAGAATCTAATTACACATTTTTGTACAAATTTTATTACACTTCTTTGAGACTCCATAGAATGAAAATAGATATGTCTCCTAACTGTAAAAGATGTACCTCTGAAAGTGGAACCTATATGCATGTATTTTGGAGCTGTAGAGAGATTGCCAGATTCTGCCAGATTCAGATTCTATACATACTGCTGCACAGAAAATACTAGATGTACAGTTTGATATGACCCCGCGTATCTATCTTCTTAATGCCCAGCAGGACTTTGTTCTTGATCCTGATGGATAAAATTTGCTTATGACTATTACATACTTTGCTAAGAAATGTATTCTTCTATTGTGGGCCTCTAATACCCCTCCTACATTTAAAATGTGGATTGATCAGATTGTTGACTTTCTCCCTCTTGAAAATCTCACTTATGACCTCCACAAGAGACAGCCCAAGTTTGACAGACTCTGGTCTCCACCATTCAACTATATTTCAAACTGGACAGAGTGAACGGGGTGATTAGGGAAATGAGCAGATACATTTAAAAAAAAGTTCTTTATTTCACCTTTATTTAACCAGGTAGGCTAGTTGAGAACAAGTTCTCATTTGCAACTGCGACCTGGCCAAGATAAAGCATAGCAGTGTGAACAGACAACACAGAGTTAAACATGGAGTAAACAATTAACAAGTCAATAACACAGTAGAAAAAAAGGGAGTCTATATACATTGTGTGCAAAAGGCATGAGGTAGGCGAATAATTACAATTTTGCAGATTAACACTGGAGTGATAAATGATCAGATGGTCATGTACAGGTAGAGATATTGGTGTGCAAAAGAGCAGAAAAGTAAATAAATAAAAACAGTATGGGGATGAGGTAGGTAAAAATGGGTGGGCTATTTACAGATAGACTATGTACAGCTGCAGCGATCGGTTAGCTGCTCAGATAGCAGATGTTTGAAGTTGGTGAGGGAGATAAAAGTCTCCAACTTCAGCGATTTTTGCAATTCGTTCCAGTCACAGGCAGCAGAGAACTGGAACGAAAGGCGGCCAAATGAGGTGTTGGCTTTAGGGATGATCAGTGATATACACCTGCTGGAGCACGTGCTACGGATGGATGGGTGTTGCCATCGTGACCAGTGAACTGAGATAAGGCAGAGCTTTACCTAGCATGGACTTGTAGAGCACCTTACATGTTGTGTAAGGTGCTGTAAAATCTAAAAACTAATTATTAGCTCGTTGTCTCAGCGAAGGCTAGAAATAGCTAATAAGAACCTTGACAGTGCTGCTGGAAGTTTTATATATGTTTTTTTAATATATTTATTTTCATTGTTCTTTGTGAGTACGTGTAGGTATGTAGGATATGTGTGAATGTATGTATGTATATGTGTACGTATGTATATGTGTATGTGTGTGTATATAAAGATATATATATACACCAAAAAAAACATTATTTTTTATTATTATTTTTATTATTATTATTATAATTTTTATTACATTTTTTAAAAAATGTTTTACCTGTCACATCTGTGAATGTGGAATGTGTTTTGTTGGTTGATTGAAAAACAAAAAAAAAATAAAACTTTAAATTGAAAAATAAAAGATATGAACACTTACCACACTGCGCATTTGTCCTCCGCTCCTTCATACAACGACCGTTACAATAATGAAACTCTCTCTTTCGCCCATGTTACCACCAATCCAATGCTTTCAACTTTGCCTAAATGTAGACCAACAACATTATCCCAGAAACACTAGACACATTCCAATTTGCATAGCCCCAACAGATCCACAGATGATGCAGTCTCCTTGCACTCCACAGTGCCCTTTCACACATGGACAAAAGGAACACCTATGTGAGAATGCTATTCATTGACTACAGTTCAGCGTTCAACACCATAGTGCCCTCAAAGCTCATCACTAAGCTAAGGACCCTGGGACTAAACACCTCCCTCTGCAACTGGATCCTGGACCTCCTGATGGGCCGCCCCCAGGTGGTAAGGGTAGGTAACAACACATCCGCCACGCTGATCCTCAACACAGGGGGCCCTCAGGGGTGTGTGGTCAGCCCCCTCCTGTACTCCCTGTTCACTAATGACTGCACGGCCAGGCACAACAGCCTGATCACTGACAACGATGACACAGCCTATAGGGAGGAGGTCAGAGACCTGACCGTGTGGTGCCAGGACAACAACCTCTCACTCAATGTGATCAAGACAAAGGAGATGATTGTGGGCTACAGGAAAAAGAGGACTGAGCACGCCCCCATTCACATCAACGGGGCTGCAGGGGAGTAGGTTGCGAGCTTCAAGTTCCTTGGTGTCCACATCACCAACAAATAACATATTCCAAGCACACCAAGACAGTTGTGAAGAGGGCACGACAAAACCTATTCCCTCTCAGGAGACTGAAAAGATTTGTCATGGGTCCTCAGATCCTTAAAAGGTTCTACAGCTGCACCATCGAGAGCATCCTGACGGGTTGCATCACTGCCTGGTATAACAACTGCTCGGCCTCCGACCGCAAGGCACTACAATACGACCCAGTATATCACTGGGGCCAAGCTTTCTGCTATCCAGGATCTTTATACCAGGCGGTGTCAGAGGAAGGGCCTACAAATTGTCAAAGACTCCAGACACCCTAGTCATAGACTGTTCTCTCTGCTACCGCACAGCAAGTGTTACCGGAGCGCCAAGTCTAGGTCCAAGAGGCTTCTAAACAGCTTCTACCCCCAAGCCATAAGACTCCTGGACATCTAATCAAATGGCAACCCAGTCTATTTGCACCCCCCCTTGTACGCTGCTGCTACTCTCGCTTTATTATCTATGCATAGTCACTTTAATAACTCTACCTACATGTACATATTACCTCAATTACCTCGACTAATCGGTGCCCCCGCACATTGAATCTGTACCGGTATAGCCTCGCTATTATTATTTTAATGCTACTCTTTAATTATTTGTTCCTTTGTTTCTTATTTTTTTTATTAAGGGCTTTTAAGCAAGCATTTCACTTTAAGGTCTACACCTGTTGTATTCGGCGCATGTGACAAATACAATTTGATTTGATTTGAAATGTAAGAAGAATCAAGTTAGCTACCTAGCCAAGTTTTTCTCTGTTAGCTAGTGATAGTGATGCACAAGGTAGACTTATTTGAAACAGTTACATCCCATTTACCCACCAGATTAAGTAAACCGCCAAAAAGCTTGAAAGCCACATTCTATAAGTTTAGAATATATTTTATTTTTCTCTTATTTTATTTGAGTTAGTTTTGGAGTTAAATATAATAGTTTCCATATAGTTTTAGCCTTTCAAATGGGTTTGTTAATTATTTTATTTCAGTTAATAAAAAATAGTTTTTTCATGATACATTTTAGTTTTAGTTTTAGTTTGCTATAATAACTTTCTTAGAGCCCAAAGGGCAATCATTATACCATCCAGATGAATTCAAATAAATCCTGTACAGACCTCAACAAATATGTCTAATTAGCATAAAAGTATGTGTAATAGTGTTATTTTGTGCAAACTATGCAAAGTTTGTCTAGCTTCAGCATAAAGATATATACAGTTGAAGTCGGAAGTTTACAGAGACTTAGGTTGTAATTATTAAAACTAGTTTTCAAACACTCCACAAACTTCTTGTTTAACAAACTATAGTTTGGGCAAGTCAGTTAGGACATCTACTTTATACATGACACAAGTAATTTTTCCAACAATTGTTTGCAGAAAGATTACTTCACTTGTAATTCACTGTATCACAATTTCAGTGGGTCAGAAGGTTACATACACTAAGTTGACTGTGCCTTTAAACAGCTTGGAAAATTCCAGAAAATGATGTCATGGCTTTAGAAGCTTCTGATAGGCTAACTGACATAATTTCAGTCAATTGTAGGTGTACCTGTGGATGTATTTCAAGGCCTACCTTCAAACTCAGTGCCTCATTGCTTGGCATCATGGGAAAATCAAAATAAATTAACCAAGACCTCAGGAAAAAAATTGTAGACCTTCACAAAAAGCATTGCAGTATTTTGACCACGAAGGCCTGATTCACACGGTCTCATTTGAACAGCTGATGTTGAAATGTGTCTTGTTACTTGAACTCTGTGAAGCATTTTTGGGGTTTTTCATTTCTGAGGCTGGTAACTCTAATGAACTTATCCTCTGCAGCAGAGGTAACTCTGCGTCTTCCTTTCCTGTGGGGGTCCTCATGAGAGCCAGTTTCATCATAGCGCTTTCAAAGTTCTTGAAATTTCCCAGATTGACTGACCATGTCTTAAAGTAATGATGGACTTTCATTTCTCTTTGCTTATTTGAGCTGTTCTTACCATAATATGCTTGGTATTTTACCAAATAGGGCTGTCTTCTGTATACCACCCACCTTGTCACAACATAACTGATTGGCGCAAACGCATTAAGAAGGAGAGAAATTGCACAAATGAACTGTTAACAAGGCACACCTGTTAATTGAAATGCATTCCAGGTGACTACCTCATGATGCTGGTTGAGAGAATGCCAAGCGTGTGGAAAGTTGTCATCAATGCAAATGGTGGCTACTTTGAAGAATCTCAAATATATTTGTTTCACACTTTTATTGTAACTATGATTTAATGTGTGTTATTTCATAGTTTTGATGTCTTCACTATTATTCTACAATGTATGAAATAGCAACAGTAAATAAAAACCCTGGACTGTGGATAGTTTACATAAAGATAGTTTGTGTGACAGTAAACAGGGATTCCTTGTTAACCAACGTGGTAAGTGGAGGTGTGTGACCGACTGTAGAAGACATACCATCAAGTGTGTCCATAAAAACATCAGACTTGGGATGAGGTCAGAGAGGATTTATGAATCCACCTTTATGACATTGTAAAATCCACCATCACCACTCATTAACCCGTGAGAAATACGTTTCTCCCGTTTGCAGATCGGCCAATCCTAGGCCTGCATGTCTGAACTGAGTTGAGAGTCAACCCTTTAAAAGGAAGGAGGGAGATGAACAGAGAGCAGAAACTGAGGTGAGCAATCTTCCAAACACACCAACAACAGCAAGACTAAAGGCTCAAAGCAAACCTCTCAAAAGACAAGATGAAGACCATTCTCTCCATTGCTCTCATGGTCCTGGCTCTCTGTCTGGTGTCTGAAGCCCAAACTGTCAAAGTACAGGTAAGGGCTCCTCTTAAAGCAAGGTTTACCTTACTATAATGTACTATAATATGATGACTATTGACTGCAGATATGTCAAAATGGTCAATGGTAATCTAATGAAATAATGTTTTGTTAACCCTCGGTATGTAGCTGTAACAAACAAAATTCTGTGTAGCATTTTCTTTTTAGCAACAAGGCATATACTTGGTGCAAGCCAGCATTACAAGTCTATGGGCATCCTCCTCACATTCAGCATGTGTAAAGCATTGCAATGATTGGCTGAGACCCCAATATGACCCACAGATATGGTGCTTTGTCTAAACTGTGTCTATGTCCTCTCATCTCTTCTCTGTAGGAGGGAGACTTTTATTTCTCACTGGAATCAGTGAAGAAGCTCCAAGAACTGACAGCAGAGGGCAGCAATGTAAACAGGATGCAGAATCCTCGTCTCACCAGCAGCAGCTTTGCTTCTGTCTGTGCTAACCCTTCCCTGCCACAGGAGTTCATGCCCCTTTGCATGAAGAGAGGGGCAAGTATGTCCCTCTCAAGACTAGGTAAGAAAAGACCACTCTATAGCATAATATCCACTACAGTCCAACTTGGTGGATCGGACCAGATTGTGATAAGACCATAATCATTTGCTGATGGAGTCATTGATCGGAATTGTATATAGAACATGTCTCTCTTATGTACATCTAGTTGGTCTCTACAATATGCAGTTGTAGTTTGATTGATTGAGTGATTATGGAACATGTTTTAACACTGTACCTTTCTCTTCTTTCTTCCAGCTGCTGTGCCTATGGACATCTGTGAGATCTGTGCCTTTGCTGCCTGCACAGGCTGTTAGTCAAAATATCAACCTGACAGCCATCAGAAGACAAGCCACTCACATTTCTCATTCTGCATATCGTGACAACAATTTTGATCTCGTGTTTAAAATTGCCATCTTCAGATGGCCAAAAACATAATTGGCTCAAAAATTCAAAACTGATTAATTGATGGAGGCTCATTTTCTAGAAACTGTTACTTTGGAGCATATTTAGCACTTATTTGACTGTTTTTCTTTTTATCAATTGACTTTTATTTTGGGGGTTTGGGGTTTGTTACAGTTCTATCTTACAAGGCTTTGTACTTATTTAATGTTCTTTTTGTTTTCATTGACACAAGTCTTTGGAGTTTTGTATTCTTTTGTATGTTTATGAATGCCTCATGTTTAATAAAAAAGCATTGAAAAACACATATTGTTGTTTGAGTGAGTGGTCTACCAACTGTAACTGGCTGGCAAATCTTGAATAGAACATTTGATAAACTGACTGAAATTGGAACAACACAGAGAACAATACTTCACCCACAAGTTGGATGAAACCTATTTATTGAGAGTGAACCTTGAATAGAGCATATATTTGATAAACTAGCGGACATTGGCACAACACACAGAATAATACTTCATCCACTTTTGGTTGAAACTTGGCATTTGTGTCTTTTCCCCAACACTTCCATTGAGAGGACGATAGTACACCCCAAGGGCTAACTCCTGCCCCCAGTACACAACTTACATCCGACAGTCTATTGTCACTGTACTTTTGCTTCACTACCTAAAAAGGTATTAATTATTGGTGCATAGCTTCGTAGACAGTAGTAGATTTCACAACAGCAATAGAAGCCAGCAACCCTCTGGTTGCTAGTACATCTCACACTGTTGCCAGTGCTGGGATTTTAATCAGCACCCCTCAGGATTCTGCTCCTTATATCTAACCTGTAGGACAGGGTTGGGATGGTCTTCTTGTCCCATCCCAAGCTAGCACACCTGACTCAAAAAATCCACTAATCGCAATCTTCAATTTAGAATCCCATTAGTTTAATCAGGTGTGTCAGCTATGCATCCCTTTAAATCCTCTTAAGGATGCACCCCTTTGTTTAAATTTAGCCAAAAATGACATACTCAAATCCAACTGCCTGTAACTCAGGCCCTGAAGCAAGGATATGCATATTATTGATACCATTTGAAAGGAAACACTTTGAAGTTTGGGGAAATGTGAAAGGAATGTTGGAGAATATAAAACAATAGATCTGGTAAAAGATAATTCAAAGAAAAAAAAAATGTTATTTTGTATTTTTTTATGTACCATCATCTTTGAAATGCAAAAGGCCATAGTGTATTATTCCAGCCCATGTGCAAAGTTGTGGACTGATCCAATTAACCATTGCATTTCTGTGTATTATAAAATTGTGTATCAAGACTGCCCAAATGTGCCTAATTTGTTTATTAATAACTTTTCATGTTCAAAACTGTTGCACTCTCCTCAAACAATAGCATGGTATTATTTCACTGTAATAGCTACTGTAAATTGGACAATGCAGTTAAATTAACAAGAATTTAAGCTTTCTGACAATATCAGATATGTCTATATCCTGGGAAATGTTCTTGTTACTTACAACCTCATGCTAATCGCATTAGCCTACGTTAGCTCAACTGTCCTGTGGATGGGACACCGATCCCAAATACATTTTAAGACCTGAGCTGCCCAGTGTCAACATCTGCTCTTGCTGGTGCTCCCAGTGCATGGCAATGCTGATTGTGTGTAGCTCAGTTATACTATTGGCATTAAAGAAAAACATTGATATGGTTTACAGGCTCAAAGAAACAATCCCCAGCAAACGTCAGTGTTTAGGCCATTCTACCATTTCAATTTTCTAAGCGAGCGTGAAAGTAACAGAAAATTGAAAGTATGTATTCTGCCACAGTCTCTTTGTAATGTTCACTGACAAGTATAGAGACAAATGTTAGAAAACAAATTTATATCCCTTGTTTCTCTGAGGGGTCAAAAGTAATTCATACGTAGCCTATGAACTGAGGTCTCAATTCAGTCGAACCTATATTGCAGTTCGTTGTTTTTCCATGGTCAAATACAATCACAGAATGTTTTAGACACTCTAAAAACATATTGCTACCTCTATTACTATCAGGTAGACTTATCACAGGTAGATGCTTTCCATTCCCAGCCATATAGTAGGGCGGTTAAGCTGATGAATCATTCACTTTTTTATATAAGCACCAAATTTGGATGTAAATGTATGTACCCTAAAAGGATTTAGATATGGAGCCACCCCAGATTTCAAAATTGTCCCCGACTGTAAAACTATTTTACAATTCAGAAGGACTGCTTTGAGGTGAAGGCCCTACATTTGTCACAGAGCTAGATTTATGGACCCTGAAAAGGTTTAATATATGGAGCCACCACAGATGTAGCACTTGGGGCCATGGTGGCCATCTTACAAAATGGTCATAGACATTAGTACTATTTCACAGTTAAGAAGGACTTTTTCGAGACAAACACACCAAATTTGACACAAGGAAGATCTATGTAGCCTGGAATTATTTAGGTATGAAGACACCACCGATTTGGCCCCTAGGGGCTGTGGCAGACATCTTACAAAATGGCCACTGTCTGTAATACAATGTTACTGTTCTGATGGCTTTTTTTTAGATAAACACGCCTAAAAATATTTAGATATGGAGCCACCACAGATTTGGCCCAAGGGGCCATGGCAGCCATCCTACTAAATGGCCATAGACTGTACCACTATTTTACGAGCCTTTAATCTGTTAAAAGTCATGGCCTATACTTCTTGGCATGGATCTCATGAAAATCAAGAGGTTTATCAGTTACACACAGTATAACACAATGAGTACAGAGGGAAGCACAGCAGCCATGTAGGCCAAATTAATTCATAAGGAAATAATTTACATTGTTTCCTATGCTATGTACATAGTGGGAATGTATATGGGTCTTTCTATAAATAAAGGGGCCAATGTGTGACATCAGGGTCAAATTTTCAAAATGGTTTGATATATATTTAAACATGATTTTCTTGCAGCTTCACATGTGTAGTTACAGGAATGCACGCCTAGGTAGCTACAATGGGAACCTAGCTCCACCTAGTAACAACAAAACATCTACATCTACATGGACACCATGTTTCTTTGTCATGCCTAGTTGCCAGGGCTTTTGTGCTTAAGTCAACTCCTCCATCATGTAAAACATTCCTGAAGAATGAAAAAAATAAACAGCATTTCTATATGATTAATAGTTTATATAATTGCAATGAACACTAGGGGAGACAGAGAGCTGGTTTCAAGTGCAGGGCACAGCAGGTGTTTATTATTGGGGTGGCAGGTAGCCTAGTGGATGGACTAACAACCGAAATGTTGCAAGATCGAATCCCTGAGTTGACTAGGTACAAATCTGTCATTCTGCCCTTGAATGAGGCAGTTAACCCACTGTTCCTAAGTTGTATTGTGAATAAAAAGTTGTTCTTAACTGACTTGCCTAGCTAAATAAAGGTTAAAAGAAAAGGTGCAGGGGGTCCAAATGGGATGAAGTACAGGCAGGCAAAAGTTGTCATTAGTGAGGCAGGCAAAAGTTGTCATTAGTGAGGCAGGCAAAAGTTGTCATTAGTGAGGCAGGCAAAAGTTGTCATTAGTGAGGCAGGCAAAAGTTGTCATTAGTGAGGCAGGCAAAAGTTGTCATTAGTGAGGAAGGCAAAAGTTGTCATTAGTGAGGAAGGCAAAAGCTGTCAAACATGGGAGGAGTAAATCATGGGAAAACCAGTGCTCTGAAAATGTGTGTCACAAAACAAACAATACCTCACAGTGATGGGGTGCAAAGAACTGAACTAGTGTGTGATAATGACATACAGGTGATCTGGAGAGTGAGCTGCATTCAGGAAATCTAGGTGTGTGAGCTGTGTTCAGGGGATTTATGTGTGTGAGTTGGAAGCAGATGTCATAATACAATGTGTTCTTTTAACAAAATCATTGATAATAACAACAAATAATGAAATCATAATCAGTAAACCTTTCAAGCATTGTGTGTTTGTGTGTGTCTGAAACCCCTCTGACCTTCACATCCAATGGGTTTTGAGAGGGAGGTGAGGAGAGAAATTGCAACAAATCAAGGAAATGCATTTGAGATTCTCCCAAGGTCAGAGGAAGCGAATATTTGACAGATATTAAAACCCCCATCCAGTCATTGTAATTTTACTGTATGTCTAATAAATCACAGTGTGTGTTTATTTAATGAAAATAACTCAAATATATTTGATTGTTTATTTCTCTGAGCCTCCTTTGGCCCTTGAAATGCTCAGTCTGATCGTGTGGGTGTTAGGATTTTTTTTAAAGATATTTGTATAGACAGCCTTAATTGGCCTACAGGGAGGAGGTGAGGGCCCTCGGAGTGTGGTGTCAGGAAAATAACCTCACACTCAACGTCAACAAAACTAAGGAGATGATTGTGGACTTCAGGAAACAGCAGAGGGAACACCCCCCTATCCACATCGATGGAACAGTAGTGGAGAGGGTAGTAAGTTTTAAGTTCCTCGGCATACACATCACAGACAAACTGAATTGGTCCACCCACACAGACAGCATCGTGAAGAAGGTGCAGCAGCGCCTCTTCAACCTCAGGAGGCTGAAGAAATTTGGCTTGTCACCAAAAGCACTCACAAACTTCTACAGATGCACAATCGAGAGCATCCTGGCGGGCTGTATCACCGCCTGGTACGGCAACTGCTCCGCCCACAACCGTAAGGCTCTCCAGAGGGTAGTGAGGTCTGCACAACGCATCACCGGGGGCAAACTACCTGCCCTCCAGGACACCTACACCACCTGATGTCACAGGAAGGCCATAAAGATCATCAAGGACAACAACCACCCGAGCCACTGCCTGTTCACCCCGCTATCATCCAGAAGGCGAGGTCAGTACAGGTGCATCAAAGCTGGGACCGAGAGACTGAAAAACAGCTTTTATGTCAAGACCATCAGACTGTTAAACAGCCACCACTAATATTGAGTGGCTGCTGCCAACACACTGACTCAACTCCAGCCACTTTAATAATGGGAATTGATGGGAAATTATGTAAAATATATCACTAGCCACTTTAAACAATGCTACCTAATATAATGTTTACATACCCTACATTATTCATCTCATATGTATACGTATATACTGTACTCTATATCATCTGCTGCATCTTTATGTAATACATGTATCACTAGCCACTTTGTTTACATACTCATCTCATATGTATATACTGTCCTCGATACCATCTACTGTATCTTGCCTATGCCGCTCTGTACCATCACTCATTCATATATCTTTATGTACATATTCTTTATCCCCCTACACTTGTGTGTATAAGACAGTAGTTTTGGAATTGTTAGTTAGATTACTTGTTGGTTATTACTGCATTATCGGAACTAGAAGCACAAGCATTTCGCTACACTCGCATTAACATCTGCTAACCATGTGTATGTGACAAATAAAATTTGATTTGATTCGATTTTATTTGAATTGGCTGATAGGATGGTCTAGAGCCCACCCCCTTATCCAGATGAACAGTCATTGGTCTATTATAATCAGATCACATTGTGACATCATGACATGAGCCAAATGTTCCATCACACCTGAACAGGCTGTAATTCATTAGGTTGCCATCCAGAGTCACATTTATTTATTTTCCAAGCTATAGCACACAATATTTTACATGTAGCAGGTTTTTATTAAAGGACCAAAGTGTTCGGTCTGCTTTGTGTCTTCCTTTTTGTGGTACTGATATTGTCGTGGCCCTTTCTGCTTTCTGTGTGTGTGGAAATATCATAAGAAAACGTAAAAATCTAGTTTTTAACTGCCCTGCTCCTTTAACATTTTTAGACAGTGCCAGACTGACAACACCTATCTCTGGTCTAGCAGTAGATACTGTTGTTTTGGCTGTATGGCATTATTGAATAAGATTACCAATGGTTAGCTAGGTAGCTAGGATATACAGTATGTCAGTCAGCTAATCTTTTAAGGGAACGGGAAATACCTAGTCTGTTGTACAACTGAATGCCTTCAACTGAAATGTGTTTTCCGCATTTAACCCAACCCCTCTGAATCAGAGAAGTGCAGTAACAGCAGTTAATTAAAATGTCAATAAACATTAAATCTTGTGCAGAAATGGAGAATTCTTACTTTATCTTGGTATAGGCAGCTATCTACGGTATAGGCAGCTATCTATTAAATTGTTTAATAAATAGAATAATAGATTCATAGAATGGAGTTAGAAGGGTGCACTCCTACTTTGAAAGGACAGGAAGTGTTGGCTGTGCACTTAACCAATAACAGGGATTCCACATTTAACCCCACCGACATGTGACTATATAAAGAGATCATACGTTTCCTGTAGTTCTTGACCAGGTTTGCACACACTGCAGCAGGGATTTTGGCACATACCTCCAAACAGACCTTCAGTTTTCGAGGCAGTCTCTGGGCAATACGGACTTTCAGCTCCTTCCAAAGATGTTCTATTGGGTACAGGTCTGGAGACTGGCTAGGCCACTCCAGGACCTTGAGATGCTTCTTACGGAGCCACTCCTTAGTTGCCCTGGCTGTGTGTTTCGGGTCGTTGTCATGCTGGAAGACCCAGCCACGACCCATCTTCAACACTCTTACTGAGGTTGTTGGCCAAGATCTCGCGATACATGGTCCCATCCATCCTCCCCTCAATACGGTGCAGTCGTCCTGTCCCCTTTGCAGAAAAGCATCCCCAAAGAATGATGTTTCCACCTCCATGCTTCACGGTTGGGATGGTGTTCTTGGGCTTGTACTCATCCTTCTTCTTCCTCCAAACACAGCGAGTGGAGTTTAGACCAAAAAACTCTATTTTTGTCTCATCAGACCACATGACCTTCTCCCATTCCTCCTCTGGATCATCCAGATGGTCATTGGCAAACTTCAGATGGGCCTGGACATGCGCTGGCTTGAGCAGGGGCACCTTGCGTGCGCTGCAGGATTTTAATCCATGAAGGCGTAGTGTGTTACTAATGGTTTTCTTTGAGACTGTGGTCCCAGCTCTCTTCAGGTCATTGACCAGGTCCTGCCGTGTAGTTCTGGGCTGACCCCTCACCTTCCTCATGATCATTGATGCCCCACGAGGTAAAATCTTGCATGGAGCCCCAGACTGAGGGTGATTGACCGTCATCTTGAACTTCTTCCATTTTCTAATAATTGCACCAACAGTTGTTGCCTTCTCACCAAGCTGCTTGCCCATTGTCCTGTAGCCCATCCCAACCTTGTGCAGGTCTACAATTTTACCCCTGATGTCCTTACACAGCTCTCTGGTCTTGGCCATTGTGGAGAGGTTGGAGTCTGTTTGATTGAGTGTGTGGACAGGTGTCTTTTATACGGCGGCAGGGTAGCCTAGTGGTTAGAGCGTTGGACTAGTAACTGAAAGGTTGCAAGTTTGAATCCCTGAGCTGACAAGGTACAAATCTGTCGTTCTGCCCCTGAACAGGCAGTTAACCCACTGTTCCTAGGCTGTCATTGAAAATAAGATTTTTTTCTTAACTGACTTGCCTAGTAAAGTAAAGGTAAAAAAATAAAAATGTAAATACATATAACGAGTTCAAACAGGTGCAGTTAATACAGGTAATGAGTGGAGAACAGGGGGGCTTCTTAAAGAAAAATGAACAGGTCTGTGAGAGTCGGAATTCTTACTGGTTGGTAGTTGATCAAATACTTATGTCTTGCAATAAAATGCTAATTATTTACTTAAAAATCATACAATGTGATTTTCTGGATTTTTGTTTTAGATTCAGTCTCTCGCAGTTGAAGTGTACTTATGATAAAAATTACAGACCTCTACATGCTTTGTAAGTAGGAAAACCTGCAAAATTGGCAGAGTATCAAATACTTGTTCTCCGCACTGTATGTACATGAACGTATAGTTAAAATGACTATGTATATAAGATAAACAGAGAGTAGCAGCAGCGTAAAAGAGAGGTTGGGGGAGGCACACAATGCAAATAGTCGGTTACCTGTTCAGGAGTCTTATGGCTTGGGGGTAAAAACTGTTGAGAAACCTTTTTGTCGTATACTTGTGTCGTGTCTTTACTATCATTAAATTGAAGACTTTGTTTTTTTATCAAAGATTCTCTGTAATTAGTATTATGCGATCAAATTGATTAATCATGTAACTGTAATTAACTAGGAAGACGGGGCACCAAGAAAAATATTCAGATTACAAATAACTTTTCAGATATTTTCATATCTGATCCATAGTCTTCTGATTAATTAATTATTTACTTTACCTCATGTTAGTCTCATTCCAAAAGTCGTAAATTGTGGGTTATCTACACGAACCCAGTCTTCACTATGACTCATCCATATATCAATTGTCTTAAATAATTTATTTACTAACTAAGTAATTCACAGAAATGCATAAACAAACAGTAGATAGTTACAAGGAAATGACAAGGAAATGTGGCCTAGTGGGATAAACCGGTATCGCGGCTTGGTGGACAAAAAGGGAAGTGGGGGTTAGCTGAGAAGTCACTACAGAGTTAATAATTATAACAATTGAAATGCTAATCCTTTGCACATGAACGCTCACTCATTCAGGAACAATTGCAATCAATATATATATTTACGCTCAGTGTGTCATTTTGATCGCTGTTGAAAAGTTTGTTTCTGTTGGATAGTTTTCATCCTCTCTCTCTCTGTTTAGAGGGCATAGTTCAGAGCGACAGTCATTCATGTTGTTCTAGAATGGATGTTTCGGCGGTTGTTGTTCTTCGCGTTCAATGATACTGAATTGCTAGCTGCAGACTAGTAATTAATATCAAAGACTTGTTCTTATTCTGTCGGTATCGATAGTCTAAGAGTTTAACCATGTGGTATGGTTAAAAGATTCAGCAATGGTCTGCAACCTTTGTCCTCCCGTGATTGAGAGAAACATGGTCTACTAAGAATTTCTCAAAATTGGGGTTTTATTCAGGAGTTGCAGAACAGGGGCTGTCCCAGGATGCCTGACCCTAATTAGTGTCACGTTCTGACCTTTATTTCCTTTGTTTTGTCATTATTTAGTATGGTCAGGGCGTGAATTGGGTTGGGCAGTCTATGTTTGTTTTTCTATGATTTTGGGATTTCTATGTTTCGGCCTAGTATGGTTCTCAATCAGAGGCAGGTGTCATTAGTTGTCTCTAATTGAGAATCATACTTAGGTAGCCTGGGTTTCACTGTTTGTTTGTGGGTGATTGTCTATGTTAGTTGCTTGTGTCAGCACAATTCTCATTATAGCTTCACGGTCGTTATTCTTTTAATGTTTTGTATAGTTTGTATTCAGTGTTCAGTGCTTTCTTTAATAAAAAATCATCATGAACACATACCACGCTACATTTTGGTCCGCTCCTTACGACGATCGTGACAATTAGGCTCATGGGCGATCCTCTGATTTAGTTAAACTCAAAAGGGAATTGGAGTTTCCTTCATTAAACAGTCCAAAATCACATTACCCAATTTTACAAACAGTATCATCCTCACTCATTCATCTAATACAACAATTAGATAATCTCATATCTGAGGCTATTTTATAAACAGCGTTATGGTAATGTGGCCGCACCATCTCCCATGAGCTTCCCCAAGTTGTAACAAACGGACCAGTTCGTAGCTGACAATTTTCAGGGCCTTCCTCTGACATCGCCTGGTGTGGAGGTCCTGGATGGCAGGCAGCATTGCCCCAGTGATGTACTGGGCCGTACGCACTACCCTCTGAAGTGCCTTGCGGTCGGAGGCTGAGCAATTGCCATACCAGGCAGTGATGCAACCGGTCAGCATGCTCTCGATGTTGCAGCTGTAGAACCTTTTGAGGATCTCAGGACCCATGCCAAATCTTTTTCGTTTCCTGAGGGGGAATAGGCTTTGTCGTGCCCTCTTCACGACTGTCTTTGTGTTTGGACCATTCTAGTTTGTTATTGATGTGGACACCAAGGAATTTGAAGCTCTCAACCTGCTCCACTACAGCCCCGTCGATGAGAATGGGGACGTGTTCGGTGCTCCTTTTCCTGTAGTCCACAATCATCTCCTTTGTCTTGGTTACGTTGAGGGATAGGTTGTTATTCTAGCACCACTCGGCCAGGTCTCTGACCTCCTCCCTATAGGCTGTCTCATCGTTGATCAGGCCTACCACTGTTGTGTCTTCAGCAAACTTAATGATGGTGTTGGACTCGTGCCTGACCATGCAGTCGTGGGTGAACAGGGAGTACAGGAGGGGACTTAGCACGCACCGCTGTGGAGCTCCAGTGTTGAGGATCATCGTGGCAGATGTGTTGCTACCTACCCTCACCACCTGGCGGCGGCCCGTCAGGAAGTCCAGGAACCAGTTGCAGAGGGACGTGTTTAGTCCCAGGTTCCTTAGCTTAGTAATGAGCTTTGAGGGTACTATGGTGTTGAACACTGAGCTGTAGTCAATAGCATTCTCACATAGGTGTTCCTTTTGTCCAGGTGGGAAAGGGCAGTGTGGAGTGCAATGGAGCATCATCTGTGGATCTGTTTGGGCGGTATGCAAATTGGAGTGGGTATAGGGTTTCTGGGATAATGGTGTTGATGTGAGCCATTACCAGCCTTTCAAAGCACTTCATAGCTACGGCCGGGAGTGCGCTCTTAGTGCTGGCATCTGTCTGTGGTGGTACATAAACAGCCACAAAAAGTACAGCTGAGAACTCTCTAGGCAAGTAGTGGGGCCTGCACTTTATCATAATATACTCTACTTCACGCGAGCAAAATCTAGAGACTTCCTTAGATTTTGTGCACCAGCTGTTGTTTACAAATATGCACAGACCCCCCTCGTCTTACCGGAGTGTGCTGTTCTATCCTGCCGGTGCAGCGTGTATCCTGCTAGCTGAATCTCCATGTTGTCATTCAGCCATGATTCCGTGAAACATAGGATATTACAGTTTTTGATGACCCGTTGATAGGATATTCATGATCGTACTTTGTCTAGTGTATTGTCCAATGATTGCACGTTGGCGAGTAATATTGACAGTAATGGCAGCTTTCATAGCTGCCTTCTGCGGATCCGTACGAGGCATCCGGCTCTTTGTCCTCTATGTCGCTTCCTTTTGTGAATAATTGGGATGTCTGCCCTGTGGGGTTTTTGGATAATATCGTGTGAGTCCTGCTTGCTGCTTTAGTTGTTGTTGTTGAAAAACTCTTTGTCTAATCCGAGGTGAGTGATCGCTGTCCAGATATCTAGAAGGTCTTTTCTGCCATAAGATACGGTTGCAGAAACATTATGTACAAAATAATTTACAAATATCGCGAAAAACCCCACATAATAGCACAATTGGTTAGGAGACCGTAAAACGGTGGCCATCTCCTCCGGCACCATTTTACCCTTGAAAAGAATACAGTATATACAGTGCCTTGCGAAAGTATTCGGCCCCCTTGAACTTTGCGACCTTTTGCCACATTTCAGGCTTCAAACATAAAGATATAAAACTGTATTTTTTTGTGAAGAATCAACAACAAGTGGGACACAATCATGAAGTGGAACGACATTTATTGGATATTTCAAACTTTTTTAACAAATCAAAAACTGAAAGGGTATTGGGTGTATACTGGCTAGTGGTGAATATGTAACAGTCTGCTGGCCTGGAGATAGAAGCTGTTTTCAGTCTCTCAGTCCCAACTTTGATGCACCTGTACTGTCTCCGCCTTCTAGATGGTAGAGGGTGAAAAGGCTGTGTCCGCCTTCTAGATGGTAGAGGGTGAAAAGGCTGTGGCTTGGTTGGCTGAGATCCTTGATAATCCTCTTGACCTTCCTGTGACACTGGGTGATGTAGATGTCCTGAAGGGCAAGCAGTATCCTCCCAGTGGTGCGTTGGGCTGACCGCACCACCCACTGCAGAGCCCTGATTGTGCAGTTGACGTACCAGGCAGTGATACATTCCGAGGATGCTCTCAATGTTGCGTCTGTAGACGTTAGTGAGGGTCTTAGGGGCCAAGCTCAATTTCTTCAGCCTCCTGAGGTTGAAGAGGTTCCCTTGCACCTTCTTCACCACACTGTCTGTGTGGACGGACCATTTCAGGTTGTCAGTGATGTGCACGCCGAGGAACTTGAAGCTTTTCACTGAGCACACACCCTTGTGGGGCCCCCGTGTTGAGGATCAGCATAGCGGAAGTGTTGTTGCCTATCTTCTCCTCTTGGGGTCGACCCATCAGGAAGTCCAGGACCCGGTTGCACAGCCACGCATAGGTCTACCTGCCATCCCATCATCTGGCTTCGAGGATCTTCCCTATGAGACGAGGCCATTCCCCAAACTATTTAATGTCATACTGCATTCCGTCTCTGTTGTTCATTCAGTGAAACCTGTACTAGATTGAACTTGCAGTTGAATATAATGTTCTGTTATTAAAACAAATGAGAGGCTATGCCACAGTTTATGTTATGGACCTTTGGTGGTGACTGTTGATCTAAAGTAACATTAGGTAAGGTTGACTTACTGCCCCGTATGGCACCTCCAAAATCATTATTCAAGATCATTATTATTGGGCCAGTGGAGTCAAACACAAGACAGAATATCAAAAGAGATGAGCACATCATCAAAAGCCTTGGAACCAATCAGCTAACTTACTTTTGGCTGCTAAGAAAAAGAATCTTGTGACTTTGGACCTGACCTGATACCCTGTATTCAAATGTATGCTGTACAATGTACATCAACCAATGATGTACTTCAACCAATAGCAGGCATGTTACAAAAATGGTGGGAGATGTACACAACAGTGTCTAAACTATAATATACATACAGTAGAACATCTATCCTAATTAGGGTCAAAGGCATTTTGTAAGATTTCTGCCACTGGCCCTAGGGTACATACTTTTATCTCTTTACCAAATGTGTTGCATTTATATAAAATAAAGCCTTCAGAACTGTAACATTATATTACCCACAGAGCCCATTTTGTAAGAGGAATGTCACAGGCCAAAGGAGCCAAAAGTGTGGTGGCTCCATATCTAAGTCTTTTCAGAATCTATTAGTCTAGCCCTGTGCCAAATTAGGAGCCTTTAGTCCTTGTGAGTTGAAAAATATTGGAACTGCTAGGCGGTCATTTTCAAAGATGGCTGGCACTGGTTCATCACTTTATCTCAGTGACTAATTTGGTGTCTTTACCTCAAAGCAGTCCTACTGAATTGTAAAATAAACGTCTACCCTGGCTGCCAAATCTGGGATGACTCCATATCTAGATCTTTTCGGGGTACATAAGGCTTTTATCACAATGTGACGTATTGAGACATATTTGTCAGCATAACTGCCCCACTCATAGGAAGTATGTGCACGTCATGTGTAGATTGTAAAAAGACCCAGCATACACATTGATGTAACAGGTTTGATTGAATTCCAGTCTCAAACAGGTGGAGCATGTCGTTGATTGCAAACTGAACAAATATTTGGGCAGACCTATCCAAACAATTTGAAAAGATCAGTAAAATACAACCATCCGCTATACATTTGACAGGGAGCCTTTTGCTTTGTTACCTGGGTTTAATGATAAATGACTGTGGTTGAGACAGGATAAATTAGATTTATAGGATGTTTAATTGGCACCAAGGACGTCAATATGGAACAACATGTCAACAATAAAAGCATACAAACAACATAGTGACAACAGGTACCCCGGGTAGAGGGGCCCCCAGGCCCTTATTAATAGGTGACTTAATAATCTGGCCAGCGGTGGGTTTATAAAGGGCAGAGCAGAGCAGAGAGGCACACCTCAATTCAAGGAGTAGTCTATTCTCTGCATTTTAAGGCTCTCTTAGACATCCGGGCTAAGCTGAAAATGAAACCACTGAGTGTTTGTGTTGATTTCCTATATCCTGTGGGGGGTCACTGAGTGTGGAGAACAGGGTGAGTAGCAATCATCTTTATGTCCAGGTCATGGTCAGAAATGTTTGACTAGTGTTGTGACTCTCTGACATGGGAGGAAAACATTCTTCTGGAGGTATTAGGGTTTGATTTGCATTTAACATATACTCTTACCCAGAGTGACTAGGGTTAAGTGCCTTGCTCAAAGGCACATCAACATATTTGTAATCTAGTCAGCTTGGGGATTTGAACCAGTAACCTTTCAGTTAGTGGCACAACACTTGTAACAGCTAGGCTACATACAATATCTGTAAGTGTCTAGATCTACTTGGAGTTTAGAGATACTTGTTCACACTTCGCTATTTCTTTCAAAAAAATGTAACCAGGCAAGTCAATCAAGAACCAATTCTAATTTACAATGACAGTGAGACAATGACTGACTGTCCATTAATTCTATAGAGCATTAAAAAGCAATCTATTTTTTGTTTGGTTTTAATTATCATATAGCAAATCATTCTAGCTATTATCCATGCACTGTTACACTTGTTTTGAACTAATTTACAAAGATATTAACCGGCTTATCTGTATTCTAATATTTTAAGAAGCATGCTGTGAGAATCACCTCTATAAACCTGCCAACTTACCCGCAAACACCAGTCTCAACGTCAACAGTGAGGAGGCAACTCTGGGATGCTGGCCTTCTAGGCATACTTGCAAAGAAAAGGCCATATCTCAGACTGGCCAATAAAAAGTCATGATTGAAATGGGCAAAAGAACACAGACACTGGACAGAGGAACTGCCTAGAAAGCCAGCATCCCGGACTCGCCTCTTCGCTGTTGACGTTGAGACTGGTGTTTTGCGGGTACTTTTTAATGAAGCTGCCAGTTGAGGACTTGTGAGGCGTCTGTTTTTCAAACTAGACACTCGAATGTACTTATCCTCTTGCTCTCCCACTCCTCTTTCTATTCTGGTTAGCGCCAGTTTGTGCTATTCTGTGAAGGGAGTAGTACACAGCGTTGTATGAAATCTTCCGTTTTTTGGCAATTACTCAAATGGATTACCTTAATTTCTCAGAACAAGAATAGACTGACGAGTTTCAGAAGAATGTTATTTACAGGCCACTTTGAGCCTGTAATACAACCCACGAATGCTGATGCTCCAGATACTCAACTAGTTTAAAGAAGGCCAGTTTTATTGCTTCTTTCATCAGGACAACAGTTTTCATCTGTGCTAACATAATTGCAAAAGGGTTATCTAATGATCAATTAGCCTTTTATAATGATCAACTTGGATTAGCAAACACAATGTGCCATTGGAACACAGGAGTGATGGTTCCTGATAATGGGCCTCTGTACGCCTATGTAGATATTACATTAAAAATCTGTCGTTTACAGTAGTCATTTACAACATTAACAATGTCTACACTGTATTTCTGATACATTTGATGTTATTTTAATGGACAAAAAAATAGCTTTTCTTTCAAAAACAAGGACATTTCAAACTGACCCCAAACTTTTGAACGGTAGTGTAATTCAGTTTCAAAATTAAAAGTATAAATAATTTCAGATTCCTTATTAAGCAAACCAGACCGCACCATTTTCCTATCATTTTTTATTTACGGATAGCCAGGGGCACGTTCCAACACTCAAACATAATTGACAAACTAAGCATATGTTTAGTGAGTCCGCCAGATCAGAGGCAATAGGGATGACCAGAGATTTTTTTGATACAGTAAGTGTGTGAATTAGACCATGTTCCTGTCCTGCTAAGCATTCGGAATGTAACAAGTACTTTTGGGTTTCAGGGAAAATGTATGGAGTAGAAAGTACATAATTTTCTTTAGGAATATAGTGAAGTAAAAGTGAAAGTTGTTCAAAAAATATAAATAGTTAAGTGAAGTACAGATACCCCCAAAAACTACTAAAGTAGTACTTTCAAGTATTTTTCCTTAAGTACTTTACACCACTGCATATAAGATATCTTACTACTGCCACTAGGTGACATGATTAATGTGTGTGGCTCTCAAATTATTCTACTCACAAGAGTCCAATAGAAGCTGACCAAATAGCATTTGAGTGCAATAAAGTGCGCGAAACAAAGAGTACATGCTTCTCTATTGCTCTGCGAACACGAGGGTGATTCATTCCTCCCTTTGTCAATATTAGCATTGTATCTGGCACTCCGACAGTCAGAGGCATATATTATATGAATGGTATACTGGTACAGAAACTGGGTTGATCGCTCAACTAAATGAGTGCCTTTTGCATCACTTACATTTTTTTATTAGAAATTGTGCTCTAATATTGCATTTTAAAAGCCTGTTATATTAAATGAAGTGCCCTTTAATATAGACCACATGGAGAATTCAATAAATCAATACATTTTCAATATGAATAAAGACTTGAATAAGTGCAGGGCGGCAGGTAGCCTAGCAGTTGGAGCGTTGGGCCAGTAAATAAAAGTTTGCTGGTTTGAATAGCCGAGCCAACAAGGTGAAACATCTTTTGATGTGCCGTTGAGCAAAGCACTTAACCCTCATTTTCTCCAGTTGCTCTGTACTACCATGGCTCACCCTGTAAAACAACATATTTCTCTGGTGTATGTGACAATAAAACATTGTTTGTTTTTTAAGCATTTGACATGTCCCTCCGTGCACGTTATGGGACTTCTAGGAAACATGTTACCCACTTAATCCCAACATTTCTTCAAGTTTTCACCATCATTGTAAAGCCCTAGTTATTTTATTACTTTGACAAAGTCATTTCTGAAGATTATTATTTATTTCATGTGATTCGTTTATGTCTGTCCCTCATTTTAAGGTCAACCCTGTTACGTGAACGGAGCTCTTGTTTTAATATAGTTAAACTCTTTTATTTTAAAATATAGATCTTTGAAGAAACATTGAACATCAAATAGTCAAAGCATAATGCAAAGTGTTTCTAAACTTTTTGGCAATTTTCTGTTTTTTTTGTGGTGTGCGGGTCGAGCATAAAACTGAGCTGGTCGAGCATAAAACTGAGCGGGTCAAGCATATAACTGAGTGGGTCGAGGATAAAACTGAGCGGGTCGAGGATAAAACTGAGCTGGTCGAGCATAAAACTGAGCGGGTCGAGCATAAAACTGAGCTGGTCGAGCATAAAACTGAGCGGGTCAAGCATATAACTGAGTGGGTCGAGGATAAAACTGAGCGGGTCGAGGATAAAACTGAGCTGGTCGAGGATAAAACTGAGCGGGTCGAGCATAAAACTGAGCCGGTCGAGCATGAAACTGAGCGGGTCAAGCATATAACTGAGTGGGTCGAGGATAAAACTGAGCGGGTCGAGGATAAAACTGAGCGGGTCGAGCATAAAACTGAGCGGGTCAAGCATATAACTGAGTGGGTCGAGGATAAAACTGAGCGGGTCGAGGATAAAACTGAGCTGGTCGAGCATAAAACTGAGCGGGTCGAGCATAAAACTGAGCTGGTCGAGCATAAAACTGAGCGGGTCAAGCATATAACTGAGTGGGTCGAGGATAAAACTGAGCGGGTCGAGGATAAAACTGAGCGGGTCGAGCATAAAACTGAGCGGGTGAGCATAAAACTGAGCGGGTCGAGCATAAAACTGAGCTGGTCGAGCATAAAACTGAGCGGGTCAAGCATATAACTGAGTGGGTCGAGGATAAAACTGAGCGGGTCGAGGATAAAACTGAGCGGGTCGAGCATAAAACTGAGCGGGTCGAGCATATAACTGAGCGGGTCGAGGATAAAACTGAGCGGTTCGAGGATAAAACTGAGCGGGTCGAGCATAAAACTGAGCGGGTCGAGCATAAAACTGAGCGGGTCGAGCATAAAACTGAGCGGGTCGAGCATATAACTGAGCGGGTCGAGGATAAAACTGAGCGGGTCGAGGATAAAACTGAGCGGGTCGAGCATAAAACTGAGTGGGTGAGCATAAAACTGAGCGGGTCGAGCATATAACTGAGCGGGTCGAGCATAAAACTGAGCGGGTCGAGCATAAAACTGAGCGGGTCGAGCATAAAACTGAGTGGGTTGAGCATAAAACTGAGCGGGTAGAGCATAAAACTGTGCGGGTCGAGCATAAAACTGAGTGGGTCGAGGATAAAACTGAGCGGGTCGAGCATAAAACTGAGCGGGTCGAGCATAAAACTGAGCGGGTCGAGCATATAACTGAGCGGGTCGAGCATAACACGTCAACCCTGTTACCCATAGATAGACAGGCTACAAGTGTTTTAGCAATTAAAATGTTTTTGTGAAGCTTGCATTCAATTGCCTCCCATGTTGCACAAAACAAGCTTCCATTCCCCCTGTCACAAGGGAATTTATGGCTGATTTAAGATGAAATCATCTACCCTGTTACGGTCAACCCTGTTACTTTATTTGTCACTTAATAGGCACTTTACTAGAGTCATTTTATTTAACCTTATGAGATGATGTTGAACATGTGCTCTTTATGACAGAATGTTAAAATTAAGGGAAATCTTTTTTTCTTTTTTTTTACCAAGTTACACTTCTCAAAAGGCACCGAAACCTTGTGTGTTTGCTGTCTCTCTCCAGCGGATGCCATCACGCCACCAGATCCTTGTGAGATCTGTGCTCACTCCGCCTGCTTTGGGAGTCTACCGTAAGACTGCCACCATCTGTTACACACACACACACACACACACACACACACACACACACACACACACACACACACACACACACACACACACACACACACACACACCACACATCTTCACCTTCTCCAGATCTCCAGATGTGAAGTTGTTTGAGCTGTATGGTCAAAATTAAGTTACTTGTTATTCAGCAAAAGGCTTTAAATCGGCATCATTTTCTAGATTGTCTAACTTTCCATGGATTTCTATGGGATATGTGATACATTCACTGTTGAAATGGGGTTTTGTATAGATAATCTACATTTCTGTTGCTATTCAAATTGCATCTAATATATTGTCCCACTTTTTCCACCAGAATAAATTAGTTTGCACTCAGCCAAATGGACTGTAAAAGGACTGATTCTGTAAATCTTTGTCAAATTCGAAATAAATATGATTCCTAGTTTACTGACACTGATAATTGTGTTATTCTAGATTGAAACAGCTACATTATGAATATGTTGTCATCATTGAATGGTGCACCTTGTCAATTGTACACATTGCATTATAGCAATATATTGTTGAACCAACAGAGGGCAGACTTAAACATGTAAAAATCACCTCACACCGGGGTACTTACTACCTTACTTTAATCTAACCCTAATTATATATTATGCCCAACTGAATTTTGATGCTGGATTTTTACTTTTCTTTGAATGGTTTTTGGATTTATTTTCTAAATAACCATGATCACCTTGGTTGGTGGGGATGTGTGTTATCATGACAAAGATGGTTCATAACAGCAATTGTAAATGTTACATTTGAAAGAAATTGAACAATACTCAATTAATGTTAGAAGAAAACACTGATCAAATAACGGTATCACATCAAAGAAACAAGATTGTGCAGAGCACAGAGCGAGGTCACTTGACTTCCAACAATAGACTTTACATGAGTTGTTTTACATGGAAGAGAGGAATCCCAAATAAAAACAGGTCAGTGTTGTTTTGACCCTCTCTATTGACATCACAGCAGGCAGAGACATGATTTCCCTGGGAGAACAGGAAGTAGGAAGCAGCATGACCTACAGTATATCAGCCTCATCCATTTACTCCATCCTCTATCAAGTCTGTGTCAAGGAGGTCCACATCATGGTTGACATTCCTTTTCCTATTGAAGTTTCAGCTCGTGTCCATTGTGGAAAAGGTGTAAAGTATGAGGAAGTGAACCCCATTCCTACCACTGGCTGAATTAGCTTGAATTGCTCAGCTCCTCTGGTGATGCTTTGAGGACATTCAAAGCTTATCAAGATGGCCTATGATTATACCACACATGAAAACAGCAGCAAGACTTAAAATAAAGTGTACTATGAAAGATATTTTAAATCCAAAGAGGGTATTTCTATTGGTGTGAATTCTCTTTTATCCAATGTTTAGGCTGGCAGAGATGAGCTGCTGCATCAGAACCAAAACCATAACACAAGGGAAGTGTGTCCTCAGCGCAAACAAGAACATACATCTACGCAAGAATTTACCACCCAGTTTCTTTGTTTACAGCTTACTCACTATGGCCAGAGTTGTGTCTTCCTGGAAGATGTGTGAACACAGCAGAGCAGTGCTTGACCTGAGTTAAGGTTTCTGCTAGCTGGCTGGCTTGTGTTCTCTCAGCAGTGGGAGGGAGGGGTACAGTTCCTCTCTGGAGCCAAGTTTCCTCTGTGGTGAGCTGCCTGCCTCCTCTTACTGGAATCAATTAACAATCCCCTTTCATAACCAGATGGAGAGATAGGGAAAAGAGAGTAGGGATTAGATGCTGTTAATTACCAACTGAGAACAGCATATTTGTTTGAAGACACTTCACAACACTCTAAGTATCTCCTTTGAAATATGCTTTGGGGTTGAGCGTATGAGTGGAAGTCCTTGAATAAATGCCCCCTCTGTTAAATAGTAGCGAGAGGAAGATCAGCAGAGAAGCCTAGTGAACTTTATAAACGGATGTTTAGGACATAGTAGGAAATGGAATGTGTTAATGTAAAATGTGTTTTTTTTAGCCATTAAGTCAAATTGTAATCTTTCCTTTACAAGTCAGATTTAGCGAGTTTCAGAAATACATTGTGTAGCAATTGTTTATTTAAAGAACCAATGGATGAATTAGAGTTATAGGAGCCTCCCAACAGTTACTCATTGAGACTAATGAAAGGGTTCCCTGTTTCAAAAGAATGTCAAACATTCAATCAAATGCTGTCATCTTGAATGAGAAAAGGAGAGGCCTTTGCACTAACACACAATAACCAGTCCATTTAGATCATTACAATTTAACAATGTAAAGTATTTTAATATTTGCAATAATTGGGCACGCTTTCAAAAGTAGCAGCCATTTGGGAGGAAAACTTCAGGTTCAGCGATCAGGTGAATTGGATATTAATGTACTTGGCAAGTCATTCTCTTTGAAGATAATCAGATGAATATGCCGTCTATGAACACAGCCCAGATTTGAATAGCTGCAGCAAAGAGGAGCTTCCATCCAAACATCCCAACGAAGTCACCATTATTAAACACATAACACACAAATAAACGTTCACATGTCAGTGAAAATACATGAGCTTTAGGGGCTCATTAAAGACAGACATGGCATCTCGCTTTGTGGGGTTTGAAGGGATTGGGGGATGGTGCTCATTCCTCTTTCGATCAACTGTAAGAGCTTGCAGCTGTCAGAGACAACCAACACACTGGGTAGGCAGGCAGGGAGACCCAGACAGACGCAGGCAGGGATCATAGGAGACGTCATGCAGCTTTACCCCATCAAAGCCTCTCTCAGGAAGTGTGATCTAAGAGTTAGGGCTGCTTGGGTTCTAGAGGAATGACAGGAGTCCAAAAGTCTGCAAGACAAAACAATGTCTGTTTTGGTATTGGCATGTTTATTGTTTTATATTATGTTCATGTTGAGTTTCCTATTAAAAAAACATGAACTATAACCACGCTGCATTTTGGTCCACCTCTCCTTCCCAGTAGGAAAGCTGTTACAGGATGCCATTTTCATTCAGACATTGTATCGTCTTGCAGACTTTTGGACTCCTGTCATTCCTCTAGAACCCAAGCAGCCCTAACTCTTAGATCACACTTCCTGAGAGAGGCTTTGATGGGGTAAAGCTGCATGACGTCTCCTATGATCCCTGCCTGCGTCTGTCTGGGTCTCCCTGCCTGCCTACCCAGTGTGTTGGTTGTCTCTGACAGCTGCAAGCTCTTACAGTTGATCGAAAGAGGAATGAGCACCATCCCCCAATCCCTTCAAACCCCACAAAGCGAGATGCCATGTCTGTCTTTAATGAGCCCCTAAAGCTCATGTATTTTTCACTGACATGTGAACGTTTATTTGTGTGTTATGTGTTTAATAATGGTGACTTCGTTGGGATGTTTGGATGGAAGCTCCTCTTTGCTGCAGCTATTCAAATCTGGGCTGTGTTCATAGACGGCATATTCATCTGATTATCTCCAAAGAGAATGACTTGCCAAGTACATTAATATCCAATTCACCTGATCGCTGAACCTGAAGTTTTCCTCCCAAATGGCTGCTACTTTTGAAAGCGTGCCCAATTATTGCAAATATTAAAATACTTTACATTGTTAAATTGTAATGATCTAAATGGACTGGTTATTGTGTGTTAGTGCAAAGGCCTCTCCTTTTCTCATTCAAGATGACAGCATTTGATTGAATGTTTGACATTCTTTTGAAACAGGGAACCCTTTCATTAGTCTCAATGAGTAACTGTTGGGAGGCTCCTATAACTCTAATTCATCCATTGGTTCTTTAAATAAACAATTGCTACACAATGTATTTCTGAAACTCGCTAAATCTGACTTGTAAAGGAAAGATTACAATTTGACTTAATGGCTAAAAAAAAAAACACATTTTACATTAACACATTCCATTTCCTACTATGTCCTAAACATCCGTTTATAAAGTTCACTAGGCTTCTCTGCTGATCTTCCTCTCGCTACTATTTAACAGAGGGGGCATTTATTCAAGGACTTCCACTCATACGCTCAACCCCAAAGCATATTTCAAAGGAGATACTTAGAGTGTTGTGAAGTGTCTTCAAACAAATATGCTGTTCTCAGTTGGTAATTACCAGCATCTAATCCCTACTCTCTTTTCCCTATCTCTCCATCTGGTTATGAAAGGGGATTGTTAATTGATTCCAGTAAGAGGAGGCAGGCAGCTCACCACAGAGGAAACTCGGCTCCAGAGAGGAACTGTACCCCTCCCTCCCACTGCTGAGAGAACACAAGCCAGCCAGCTAGCAGAAACCTTAACTCAGGTCAAGCACTGCTCTGCTGTGTTCACACATCTTCCAAGAAGACACAACTCTGGCCATAGTGAGTAAGCTGTAAACAAAGAAACTGGGTGGTAAATTATTGCGTAGATGGATGTTCTTGTTTGCGCTGAGGACACACTTCCCTTGTGTTATGGTTTTGGTTCTGATGCAGCAGCTCATCTCTGCCAGCCTAAACATTGGATAAAAGAGAATTCACACCAATAGAAATACCCTCTTTGGATTTAAAATATCTTTCATAGTACACTTTATTTTAAGTCTTGCTGCTGTTTTCATGTGTGGTATAATCATAGGCCATCTTGATAAGCTTTGAATGTCCTCAAAGCATCACCAGAGGAGCTGAGCAATTCAAGCTAATTCAGCCAGTGGTAGGAATGGGGTTCACTTCCTCATACTTTACACCTTTTCCACAATGGACACGAGCTGAAACTTCAATAGGAAAAGGAATGTCAACCATGATGTGGACCTCCTTGACACAGACTTGATAGAGGATGGAGTAAATGGATGAGGCTGATATACTGTAGGTCATGCTGCTTCCTACTTCCTGTTCTCCCAGGGAAATCATGTCTCTGCCTGCTGTGATGTCAATAGAGAGGGTCAAAACAACACTGACCTGTTTTTATTTGGGGTTCCTCTCTTCCATGTAAAACAACTCATGTAAAGTCTATTGTTGGAAGTCAAGTGACCTCGCTCTGTGCTCTGCACAATCTTGTTTCTTCTTAAGCCCTCTTTTATCTATGTCATAGGGCTGTTGTTGAACCTCACAAACATCCTCAAATACTAACATTTTTGTATCCAGGTCTGTTCAAAAATAGGTTAAAGCCCCTCTCCGTTCTCTTTCTACCCCCACATACATTCCTTTCTTCCTAGGTCCATGCCATATAACCCCTTCCTAATAAACAAACATTATTTAACACTACTAGAAAGACAGGGTAGAATTTTTGCCAGTTCTAATGCCGTATACATCATTTAGTCATTATTCATAAAAAATCCCATAACATTGATCGAAAGAGGAATGAGCACCATCCCCCAATCCCTTCAAACCCCACAAAGAGAGATGCCAAGTCTGTCTTTAATGAGCCTTTCAAGCCAGAGCGAGTCACTACGAAGTAGTTTAACACGAGAGATAGGGATTTAGTGAGCATACACATTATATGAAGTAACTGTTGGCCACAGTAATATAGTCACATTTAGTCAGACAATGCAGAAGGAGTATTTGGCTGAATCATATGTAGTCAATCAAAAATAACAGTAATAAAATCACTATGTGCCACATGCATCATGCACTCCCTTCAAGTCTTATTCCTCTCCAGCTTTATCATCCCTGCAGCTTGTTCATTGAAGGGGATAAACCAAGAGCAGCAGAGTGGAATACGACTTGACAAGTCAATCATTATATTGGAAGGATTATGCATTTGTCATCTTTTACTTGTTGAATCTGAGTGTGTTTACTGAGGAGAACACAAGCCAGCCAGCTAGCAGCAACTTTATAACTCAGGTCAAGAACTGCTGCGCTGTGTTCACACACCTTTCAGGGAGACACAACTCTGTAATAATCAATGGTTTTACCTCCGATGTGTCCATTTGCCAACTGGACCTCCAAAGGAGAGTTCATTTGAGGTCAGACAGGACATTGTGAGAAAGCTGTACATAAAGAAACTGAGTGGTAAATTCTTGCGTATATACATGTTTTTGTTTGCGCTGATTACAAACTTCTCTTGTGTTGTGGTTTTGGATCTGATGTAGCGGCTCATCTCTGTCAGCCAAATTAAACATTGGATAAAAGGGAATTCACAACAATAGAAACACCCTCTTTGGATTTAAAGTATTTTCCATTGACATGTGAATGTTTATTTCTGTGTTATGTGTTCAATACTGGTGACTTCGTTTGGATGTTTGGATGCATGGTGTCCTATTGCACTTTTGTGCAAATAAGAATTTATTTTTGAAACACCATGGGCATTGGTCCAATTGGATTGAGCCTAGCGGTTAGAGTGTTGGGCCAGCAACCGAAAGGTTGCTGGATTGAATCCCCGAGCTGACAAGGAAACTCTGTCATTCTGCCCCTGAACAAGGCAGTTAACTCACTGTTCCCCGGTACGCTGTCATTGTAAATAAGAATTGTTCTTAACTGACTTCCCTAGTTAAATAAAGGTTAAAAATAAGAAAAAATGTGTGCCCAGGGGGCCCTAGGACCAACTTTGGGAAACCCTGTGCTAAGTCATGTAACCTGGTAGTTTTAAATTGCCCCATTTTTTTGTGTTCTCCTCAGTAAACACACTCAGATTCAACAAGTAAAAGATGACAAATGCATAATCCTTCCAATATAATGATTGACTTGTCAAGTCTTATTCCTGCTCTTGGTTTATCCCCTTCAATGAACAAGCTGCAGGGATGATAAAGCTGGAGAGGAATAAGACTTGAAGGGAGTGCATGATGCATGTGGCACATAGTGATTTTATTACTGTTATTTTTGTTTGACTACATATGATTCAGCCAAATACTCCTTCTGCATTGTCTGACTAAATGTGACTATATTACTGTGGCCAACAGTTACTTCATATAATGTGTATGCTCACTAAATCCCTATCTCTCGTGTTAAACTACTTCGTAGTGACTCGCTCTGGCTTGAAAGGCTCATTAAAGACAGACTTGGCATCTCTCTTTGTGGGGTTTGAAGGGATTGGGGGATGGTGCTCATTCCTCTTTCGATCAATGTTATGGGATTTTATATGAATAATGACTAAATGATGTATACGGCATTATAACTGGCAAAAATTCTACCCTGTCTTTCTAGTAGTGTTAAATAATGTTTGTTCATTAGGAAGGGGTTATATGGCATGGACCTAGGAAGAAAGGAATGTATGTGGGGGTAGAAAGAGAACGGAGAGGGGCTTTAACCTATTTTTGAACAGACCTGACTGTAACTCTGGAGAGATAAGAAAGGACAGGGAGACCTGCTGAGGACAGCCTGACCTGCTGAGGAGTGACGGACTCCATCCTAGCTGGAGGGGTGCTCTCATCTTATCTACCAACATAGACAGGACTAACTCCTCTAGCTCCACAATGAAATAGGGTGCAGGCCAGGCAGCAGGCTGTTAGCCAGCCTGCCAGCATAGTGGAGTCTGCCACAAGCACAGTCAGTGTAGTCAGCTCAGCTATCACCATTGAGACCGTGTCTGTGCCTCGACCTAGGTTGGGCAAAACTAAACATGGCGGTGTTCGCCTTAGCAATCTCACTAGGATAAAGACCTCCTCCATTCCTGTCATTATTGAAAGAGATCATGATACCTCACATCTCAAAATAGGGCTACTTAAATGTTAGATCCCTTACTTCAAAGGCAATTATAGTCAATGAACTAATCACTGATCATAATCTTGATGTGATTGGCCTGACTGAAACATGGCTTAAGCCTGATGAATTTACTGTGTTAATTGAGGCCTCACCTCCTGGCTACACTAATGACCATATCCCCCGTGCATCCCGCAAAGGCGGAGGTGTTGCTAACATTTACGATAGCAAATTTAAATTTACAAAAAAATAAATGAAAAATGTTTTGAGCTTCTAGTCATGAAATCTATGCAGCCTACTCAATCACTTTTTATAGCTACTGTTTACAGGTCTCCTGGGCCATATACAGCGTTCCTCATTGAGTTCCCTGAATTCCTATCGGACCTTGTAGTCATAGCAGATAATATTCTAATCTTTGGTGACTTTAATATTCACATGGAAAAGTCCACAGGCCCATTCCAAAAGGCTTTCGGAGCCATCGACTCAGTGGGTTTTGTCCAACATGTCTCTGGACCCACTCACTGTCACAGTCATACTCTGGACCTAGTTTTGTCCCATGGAATAAATGTTGTGGATCTTAATGTTTTTCCTCATAATCCTGGACTATTGGACCACCATTTTATTACGTTTGCAATTGCAAAAAATACTCTGCTCAGACCCCAACCAAGGAACATCAAAAGTCATGTTATAAATTCACAGACAACACAAAGATTCCTTGATGTCCTTCCAGATTCCCTCTGTCTACCCAAGGATTCCCTCTGTCTACCCACTGATTCCCTCTGTCTACCCACTGAGGAACTACATTTAACCTTGCGCAATACCCTAGATGCAGTTGCACCCCTAAAAACTAAAAACATTTCTCATAAGAAACTAGCTCCCTGGTACACAGAAAGTATCCAAGCTCTGAAGCAAGCTTCCAGAAAATTGAAACGGAAATGGCGCCACACCAAACTGGAAGTCTTCCGACTAACTTCGGAAGACAGTAGCGTGCAGTACCGAAGAGCCCTTACTGCTGCTCGATCATCCTATTTTTCTAACTTAATTGGGGAAAATAAGAACAATCCTAAATTCCTTTTTGATACTGTCGCAAAGCTAACTAAAAAGCAGCATTCCCCAAGAGAGGATGGCTTTCACTTTAGCAGTGATAAATTCATGAACTTCTTTGAGGAAAAGATCATGATTATTAGAAAGCAAATTACGGACTCCTCTTTAAATCTGCATATTCCTTCAAAGCTCAGTTGTCCTGAGTCTGCACAACTCTGCCAGGACCTAGGATCAAGAGAGACGCTCAAGTGTTTTAGTACTATATCTCTTGACACAATGATGAAAATAATCATGGCCTCTAAACCTTCAAGCTGCATACTGGACCCTATTCCAACTAAACTACTGATAGAGCTGCTTCCTGTGCTTGACCCTCCTATGTTGAACATAATAAACGGCTCTCTATCCACCGGATGTGTACCAAAGTCACTAAAAGTGGCAGTAATAAAGCCTCTCTTGAAAAAGCCAAACCTTGACCCAGAAAATATAAAAAACTATCGGCCTATATCGAATCTTCAATTCCTCTCAACAATTTTAGAAAAGGCTGCCTTCCTGAAGACAAACAATGTATACGAAATGCTTCAGTCTGGTTTTAGACCCCTTCATAGCACTGAGACTGCACTTGTGAAGGTGGTAAATTACCTTTTAATGGCATCAGACCGAGGCTCTGCATCTGTCCTCGTGCTCCTAGACCTTAGTGCTGCTTTTGATACCATCGATCACCACATTCTTCAGGAGAGATTGGAAACCCAAATTGGTCTACACTGACAAGTTCTGGCCTGGTTTAGATCTTATCTGTCGGAAAGATGTCAGTTTGTCTCTGTGAATGGTTTGTCCTCTGACAAATCAACTGTAAATTTCGGTGTTCCTCAAGGTTCCGTTTTAGGACCACTATTGTTTTCACTATATATTTTACCTCTTGGGGATGTCATTCGAAAACATAATGTTAACTTTCACTGCTATGCGGATGACACACAGCTGTACATTTCAATGAAACATGGTGAAGCCCCAAAATTGCCCTCACTAGAAGCATGTGTTTCAGACATAAGGAAGTGGGTGGCTGCAAACGTTCTACTTTTAAACTCGGATAAAACAGAGATGCTTGTTCTAGGTCCCAAGAAACAAAGAGATCTTCTGTTGAATCTGACAATTAATCTTAATGGTTGTACAGTCGTCTCAAATAAAGCTGTGGAGGACCTCGGCGTTACTCTGGACCCTGATCTCTCTTTTTCCATCTACATAACATTGCAAAAATCAGAAACTTTCTGTCCAAAAATGATGCAGAAAAATTCATCCATGCTTTTGTCACTTCTAGGTTAGACTACTGCAATGCTCTACTTTCAGGCTACCCGGATAAAGCACTAAATAAACTTCAGTTAGTGCTAAATACGGCTGCTAGAATCCTGACAAGAACCAAACAAATTGATCATATTACTCCAGTGCTAGCCTCCCTACACTGGCTTCCTGTCAAAGCAAGGGCTGATTTCAAGGTTTTACTGCTATCCTACAAAGCATTACATGGGCTTGCTCCTACCTATCTTTCTGATTTGGTCCTGCCATACATACCTACACGTACGCTACGGTCACAAGACTCAGGCCTCCTAATTGTCCCTAGAATTTCTAAGCAAACAGCTGGAGGCAGGGATTTCTCCTATGGAGATCCATTTTTATGGAACGGTCTGCCTACCCATGACAGAGACGCAAACTCAGTCTCAACCTTTAAGTCTTTACTGAAGACTCATCTCTTCAGTGGGTCATATGATTGAATGTAGTCTGGCCCAGGAGTGGGAAGGTGAACGGAAAGGCTCTGGAGCAAGGAACCGCCCTTGCTGTCTCTGCCTGGCCGGTTCCCTTCTTTCCACTGGGATTCTCTGCCTCTAACCCTATTACAGGGGTTGAGTCACTGGCTTACTGGGACTCTCTCATACTGTGCCTGGGAGGGGTGCCTCACCTGAGGGGGTTGAGTCACTGAGTCACTATGATCATCCTGTCTGGGTTGCCCCCCTTGGGTTGTGCCGTGGCAGAGATCTTTGTGGGCTATACTCAGCCTTGTCTCAGGATGGTAAGTTAGTGGTTGAAGGTATCCCTCTAGTGGTGTGGGGGCTGTGCTTTGGCTAAGTGGGTGGGGTTATATCCTTCCTGTTTGGCCCTGTCCGGGGGTGTCCTCGGATGGGGCCACAGTGTCTCCTGACCCCTCCTGTCTCAGCCTCCAGTATTTATGCTGCAGTAGTTTATGTGTCGGGGGGCTAGGGTCAGTTTGTTATATCTGGAGTACTTCTCCTGTCCTATTCAGTGTCCTGTGTGAATTTAAGTGTGCTCTCTCTAATTCACTCTTTCTCTCTTTCTTTCTCTCTCTCGGAGGACCTGAGCCCTAGGACCATGCCTCAGGACCACCTGACATGATGACTCCTTGCTGTCCCCAGTCCATCTGGCCGTGCTGCTGCTCCAGTTTCAACTGTTCTGCCTTATTATTATTGGACCATGCTGGTCATTTATGAACATTTGAACATCTTGGCCATGTTCTGTTATAATCTCCACCCGGCACAGCCAGAAGAGGACTGGCCACTCCACATAGCCTGTTTCCTCTCTAGGTTTCTTCCTAGGTTTTGGCCTTTCTAGGGAGTTTTTCCTAGCCACCGTGCTTCTACACCTGCATTGCTTGCTGTTTGGGGTTTTAGGCTGGGTTTCTGTACAGCACTTTGAGATATCAGCTGATGTACGAAGGGCTATATAAATAAATTTGATTTGATTTGGAGAGCCCCTCCAGAGCTCTAGTATCTGGGGGAGACTGGAACTGTCGGCTGAGTGGTTATAAACTGTGGTGAGACTCATGAGAAAATCACTATGTTGGTGTGTATGTCTGTGCATAGGTTAGGGTGGTATAAAAGGAATATATTTGTGTTAACTGCAGAGCTCTCGCAAATAAATCAGGATCTGATCAATTGTGAGCTGGGAATTCTGTCTGTTTTATTTAAGACCAGAACTTTACAACCTCTGGGTATCAGACAGATAAAGATAATTGGAATCTATGAACATTGATTACAAAATTACTTAACAATCAACTGTAAGAGCTTGCAACTGTGAGAGACAACCAACACACTGGGTAGGCAGGCAGGGAGACCCAGACAGACCCAGGCAGGGATCATAGGAGACGTCATGCAGCTCTACCCCATCAAAGCTTCCTATTTCTCAGGAAGTGTGATTTATGAGCTAGTGCTGCTTGGATTCTAGAGGAATGAGAGGAGCCGACTAAAATACTAAGAACGACATTGAGAATAATCAGTGCTGTTGTGACACTACGGCCCTGACCTGTGCATCTATTAAAGTTGCTTGAACAACACCTATAGTTATAGATAATTACTTATATAAAGACATTCTCAAGACACTTCCAGTTGTTGAATATTGGGAAACCAGGAACTCGCTATCGGAGGAGGTATCTGAGAGTCAGGAGTCAGTGAGTTGAGTTCCACCACCTCCAAACATTTATTCAAATCAAATTGAATAAAACTTTATTAATTGTTGTTTATTTATTAGGAATTTCAACCTTACAATGAAATGCTTAGTTGCAAGCCCTTAACCAACAATGCTTTAAGAAGTTTTAAGAAAACTAAGTGTTATGAAAAAAATAGATAAGTAAAAAATAGAAAATAAAAGTAACAAATAATTAAACAGCAGCAGTAAAATAACAATAGTGAGGCTATATACAAGGGGTACCGGTACAGGGTCAATATGTGGGGCACTGGTTAGTCAATATGTAGGTAGAGATAAAGTAACTATGCATAGATAATAAACAGAGAGTAGCAGCAACATAAAAAAAGGGGTCTGGATAGCTGTCACGGCTTCCGGCGAAGTCGATCCCTCTCCTTGTTCGGGCGGTGTTCAGCGGTCGACGTCACCGGCCTTCTAGCCATCACCGGTCCACTTTTAATTTTCCATTTGTTTTGTCTGTGTCTTACACACCTGGTTTCAATTCCCCAATTACTTGTTCATTATTTAACCCTCTGTTCCCCATGTTTATTTGTGAGTAATTGTTTGCTGTACTGCGGTCCATATGTGTGGCCTTGTCTTTTTACAACATGTATTGTTATTATTTGAGTAAAATTGCTTTCATTACTCATACCTGCTGTCCTGCACCTGACTCATCTCACCAGCTACACACAGACGCTTTACAGTAGCCCTTTGATTAGCTGTTCAGGCGTCTTATGGCTTGGGGGTAGAAGCTGTTTATAAGCCTTTAGGACCTAGACTTGGTGCTCTGGTACCACTTGCCATGTGGTAGCAGAGAGAACAGTCTATGACTAGGGTGGCTGGGGTCTTTAACAATTTTTAGGGCCTTCCTCTGACACCGCCTAGTATAGAGGTCTTGGATGGCCCCAGTGATGTACTGGGCCGTACGCACTACCCTCTGTAGTGCCTTGCGGTCTGGGGCAGAACAGTTGTCATACCAGGCAAAGATGCAACCAGTCAGGACGCTCTCGATGGTGCAGCTGTAGAACCTTTTAAGGATCTGAGGACCCATACCAAATCTTTTCAGTCTCCTGAGGGGGAATAGGCTTTGTCGTGCCCTCTTCACAACTGTCTTAGTGTGTTTGGACCATGATAGTTTGTTGTGATGTGGACACCAAGGAACTTGAAGCTCTCAACCTGCTCCACTACAGCCCCGTCAATGAGAATGGGGGCGTGCTCGGTCCTCCTCTTCCTGTATTCCACAATTATCTCCTTTGTCTTGATCACGTTGATGGAGAGGTTGTTGTCCTGGCACCACACGGCCAGGTCTCTGACCTCCTCCCTATAGGCTGTCTCATTATTGTCGGTGATCAGGCCTACCACTGTTGTGTCATCTGCAAACTTGATGATGGTGTTAGAGTCATACCTGGTCATGCAGTCATGAGTGAACAGGGAGTACAGGAGGGAGTTGAGCACGCACCCCTGAGAGGCCCCCATGTTGAGGATCAGTGTGGCGGATGTTTCCTGCCCTTACCACTTGGGGGGCGGCCCGTCAGGAAGTCCAGGATCCAGTTGCAGAGGAAGGTGTTTAGTCCCAGGGTCCTTAGCTTAATCATGAGCTTTGAGGGCACTATGGTGTTGAACACTGAGCTGTAGTCAATGAATAGCATTCTCACATAGGTGTTCCTGTTTACAATCAGGCCAGGGCCCAAGGTACAACCTCTGGTCGCGGAAGATGTTTAGTGGTAGTGGTGCTGTCACACCCTGACCTTAGTATTCTTTGTTTTCCTTGTTATTTTTGGTTAGGTCAGGGTGTGACATGGGTGATGTATGTGTTTTTCTTGTCTAGGGGTTTTGTATGTTTATGGGGCTGTTTCCTATCTAGGTATATTGTATGTCTATGGTTGCCTAGATTGGTTCTCAATTAGAGGCAGCTGTGTATCATTGTCTCTGATTGGGAACCATATGTTTCCGTGTCTGTGTTTGTTTCACCACACTGTACTGTTTCGGTTTGTTTCATGTTTCGTTTTATTGGAAATCAGCCGTGACAGGTGCTGAAATTTTGGTCCACTAATTTGGTCCACTCATACAGGAGTAATAAAGGCACAGTGCACTACTTGTGTTCTGTTGATAGAGTGCTCTGTTGTGTACAGATGAACCATGAACCATTGATCACTCATGAATTGCACTTTTTCTACATGCATTTATTGGTGGTACATGTCCTTTGTCTATCTTTGATTATGTGTTATGTATGCACAGAGCCGCAACAAAAATGTCCCCATGGGGATAATAAAGTCGTTATCTTATCTTATGTGAAAGAAAAAAAAATATTTCAAACAAATTTTTATAATAATCATTTTTTATTCCGATTTATTAGGGGGTGCTGCAGTACCCTCAGCACCCCTACTTCCCAAGGGCTATGAACAGCAGTATGATTTTCCAAACAGCAGTAGAGCTGGTGTCAGTCTACTTTGAGCTCTCTCTCTCTCTCTATCCACTCTCTTGTTCTGATTCCCTTGCTGCTGTGGGTACTTGTGGTGTGGTCTGGGATCACACAGGGTGTAGGCTGTGGCTGGTTCTTTCACAGTGTAGTCTGTGTTCTGGTGGGAATCTATGAACAGTATCACCCTGTGAAATCAATAATCTGTAAATCCACAGTTTTTTCTGCTCATCCAGTCTGTGTCTGGTCCATAAATAGAGCTGAATAAATATTTGACTTCCTAAATATTTTATTAACATCTCAACATGTCCTGTTTATAAGTACACCGCATGTAACCGAGTACACAAACACGGGAAAACTCAGACCACCACAGAGGTTTGTTCTTCCAGTAGTACGGTGTACTTATCTCCCAAAGTTCACTTAGCTCGTTATAAGTAGATATATATTTTATTTGTGTACTATACCCATAACAACATTTCCATGCATATAAACTACATCACATAAAGGGAAAACTGAGAAGGAAACAAAATGCATAACCCTTTTAATCACTGTAAGGTGGACACAATGAGTGAAATCAACTGAATTGACACAGAAAAACATTATAGAATGGAAGGGTTGGAAAAGTCTTCAATCACCAACTGAAATCCAACATAATAGAGGGGAGTCACAAAGATGTTTCAAAGACCCGAGATCCAATCAAAATGAATGACAGTTGACTACAATGGCATTGAAGAGAACGCCCTGAGTAGGTTTGCAAAATTACAGGAACTTGTAATAAATTCCCTGGTAGATTCCCAGAATCAGGAGGGAACAAGCAGGAAATCCGACATCCTCCAATCAGATTTCTGGACAACTGGAGAATTTAGAGATAGTTCCCAGAATTTTGCAACCCTAGCCCTGAGGCAGCAAGGCTTGGTATATGGGGGGTAGGACTGGGGACAGAACTTACCATAAACTCAGAACACAGATGTTTCATTATTTGCTGAAAAACAAGAATTAACCCATTTCAACCTCTCATGTCTATAAACATTTCAAATCAAAATCGAATTTATTTATATAGCCCTTCGTACATCAGCTGATATCTCAAAGTGCTGTACAGAAACCCAGCCTAAAACACCAAACAGCAAGCAATGCAGGTGTTGAAGCACGGTGGCTAGGAAAAACCTAGGAAGAAACCTAGTGAGGAACCAGGCTATGAGGGGTGGCCAGTCCTCTTCTGGCCTCTTCTGGCCAGTCCTCTTCTGGCTGTGCCGGGTGGAGATTATAACAGCACATGGCCAAGATGTGCAAATGTTCAAAAATGACATAAATGACCAGCATGGTCAAATAATAGGTCTGGGACAGGTAGCAGGTCAGGATTCCATAGCCGCAGGCAGAACAGTTGAAACTGGAGCAGCAGCACGGCCAGGTGGACTGGGGACAGCAAGGAGTCATCATGCCAGGTAGTCCTGAGGCATGGTCCTAGGGCTCAGGTCCTCCGAGAGAGAAAGAAAGAGAGAATTAGAGAGAGTATACTTAAATTCACACAGGACACCGGATAAGACAAATCAAATCAAATCGAATCAAATCAAATTTTATTTGTCACATACACATGGTTAGCAGATGTTAATGCGAGTGTAGCGAAATGCTTGTGCGTCTAGTTCCGACAATGCTGTGATAACCAGCAAGTAATCTAACAAACAATTCCAAAACTACTGTCTTATACACAGTGTAAGGGGATAAAGAATATGTACATAAGGATATATGAATGAGTGATGGTACAGAGCAGCATACAGTAGATGGTATCGAGTACAGTATATACATATGAGATGAGTATGTAGACAAAGTAAACAAAGTGGCATAGTTAAAGTGGCTAGTGATACATGTATTACATAAGGATGCAGTCGATGATGTAGAGTACAGTATATACGTATGCATATGAGATGAATAATGTAGGGTAAGTAACATTATATAAGGTAGCATTGTTTAAAGTGGCTAGTGATATATTTACATCATTTCCCATCAATTCCCATTATTAAAGTGGCTGGAGTTGGGTCAGTGTCAATGACAGTGTGTTGGCAGCAGCCACTCAATGTTAGTGGTGGCTGTTTAACAGTCTGATGGCCTTGAGATAGAAGCTGTTTTTCAGTCTCTCGGTCCCAGCTTTGATGCACCTGTACTGACCTCGCCTTCTGGATGATAGCGGGGTGAACAGGCAGTGGTTCGGGTGGTTGATGTCCTTGATGATCTTTATGGCCTTCCTGTAACATCGGGTGGTGTAGGTGTCCTGGAGGGCAGGGAGTTTGCCCCCGGTGATGCGTTGTGCAGACCTCACTACCCAGGAGAAGTACTCCAGATATAACAAACTGACCCTAGCCCCCCGACACATAAATTACTGCAGCAATAAATACTGGAGGCTGAGACAGGAGGGATCAGGAGACACTGTGGCCCCATCCGATGATACCCCCGGACAGGGCCAAACAGGAAGGATATAACCCCACCCACTTTGCCATAGCACAGCCCCCACACCGCTAGAGAGATATATCTTCAACCACCAACTAACCTTTTTTTTTTACAGTTAATAGGATGTTTTCCCTGCAGTTGCATTTATTATTTATTGTGTAAAGTATACAGCCATGGTGTCACGTCCTGACCTTAGTTCATTTTTTATGTCTCTATTTTGGTTTGGTCAGGGCATGAGTTGGGGGGGGGGTCATTCTATGTTTTGTTCTATGCTTTGGCCTGGAGGCAGCTGTCAATCGTTGTCTCTGATTGAGAACCATACTTTGGTAGTTTGTTCCCACCTGTGTTTGTGGGTAGTTGTTTTCTGTCTCTGTGTCTGCACCAGACAGAACTGTTTCGTGTTGGTCTATTTTTGTTATTTTGTCTTAGTGTTCTGAGTTAAATAAATATTAACATGGACACTTACCAAGCTGCGTTTTGGTCCAATCTTGACTACTCTTCATCAGACGAAGAGGATCGTTACACATGGCTTTATGTGTTGTGTTTGTAATTAGCTACATAGATTTGCTGAGTACTGTACATACTTTAGCTCCTCCGATTTCCTCTCTCTAAATGTGACCTAAGTCTTGGTTTCATTCTTGAGTTCATGAAATTGGAAGCTCCAGTTTCCTGACGTCACGGCGCATTTTAGACCATTATTTTCATAACAGGGAGGCTGTATGGAGGAGAATTACAGGAAACGAAATAGAAATGTTCACATGAGGAAAGGCAGGGCTTTCTGGTATTTCCGCACTCATTAAAAACCAACACAGAGAGAGGGCTGGAGAGGGATTAGCTTTCCTATTCATAAGAAACATGAGTTGTCAATCCCGACAGAGGTCGAAAGGGCATACATACAAATGTTGAAAAATGAGAACTTCAATTATTTTTAGTAATATGGCTTTGTGAGATAATACACAGTAATTATTAGATTCATGTAGCTGCCCAGTGAATGACTGGCTTTCACTTATTCACCCTGTGTAGCTCTGTGTCATTCTGTGTACTTCCAAGATAGACAGGTTCTATGGGCAACAGACACACCTATTCCATCTCTGAAACACCATACTAAAACTGAGCTCTCAAACACCATACTAAAGCTGAACTTTCAAAGACCATTCTAAAACTGAACTCTCAAACACCATACTAACACTGAACTGGGTGAGAGGGAGTTGACTGGCAATGGCATGCTTATGTCTAGAAGGCAGGCTTGGAGATGTGAAGCATTGTGAATCTCATTAATAACAGTGCTCTCCTGAGCTCACTCAAAATGTGTAGCAGGTTCAGGGGCTGTTGAATGGCCCAGAGGGGGTAAGAGGAGGATGTCTGCTTTGAAAAAGGAGAGCATTAGCATCTTGCAGTCTCAATGCTCCTTTTCTACAGCAGCCTGTCAGCCTGCTCCTGCTGTCTGTGTTTGATCTGAATAAGACCTGAGCCCCTGCCTGGCTAAACACACTCTTGCTTTTTTCAATTATTCAGCTGTGCTCCACAGGCCCACAGAGTCAATCTCTAGGGCTGGAGGTCAGCGGCCAGATGGAACTGAGGATCCCAGAGAAATGGAGAGATAGGAGACATCCAGAGGGAGAAAGGGAGATGGAGCGATAAAGAGAATTAGTGAGAGGGAGGATGATTTGAGAGAAAGACACAGACAGACAACGAGTGTCCATGGGAAGGAACAAAGCTGTCCCACTTTGGTAGAATTATCTGACCTGACAGATTGAGGCAGTGAAGCTGATGGGCTTTGATGCCAATCATTTCAGAGTGAGATGCTCTGATGATACAATAAAATATTTTTCAGGATAACTGCAACGCAGTCAGAGTTTTTCTATTTGCAGTTCAATTTCTAATTGACTATAGGACTGGGAGACACCTGGTGAACAATATACAACTCAAAAGGCACAATTTATGTAAGATGTTAATCAATGACTTTCCTAAGAGCAAAACCAATTGTGATTTCCTGGAGAGGTGTTGCAAATTTGAAACAGGTAGTTCATCCAAAAGCCACATTTTACATGCCAGACATGAGAACATCTTGTGAACAATCCACAACTAAAGTCACTCACGAAATATTCTTGGGAATCCAAAATCGAGAATCCAAAAACCAACCTTTCATATGTCAACATGAGAACATCTGGTGAACAATCCATAACACAAAAGTGACTAACAACTTTCCAAAAATAAAATAAAATAGTGATTTCCAGAAGAGGTGTTGAAACAGATATGTTAGAGGGAGTAGCAGGGAGGGGAACATTCTGATTCGATGATGGATCACATGCTTATTACCAGATCGAGTTGTGGTCAGGGAAACAATAGGAATCCAATTACAATTCTGGAATGCATTCTCGAGAATCCAAAACCCACATTTCACATGCTGGATTCATAAAAGGACAGGGACTGCTGTGGTCTCCTTTTGTGCTAACTCAGAAAAAGTATCCTTGTCACGCGTAGGGGAACAGGTGAACCCAAGAGCAGACTCAGACGAGGAGACTGGGATGAGGTAACCAAGGTATTTATTGAAACACAGGGGGAAGATTAAGGTCAGGCCAGGGGAAGCTCAGGCGGGTTGCAGGAAACAAGGTTTGGAGGCTCAGGGGAATCCGGGAGGGGAATCCAAGGGAGCCGTAGAGTGGGGGATCCAGGACAGAGTAGCAGACCTGACGAGACGTAGGACTGGAGACAGGGACCAGAGTCATAGTGGACAGAACTGTAGCAGAGAGGAAAACAACGTAAGGCAAAGGGAAAACAGGCACAACAAGATCTAAACAGGAACAAATGGCTAGAATCATAGACTGAATGAGCAGAGATAACGATCTGGCAGCGTGGAAGTGGCAGGACTGAGTATTTGTAGAGTTCTTGATTAAGGAAAAGGTTGTAGCTGGTGGGGATCTGCTCTGACTCCAGCACACCTGCCTCCGCCCACACAATCATACACACACACACACAGAGAGAGAGAAAGAGCACTGGGGGAGTGGCGGCCGGTCAAGGAGTCACCGGATGAGCAGTAGAGGGTGTGGCAGGAGCAAATGTAACACTCCTCTCCTGTTGGAACAACTCTACTATCACCCTAGTTGGTTCATGATTAACCTTGTTTGTGATAAAGCAGGAAATGAAAACAGTTGGTGAAACTGTGTGTATTGGAGATGAAGCCATATATTCTGGACTTGTTTTTTTATTACTGTACTTTAAAAAGAACATGAATGAGTATGAGCAGTTAAAAGTATACTTGAATGTGTACGTTATAAAGCTTGAAACTGTTAAATTCCTCCAATTATTCATACAAACATAAAACAGGATTACAGAAATATCATCAGATAGATTGCTCTCTTATCTTGGCTGGTGGAAGATGAAATTATCAGAGTAAAGCCTCTCCTGCAGTGAGAAGGTGTATGTAAGGGAAAGACACCAGACACAGACCCCCTAGAGCCCAGATTCCAACCAGGCACAATGTGCAGCACCCACATAAAGAATGCCCCAGAGTGTGTGGACTATACTTCATACCCATCTTAGCTAAACCTCCATGTTCATGCTCCAGTCACCATGAGTCCCAAAGGGCTACAGTATGTGGCTTGAGTCCATTCATATTCTACACAAACCTCATGCATTCAAGGTTGAGTATAGGTTTGTTTGAACATAATATTCCAGCTATTCTCCATTGTTAGAGATTTTAAATTTCTGTTGTCTATTTTCAAATCACTTCTGCACTATTTTTACTTTTTTCTTTCAATAGTAAAAGTTTTTCTTCTGACAAGGTATTTTAATAATTCCAATACAAACACATTTACAAATTAATGTGTGTAGCATTAAACATTTCTCTATGAAGTGACAGATTTGTTAAAATATACACTTATTGAGTTGTACCCCCCTTTTCCTCTCAGAACAGCCTCAATTCGTCAGGGCATGGACTCCGCAAGGTTGCTGGCCCATGTTCACTCCAATAATTCCCACAGTTGTGTCAAGTTGGCTGGATGTCCTTACGGTGGGGGACCATTGATACACACAGGAAACTGTCGAGCGTTGCAGTTCTTGACACAAACCGGTGCACCTGGCACCTGCCACCATACCCTGTTCAAAAGCACTTAAATCTTTTGACTTCCCATTCACCTTCTAAATGGCATAGATACACAATCCATGTCTCAATTGTCTCAAGGCTTAAAAATCCTTATTTAACCTGTCTCCTCTCCTTCACATGGACTGATTGAAGTGGATTTAACAAGTGACATCAATAAGGGGTCATATCTTTCACGTGGATTCACCTGGTCAGTTTATGTCATAGAAAGAGCAGGTGTCCTTAATATGTTGTACATTCAGTGTATCTTCCATCCCAAATGGTACCCATAATGCTTATTGAAAGTGCAACCAAAATCAGTTCCTGGAAAACTGACACATTATCTATAATTTACAGAACACACACCAAGAATGTAAACACAACATTTTCAGAAAAAACAACAGGACTTCCTTTATTTAGTAAGAGATTCGCTAGCTTATATTTTATGAAATTCTGACAGTGGGGGACTTTTCATTCAGTGCTTTTTCCGAAGTATGTACAAAGGAGATGGAATACATACCATTTACATTTTAAAAATTACATTTTAAACCATATACTCAAAATAGTCTCTGATTTGCTCATTGTAATGTTTACACGATTGTTTAGGGAATCTGATGAAAGCTCATGATGTAGATTCTGTTTACTGTTTGCTTTCTGTTTAGGTCGGAGGAGTGGCTAAAATAATATTTTCATATTCAAATCTAGAGTAATGTTAGGGGAGAGCGAGGTAAGTTGTCACACTGTTCATACCTCCAACACTAGAGGTGTTATCTCAAAAATCAAATAGCTACTTTGTGTGACTACATGTTCTATGGTCAACTTCCTGTTCGTATGTGGTCAAGGTCACTCTAATCTGAGGTGAGCACAATATTCTTATTTCTCCCCTAAAAGTAAAGAATTGGCACTTTACATTTTATGCAATGAAACTTTGTTAGGTATTAATGTTCAAAATTATAATTTTGCACTGAGTAGAGGAGAAAATAACGTGTCTTTTGATAGTTTAGCTGCAGTCCTAAGATTTAACCAACATTAGCACACATGTCAGTTTGGGGCAAGTTGTCTCAATGACCTTGTGGCAAGTCGACAACTTGCCCCAGTATACATCGACACATAGAACATGCTCTAAAAACATTGTGATATATACACAAGACAGGCTCTGGCATGTGTGTGTGTGTGTGTGTGTGTGTGTGTGTGTGTGTGTGTGTGTGTGTGTGTGTGTGTGTGTGTGTGTGTGTGTGTGTGTGTGTGTGTGTGTGTGTGTGTGTGTGTGTGTGTGTGTGTGTGTGTGTGTGTGTGTACTAACTCACTACATGCCTACTGTATGAGACAGTATATCCATACACACACACACACACACACAGTGTGTCATGAATTTAGTGTGGTGTTATGAATTGCATTGTGGCAACAAGAATAGTAGACAGGGAGGTGGGCGTAATGAAGCCTCTAATGAATATGCAATTGCAATGAGGAAATTTGATTTTGAAGGAAGGAAGGAAGGAAGGAAGGAAGGAAGGAAGGAAGGAAGGAAGGAAGGAAGGAAGGAAGGAAGGAAGGAAGGAAGGAAGGAAGGAAGGAAGGAAGGAAGGAAGGAAGGAAGGAAGGAAGGAAGGAAGGAAGGAAAGAAAGAAAGAAAGATGGTTAGAAATGATAAAAGAAAGACAGAGGATGGCAGCCCACCACCTGGCATAATGTTAAAGGCAGCGAGGCAGGTGAAGTTGCAGAACAAATCAATCAGGAGTACAGCAAAGGATTTTGACATAAATTACCGTACCCTGACTCGGTATTGTCAAAAGGCTACCAGAGAAGAAGTTGAAAGTCAGACAGCCATGCCAACAACAGTGGTTGGCTATACAAAGCCACGACAGGTTTTTTCACCTGATTTGGAGATGCAGCTTGTTTAGTATAGTACTAGGTCAGCTGACATTTATTTTGGTCTGTCGCCAAGTGAGGTCAGAAGACTTTCCTACCAGTTTGCTGTGACACACCAGCTGAAATTCGCGCCAATGTGGGCAGAAAAAAGAAAAGGCCAGCTTGGAGTGGTTTACAGGCTTCTTAAAGCGGCACCCAACACTGTTGCTGAGAAAGCCAGAGGCAACTAGCCTTACCAGGGCAAGTAGCTTCAACAGAGAAAATGTTAATGCTTTCTTCGACAATGTAGCATAAGGCTAGAGAGATATCAAGTTGGACCAGGAGACATATGCAATGTCGATGAAACTGGAGTGACCACTGTACATAAACCTGACAAAGTGGTGGGCAGATGTGGATTCAAACAAGTAGGGTCACTGACCTCCGCTGAAAGGGGAACCCTCGTCACACTGGCCTGTGCCGTCTCAGCCACAGGGAATAGTATACCTCCATAGTTTATATTCCCCGTGTCAACTTTCATGATAATTTCCTGATCAACGGGCCACCTGGTAGGAAAGGAGGGACAAATCCCTCTGGGTGGATGAAAGATGTGCCCTGTTGACTTCCTGAAACATTTGGTTGAGCATACGAAGTGCTCAAAGGAGAAGCCCTGTTTACTCCTTTTGGACAAAACCACGAGTCTTATCTGTCTGTTGATGGACTCACTTACGCCAGAGTAAATGGCATAATTATGCTGTCATTCCCACCCCATTGCTCTCATCGGCTTCAACCTTAGACACCTCTTGTGATGCCTGGATTAGGAACAATCCCGGGAAGACAATGTCAATTTATGACATTCCTGGGATCGTGGCAATCATCTATCCTCTGGCTGCAACCCCCTTGAACATTCAGGCTGGCTTTAGGGTGGCTGGGGTACAACATTACAACTGAGTTTGCACCATCCTACATTACAGATCGCCCCATTCAGAACCCAACCCTACCAGGCCCCAGCACCAACCCTGCCCTGCCAGGCCTAATCAACATTCCAACCCTTCCTGGCCCCAGCACCAACCCTGCCCTGCCAGGCCCAAGCAACATTCCAACCCTGTCAGGCCCCAACACCAACCTGCCAGGCCCCAGCACCAACCCTGCCCTGCCAGGCCCAAGCAACATTCCAACCCTGTCAGGCCCCAACACCAACCTGCCTGGCCCCAGCACCAACCCTGCCCTGCCAGGCCCAAGCAACATTCCAACCCTGTCAGGCCCCAACACCAACCTGCCAGGCCCCAGCACTATTCCAGCCCTGCCTGGCCCCAGCACCAACCCTGCCCTGCCAGGCCCAAGCAACATTCCAACCCTGGCAGGCCCCAACACCAACCTGCCAGGCCCCAGCACTATTCCAGCCCTGCCTGGCCCCAGCACCAACCTGGCTCCAGCACCAACCAGCCAGGCCCCAGCATCATTCCAGCCCTGCCTAGCACGAGCTCAGACACAGACCTGCCCAGTTCTTATGCTAGCACCAGCTCACCCTTGCCCAGCAATGCCATTGCTGACAGCAGACTACCAACTCCAGAGGACATCAGGCCATATTCAAAAGCTGACCCCCGAAAACAAGTTTGTAAAGGAAGAAAACGGTGCAAAACAGCAATTCTAACTGACACACCAGTGAAGCAGGCAATAGAAATGTAAAAGAATAAGGCACAATCTAGCAAAAGGCTGTTTCCGAAGAAAGGGAAGCAAGGGGGGGGAGTCAAAATCTGGATCTGCAAAGAACAAGAAGGCAGCTAAAAAAAAATAATCATAGAAGAGTCATCATCAGATGAAGAGGAGAGCTTCTGCCTCGTCTGTGTGGAGCCATTTCAAACAGCCTTCCAAAGGAGACGTGGGTGAACTGTGTGAGATGCAACAAATGGGCCCATGACGCTTGCACCTCAGGCCAGGCAATTTATGTGTGTCAGAACTGTGACTCCGAAGATGAGTGGGATTAGTCAGATACAGATGTACGTCGTATAGGCTGTTACAAAATTGTGTGTTAGTGTTTTTAAACATCACATCTGTTTTGTTAAGACCTTAAACATTTAATTAAGCAAGTTATCTGCAGCATTACATTCCATTCCAATTACAACAATTACCGTGGATCTATGTGAACGCCAGAGAACGTTCGATTTCAAGGTTTGAAGTAAAGTGGTCGTGCCACTTAATTACTGTGTGCTCTGCCAGTATTCTTGTTTTGATTGAAAGTCATGATTTGCCAGATTCTCTAGGCATGATTGTTTTTATTTTGAGCTCTTTAATGAAATTGAATTTGGTTTTGAATTTGAAATTAAAATCAATATTCACAATGAATTAGTTGTGTTCTTATTTGTTGATAATCCAATGTGACAATTTACCCGGCGAAGTGTGACAATTTACCCGCTGACGTTGCAAACTGTCACATGTGCACACTCTCTATTTAACGGTCCACAACTCCATACTGAAATAAGACATGAAGATGTAATGAATACAACATATGCGCCCAAGACTTCCTTCTTTCATTTGGTATGACATTTATAAGATTGTGATGTATTGTGCCCAGTAAATGTTAGAGAGTGTGAAAAGTGTGACAACATACCTCGCTCTCCCCTGCATTAGGTTTCTAATTTTCAAAAGGAACTGGCTTCTTTGAAAAGTTGACTAATCCATAGTCATGGAATTGACAGACAACAAATATATAGGTGAGCAGCAACATTGCTTTGTCATTAATCCCGGGAGGTTATTTACCCCATACAATGATTGATATAAATTCAGAGATATACCCTTCTCTTAAACCAACTGATATGACAGAATTCTTCACATAGTTTCAGTGTTACCTGAATAGTGATCAATACCAAAGTAAAATAACACAACCTATCCTATATGTTACAGTAGAAATAAAGTGATATCCTCTTATTTTCCCAAACACTACATCTGACTGAACAACACCAACCCTCAAAACACTAACTTTAAATGCCCTTGCAGTGGTCATTATAGAATGGGGGAAAAAATTTAAATGGTAAGAAGAAAATATGCATTGCAACTGGAAAACAATATGTGGGAGTATTACATGTATACTAAGAGGAGGGTTGGGGTAGTGCAGGAGGGGGGTTGGGGTGAAAGGTCAGCAGAGGAGGCGGATGAGTGTGAGAAGAGCTGTCAGGCTGGGCAGTGCAGCACTGAGACTAGAGGCTCCACTGGATGACATGCAGTGGTCTTTGTTCTGGCCAATGCAGGCAGCATAAGCCATGACATGGGGAATGTAGTTCTGCTCGTGGACACCGTGCAGCAGATGAGCCATAGGGCCCTTGGCAAACACAGCCACATCCTCTCCTCCATGAGTCTCCATACTCAGCGGCACTGCAGACTGGGCCTTGTAGTTATTTTCCTCTGAAGAGAGGGAAGGAAGGGAAGGGGGAGGTGGGGAAAAGGAAGGAGAAAGAGATCAGATGGATGATTTTCTGGCATGCCAATGACCAAGTGGTGTTCTCAATGACAGAGGACTGTCAAAATGGCAATACTCCATTGATGATAAGATTTCACTTACCATAGTCAAGGGTGGAGACGTTCTCTCTCAGACCATTGACTACTTTAAACCCTGGTCCATTCCCATATAAAATGGCTGTGAAGGGCTTCTGGTCCACATCACTCAACATGGGAGCCAGTCCTGTAGTCAGAGAGGACAATAATGAACCACCTCCATCACAAACCTTTATTTACAACATCCACAACATCCAAGTGACTGATGACTGAGTGTAGCCACATACAATATACAATACATTGTTGCAAAATAATCCACTGCTCACCAAAAATTGTGTTCCCCCTTGGAGTGTAGCCTCCAAAGTTGAACATGTGAGAGTGGTCAGCAGTGACGACAGTCATTGTGTCATATATGCTGGTCATGAGGCCGGCGTGGCCAATGGCCCGGTCCATCTCCACTGCCTCATGCAGGGCCTGCTTGGCTTTACCGTCGTGATGTCCGTGGTCGATGCGCCCCCCTGCCAACACACAGCCTGGTTAACATCTCTCTCTCAGACAGATGAGAAAATCTAACATCAGCACTGGCAAAGCAGCCTAAGCTGTAAAAACTTCATATTCAACATGATATACATTATTAAACTTGTGCAGCTGATACAGTATTTACTGGTGCCAGAGTAAATGTAACACAACAATCACCCTCCACCAGCAGGTAGAATCCGCTGGGGTTTTTCTTCAGGATCTTAATGGCCACCTCCACCATCTCTGTCAGTGAAGGATCTGTCTCATTGTTTCTCTCCAGGTCATAGGGAAGATCTCCAGGCTCAAACAGACCTGTGTTAACACAGGAAGCAGGGTTTAATATATTGCAAAATAGATAGAGAAGATGATCAGTGATTAACATGAATAGAAAAGATGAAACAGGAAGGTCATGAAATCAATAAAGAGCCAAGAATTAAAAAAAAATAACTCACCCAAAAGGTAATCCACACTATTAGGATTTAGCGATAAAAGTTCCTTCTTGTTCCATACATAGTTGGCGTTCTGTTTATTTAAAAAATAAAACAATACATCATATGGTATTGATCCAACCCTGTGACAACCTAAAGCTATTAAAATGTTCTTGATAAGAAAAATTGAGAAAAGTGGAGGACGGAGAAGGACAAGGAAGAAACAGCAGACATGGTAGAAGAGGAGTGAGAGAAGAACTAAGACAGAGCAGCTGACCTTGTTTTTCATTCTGTTATTCCACTCCTCCACCAAGTTCCTTCTATCGATGCGGGTACCGAAGTGTTTCTTCTCTCCAGGATACTCCACATCTGACTGGTTTTTGGGGAACATGTATTTCCTCCCTCCTCCCATAATCACCTAGACATCCACCACAGAGGTAAAACATTTGACCTATCTCTATGGACATCCCCGGTAGGGTTAAATATTTTCCTTTTATTATTATCTGTGTGCCTTTACATTACAGGTGCAAGTTGGTTAATATTACTGTCTGAACAATAATGCTCTGTTTTTAACATGATTACTGGATATTTTCTGCAACATCAGGATCTATATTATATGATGTGACTCACATCGATGTTGGGAATGTTCTCAAAGAGCTGCCTGGCGATGTCCTTGCAGCCCGCCTGTACTGCCTCAGCGGGCATCTCTCCATCGGAGTACCAGTCCCTGTCCACACAGTGGGCATAGGCTGCACTGGGGGTGGCATGGTTCACACGCGTTGTCGTGACTATTCCCACTGACTTGCCTGGGTAACAAACACACAAACCGTTTTTGAACCTGCTGCTTGGTCTGTGCAATAGTCTGCCAGATCTGAAGACAATCAATAGCTCCAAAGAATCTGCTAATTCTAGTTGAACAATTCTGTTGACGCCCAGGGGACCATCGAGAGCATCCTGACCGGTTGCATCACAGCCTGGTATGGTAACTCCTCGGCATCTGACTGTAAGGCACTACAGAGTGTTGTGCGTAGGGCCCAGTACATCACTGGAGCAAAGCTTCCTGCAATCCAGGACCAATATAATAGGCGGTGTCAGAGGAAAGCCCAAAACACATTCAGAGACTTCAGTCACCCAAGTCATAGACTGTTTCCTCTGCTACCGCACGGCAAACAGTACCAGAGCACCAAGTCTAGGACCAAAAGGCTCATTAACAGCTTCTACCCCCAAGCCATAAGACTGCTGAACAATAAATCAAATGGCCACCAGGCTATTACATTGACCCCCCCATTTGTTTTGCTGCTATTCGCTGTTAATTATCTATGCATAGTCACTTCACCCTTACCTACATGTACAAATTCCCTCTAACCTTACATTGATTCGGTGCCGGTACCCCCTGCATATAGCCTCGTTACTGTTATGTTATTGTGTTACTTTTTATGATTTTTTACTTTAGTTTCTTTGGTAAATATTTTCTTAACTCTTCTTGAACTGCACTGTTGGTTAAGGGCTTGTAAGTAAGCATTTCACAGTAAGGTCTACACTTGTGACAAATGTGACAAATAAAGTTTGATTTGATTTGAATTCAATTTTCACTCATTTGAGAAATATGACAATTTATGTCTTCTTTGTTTGTTGTTTACCCATCATGGTTAGAGTACTTACTATGTTAGACAGATAATTATGGTTGTACAAATATTTCCACTGAGGATGAGTGGGTCAGAAACTAATGAGTTAAAGCCTGTTCCTGATGTGAGTCATCAATTTCTGTGTGTTACAGTATGTGAAGGGCTCAGGTCATAAGTTCACTGCCAACCTGGTCTGGTCGATAAGGATTGGATCCCTGATCCTCTCTGACCCCTGACCTCTACTCCAGAAGTCTTGTTTTCATTCCTGCCATGTCTCTAAGTCATTGGGGCCTGCTAGGGAGTCTCTGCTTTTGAGAAAATACATCTGTAGCTATAAACTCCCCATTGAGATTCATGTATGCCTACGATTACAATGTTATCATGGTGTGTCTCTACTGCTTATCTCAGGTTGGTCAAATAAGGCTTAATAGGTCTGGTGTGGAAAGGTACTGTGAAAAAACATGAGTTATAAGGAGACATTACCGGCTTCCTTGGCCCATCTGAGGATGGAGGTGACCTCGTTGCCCTGTGTGGAGTTGCACTGAGAGCGGACGGCAGCTGCACTCACACCCACCGTGCCCTCGTTGGCCTTCACCCCACAGAGGAATGCTGTGGCTGTACCCGCACTGTCTGCAACCTGGGCATTGGTGTTATATGTCTGCAGAGACAGGACAGTAACGTGTGAATTATATAGAATTGTAGTAGGAGACATTGTTCTGCATGCCGTGTTGGTGTTATCCACACCTCCAAGCATCACCTTGAAACGCTCAGATTGTGTCATTTCTTTTACATTCTTCATTCTTACACAGTTATTGACACAGACTACTACATGATCAATCATGTGTGGAATGTGCTGCTCCCTTAAATATAAAGACAGTTCTATGATGTGTGGCTTCTTGCCAAGTATGTAACATAATAACACATTATTATCGTATGACATAGACAGTATGTGACCAGGTATATTGGTCTTGATCTTGGTGAACCATTCATTACTTCCAGATCAATAATGCATGCTATTCTATAGCTTTTCTATGTGATAACAGACCAGGTCAGACCTTGGAAAGCGCAACAAAGGGGAAATTGTCCATCTCCAGCTGGGTCTCTTCCCCACTCTGTCTGCTCAGCTGCCCCTTCAGTATTCGTGCTGCCGTCACTGTGGGAATGCCCATTCCTACACAACAAAAGCAAAGCAGTGCTCGGTCTGTGGTGTGATTCTATTTAAGGGATAGAAAGCCTTTCCATCTCATGCATTAACACCCTTTGATCTTCTATCTGATTAACAAGGCTCTGTGGTCACTTTTCACAGCAGCTGCTCCATCCACTGAACAGACAACTCTACATTTGGTGGTAAAGAACCTCGTCAAAAGAGCTTTTACTTTTATCTGCCTTGAGTCACCAGAAATGTGTATTTTTAGAGATAACTATCTATTTTCCCTTTGTTTTATATGGATATCAAAATGGATGCTTTTGTAGAGGATGTGAACTGACGGGAAATTCCACTTTATCCAGCATGATTGTTTTAAGCATGGTTGTCATACATGATAGAGTAAGATACATTGTATGCTGCTGCATGTAAAACATAGACAGTTAAGATCCTTTGGGGGGGACAGTTTAATGGGTCACTACATAACATAACATTAAGCAGAAGCAAAGTTATCCATTGGCACTGTAAGCATGTTTGTTTAATGCTCGATGGCTCCCATATTCAACATTCGATTTAGAAAGTCTGAAACATACTATTTACTTCTGACTGGATTACATCAATCCTCCAGAATGTTTAGATGGAAACGACTGTGTTTGATGAGGAGGACATACTTATCATGAAAATACTTGTTTTCTACAACCACTAGGAACGATATTCTGCAAATGTATAAAAACGATTACATCTGTATGCTGCACATAAGCTCATAGAGTTAAGACTTCACTTCATCATACAGTATGGCACATACTCATGGAATGAAAAAGGTCCCTGTAATCATGGCTTACCATCACCAAGGAAGAGGATGAGGTTCTTTGCAGTGTTTTGATTGAGCTTCTGAAGTGTGAGGGCATTCTTCAAAGTACTCTGAGCCCATGTGTTCCAGAACAGGGGATCTTTCTCTTGGTCTGCAACACGGAGGTAGACTTTTAGTTTTAAATGAGGAGGGAAAGAGGCCAGCAGAACTGATCTGTAACACCTGCGAAAGTACTTGGACAAGTGGGACGGAATATGCCCCAATTAAATGGAATACACGTTGAGGTTTATCCAGGGAAGCATTTTTTGATGGACAAAAACTTGAATAACACAGAAAAGATGTGTTGTCCATTATTTCCAAAATATCACTTCCTGATTTATTAATTTTTCATAACCTAGTTATAACCTTCCTAATTAATGTTTTACTGCCAGACAATGTCAAGGTTCCTTTGTGAGTAACTTATTTCTATACTGGTTTTAATTCTCAGCATGACATATAATATGAACAAGTATGGATGATAATATCAAGGGACCAACAGGATGACCATAAGCATATACACATGTACATAATGACATGTTCTGTAGGGTCTGCCACTGCCAACCATATGACATTGGAGATCTCCAGCACGCAAGCTTCTTATTTTTGAAATCACGTTGCCTAATATACACCAGCACATACATTAATGATGTTACGATAAGAAGGAACCTAATCTTATAACTGTTTAGGGAGAAATATTATACATCTGGAATCCATTTTGTGAACCTCTCCTTATCTGTACATAATATTTCAGGAGCTAAATGATTCTGGTCATTTTGTAGAGAGAACAGAGAAAATGGAGGTACACTATCCATCGTATTGTAAATGCAGTGTGCATTATGTTCAGTGGGGTCAATAGACTGACAGTCATAACCCTAACACGCCGTGTTATTCTAAACAGGATGCCATAAACAACAGATAAGTGGCACTTCCTTAATAAGAGCAGTTGAAGACTTCTGCATGTGTCACATCTCCAATAAATCAAAGCCCAATTTAGTTTCTATCCTTCTTCCTGAAGTGTGCACTCATTCACTCCTCCTCAAGGACTATTGGAGCATTGGATTGGTTTCAGCATGTGCTAAAGGATCTTTCCACTACATTTCCTAAACCGGTCCCTTTCCTTTCAAATATATGAACGGGAGTGAACAAGTGCACACTTCAGCAAGAAGAGGGAACGAAATAGATCTGTGTTAGTATGTGTCCCCGCTAAGCTCTTCCTGGTGGATTTCAGTCAAACAGCTAGATGGTGTTAAGAGACATTACATTTATTGACAGGTGTGTGTATTACCAGGAAACTGTAGCTTCCCCAGGCCTTCCCAGGCCAGGCAGGAGCAGATGAGCAGGATTGTCACCTTCATGATGCTTTCGCTCTATCGCTGTAGTGTTATCACATACCACGTCCCAAACTAGGTGAGTCTGTAAAATAAGGAGAAATCATTGTATATGAAAGTTGACGATGAGTTTGATTTAAAGTGCAGCAAATGATGTGGAAAGTAGGTAGGATTCAACTTAGACATTCACAGTGAACAGAAGTAGTGGTTTTGTTGTAGTGTTGTCCTAACACGGCCCCATGGGCCCTGAGCAGCCAGCCTTCATCTATTATTACACCTCCACCCCTGTCCCTACCTCTCCCTCCAAAATTCCCACCCCTATCCCTCCCCTGTGCTGTGGTCAAGGTCGCTTTAGTGGGATTGTGGGCCAAATCACAGAGATATTTCACAGCCATAACAGGAGGTTTAAAAATGATTGTTGCACATGCTCTAAATAACCATTATGTGCTTCAAAGAAAATGGTATTTCATAAAGTCTTGAAACTGTGTGCGAATGAGCCCTGTTACTTTATGCTATTAAAACAGACAACACAAGTCCTCCAACATTAGTATACAATATGCTGTAGTTGAGTTTAGGGCTGGGCTATATTTTGAATGAATTCGATTAATTTGAATGTATGTTTTTGTGTTATATTTGTTTATGCCCTTAGAGAATAACAAAGCCATGTTGAGTTCACAAGTGAACAAGAGTGTCCTTTTGATCGGTGGGGTTGTTCTCAAAAGATCAAAGACTTGAGGATTTAAAGACACTCATACTTCTCAAGCAGTTCAAGAATTGCCTTCATGATAGGGTTGCTACCTACATTTATGAGCACAAGGATCTCACTCTTGAGAAAGCTGCAGTTCTTTCAGAAGAGTTTGTGTTGACACAAAACTTCCTTCCAAACCTTTTGTCCGACAGACAGATCTGGGTTTGGTGATTGCCTGGAGATCGCTACCTGCCCGAATGTCACAAACTTCAAAATGAGTGGACCAAGGCGCAGAGTGCATTGAGATCCACATGTTTTTAATACAAAGTAAAACTAGAAACAAAACAACAAAACTTACAAAGAACGTGAAGACGTAGTGCCCAAACACACTAACACAAACAATATCCCACAAAGCAGGTGGGAGATAGGGCTTCCTAAATATGATCCCCAATTAGAGGCAACGATTATCAGCTGCCTCTAATTGGGAACCATATAAAACCACCAACATAGAAATACAGATTCTAGAACACCCCCCTTGTCACACCCTGACCTAAACCACTGTAGAGAATCCAAGGGCTCTCTCTGGTCAGGGCGTGACAGTACACACACACCCCCCCCCCCAAAGGTGCGGACTCCGGCCGCAAAACCTGAAACCAAATGGGGAGGGTAGGGAGGGTGACTAGTGGCAGTGCCGGCTCCGGTGCGGGTCGTAGCCCCTGCCCCGACCACGGATCCGGCCATGGAGCTGGGTTGGATGCCGAGCCTGGACTGGGCACCGGCGCAGCGGAAGGCTCCGACCAATGGCTCTCCCTGGTCAGGGCGTGACAGTACACCCCCAAAGGTGCGGACTCCGGCCGCAAAACCTGAAACCAAATGGGGAGGGTAGGGAGGGTGACTAGTGGCGGTGGCGGTGGCGGCTCCGGTGCGGGTCGTAGCCCCTGCCCCAACCACGGATCCGGCCAAGGAGCTGGGTTGGATGCCGTGCCTGGACTGGGCACCGGCGCAGCGGAAGGCTCCGACCATGGAGCTGGGTTGGATGCCGTGCCTGGACTGGGCACTTGACATACCTCCCAGTAGATTGGGGGGTATGTTAAAAACACCTTGAGGATGGATCCTAAACAACGTTTGCCGTGTATCTGTCGATATTATGAAGCTAATTTTGAAAAAAGTTGGGGGTTGTAGTAGTAGCATTTTCCGGTCGATTTCTCAGCCAAGGATGATGAAGAAACGGGAGCTTTTTCGCCTACAAAAATAATCTTTTTGGAAAAAAGGAACATTTGCTATCTAACTGGGAGTCTCCTGAGTGAAAGCATCTGAAGTTCTTCAAAGGTAAATGATTTAATTTGGTTGCTTTTTTTATTTTCGTGAAAATGTTGCCTGCTGCAAGCAGAGCCTAGCATAGTATTATGCCATGATAAACTTACACAAATGCTTGTCTAGCGTTGGCTGTAAGGCATATTTTGAAAATCTGAGATGACAGTGTTGTTAACAAAAGGCTAAGCTTGTGTTTGAATATATTTTATTCATTTCATTTGCGATTTTCATGAATAGGAACATTTTCTAGTGGTATTTATGTCCGCTGCGTTATGCTAATGCTTTTGAGGCTATGATTACACTCCCGGATACAGGATTGCTAGTCGCAAAAGGTTAAGGGAGTAATAAAGGTTTGGTATCCTGTTAGCCTCTTTATTATCTTCCTGTAGAGCCATAAAATGTAAGGATTGGAGAGAAGGAGGAGTGTTTTCAGTAGGATGTGTATAACTGTGATGGTGAGAAATGTTTTGTTGTCTGAATACAGCTGTGTCGACCCTTTGGGAAGAAATAAACTTGGTTAAGCTTCTCTAATGTGTCCGTGAGTTATTTACTCTGAAAAATAAGAACCTAACAGTAGATAGTGTGGTCTAGAGTTTATCATGAGGTACTCTACCTCAGGTGAGCAATACCTTGAGACCTTAATATTAGACATTGAGCAACAGCTGTTATTGATAAAAAGACACAGACCCTCTTTCATCACATTCCCAATCGGTCACAAGTTTACATAGACTCAATTAGTATTTGGTAGAATTGCCTTAAAAATGTTTAACTTGGGTCAAACATTTCAGGTAAAGTTCCACAAGCTTCCCACAATAAGTTGGGTGAATTTCGGCCCATTCCTCCTAACAGAGCTGGTGTAACTGAGTCAGGTTTGTAGGCCTCCTTGCTCACACACGCTTTTTCAGTTCTGCACACACATTTTTTGTGATGGCCACTCCAATACCTTGACTTTGTTGTCCTGGAGACATTTTGCCACACCTTTGGAAGTATGCTCGGGGTCATTGTCCATTTGGAAGACCCATTTTCGACCGAGCTTTAACTTCCTGACTGATGTCGCTTCAATATATCCACATAATTGTCATCCCTCATGAAGCCATCTATTTTGTGAAGTGCACCAATCCCACCTGCAGCAAAACACCCCCACAACATGATGCTTCCACCCTCGTGCTTCACAGTTGGGATGGTGTTCTTCGGCTTGCAAGCCTCCCCATTTTTCCTCCAAACATAATGATGGTCATTATGGCCAAACAGTTCCATATTTGTTTCATCAGACCAGAGTACATTTCTCCAAAAAGTGCCATCTTTGTCCCCATGTGCAGTTGCAAACAGTAGTCTGCCTTTTTTATGGCGGTTTTGGAGCAGTGGCTTCTTCCTTGCTGAGTGGCCTTTATGGTCATGTCAATATAGGACTCGTTTTACTGTGGATATAGATACTTTTGTACCTGTTTCCTCCAGCATCTTCACAAGGTCCTTTGGTGTTGTTCTGGGATTGATTTGCACTTTTCACACCAAAGTATGTTCATGTCTAGGAGACAGAACACATCTCCTTCCTGAGCAGTATGGCGGTTGCATGGTCCCATGGTGTTTATACTTGCGTACTACTGTTTGAACAGATGAACGTGGTACCTTCAGGCATTTGGAAATTGTTCCCAGGGATGAACTAGACTTGTGGAGGTCTACAATTTGTTTTCTGAGGTCTTGGCTGATTTATTTTGATTTCCCCATGATGTCAAGGAAAGAGGCACTGAGTTTGAAGCTAGGCCTTGAAATACATCCACAGGTACACCTCCAATATACTCAAATTATGACAAGTAGCCTATCAGAAGCTTCTAAAGCCATGACATAATTTTCTGGAATTTTCCAAGATGTTTAAAGGCACAGTCAACTTATTGTATGTAAACTTCTGACCCACTGGAATTGTGGTACAGTGAAATAATCTGTCTGTAAACAATTGTTGGAAAAATGACTTGTGTCATGCACAAAGTAGATGTCCTAACCGACTTGCCAAAACTATAGTTTGTTCATTTTTAACAAGAAATTTGTGGAGTAGTTGAAAAACGTGTTAATGACTCCAACCTAAGTGTATGTAAACTTTCAACTTCAACTGTATCTGTTCTGTCCTGCCGATGAACAGAAAACCCAGCCAACTGAATATTATTGTCGTTCAGCCACGACTCGGTGAAACATAAGATATTACAGTTTTTAATGTCCCGTTCGTAGTATAGTCTCGAGCTGAGTTTATTCTCCAGTGATTGCACGTTGGCCAACAGAATGGATGGTAGAGATGGGTTACCCACTCGCTGACTAATTCTCACAAGGCACCCCAATCTCCGCCACCTGTATTTCTGTCTTTTCTTCACGTGAATGACTGGGATTTGGGCCTGGTCTCGGGGAAGCCGGATATCCTTCGCGTCGGATTCATTAAAGAAAAAATCTTTGTCTAGTTCAAGGTAAGTAATCGCTGTTCTGATATCCAGAACCTCTTTTCAGTCATAGGCGATTGTGGCAGCAAAATTATGTACAAAATAAGTTACAAACAATGCGAGAAAAAAAACACAAAATAGCATAGTTGGTTAGGAGCCCGTAAAACGGCAGCCATCACCTCCAGCGCCATTATATTTTCAATCATGCATCCCAGGTTGAGGCTTGCTATCAGCAGGAATATGTAGCACTCTGTGCCAGGAAGTCGTTATATTATTTTTTCCTTTACATTGCATTATACCATTTCAAGAGCTAATACTACATTCATATAAGAAGTGTATAAGCCCTATCTATGCACCATAATACGTTCTATTCCTGGAGTAACTCCCTGTCAGAGAGACCGTGAAAAGAGGGTTAGGCAGGAGGACCGGGGCCAGTGGTAGGTCAAGGGTGAGGGCTCTCTCTTTCAAGCACACTCACTACCTCTATCCATCTATCTCCAGGTGCTACAGAGACAGACTGGTCCAAGGGCTTTCAGAGCCTTCTGCCCAACTACCTGCGATCTCTCCAGGGCACAGAGATGTAAGCTCCGCTCATAATAGTATACTTGATGCACTATGTAAACCTCATTCACTATGGCTGTCTGCTTGTGTGATGCTAGCATTTTATCCAGGGCCAATGGTTGGATTGGATTTACTGTACTCACTCCAACTCATGCTCTCTCCTCCCTGTAAAAGTCTCCCAGACATTAATCAAAACTATCATGTGTCCATCCACCTTTCTTCTATGTGAGTCTCTAGAACTCTAGAGAAGGACATCAACAAACCTGCCTACCTGTCACCCCTAGCCGCAGACTTTCAATGGCCATATTTTGGGGATGACCAAATGCAATAGTTTTGTGTAAACAACTTTCTTTTTTCTTTTTCATAGCTTGTGTGTTATGTTGGTCTTCACATTTTTTACTAACTTCTGTGATAACTTAAACATCCAGAAAATACACTTAGAGCTTATGATTTAAAATGTCTCATGTCCAGAGTGAATGCATTTTTATTAATGTATATCATACATGTGTCTCAAATAAAATATATATCCCAGACAAGATTAAAGAATGGGACAAAGTGAATATACTGTAAGTCAGGGCTTGGGTCCGTAGCAGTTTTTATGAATTTGAGTGGTTAAATACAATACATGTTGACAGAATGGCTGCGAGACAGAGAGACTGCTGCTGTACTCCCAGGTAAGGCCCTTGCTCCTGGAACCACTGAAGACCCCAGTATTCAGTCAGGAAGCTTGAGATGTGTGTCAGGATGCAGTGGCCTGATAGGGAGATGACACATTTTGTACCTTTCATCACCATAGCCATGTTCACTGCACATGTCGATGAACAATTCAATCCTTTTATTAGTGTCATTGACTTGGAAATTCACATACAAATATTCAGTTCATAAGTAAATAGATGTAAATACATCTAGGGTCCTATGGTGAAAGACTGCCGTGCAAGGTATTAGGCAACAACTTTCTTCCCGGGCCCTTATTCACAAAGTGTTTTCAGAGTAGGAATAGTGATCTAGGATATAAAAGGCTAAACTGATCCTAAACTCCTTGCCTAAAAGGCAAAACTGATCCGAAACTCCTTGCTTGGTGGGCGAAACAACGGGAAAAAATGCCACTTGTTGGAGGGAGACAGATTTTCCAAGGAGTTGGGCCTCTCTCTTTCTCTTCCTCTCTGGTTGTGTCCATAGTTTCTGCATTTGGCTTCTGTGTTTTACAGCATTTGAAAATGAGATGTGTACGTACGCGGTGACATCAACTTCAAAATTATTAGGCAATTATCATTTGTCGCAGTAAAGACAGTTTGACAAAAGAAAAATCCACCTCTGTTCCACGGATAAAAACATTGTTGATCTTTAGAAAAAGCCTCATATATTTGCTGATTCCATTACATGTTGCAAGGATCTTTTTTGCTATTGCTTTTGTCGAATAAACCTGGGTCTATGGAAACCCTCCTAGTGTTGATCTCTGTTTCTTCCCCATCACTAGGCAGGTTTCCATTGACCAAGATATATTCGACAAAAGCAATGTAGCAAAAAAGTGAAAGTGCAGCTTTTGTGATTGGACAGTGAAAATGATATGTGTGTTCTTGACCCCCAGTTCACACTAGCTATTTTGGCACCACGTTTCTAGGGCTAGTCCTGAGAATTCCATGCTAACCCTGCTCCGGAAGAGTGCCAGCTATCCCTGGGCAAAGGTTGTTGCTAGCCCACTTTAGAATGTGCAAGTGTGAACACTTGCTTAGCCTTATAGTAGCCTAGGTTTGTCCTCCATCACTTTTCATGACTGGTTACTGCCTGGCTGGTGCAGGCGGCGAGCTGATTGTGTGGTTGAGTTGCTGAGCAACCGAGTTGCTGTCCCGGTTTTAAAACCCAGATTGGACTGAAAAGATGTTAATGTTGTCAGATGCTACAAAAAGGTAACACATCATTGGTTCTTAATGGTCAGAAAAGAGCATGTGAGAGTGATAAATTATACATTAAATAACTTTTGCACCTACAAATTTGGTCAATCTGACATTTTTTTAATCCATTGGTCTCTTTATGGACGCTATAGTCTAGGATTAATCCGACATCTAGATTTTGAGCTAGGTAGGTGCAGAAAATACTTGGAAAATTAAATTGCTAAAGATTCTGTTTTCTGGTATGTGATCCTCAGTAATGGTCGGACAGCTCATGACAAGAGGTGGGGGAGTGTGTTTTGTACCTCCAACCAAATTTATTTGCAAATCAAGATTGGTGTCATATTGGCTAAAATACTGTATGATGATATGGAGATTTTAGTTTAATAATTGAGCAACCAATGCCATTAATACACCATTTAAATGGCCTAATATTACAGAGTCAATTAATGCAAACAGTTAAAGGAATAGACTTACTGCGGGTTCTTAAGCTTCTGTAGCAAAAATATGTCTGTCCGTTGATAAAGCACATTCACGTTTTCATGTGTCTGTTCCTGATGCTCTTCACAATCCTTTTATAAGCATATGCACTAGCTCTGTCTGGGCGGTCAGTATCCCAACACAATGGCAAGAAACCACCCTATAAGTAATTGCTCTGCATGTTAAGAGTGTAAAGAAATACCTAGTTAACAATGCAAGTTCCTTAATCCTTAAATTCCTTTATACTTGAGAAAATAGTGTATTCATCATATAAACAAATTTAATTTAATTTTAGCTAAACCACCCCTCACCCTAGAATTATCGCTTTAGATGAATTATCTATCTCCATTAGGAACAGTTTATTTATTTATATCCATGAAAATTGCATACACCAAAACAGGTAGCAGTTGTAACCTAAGTAGGGCCAATATAACTATGTGTACCTGGCTGTACCTACATGTAGCCTAGGAAATCATGTACTGTAAATACATAGACCTAGTGTTTTGGATACTTAGTAAAGTGGGACCCTTTTCTTCTCAGGATAACTTTTTTAACATTAATTGCACCACAAAGTGTGGAACTTTCTAAGAAAAGGTCATCAGAATGTCATATTAATGTCATATTAAGACACTCAAACTCTATTGGTTAGAATGATAGAGAACTGGCCCTTCTCATTCTGCTATTGGAAGGAAATGTTATTTCAAGGCTCATTTTGGAAACTCAATATTTACAGTGATTCTTTCGTATTGTATGGATGGATGGGTTAGCTGACAACGTTGCGAAAATGATGTGCGAGCTTCCATGGAGCAGAAGTCAGCGTGTTGTTGTGATTATGGATGGCGAGATTGCTAGCAGAAATTCTAAGAAACTGCCATGTGAGGGAGCGTAAGTAGCTCGTTTCATCTTGTTCTTGATACCATGTCTTGTTTTCAGGTATTTTGACTGATTTCATGTAAATGATAAAACTTGCTAGCTAGCTAACCAACAACTGTAACAACTTATTTGAGAGACAAGTGCTCATTGTGCAAATGTGTTTGTTTTCAATAAACATTGGTGAAGAAATATAGCTTGCATGTTGTCAACAATCTAAGCCAACCCTGTCTGTTTTGCCCCATAGTTGTGCACGAGTCGGTTTTGTTGCAACCAACCCGTCTATGGTCGCACTATATGACCGAAAAATCAAGTTAATGTCACTCATTTGTTGTGTCCGGCACACCAACAGCTGTCCCAGAAGGTACATGAGAGGACTTCATAAACGTATCTTAGCCTGTGTTTTATTAACTTCATTTGTTGGCTGCTGTTGCTGTAAAGAAGTCATCTACATTTGGACCATTGGACCATCTCTGTGCAGAATAAATGAATGGTGCGCAATTGTGATTTTCAGTAACGTTTGTGACCATGACATGAGGTAGTGTGTTTAGCATAATTACTCAACCTGTTTTTGCATTACCAAAACTAGTAATTCCCTGCACTTTAGTCTAGCCAAGGCCTCCTTTTTGCCTTATTATTATGATCATGTGGGCAGATAAAGCCAACTACTATACCAAATATGGCTTGAACACACTCTTTCATTGTAGAAAAACAATTATAGGCTAATGTTAAATCCATAGTTGGTTTGTTACTAGCCGACTAAACTCAATTCCACTTGTCACCATCCAATTAAATCTAGAATCGGCTTCCTATTTCGCAAACAAAACCTCCTTCACTCACGATGCCAAACATACCCTCGTAAAAAAGACTATCCTACCGATCCTCAACTTTGGCGATGTCATTTACAAAAAATAGCCTCCAACACTCTACTTAGCAAACTGGATGCAGTCTATCACAGTGCCATCCATTTTGTCATCAAAGCACCATATTCTTATCTCAGCTCACTGGTCACCATAACAACACCCACCCGTAGCACGCGCTCCAGAAGGTATATCTCACTGGTCATTCCAAAAGCCAATGCCTCCTTTGGCCGCCTTTCCTTCCAGTTCTCCGCTGCCAATGACTAGAACAAATTGCAAAAATCGCTGAAGTTGGGGACTTATATCTCCCTCACTAACTTTAAGCATCAGCTATCTGAGCAGCTTACCGATCACTGCAGCTGTACACAGCCGATCACTGCAGCTGTACACAGTAAATAGCCCATCCAACTACCTACCTCATCCCCATATTGTTTTTATTTACTTTTTTGCTCTTTTGCACACCAGTATTTCTACTTGCACATCATCATCTGCACATCTATCACTCCAGTGTTAATTTGCTACATTGTAATTACTTCGCTACTATGGCCTATTTATTGCCTTACCTCCTTACTCCATTTGCACACACTGTATATAGATTTTTATATTGTGTAATTGACTGTACTTTTGTTTATCCCACGCGTATGTCACGTTCGTCGTAAGATTATTCGGACCAAAGCGAAGCGTGATATGGGTTCCACATATATATATTGAAGTGAAACGCACAAAACAATAAAGAAGAAACAAAACGTGATGGCAATGAAGTGCTCAGATGCAACTACACAAAAACAAGATCCCGCAAAACACAGTGAGGAAATGGCTGCCTAAATATGATCCACAATAAGAGACAATGATAAACAGCTGCCTCTGATTGGGAACCATACCAGGCCAACATAGAAATAAACACCCTAGATTACCAACCCTAGTCACACCCCGACCTAACCAAAGTAGAGAATAAAAAGGATCTCTATGTTCAGGGCGTGACAGTGTAACTCTGTGTTGTTTGTATCGCACTGCTTTGCTATATCTTGGCCAGGTCGCAGTTGTAAATGAGAACTTGTTCTCAACTTGTTCTCAACTGGTTAAATAAAGGTGAAAAAAATCTAATGTAATCCAATGCTTTTTCAACTTTAGTGGTAGATGTAAGAAGAATCAAGTAGTCTACCTTTTCCTTTGTCTGACAGAAAGAAAGAGGAAAAAACAACAAGCAAAGTCATGGCACATTTGTTATGTTTATGCAATATTAAACATGTATCACTGACTAACCCCTTCAAATAGGGGTTAATAAAAACAGCTGCAACTAGAGGTCTTCACGGATCCACCTGTACCCGAATCCCCAAGATCCAGAATTGTAAATAATGTCACTGGTCTGGGTTGGATCTGATATGATTGTCACGGTTCTCGGGTATGTGTAATTTTAACTGACTTGTCCGGAAGGGCCCGCACAGATCCTAATGCAACTGCTGCAGTAGAGAAAGAGAGAGAGAGAAATTTTATCATTTATGCTGCCACACTTGCTATTCACGAGAGAGGGCGTGGCACATACATTTATTTTATTTTATTTAACCTTGATTTAACTCGGCAAGTCAGGTAAGAGCAAATTCTTATTTACAATAACAGCCTACCAAAAGGCACATGGCCTCCTGCAGGGACGGGGGCTGGGATTAAAAATGTAAAACTCAAATATAAATATAGGACAAAACACACATCACGACAAGAGAGACAACACAACACTACATAAAAGAGAGACCTAAGACAACAACATAGCAAGGCAGCAACACTTAACAACACAGCATGGTACAACACAACATGACAACAACATGGTAGCAGCACAAAACATACGGTACAAGCATTATTGGGCACAGACAACAGGACAAAGGGCAAGACTGTAGAGACAACAATACATCACACAAAGCAGCCATAACTGTCAATAAGAGTGTCCATTACTGAGTCCTTGAATGAAGAAGATTGAGATAAAACTGTCTAGTTTGAGTGTTTGTTGCAGCTTGTTCCAGTTGCTAGCTGCAGTTAACTGAAAAGACGAGCGACCCAGGGATTTGTGTTCTGGGGAACTTTAACAGAATGTGACTGGCAGAACAGGTGTTGTATGTGGAGGAAGAGGGTTGCAGTAGATATCTCAGATAGGGGGGAGTGAGGCCTAAGAGGGTTTTATAAATAAGCATCAACCAGTGGGTCTTGCGATGGAGATGACCAGTTTACAGAGGAGTATAGAGTGCAGTGATGTGTCCTATAAGGAGCATTGGTGGCTAATCTGATGGCCGAATGTTAAAGAACATCTAGCCGCTCGAGAACACCCTTATCTGCCGATCAATAAATGATGTCTCCATAATCTAGCATCAGTAAGATGGTCATCTGAATCAGGGTTCATTTTGCAGCTGGGGTGAAAGAGGAGCGATTACAATAGAGGAAACCAAGTCTTGATTTAACTTTAGCCTGCAGCTTTGATATGTGCAGAAAGAAGGACAGTTCTAGCCATACTCCCGAGTACTTGAATGGGGTGACTACCTCAAGCTCTAAACCCTCAGAGGTAGTAATCACACTCGTGTGGAGAGGGGCATTCTTCTTGCCAAACCACATGACCTTTTGTTTTGGAGGTGTGTCGTGGAAATTTCCTCTATTTACCAAATCATGAGATCAAACCACACACAAGTCAGAGTTATGCTTAATCTTCACCTTTAATAATAATTAAGCTTTTGCAATAGCATTTTGACTTTCAACAGTTCAGTATCTCTAATGACAAGTTGAGAGTCCCAACATAATGGCAAATGGGATCTTTTATAGCAAAGATCCACCCCCCCTAGACGACATGACAAACCACAGGTCTTAGGAACTTACACAAAGAAAGACTTTACTTCAGAGAGGAGTATCCCCTAGCCAGACAGAGTTGGCTATAAATTGTCGTTCAGTTTGGTCTCCTAAACAAAGCTCTTATTTCGTCCTTGGTACAAAATGGTACCAAGACATTACCCCCACCCTATGATATATATATCAAATTGTCATTTAGATACAACCAATTCTAAATACAACCAATCCTGGACAAGCTCACGGAGAGGAGAGTGAGGCTATAGGTTAAGATAGGAGCAACAAAAGAGGGAGCATAGAATGATTCCAGACACTGCCATCCTCCTCTCCCCGATGGGAAAAGTAGGGAGTGACTGGCACACAGACACAGTGGAGCAAAAGATATGTTTACACATGATGACACCTTGACCTCTCCCCTCTCTCCGGCCCAAGCAACTTAGAACAGATACAGCAACCCCGCCACAGTATTATACAAAAATAACATTCTGATGAGAAGTAACTTACAAACATATGATGAATATAAAACATCTTACCTGTGTTACCACCTAATTCTGATTATTCCCCAACAGGTGTTCAGAACAAGGTTAAGGGTAGAGAAAGCTTGTTGGACACTAAGAAAGCTTTGTTGTAGAGCTTTTAACACAGACTCTGGGGAGAGGCAAGCTGAGTATAAGACTGTATCATCTGCATATAAATGGATGAGAGAGCTTCCTACTGCCTGAACTAGGTTGTTGATGTAAATTTAGAAGAGCGTGTTTCCTAGAATTGAACCTTGTGGTACTCCCTTGGTGACAAGCAGTGGCTGAGACAGCATATTTTATGACTTTATACACTGCACTCTTTGAGGTAGTTAAGCAAACTAGGCCAAAGACCCCTCAGAGACACCATTACTCCAATACACAAGAATGGAATGGTCTACTGTATCAAAAGCTTTGGCCAGGTCAATAAAAATAGCAGCACAACGTTGCTTAGACTCAAGGGCAATGGTGACATCGTTGAGGACCTTTAAGGTTGCAGTGGCACATCCATAACCTGAGCGGAAACCAGATTGCATACCAGAGAGAATACTATAGACATCAAGAAAGCCAGTCAGTTGATTATTGACAAGTTTTTCCAACACAGTTGATAAACAGGACAAAATAGAAATAGGCCTTTAACAGTTAGGATCAGCTTGATCTCCCACTTTAAATAAAGGACGAACCATGGCTACCTTCCAAGCAATGGGAACCTCCCCAGAAAGGAGAGACAGGTTAAAAAGGTTGGAGATGATGGGGGAAGCAACCTTAAAGAAGAAAACGTCTGACCCAGATGTTTTTTTGGAGTCAAGGTTCAGGAGCTCCTTTGGCACCTCGGACTCAGTGACTGCCTGCAGGGAGAAACTTTGTAGCGGGGCAGGGGAAAAAGAGGAAAAAGCATCAGGGATAGTCGCATTAGAAGGGGTGGGAGATGAGGAAATGTTGGATGGGCAAGGAGGCATGGCTGAGTTTTTTAGCAAGGGTCTATGACAAATCAGGTCAAGTTGTTTCACTGAGTAGCCATGACGAACATAGGCTGTAAAACAGTGATCACTAAGGTCATTACAGAAAACATCAGACTGACACCTACCAGGATTATTTGTGAGTATAACATCAAGAAGAGTAGCCTTTTCTGCATGTTTGGAGTCATACCTTGTGAGATTGGTAATAATCTGAGACAGATTTAGGGAGTCCCATTGCTTTAGGACTTGGTCAGGTGGTTTAAGCATGTCCCAGTTTAGGTCACCTAGCAGGACAAATTCAGACTTAGTGTAAGGGGCCAGGAGAGAGCTTAGGGCAGGTAGGGTACAGGCCGGTGCTGATGGAGGATGATAGCACCCAGCAACATTCAACAAAGAGCAATTTGAAAGTTTAGTACTTAAAACCAGCAAATCAAATTGTTTGGGGACAGACTTGGTGGCAATAACCGAGTACTGAAGGTGATCCTTGGTAAAGAATGCCACACCCCCACCTTTGGAAGATCTGTCTTGCAGAAAAAGGTTATAACCAGAAAGGTTAACATCAGTATTCAGAACACTCTTCCTTAACCAAGTCTCAGTAATGACCAACACTTCTGGATTGGAGCTGTGAACCCACATTTTCAATTGATCCCGTTTAGGTAATAAGCTTCTAGTGTTAACTTGCAGAAAACCAATGCACATTTCCAGATATCATCAATAGTAATAGAATCAAGGCAAGGCATAGGACAGGGAGAGCTCTGCAGTGCTGATTTATGACATCTGAATGTGCATCAGATGGCAACAAGATCATATTGTACAGCAACTTCATTAGGTAACATAATAACATTAGGTAACATTAGGTAACATAATATAATATAATAATATATGCCATTTAGCAGAAGCTTTTATCCAAAGCGACTTACAGTCATGTGTGCATACATTCTACGTATGGGTGGTCCCGGGAATCGAACCCACTACCCTGGCGTTACAAGCGCCATGCTCTACCAACTGTGCTACAGAAGGACTATAGGATGAGAAAGCCCATGCACTGCAGCCTCAATTAGCCTAGCTAGCTAACGTTAACTAGTTTAATTAGCTAGCTTCTCCTGGTTTGATGCAGTCCAAGACAGGTACTACGTAATTATATTTGATGATAAATAGCCTAGCCATGGCAGCTATTAGTCTACTATAGCGTGAGTCGACTTGGTTGGTTGCTCTCTCTCCCTCTATCCTCCTTGCACCCCATGTCACCAGCTCACAATACGGCCCTTCCCCCACCTGCTAGAGCGGTACCTCTCTCCCGCCTCAGACACTTTATTAGCTCTGATTAATGAACTAGCTTAGAAAAGTACTTTTCTGCTACTTCCCTCACTCGGACCGGGTCTGGATCTGCCCAGGTCTATAAGGTCTCTATATTTAGAGAATAGTTTTCAGTAAAGTTGTGTGTTATTTTTGTTTATGAATGTTTTTCTGATTTTATTTTGAATTTTTTGTTTCAGTTTTCTTTTACTATAATAATCTTGCTGAGATGTAATAAACATTAATGACAGTGGATTACAATGTTATTGAAGAGAATGCCCTGAGGCAGCAAGACAGAACTTGGGGGATAGCACAGGGGACAGAATTTACCTTATCTCAGAACACTGATTTCTATTCACGATTTTGAGTGTGTTTCATTAGTTTCTAAAAAAATATATAAAATGAGCAATAACCCATTTCAACCTCTCACGTCTAAATAAATATATTTGTTACAGTTAATTAGATTTTTTCCCTGCAGTTGCATTTTTTTATTTATTGTGTAAAGTGTGTTTGTAATTAACCACGTAGGTTTGCTGAGTATGTACTTTATCTCCTCCGATTGTGCATTTCCTCTCTCTAAATGTGACCTAAGTTTTGGTTTCTTTCTTGACTTCACAAAATTGGATGCTCCAGTTTCCTAATATCACAGGGCATTTTAGGCTTTTATTTATCATAATTATCATAATAGGGAGGCTGTAGGGAGGAGAATTAAAGGAAGCCAAATGGAAATAATTATGCACAGGAGGGAGGGTAGGGCTTTCCAGTATTTCCACACTCATTAAAAACCAACACAGAGAGACGACTGGAGAGGGATTAGCTTTCCTATTCATAAGAAATATGAGTTGTCAATCCCGACAGAGGTCGAAAGGGCACAAATTCAAATAAACAATGTGAACTTGTTCAATTCTCTTTAGTAATATGGCTTTGTGATATAATACACAGCGAATATTAGATTACTGTAGCTGCCTAGTGAATGGCTGGCTTTCACTTATTCACCCGGTGTATCTCTGTGTACTATTCCATCTCTCAAACACCTTACTAAAACTGAAATCTCAAACTGAACTCTCAAAGATCGTACAAAAACTGGACTCTCAAAGACCATACTAACACTGAACTGGGTGAGAGGGAGTTGATCGGCTGTGGCATGCTTATGTCTAGAAGGCAGACTTGGAGATGTGATGCAGGGTCAGGGACTGTTACATTTGACAATTACTTGTCTTTACGATTGGGAGACATCTGGTGAACAATCCACAACTCAATAGTGATAACTTATATAAGATGTTAACCATCAACGACTTTCCAGAGAGCAAATACAATTGTGATTTCCAGGAGAGGTGTTTAAAAAAGATTTATTGAGAATCCAAAATCCACATTTTACATGCAGGACATGAGAACATCTTGGGAACAATTGTAGTGGGGTGATATTTCACATGTACAGTACCAGTCAAAGTGTGGACACACCTACTCATTCAAGGGTTTTAATTATTTTTTTACTATTTTCTACATTGTAAAATAATAGTGAAGACATCAAAACTATGAAATAACACATATGGAATCATGTGGTAACCAAAAAAGTGCAAAACAAATCAAAATATATTAGCCATCCTTTGCCTTGATGACAGCTTTGCACACTCTTGGCATTCTCTCAACCAGCTTCACCTGGAATGCTTTTCCAACCGTCATGAAGGAGTTCTCACATATAGTGAACACTTGTTGGCTGCTTTTCCTTCACTCTGTGTTCCAACTCATCCCAAACCATCTCAATTTGGTTGATGTCGGGTGATTGTGGAGGCCAGGTCTGATGCAACACTCCATCACTCCCCTTCTTAGTCAAATGGCCCTTATACAGACTGGAAGTGTGTTTTTGGTCATTGTCCTGTGAAAAACAAATAACAGCACAAATCAGATCGGATGGAGTATCACTGCAGAAGGCTGTGGTAGCCATGCTAGTTAAGTGTGCCTTGAATTATAAATAAATCACAGACAGTGTCACCAAAAAAGCACCCCCACGCCATCACACCTCCAACTCCATGTTTCACAGTGAGAACTACACATGCGCAGATCATCTGTTCACCTACTCTGCATTTCACAAAGACATGGCGATTGGAAGCAAAAATCTCAAATTTGGACTCATTATACCAAAGGACAGAATTCCACAGTCTAATGTCCATTGCTTGTGTTTCTTGGCCCAAGCAAGTCTCTTATTCTTATTGGTGTCCTTTAGTGGTGGGTTCTTTGCAGCAATTTGACCATGAAGGCCAGATTCACGCAGTCTCCTCTGAACAGTTGATGTTGAGATGTGTCTGTTACTTGAACTCTGTGAAGCATTTATTTGGGCTGCAATCTGAGGTGCAGTTAACTCTAATGAACCTATCCTCTGCAGGAGAGGTAATTCTGGGTTTTCCTTTCCTGTGGCGGTCCTCATGAGAGCCAGTTTCATCATAACGCTTGATGGTTTTTGCAACTGTACTTGAAGAAAAGTTAAAAGTTCTGGACATTTTCCGGATTGACTGACATTCATGTCTTAAAGTATTGATGGACTGTGATTTCTCTTTGCTTACTTGACTTTGTCTTTTACCAAATAGGGCTATCTTCTGTATACCACCCTTACCTTGTCACAACACAACTGATTGGCTCAAACGCATTAAGAAGGAAAGAAATTCCACAAATGAACTTTTAACAAGGCACACCTGTTAATTGAAATGCATTCCATTTGACTACCTCGTGAAGCTGGTTAAGAGAATGCCAAGAGTGCACAAAGCTGTCATCAAGGCAAAGGGTGGCTACTTTGAAGAGTCTCAAATATAACATTTTGATTTGTTTACTACATGATTCCATATGTGTTATTTTATAGTGTTGATGTCTTGACTATTATTCTACAATGTAGAAAATTGTAAAAAGAAATAAAGACAAACCCTGGAATGAGTAGGTATGTCCAAACTTTTGACTGGTACTGTATATTATATACTGTACAACTCACAGGTGACTCGTAATAAGACTTAACAATTAGCCCATTCAATGAATAATCTGACTCCATAGGATAAATAACAATATACAAGCAAACATTAGGCAATGAGTTGACGTTGACTAGCAAAAATTGTTCTGAGAATTGTCTATATCAAAGGCAGATATTTAATTACATTGTAAAATTAATGAATTCCCAGACAACGCATAACACTTAAGTTACAAGGCAATACTGACATTAAAGCATTATCCTAGGCATATAGATCCTAAGGTTAACCTACAAGACAAGACAAAGCATGAATAAAGAGAGGCCTAGAAAATTAGAATACAACCTTCCTCCATGGGCTGGATACAGGATGAGAGTGAGAACAAAGACATGTAATTCCATTTATAACATCTGAAAGTGTAACCTTCACAACCAAAACCAACTACCATTGACCAATCAAACGATACCCAGTTTACAGTGTAACCTAACCACCAAGGCCCAATCTCCACTGGGTGTCACAGCATCAAAAGGTTTGTGTGGGGGATAAGGCCAACATAAAAAAAGACAGAATTCCTGAGAAGACAATAAAACCCTTTGCATAGAGCAATTCAGAGTTCACCCTGTACAGATACAAGTTAGCAAAGAAATAATACCTCCATATATAGATAGCATCAGAGTTATCTTCAGTGAACACGTTTCAGATAGATACCAAACATGGACACTATAGTGTTATTGTATCTGTATTCAACATTCAGTCCTCTGGATACTGTAACAGAGATATTTTTGCGCCTCAGAGGTGGGAGGGCTGACTAGTCCTTGGGAATTGTCCTTTGTGCTTTCCTTGTGTCCCTGAACCATTTGCCATTCAGCTCTAGGTGACAGAGCACATAAATTAGGGCTGAGCTTAAACAATCCACAACTCAAAAGTGACTCACTAAGTATTCTTGAGAATCCAAAAACCCACATTTCACATCTTCAGTTGGTAGACCATGGCGCTTGCAACGCCAGGGATGTGTGTTCGATTCCCATCGGGGACCAGTACAAAAAAAGAATGAAAATGTATGAACTCACTATTGTAAGTCGCTCTGCATAAGAGTGTCTGATAAATGACAAAAATATCAAATGTAACATCTGGTGAACAATCGACAACTAATATAATATTTGTACCATGCCAATGACTTTACAAAAAGCAAATACAATAGTGATTTCCAGAAGAGGTGTTGAAACAGATATGTTAGAGGGAGTAGCAGGGAGGGGAACTTTCTGATTGGATGATGGATCACATGCTTATTACCAGATCGAGTTGTGGTCAGGGAAACAATAGGAATCCAATCACAATTCTGGAATGCATTCTCGAGAATCCAAAACCCACATTTCACATTCCGGATTAATCCAAGGACTGTGACTGCAGGATTGCTGTGGTCTCCTTTGGTGCAAACTGAGAAAAGTGATTCTCTCCTGTTGGGAAGACAGTACTGGTGCTGTGATGGGTAGGGAGGTACAGTATAAATAACAATGTAAAGAAAACCAACAACTCTACTATCAGCCTAGTTGGTTTATGATTAAACTTGTTTGAGATGGAGCAGGAAATTAAAACAGTTGGTGAAACTGGCCTCAAGGCAAAGTACTTACCTATGTGCATTACAGAAGAAACCATATATTCTAGACTTTTTTTTTTATTTAAAAAAGCTAATTAATAAGTAGGGGAGGCAGTTAAACGTGTGTTTTTAAATCTTAAAACTGTTAAATTCACCCAAATATTCAAACAAAAGATAAGATAATATTACAGAAGGATCATCAGATTGCTGTCTTATCTTGGCTGGTGGAAGATGAGATGATCAGAGTACAGCCTCTCCTGCAGTGAGAAGGCTTGATTACCAACAACTATGAGAAAGCCTACAAAGGAGGAAGTTAGGGCCCTCGGAGTGTGGTGTCAGGTAAATAACATCTCACTCAATGTCAACAAAACAAAGGAGATGATCGTGGACTTCAGGAAACAGCAGAGGGAGCATCCCCCCCATCCACATCGACGGGACAGTAGTGAAGGTGGAACGTTTTAAGTTCCTCGGCGTACACATCACAGACCAACTGAAATGGTCCACCCACACAGACAGCGTGGTGAGGAAGGTTCAACAGCGTCTCTTCAACCTCATGAGTGTGAAGAAATGTGGCTAAAACACTCACAAACTTTTACAGATGCACAATCGAGAGCATCTTGTCGGGCTGTATCACCGCCTGGTATGGCAACTGCTCCGCCCACAACTGCAAGGCTCTCCAGAGGGTAGTGTGGTCTGCACAACGCATCACCGGGGGCAAACTACCTGCCCTCCAGGACACCTACAGCATCCGATGTCACAGGAAGTTCAAAAAGATAATCAAGGACAACATCCACCTGAGCCACTGCTGTTCACCCCGCTATCATCCAGAAGGAGAGGTCAGTACAGGTGCATCAAAGCTGGGACAGAGTGACAGATTCTATCTCAAGGCCATCAGACTGTTAAACAGCCATCACTAACATAGAGTGGCTGCTGTCTACATACAGACTCAAATCTCTTGCCACTTAAATACATTTTTATAAATATATGTAATAAAGGTATTACTAGTCACTTTAAATAACGCCACTTTAATAATGTCTACATATGCTACATTACTCATCTCATATGTATATACTGTATTCTATACCATCTACTGCCTATGCCATCACTCATCCATATATGTATATGTACATATATTATACGTACATATTCATCCCTTTACATTTGTGTGTATAAGGTAGTCGTTGTGATTACTTGTTAGATATTACTGCACTGTCGGGAACTAAAAGCACAAGCATTTCGCCACACTCGCATTAACATCTGCTATCCATGTGTATGTGACCAATACAATTTGATTTCACATTTCCGAATAGGCAAAATGTGCAGCACCCATATCAAGAATGCCCCAGAGTGTGTGGACTATATTTCATAACCATCTTAGCTTATCCTTCATGTTCATGCTCCAGCCATGAGTTCTCAAGGGCTATTCACATTCCACACAAACCACATATATCAAATGCTGAGTATGGGTTTGTTTGATTTTCTGTTTCTTCTTTAAACCCACTACCAACTGCACTATTTTTTTATAGTTCAAATATTCCTTTGGACAAGGTATTTTAATCATTCCAATATGAAAAATTGAACCAATTAATTTGTGTAGCATTAAACATTCCTCAATAATGTGACACATCTGTTCTAATATATATTCCATCCCAAATGGTACACATAATGCTTATTGAAAGTGCAACCAAAATCAGTTCCTGGCAAACTGACACATTATCTACCATTTACAGTCAACACATCAATAATGTAAACACAACATTTTCAGAAAAACCAACAGGACTTCCTTTATTGGCCAACTTATTTCTATGAAATTCTGACAGGGGGTGACTTTTCATTCAGTGCTTTCGGGAAGTACGTACAAAGAACATGGAATTCATTGTTTTGGTTTGTTTGTTTAAACCATACATACAAAATAGCATCTACTTTCCTTATTGTAACGTTTACAAGATTGTTTTGGGAATCTATGTAAATTCTGTTTACTGTTTGTATATACTGTTTTAATATATTCATATTCAAAACTAGGGAAATGTTATATTAGGTTTCTAATTTAGGAAAAGAACTGGCTTCTTTGAAAAGTTGCCTGATCCATAGTCATGGAATTGACAGACAACAAGGTGGGCAGCAACATTGCTTTGTCATTAATACTGGGTGGTTATTTACCCCATACAATGATTGATATAAATTCAGAGATATACCCTTCTCTTAAACCAACTGATATGACAGAATTCTTCACATAGTTTCAGTGTTACCTGAATAGTGATCAATACCAAAGTAAAATAACACAACCTATCCTATATGTTACAGTAGAAATAAAGTGATATCCTCTTATTTTCCCTAACGTATATGCACAGCAACAACAAACCTCTAAAATATTTGAGCTTGTTGGCCATCAGAATTGCACTGATAAACGATGGGGAATAGCCTACTTGTCCTTCTGCAGCTTTCCTACCAATGCATGCGTTGTCCCAACCAAGCACCCAAGGTAACTGGCCAAAGTTAATGAGCTTGCTAGCTAGCTACTACCAGACACAAATGAGAGAACAACTCATTGACAATTTTAGTCGCCGAGCAGAGCTGATTAGGCTGTTTACATGTTATATAGAGCATTCATGAATAACTATAACTTTTTTCGCCTACGGTTACTGACACCGGTCTTATTCAGCAGGTCCTGCGTGTTCGTAAATTCATCAGTTATTCAGCGCTCTGGCACACTCAGAGCACTCTGAAATTGGAGTAGATGGCTAGCCATAGTGAATTTGCGAACGCAAGAGAAATGCTAACTGGATAACAGGCATTCAGCATAGCTACCAATCAAAACGATTCACATTTATTTCTAGCTAACCAAATGACACGTGCATCTCTAGCTGTGTAGCCATCAAAAAAATGATATGAGGGGAAAAAGTTGGTGAATGTCCTCACTCACATCCTCCTAGCAGCTAGCAAGCTATCTAGCTAACACTAGGCTCTGTGTTTTTAGCTAGCTACATAAATAGATACCCTAGCATATTAGCCACATTATGTCTGACTTGTGATCATTGCCCTTGCTGGTTTGATTGTATTGACATTCCCAGCCTTAGTTACAATCGTCAGTTTTTGTCCAAAATATTTAGTCATTGAAAATGAAACAGTGCATCCGGAATGGAGGCCAGTTGTGATTTACAACATAATGTATTTACACCAAATGTATTGGTGAATTATATTAATCATACATTGAACTGCATCCATCTATTCTGCCAACAATGCCTTAATGTACGTCATGGAATGTTGAGTCAAATAGAACCTATTTTTAAAACCTCTTATAAAGTTGTTTTTTTAAATGCCCTTACATTGGTCCCAAAGTCATTACTGTACAGAATGATTTTAAAAAATCAGCAATAGAGAAAGAATCCAATCCGCATAATATCCACACTATAAAAAAGGTGTGGGAGTAATACATATATACAGAGAGGAGGGGTGGGGGTAGTGCAGGAGGGGGGTTGGGGTGAAAGGTCAGCAGAGGAGACAGATGAGTGTGAGGAGAGCTGTCAGGCTGGGCAGTGCAGCGCTGAGACTAGAGGCTCCACTGGATGACATGCAGTGGTCTCTGTTCTGGCCAATGCAGGCAGCATAAGCCATGACATGTGGAATGTAGTTCTGCTCGTGGACACCGTGCAGCAGATGAGCCATAGGGCCCTTAGCAAACACAGCCACATCCTCTCCTCCATGAGTCTCCATACTCAGCGGCACTGCAGACTGGGCCTTGTAGTTATTTTCCTCTGAAGAGAGGGAAGGAAGGGAAGGGGGAGGTGGGGAAAGGGAAGGAGAAAGAGATCAGATGGATGATTTTCTGGCATGCCAAAGACCAAGTGATGTTCTCTATGACAGAGGACTGTCAAAATGGCAATACTCCATTGATGATAAGATTTCACTTACCATAGTCAAGGGTGGAGACGTTCTCTCTCAGACCATTGACTACTTTAAACCCTGGTCCATTCCCATATAAGATGGCTGTGAAGGGCTTCTGGTCCACATCACTCAACATGGGAGCCAGTCCTGTAGACAGAGAGGAAAATAATGAACCACCTCCATCACAAACCTTTATTTACAACATCCACAACATCCAAGTGACTGATGACTGAGTGTAGCCACATACAATATACAATACATTGTTGCAAAATCATCCACTGCTCACCAAAAATTGTGTTCCCCCTTGGAGTGTAGCCTCCAAAGTTGAACATGTGAGAGTGGTCAGCAGTGACGACAGTCATTGTGTCATATATGCTGGTCATGAGGCCGGCGTGGCCAATGGCCCGGTCCATCTCCACTGCCTCATGCAGGGCCTGCTTGGCTTTACCCTCGTGATGTCCGTGGTCGATGCGCCCCCCTGCCAATGCACAGCTTGGTTAACATCTCTCTCTCAAGCAGATGAGAAAATCTAGCATCAGGACTGGCAAAGCAGCCTAAGGTGTAAAACTTCACATTCAACATGATATACATTATTAAACTTGTGCATCTGATACAGTATTTACTGGTGCCAGAGTAAATGTAACACAACAATCACCCTCCACCAGCAGGTAGAATCCGTTGGGGTTTTTCTTCAGGATCTTAATGGCCACCTCCACCATCTCTGTCAGTGAAGGATCTGTCTCATTGTTTCTCTCCAGGTCATAGGGAAGATCTCCAGGCTCAAACAGACCTGTGTTAACACAGGAAGCAGGGTTTAATATATTGCAAAATATATAGAGAAGATGATCAGTGGTTAACATGAATACAAAATATGAAACAGGAAGGTCGTGAAATCAATAAAAAGCAAACTATTTTTTTTAAATAACTCACCCAAAAGGTAATCCACACTATTAGGATTTAGCGATAAAAGTTCCTTCTTGTTCCATACATAGTGGGCGTTCTGTTTATTTAATAGATAAAACAATACATCATATGGCATTGATCCAACCCTGAGACAACCTAAAAACGATTCAAATGTTAATAAGAAAAATAGAGAAAGGAAGACAGAGAAGAACAAGGAAGAAACAACAGGACATGGTAGAAGAGGAGTGAGAGAAGAACTAAGACAGAGCAGCTGACCTTGTTTTTCATTCTGTTATTCCACTCCTCCACCAAGTTCCTTCTATCGATGCGGGTACCGAAGTGTTTCTTCTCTCCAGGATACTCCACATCTGACTGGTTTTTGGGGAACATGTACTTCCTCCCTCCTCCCATAATCACCTAGACATCCACCACAGAGGTAAAACATTTGATTCCTCTCTATGGACATCCCCGGTAGGGTTAAATATTTTCCCGGTATTTTACAAATGTTCAATTCCCAGAACAAATCCCTTTTCTACCGGGTAACCCGGTATTTCCCGCCAAAACCAGAAGTGTCACTCAAAAGCATATAAATAGGCCTGTCTGGATTTGATTAGAGCTTTGATTGAAAATTCAAGCCTGATGCTACCTGAGCCTGCCATACATTAAAGACATTTAATGAGCCCAATGCCAAAAAAGCCCAAATGATTGTCCCGTCTTCCAATTGCCTACATATTGTACAGTATAGTCTACTGTACATTACGCATGACAGAAAAACATAAAAGCCCATAGATGTAGCTAGCTATATGCTGTCTTTGGTAAATACATTAAAGTAGCTCCAGTAGGCATTTTTGAGTGTGAACTGTACTGTATTGTATTATACCGCATTATATGGACTGTAATTACGCATCGTTCAGGCTAGCGAATTCGATATTAATTTTGAAATATTCTTAGGGCCTATTTGTACACTGAACAAAAATATAAACACAACATGTAAAGTGTTGGTCCCATGTTTCATGAGCTGAAATAAAAAATCAAAGAAATTCTCTGTACACACCAAAAGCTTATTTCTCTGTTTGTGCACAAATTTGTTTATATCCATTTTAGTGAGCATTTCTCCTTTGCCAAGATAATCCATCCACATGAGGTGGTATATCAAGAAGCTGATTAAAGAGCATGATCATTACACAAGTGCACCTTGTGCTGGGGACAATAAAAGGCCATTTTAAAGTGAGCAGTTTTGTCACACAACCCAATGCCACAGATGTCTCAAGTTTTGAGGGAGCGTGCAATTGGCATGCTGACTGCAGACCTGTTGCCTGAGAATTTAATGTAAATTTTTCCACCATAAGCTGGCTCCAACGTCGCTTTAGAGAATTTGGCAGTACGTCCAACCGGCTTCAAAACCGCAGACCATGATGTGTAACCACACCAGCCCGGGACCTCCACATCAGGTTTCTTCACCTGTGGGGGGGTAAAAACCCATTCTGATTGGCAAGGCCTGGCTATCAAGTGGGTGGGTGGGCATACAATTCGCCCTCCAAGGCCCACCCATGGCTGCACCCCTGCCAATCATGTGAAATCCACAGATTTGGGCCTAATGAATTCATTTGAATTGACTGATTTCCTTATTATGAACTGTTACTCAGTAAAATCTTTGAAATTGCTGCATGTTGCGTTTATATGTTTGTTGTACATAATTAGTAGACTGATGCATACAGTATCTTTCATAGTATTTCCCCTAATGTTATTAGCCTACCTCCTCTTTCTCTCTTGACTGCTTCATTCCTTCCTCGCTTTCAACAGGTAGGCTGAATTAAATACATGTTGTTCTCCTTAACTTCATCATTCTAATTACAACTTTCAATAATATAGGACTAAAATTAGATGCAGAAGGCTTTCACTTCTCATCACGAAGATTGAATGGTTCTGGTTCTGAATAAATAACTGCTGTAGCCTACCGCGTTCACTCTTCTTTCTAACTACCCATGCATTCTGGCTGCTGTATTTAACATTCAGCTAACAAGAGCTTGCATCCCTCTTCGAATAGTCTATTGGTATAAGAAATTAAGAAAAAAAAAAGAATGTCCAGCAAGCTATTCTAGTCTAGCTTTTCCTGCATGGGACTCCAAGAGCGGAGCACAGGTGCGTGCGTATTGTGCAAGAGACAGAGGCTATAAATTAGAAGCTTATGCATTACCCATCATTAATTAGCTAAATATAAGTCTAATACTGCATTGAAAGTATTACATGAAACAAGTAGGCTGGGACTTGTATATACAGTGCATTCGGAAAGTATTCCGACCCCTTCACTTTTACAGCCTTATTCTAAAATGGATTAAATAGTTTAATCCCCTAAGCAATCTACACACAATATCCCAAAACAACAAAGCAAAAGCTGTTTTTTTTGTGCAAATGAATAACACATTTAAAACTGAAATATCACATTTACATACAGTGGGGCAAAAATGTATTTAGTCAGCAACCAATTGTGCAAGTTCTCCCACTTAAAAAGATAGGTACACTTCATCATAGGTACACTTCAACTATGACAGACAAAATGAGGGGGAAAAAATCCAGAAAATCACATTGTAGGATTTTTAATGAATTTATTTGCAAATTATGGTGGAAAATAAATATTTGGTCACCTACAAACAAGCAAGATTTCTGGCTCTCACAGACCTGTAACTTCTTCTTTAAGAGGCTCCTCTGTCCTCCACTCGTTACCTGTATTAATGGCACCTGTTTGAACTTGTTATCAGTATAAAAGACACCTGTCCACAACCTCAAACAGTCACACTCCAAACTCCACTATGGCCGAGACCAAAGAGCTGTCAAAGGACACCAGAAATAAAATTGTAGGCAGTCTGCAATAGGTAAGCAGCTTGGTTTGAAGAAATCAACTGTTGGAGCAATTATTAGGAAATGGAAGACATACAAGACCACTGATAATCTCCCTCGATCTGGGGCTCCACGCAAGAGCTCACCCTGTGGGGTCAAAATGATCACAAGAACGGTTAGCAAAAATCCCAGAACCACACGGGGGGACCTAGTGAATGACCTGCAGAGAGCTGGGACCAAAGTAACAAAGCCTACCATCAGTAACACACTACGCCGCCAGGGACTCAAATCCTGCAGTGCCAGACATGTCCCCCTGCTTAAGCCAGTACATGTCCAGGCCCGTCTGAAGTTTGCTAGAGAGCATTTGGATGATCCAGAAGAAGATTGGGAGAATGTCATATGGTCAGATGAAACCAAAATATAACTTTTTGGTAAAAACTCAACTCGTCGTGTTTGGAGGACAAAGAATGCTAAGTTGCATCCAAAGAACACCATACCTACTGTGAAGCATGGGGGCGGAAACATCATGCTTTGGGGCTGTTTTTCTGTAAAGGGACCAGGACGACTGATCCGTGTAAAGGAAAGAATGAATGGGGCCATGTATCGTGAGATTTTGAGTGAAAACCTCCTTCCATCAGCAAGGGCATTGAAGATGAAACGTGGCTGGGTCTTTCAGCATGACAATGATCCCAAACACCCCGCCGGGCAACAAAGGAGTGGCTTCGTAAGAAGCATTTCAAGGTCCTGGAGTGGCCTAACCAGTCTCCAGATCTCAACCCCATAGAAAATATTTGGAGGGAGTTGAAAGTCCGTGTTGCCCAGCAAAAACAAAACATCACTGGTCTAGAGGAGATCTGCATGGAGGAATGGGCCAAAATACCAGCAACAGTGTGTGAAAACCTTGTGAAGACTTACAGAAAACGTTTGACCTCTGTCATTGCCAACAAAGGGTATAAAACAAAGTATTGAGATAAACGTTTGTTATTGACCAAATACTTATTTTCCACCAAAATTTGCAAATAAATTCATAAAAAATCCTACAGTGTGATTTTCTGGATTGTTTTTCTCTCATTTTGTCTGTCATAGTTGAAGTGTACATATGATGAAAATTACAGGCATTTCTCATCTTTTTAAGTGGGAGAACTTGCACAATTGGTGGCTGACTAAATACATTTTTGCCCCACTGTAAGTATTCAGGATGTAGAGAAGCCAGATATAGACATTGCATATAATTTAATAGTTCCATTTCACGACATGCTGTTCATATAAATAATTTATTGTAATTTACAGGTTATTTATCGTGGGAAAAGGGAGTGGTTTTGGGCAATAAATCCACAATAAATCTCAGTAACAGGGTCCCGCCATGCAACCTTAATCCATGGCAAGAATAATGAGGAGAGGAATTATCTGTGAGTCATTACATTATAGGTGCAAGTTGCTCAACATTACTGTCTGAAAAATGTATTCAAAATAAAGAGCAATCATTGTTTTCAACAATAGCTGTTGTTTATAAAAATGCTCTGTTTTTAGCATGATTACTGGATATTTTCTGTAATATCAGGATCCATATTATATACACTACATGACTAAGAGTATGTGGACACCTGCTCATTGAACATATCATTCCAGTATCATAGCATTAATATGGAGTTGGTCACCCTTTGCTGTTATAACAGCCTCCACTCTTCTGGGAAGATGTTGGAACATTGCTGGTGGGACCTGCTTCCATTCAGCCACAAGATCATTAGTGAGGCCGGCACTGATGTTGGGCGATTAGGCCTGGCTCGCAGTCTGTGTTCCAATTCATCCCAAAGGTGTTCGATGGAGTTGAGGTCAGGGCTCTGTGCACGCCAGTCAAGTTCTTCTACACCGATCTCGACAAACCATTTCTGTATGGAACTCGCTTTGTGCATGGGGGCATTGTCATACTGAAACAGGAAAGTGCCTTCCCCAAGTTGTTGCCACAATGTTGGAAGCACAGAATTGTCTATAATGTCATTATATGCTGTAGCGTTAAGATTTCCCTTCACTGGAACTAAGAAAAACAGCTCCAGACAATAATTCCTCCTCCACCAAACTTTACAGTTGCCACTGTGCATTGGGGCAGGTAGCATTCTCCTGGCATCTACCAAACCCAGAGTCGTCCGTCTGACTGCCAGAAGTGTGATTTATCATTCCAGGTAAGGTGTTTCTACTGCTCCAGTTTCCAATGGCGGCAATCTTTACACCCATCCAGCGCTCGGCATTGCGACTAACAGTTATCGTGCTGATGTTGCTTCCAGAGACATTTTGGGACACAGTAGTGAGTTTTGCAACAGAGGACAGATGATTTTTACACGCTACGTGCTTCAGCACTCGCGTTCTGTGAGCTTGTGGGGCCTACCACTTTGCGGCTGAGCTGTTGCTGCTCCGAGACATTTCCACTTCTCAGTAACAGCCCTTACAGTTGACTGTGGCAGCTTAAGCAGGGCAGAGATTTGATGAACTGACTGGAAAGGTTGCTTCCTATGTCGGTGCCACGATGAAAGTCACTGAGCTCTTCAGTAAGGCCATTCTACTACAATGTTTGTCTATGGAGATTGCATGCCTGTGTGCTCGATTTTATACACCTGTAAGCAAAGGGTGTGGCTGAAATAGCCGAATCCAGTAATTTGAAGGAGTGTCCACATACTTTTGTATAAAACGTGTAATTGCTGTGACTCACATCAATGTTAGGAATGTTCTCAAAGAGCTGCCTGGCGATGTCCTTGCAGCCCGCCTGTACTGCCTCAGCGGGCATCTCTCCATCGGAGTACCAGTCCCTGTCCACACAGTGGGCATAGGCTGCACTGGGGGTGGCATGGTTCACACGCGTTGTCGTGACTATTCCCACTGACTTGCCTGGGTAACAAACACACAAACCGTTTTTGAACCTGCTACTAGGATTCTGTGCAATAGTCCGCCAGATCTAAAGACAACGATTAGCTCCAAAGAATCTGCTAATTCTAGTTGAACTTGAACAGAGTGTCAATTCATTTTTCAGTCATTTGAGAAATATGAGAAAACAATTTCTTTATTTTCTTGTTTGTTGGATCCCTGATCTTCTCTGACACCTGACCTCTACTCCAGAAGACTTGTTTTCATTCCTGCCATGTCTCTAAGTCATTGGGGCCTGCGAGGGAGTCTCTGCCTTTAAGAAAATACATCTGGAGCTATAAACTCCCTATTGAGATCCATGCATGCCTAGGATTACAATGTTATCATGGTGTGTCTCTACGGCTTATCTCAGGTTGGCCAAATAAGGCTTAATAGGTCTGGTGTGGAAAGGTACTGTGAAAAAACATGAGTTATAATGAGACATTACCGGCTTCCTTGGCCCATCTGAGGATGGAGGTGACCTCGTTGCCCTGTGTGGTGTTGCACTGGGAACGTACGGCAGCTGCACTCACACCCACCGTGCCCTCGTTGGCCTTCACCCCACAGAGGTATGCTGTGGCTGTACCCGCACTGTCTGCAACCTGGGCATTGGTGTTATATGTCTGCAGAGACAGGACAGTAACGTGTGAATTATATAGAATTGTAGTAGGAGACATTGTTCTGCATGCCGTGTTGGTGTTATCCACACCTCCAAGCATCACCTTGAAACGCTCAGATTGTGTCATTTCTTTTACATTCTTCATTCTTACACAGTTATTGACACAGACTACTACATGATCAATCATGTGTGGAATGTGCTGCTCCCTTAAATATAAAGACAGTTCTATGATGTGTGGCTTCTTGCCAAGTATGTAACATAATAACACATTATTATCGTATGACATAGACAGTATGTGACCAGGTATATTGGTCTTGATCTTGGTGAACCATTCATTACTTCCAGATCAATAATGCATGCTATTCTATAGCTTTTCTATGTGATAACAGACCAGGTCAGACCTTGGAAAGCGCAACAAAGGGGAACTTGTCCATCTCCAGCTGGGTCTCTTCCCCACTCTGTCTGCTCAGCTGCCCCTTCAGTATTCGTGCTGCCGTCACTGTGGGAATGCCCATTCCTACACAACAAAAGCAAAGCAGTGCTCGGTCTGTGGTGTGATTCTATTTAAGGGATAGAAAGCCTTTCCATCTCATGCATTAACACCTTTTGGTTTTCTATCTGATTAACAAGGCTCTGTGGTCACTTTTCACAGCAGCTGCTCCAGCCACTGAACAAACAAGTCTACATTTGGTGGTAAATCCCATCAAAAGAGCTTTTACTTGAGATCTGCCTTTTCACAAGTCAACAACATTTGTATTTTAGAGTTAACTATCTATTTTCCCTTTGTTTTATATGGATATCAAAATGGGTGCTTTTGTAGAGGATGTGAACTGACGGGAAATTCCACTTTATCCAGCATGATTGTTTTAAGCATGGTTGTCATACATGATAGAGTAAGATACATTGTATGCTGCTGCATGTAAAACATAGACAGTTAAGATCCTTTGGGGGGGACAGTTTAATGGGTCACTACATAACATAACATTAAGCAGAAGCAAAGTTATCCATTGGCACTGTAAGCATGTTTGTTTAATGCTCGATTGCTCCCATATTCAACATTCGATTTAGAAAGTCTGAAACATACTATTTACTTCTGACTGGATTACATCAATCCTCCAGAATGTTTAGATGGAAACGACTGTGTTTGATGAGGAGGACATACTTATCATGAAAATACTCGTTTTCTACAACCACTAGGAACGATATTCTGGAAATGTATAAAAACGATTACATCTGTATGCTGCACATAAGCTCATAGAGTTAAGACTTCACTTCATCATACAGTATGGCACATACTCATGGAATGAAAAAGGTCCCTGTAATCATGGCTTACCATCACCAAGGAAGAGGATGAGGTTCTTTGCAGTGTTTTGATTGAGCTTCTGAAGTCTGAGGGCATTCTTCAAAGTACGCTGAGCCCATGTGTTCCAGAAGAGAGGATCTTTCTCTTGGTCTGCAACACGGAGGTAGACGTTTAGTTTTAAATGAGGAGGGAAAGAGGCCAGTAGAAGTGATCTGTAAAACCTGCGAAAGTACTGGGACAAGTGGGACGGAATATGACCCAATTAAATGGTCATGATGATGTGTCACATCTCCAATAAATCAAAGCCCAAATTAGTTTCTACCCTTCTTCCTGAAGTGTGCACTCATTCACTCCTCCTCAAGGACTATAGGAGCATTGGATTGGTTTCAGCATGTGCTAAAGGATCTTTCCACTACATTTCCTAAACCGGTCCCTTTCCTTTCAAATATATGAACGGGAGTGAAGAAGTGCACACTTCAGCAAGAAGAAGGAATGAAAAAGGTTTGTGTTAGTATGTGTCCCCTCTAAGCTCTTCCTGGTGGATTTCAGTCAAACAGCTAGATGGTGTTAAGAGACATTACATTTATTGACAGGTGTGTGTATTACCAGGAAACTGTGGCTTCCCCAGGCCTTCCCAGGCCAGGCAGGAGCAGATGAGCAGGATTGTCACCTTCATGATGCTTTCGCTCTATCTCTGTAGTGTTATCACATACCACGTCCCAAACTAGAGGGTGTCTGTAAAAGACGGAGAAATCAGTGTTTATGAAAGTTGACGATGAGTTTGATTTAAAGTGCAGCAAATGATGTGGAAAGTAGGTAGGATTCAACTTAGACATTCACAGTGAACAGAAGTAGTGGTTTTGTTGTAGTGTTGTCCTAACACGGCCCCATGGGCCCTGAGCAGCCAGCCTTCATCTATTATTACACCCCCACCCCTGTCCCTCCCTTTTTCCTCCGCAGTCCCACCCCTGTCGCTCCCCTGACCCACCCCTGTCCCACCTCTGTCCCTCTCCTGTGCTGTGGTCAAGGTAGCTTTAATGGGAGCGTTAATGGGATTGTGGGCTGTAGTACAGCGATCTAACAGCCATAACAAAGCCAATATAAATGTTTTTTAAACAAGGTTTACAGTTTCGTAAAAAAGAGAGTTTGGCAAATGTATTGTTACACGTGCTTGAATTAAAATGGTATTTCATAAAGTCTTGAAACTGTGTGCATATGAGCCTTGTTACTTTATGCTATTAAAACAGACAACGCAAGTCCTACAGCATTAGTATACAATATGCTGTAGTTGAGCTCACATAAAGCTGCTAGGCTGGTCTCTGAGGAGAAGAGAGGTTTTACCGTCGCACAGATGCGGGCCTATCCTCTAAGTAAAGCTCAGAAGTGGCCGGGCCCACCAATCAGCAGCAGACTAGCCAGCCTGCAGGTGAAGAAGCAGAGCAGTCCCAGGAGAATGCCAGAGAAAAGGAGGGGTGTCAAGGAGAAAAGCATCCCGGTTGGAATACCAATCTGTATCAAATCAGAAGCAGATGTTTCCTGTTTCACCTGCCAGCTCTGTAGCTGACCACTAAGAGATGAAAACCGGGTCCCTGTACAGGGTTCGATCTGTTTGAATGAAGCTGGGATTAGGTTTAATAATGTTTCTGAGGTCAGGGTTTGGGATCATAATTAGAGTGTGCGACTTAATTTATTTGCTTTCCTTCTTTTTTTTTTTTTGCTCTGGGCTCAGTGACACAGGCCCTTCCATTCTGGGAAAACACTGACCTCAGACACATTCCCCCAAACAGATTACCTTGGCCCATCCAAAATGTAATGGGAGGAGAAGGAATAAATCCAGGTCAATCAATGTTGTGGTACTTTAAATAACTCTGGGTTTTGGCTGTATCCTAGGGTATGCTGTACACATGATATCTATGGTGATATTTTTTATGTTTAAATGTTTCTAGCACTGGCATTCTTTCCCCTCCAAACAACCATTGCCTTGTTGAGGAGTTGATAAGATTGAATGCCTGTTGCGCTTATAAAGGCTCCATAAGACCATACTACTAAGAGTATTTAATTCTGTCATGAGATAAGGCACATTTTTCTATTAAACTAGGCAATTCAGTTAAGAACAAATTCTTATTTACAATGACAGCCCAGAAACAGTGGGTTAACTGCCTTGTTCAGGGGCAGAAAGACAGATTTTTACCTTGTCAGCTTGGGGATTCAATCTAGCAACCTTTCGGTTACTGGACCAACGCTCTAACCACTAGGCTCCCTGCTGCCCCTACAGGAACAATTTGAAGTGCTCAATTATAGATGAGATATCATCCTCTCCTTAGCAAAGGCTAAACATTCCACCCTATTAATGCCAACTCAATCACAAATCAACTTGAGATGTACCCCATGTGCTTTACATCACTGGAACAATGGCCATGTCTAGGGAACAATGACTGACAAGAAGAACACCTGAAAAGAACAAAGGTTTGCCATATGTTTTTTTTTCTTTCTGTTTACGTGTAAAAGGTGAGCGTGTCCAACCAATTTAGGTATTGTGCATCACAGTGTATACATTCATTGTCAGCCAGATTGAGTAAATTGCAGACTGCTCTATCCAAATGTATTGATAAAACAAATATTTCAATCATTCGGTCTGTCTGTCAGTGTATTCTCCACCTTTTCAGCTTAATTGGTACCTTCTTTCAATTATTTTCTGGAGAACTATTGTGTTGTGAATTCTGACATTAATATTACTATAGCTGAGCACTCACTGCTAGTTGACCTTTTTATAATCAAAATGAACACCCAACAGCATAGGATATCAACCAAAATGAATGAAACTGGCTATAGGCCTAGATATGTGATTTAGTGTAGTATTGGTTTAATAAAAAACGTAACCCTTATGGAGGGTACTGCTATTGTTGTATTGATGCTCAATCACGTGTTGGAAAGTTGGGAAGATTGCGAGTTCTACCTCCAAGAATCTGCAATCACAAAAACTTCTACCACAGCTACATTTATAGGGTAATATTGCTTTAAAGAGATGGAAAGCGATAAACAATACGCATGTGGCGCTAGTGGCATGTGTAATTGCACCGATTTTCCTGACAATGCAGCCAATTGCAAGGAGATTTTATGTTGATATTTTCTAAATAGCCTGCACACGATAAACCATTGATATTCCAAACATAGACAATTAATACAAAGAGTTAAAGGAATACACTTACTTCGGGTTCTATTTAAGCTTCTGTAGCAAAACACTTATGTCTGTGTCATCCTGTCGCTCTTTTATACGCCTATGCACCAGCTCTGTTATGAGGGCTGAGAATAGCGGTTGATATCCCACCACGATGGCGAGAAACCACCCTATAAATAATGGCATCATAAAACTAAGAGCTGGATCGTGAGTGCCGCCTGTCGACCAGTTTCACTATTGCATTTAGCCTACTCAAAATATTTAATTCAAATCTTAAATCAGTCGAGTTCATTGTCAACATGTGAAATACTAAACTGAAACATATTATTGGCCTACATACTTAATATATAGATTTATAAGTAGCTCATCATTGTCATTACTTTATAGCCTCGTTTAAAATGTGTAAGAATACAGTTGCTTGCCAAATATAATGCACCATTTTGACCTTTACTATTAGTATATTGCTATTTATTAACCTCGATTGCATAATGCCGCGTTCATGTGTTAGTCGGAACTAGGAAACTCGGAAACGTCCGACTTGCTAACTGATTGAATGCAGCACATGTATACATGCTCCTACTACAACCAGTTAACAATTCAGAAGTTTCCTTGTTCCGATTAGCACGCGAACGCGGCATAATGCACCAATTTACCCTGAGTGATTTTTGTTTATAATTTTGTATCCTTTAGATGTCACTAGAGACCAGTGAATATTCAGAAAATGTTATATTGGCTATCTCTCATACAGGAAAATTATACAACCTACCCTTTCTCTTCAAGCATCCCACACACAAATGCACAGTGTGAACAGGCAAACAATTACACTACTGGGATTATCTCACCGCTGCCATCAGTGTGTCAATTGAGAGGGAATAGACATAGCAGGATTTGAATTTTCGCTGCGAGGGAGGGAGGCTACAACATTTTAGAGTATTTGTCATGGTCTTGCGCATGTGAAACATATACATATCTTCTGTCTAAGAAGCAATGAATTGCTTGGATAAAATAATTTACTGAACTGATTAATAGAAGGCCTATTTAGTATGGGTTAAAACACCATCGGAGTCCCTCTGCTATTGTTTTATTACTTTTTTTAAAGCAAAAAGACAATACTATTATAGCAATGGATAATTAAAAAGACTTGGATCAGCCAGAGCCAAGAATTTGTTACTTTCTACATTACCATTAGGACTAGTAGCATGGCACGAGGCCAATTTTCACTAATTTCCCGTGGATTTGTGAAAATGAGGACATTATAATCCCTCTGATCCTATTAGGCACTCGATTACTTTAGAAGCTTTTTGCAGTTTTCTTTTCTTTCATCTCCACACTTTAAGTGATTGCTCTGCATGTTAAGACTGTAAAAAAACGCCCAGTCAACAATACATGTTCCTTAATCCTTAAATGCTGTAACCCTTGACAAAATTGTTTATGTATTAACACATTGCAATTATTTTCAGGTAAAACCACCCCTCACCCAGGAATTTTTATTTTATTTTAGCTTTATTTAACTAGGCAATTCAGTTAAGAACAAAATCTTATTTTCAATGACGGCCTGGGAACAGTGGGTTAACTGCCTGTTCAGGAGCAGAAAGACAGATTTGTACCTTGTCAGCTCGGGGGTTTGAACTTGAAACCTTCCAGGTTACTAGTCCACCGCTCTAACCACTAGGCTACCCTGCAGATGAATTATATATCTTCCTTATGAATAGTTTATTTGCAAATCCAGGAAAATTGCATAAACCAAAACAGGTAGCGGTTAGAACCTAAGTAGGAAAAATATAACTATGTGTACCTGGCTGTACCTACAAAGTCTAGGCAAGTGTTGTGGATACTTAGTAAAGTGCAACCATTTTTTCCTCAGAACTTTTTGTAAATTAATTGCAGCACAGTGTGGAATTTTCTAAGAAAGGGTATTATAAGTTTTATTAAGACCCACCCATTTCTCAAATCCTATTGGTTAGAATAATAGTGAATCCTTTCTCATTTTGCTGTTGGTTGGACATGTTATTTCAGGGTCAGCATGGAAACTCAATATTTACGTGGTACTTTCACGTTATATGTTCGCACCATATGACCGAAAATACAGTTCGTCACTCATTTGTTGCGTCTGGCACACCAACAGCTGTCCGCTGAAGGCACTTGAGAGGAACGTATAGAGTAGACGGAGTGAACTGAATAATAGTGGTAAGAACCTGTTCCATATCAAATGTATCCTATTTACAAACCTTGTGTTTATGAACTGAATTTATTGGCTGTCGTTGCTGTAAATCTACATTTAGAGCATCTACGTGTGATTACGTGGTGCGCCAAAAAATGTATGATGTGCAATTACGGTTTTTATTAACGTTTGCGACCATGACATGAGGTAATATCTTTAGCATAATTCCCGGGGCAACTGGTTCCTGCATGATTCCTGCTTACTCCCTGACTTAATAAGTGTTGCCTTATTATGATAATGTGGGCAGATACGCCTTTTATGTCTTGAACACACTCTTTCATTGTAAGAAAAAATACATAGGCTAATGTTAAATTCATAGTTGGTTTGTTACTAGCTGACTGAACTCAACTCTACCATTAATGACGGAGTTGAGGAGTGACTAGTATAGGTGGACTGGAGTTCTGAAGTCACATAAAATGTAGTTTTTAAAATAAAAAACGTCAGATTTCAGCACCCAAAGAAACGCCGCATTTACACAATACAATGTCATGTGTAAATGCGGGCTATTCTTTTGCTGCTGAATCAAAAAAAAATTCTTTATGTGAATTCTGAGCTCCAATCCACCAATCTGCTGAGGGGAGGACTGCTCATAATAATGGCTGGAACAGATCAAATGGAATGGCATCAAACCATGTGTTTGTATTTGATACAATTCCACTTATTCCACTCAAGCCATTACCACAAGCCCATCCTCATCAATTAAATCAAATCAAATTTGATTTGTCACATACACATGGTTAGCAGATGTTAATGCAAGTGTAGTGAAATGCTTGTGCTTCTAGTTCCGACAATGCAGTAATAACCAAAGAGTAATCTAACCTAACAATTCCACAACTACTACCTTATACACACAAGTGTAAAGGGATAAAGAATATGTACATAAAGATATATGAATGAGTGATGGTACAGAACGGCATAGGCAAGATGCAGTAGATGGTATCGAGTACAGTATATACATATGAGATGAGTAATGTAGTGTAGTGTCGTTTCTTTGGCTATGCTGGATTAAGTGATATGACATGCTGTTCTATAAAATAATTTATCTGTATTATCACCTGATTGAGCTAATCATGTAAATGTAATTAACTAGAGTCGAGCACCATAAAATAATATTTATAGAGCTGTTATCTTCCGAATAAACTCTTAAAGACCTAGTAATATTTTACATCAATAGCAGTCAATATCAATTGTCATCTTAATTCAGTCTCATCTGAAAGTTGTAAATTCTTGGTTATCTGCATGAACCCTGGCTAACAATTTGAATAAGCAATGCAAAATTGTGTTTAATTATTTATTTACTAATATCTAACTAATCACACAGAATTACACATACACATAATTAAATCATAACTTGATTACAAATTACGTCATAAAGGAAAACGTCCCTAGCGGGCGGAACAGATATGACAGCTTGTTACACAAAGGAAAAGGGCTGGGTTTGAGTGAAAGAGCGGGACGACTGAGGGACACAGGGAGAAGCTGTGCTATCATAAATACAGTATCTGATGCATTCTAAATTACCGCCCATTTGGAAAAGGAAAATGCAATAAATATTTACTCTGAGCTGCGCTTCGGTAGGTTGGTGGTAGATTGAAGGCTGTGTTGCCAAACCGAGTCCTTTGAAGAATGTCTCTGGTTGTCAATTGGATACGTTGTAGTAACATCGTTGGGTGATAGACGGGATACTCTGTCTCTTCCTTCCTAACCTTCGTTGCGTCTGCTGTTGCTAACTCAACGGCTAGGAGGTATCACTTCTGTAGTGAATAAGAGTTCAACGTTCATACCATTCGCAACCAAAGCTCACGCGGATGTTGGCTTCATTCTGTAGTTATTATCTGAACCATTCTGACATAGGACCGTCGTCTTACATCCTCGGAAAAGGAGGTTATATTGTCGTCAAGGGCTTATATAGGAAGTGAGAGGAGGGCGTGTTTGAAAAGTTTTATAGCCCATGTCCCTTCACAGGGGCGGGACACTGATTGAGCAGAGCCATATCTTATGAAAACCCAAATCTCACATTTTAGAAGCTAAAATCACATTTCATCCCATCACGAATAATTTCATATTCAAACATTTAAGTTGAACAACAATTCCATGTGAATCCGATAACTCTGATGTGTAGACTTTCCCCTGTAGAGTTTATGTCATCTTATCATTGATGAGAATGTCTCAGATGACAACCGAACTGACATCATATTCATTAAGTACCACCGCATATGTTCAATTGTTCGGATTACAGGAATATAGTTCATTTCCCCTCACCTACTGATGTTCCCAGAATCGCTATGTTAACCAAGGGTTTTGCAAATGTAACCTCAGTAGGGTAGAGAGAGGAAAAGGGGGGAAGAGGTATTTATGACTGTCATAAAGGCCAACTTCATGACAGTAGGGTATGTAAACAAAGTGGCAGAGTTTAAAGTGGCTAGTGATACATGTATTACATAAAGATGCAGTATATGATATAGAGTACATTATATACATATACATATGAGATGAGTAATGTAGGGTATGTAAACATTATATTAAGTGGCATTGTTTAAAGTGGCTAGTGATACATTTTTTCCATCAATTTCCATTATTAAAGTGAGCTGGAGTTGAGTCAGTATGTTGGCAGCAGCCACTCAATGTTAGTGGTGGCTGTTTAACAGTCTGATGGCCTTGAGATAGAAGCTGCTTTTCGGTCTCTCGGTCCCTGCTTTGATGCACCTGTACTGACCTCGGCTTCTGGATGATAGCGGGGTGAACAATCGATGATAGCGGGGTGGTTGTTGTCCTCATCAATTAAGGTGCCACCAACCTCCTGTGCAGTCCACCCACACTGGTCACCGCCCAACACCATGGTAAATCGTGGAATTGAGTTTATTAGGCTAGTTTGTACTTGTCATCATCCTTGTTTGTATAGTGATTATTCATTACCTAGAGCCCAGGGGTAAGCATGAGAGTTTCTTGGCAGTAAACATAGGCCTACATGCAGCAGCAGACACAGGTAATCTACCTGAGCTGTAATGTCCAGGTGTAAACAAGATTCCATATGCCACTCCTTAAAGAGCGACTGCACCACAGATGGATGTATAAATGTGAAGCAGCCGGTTGGCGTTTCCACTCACTACCAGATATGGTGATAAGAAACCCAGCGAGATGGATTTTGGCCAACATTCTGCAAATTTTCTCTTAGATGAATCACTTGATCTGCATACAGTTTTCTGTTTTCAAAAGTAGAATATGTAACAAACAGAGTGGTTTTCATTTTGTAGACTTTACCCGTTGACAAAGTGTGACAAAAAGCTGTGTTGTTTAGAAGAAGTGCAAGGGCAGATTAAGTTATTGCACATTCGCACTTCCCAGAGTAGCCCTTCCCAGACATAAATATGCAAATACATGCTAGACGTGCCAATAGGATCTCACTATCTCGTGCTTGGTTCTACCTACTATGAATAATTTGCTCCCATTGGGAACAAGGCCCTGGTCTATCTTCAGTTAGTTGTAAAAATCTTTGACTGCACTTCTACGGTATAATGGCGGTCCACAAACAAACGTTTAATATAAATAAACAAATAAATCCCTACTAACTTCATGTCAACAGTAACACCTGTTACTCCTAATAACTGTTGCCATATCCACAATAATCTTCAACCTGGCATTTCAGCTTTCCATAATCCGAGCCGTGTTGATAACCTTTCCAATGAAAGCTATGAAGTCAATTTTATTCACTAGTAAAAGTGTGCTTTGACACAGCACATTTGTGTAAACAAGATTTCTGAACGGGTCTCAAAACCATGTCAGGACTAGTAGAAGCACCAGTTCGGACACTAGGTCCACTTACTACGGGAGAAACCATGGTAGCTCCATCAGTCCGCATATAGTTCTACCAATCGGTTTTACAGCCTCTGCATATGAGAAATCATGATTCTATATCTCTGGGTCTCTCCTACCCCTCTCTGCACCTGGCATCCACCAAATGTTGCATTGTGTTCCACCCCACAATTACAACACTTAGCCTTCAGATTATTCCCCCAGTCCACACTTTTCTTTTGTTTACAGTGAGCAGCTACATGTCCCATTCTTCTTTCTTTGGCATTTAAAACACCACAATGGGATGGAACAAATTCTTGGATATTCAAACTTTCCTACAAATCAAACTTTTGCTCTCAAACACTATGCCTCCCTTCAAATTCTATTTAATATCTTCTATTGGACATAGATAGTGGGACCCCAGAAATGATTCTCGTCAACGTAGCATACACTCCATGGACATGGCTTTGATCTTCTTCCGATTGAGATATTCCATTTGAAGAATCTTCTGCTGCTGACCACAGAGTATTATCAGACTACCATTTCCAATGAACCAGACTAGTTTTACTTCACCTAAACTCAGGAAAAAAATAAACGTCTTCTCACTGTCAACTGTGTTTATTTTCAGCAAATTTAACATGTGTAAATATGCATAGCAAGATTCAACAACTGAGACATAAACTGAACAAGTTCCACAGACATGTGATTAACAGAGATGGGATAATGTGTCCCTGAACAAAGGGGGGTCAGAATCAAAAGTAACAGTCAATATCTGGTGTGGCCACCAGCTGCATTAAGTACTGCAGTGTATCTCCTCCTCATGGACTGCACCAGATTTGCCAGTTCTTGCTGTGAGATGTTACCCCACTCTTCAATCAAGGCACCTGCAAGTTCCCGGACATTTCTAGCCCTCACCCTCCAATCCAACATGTCCCAGATGTGCTCAATGGGCTTGAGATCCGTGCTCTTCACTGGCCATGGCAGAACACTGACATTCCTGTCTTGCAGGAAAGCATGCACAGAACAAACCGTATGGCCGGTGGCATTGTCATGCTGGAGGGTCATGTCAGGATGAGCCTGCAGGAAGGGTACCACATGAGGGAGGAGGATGTCTTCCCTGTAACGCACAGCGTTGAGATTGTCTGCAATGACAACAAGCTCAGTCCGATGATGCTGTGACACACCGCCCCAGACCATGACGGACCCTCCAAATCGATCCCGATGCAGAGTACAGACCTCGGTGTAATGATAATTTCTTCGATGATAATCGCGAATCCAACCATCACCCCTGGTGAGACAAAACCGCGACTCGTCAGTGAAAAGCACTTTTTGCCAGTCCTGTCTGGTCCAGCGACGGTGGGTTTGTGCCCATAGGCAACGTTGTTGCCGGTGATGTCTGGTGTGGACCTGCCTTACAACATGCCTACAAGCCCTCAGTCCAGCCCCTCTCAGCCTATTGGGGACAGTCTGAGCACTGATGGAGGGATTGTGTGTTCCTGGTGTAACTCAGGCAATTGTTGTTGCCATCCTGTACCTGTCCTGAAGGTGTGATGTTCGGATGTACCGATCCTGTGCAGGTGTTGTTACACGTAGTCTGCCACTACGAGGACGATCAGCTGTCCGTCCTGTCTCCATGTAGCACTGTCTTAGGTGTCTCAAAGTACAGACATTGCCATTTATTGCCCTGGCCACATCTGGAGTCCTCATGCCTCCTTGCAGCATGCCAAAGGCATGTTCATGCAGATGAGCAGGGACCCTGGGCATCTTTCTTTTTGTGTTTTTCAGAGTCAGTAGAAAGGCCTCTTTTTAGTATCCAAAGTTTTCGTAACTGTGACCTTAATTGCCTACCGTCTGTAAGCGGTTAGTGTCTTAACGACCGTTCCACATATTCATTCATTGAACAAGCATGGGATACAGAGTTTAAACCCTTTACAATGAACATCTGTGAAGTTATTTGGATTTTTACGAATTATCTTTGAAAGACAGGGTCCTGAAAAAGGGCCTTTTCTTTTTCTTGCTGAGTTTCTTTCTTTCTTTACGTTAGTAGGATTGGGTGTAGATGCGGCCCTGTGGTCACATCAAACACCATCACAACTTTACACTCCGACACATCATTACTCTTGTTTCCCATCGTCACCCTCACGCTCTCTGCACTAGAAGCATCACTGCTTTCAGTAGCATGGTTTCTCTTTTTCCTGTTACTGTCCTTGACACTCATTCTCCCAACCCATATCATCATAACTATCAACCATAATGATCGCATTCAAGCGCAGCTGTTACTTCTCCAACTTTCTCTCCATACCCTCCATCACAGCATCTTCACTAATCACACGTCGACAAACTGCACTTCCTGATTTGGACTCATTTTAGATTTGGTTAATAAAGAAATGCTAACAGCCATGGCTGAATTCAAACACGAGTTGGTTTCAGGGTGTGGTTTGATGTGGGTGTCTCTTGTATGTGTTCGCAGGTGGGAAGAATTAGACAAATTATTTCGCCAATTAGCTTCAGCCAGCTGGTGTGCAACCGTGGAAAAATGTATTTGACTTTGGATAGCCTATCTCCGGGACTAGCTACAGACCGTCAATAAATTGCCCAATGTACTGTAAATGAGACAATTTTTTCATGTTGCACACTTTTTTGTTTTCTTATTAAATGCTTTCAATATTTCTAAATGCATTTCCACAATTTCTAGTTGGCTTGAGATTTTTTAAGTCATTGAAATTTGGAGCTATTGGAATTTTTACATTGTCCCATGTACATTGTGTAATTTACCGATGGTCCCTAACTAGCCCCATAGGGATATCCAAAGTTAACCCACATTTACCACAGGCATTACGATTAGGTCGTGTCCAGCTGCACTCAGAATGGATGATTACTTATGTGCTGCCAGCTGTGGTACATGTGGGCAGGATTGATACAAACCCAACCTTCATACAGTATACTTTGTGATGCAGTCACGAGCACAAGTCTCTGTTTTGGATGCAACTGACATTATGACCAAAATTAACCTATTTACACCTATTTACCGAAAACATTTAGGTCTAATGTTGGGTCTATGTGATGTTGTAATGCTCCGGGTGTCGTGGGTGTGGAGTCAAAATGCAGGAGACAGAGTTCAATGCTGTGCGTCTTTTTACTAGCACCAACGCACCATAGAGTGCTCACAAAAGTAACGTTCCCAAACACAGGGGAAAAATTACAATGAAGAAATACACGACTAGGCACTAAACACGTACCTCTACAACAGAGCCGAAGGTTACAATGAAAATAATCCCGCACAACAACCAGGCGGGCCGGCTGTCTAATAAAGACAAACTAATTAAACTAATTACACATGAACAGGTGCTACCACTAAACATACAAGGAGGGAGAGGAAAAACAATCAGTGGCAGCTAATAGGCCGGTGATGACGACCGCCGAGCGCCACCCGCCCGGGAAGGGGAAACACCCTCGGTCGGACTCGTGACAGTACCCCCCCTCCTGACGCGCGGCTCCCGCAGCGCGCCGACACCGGCCTCGAGGTCGCCCCGGAGGACGAGGTGCAGGGCGATCCGGATGGAGGCGATGGAAATCCCTCAACATGGATGGATCCAAGATGTCCCTCACCGGTACCCAGCACCTCTCCTCCGGACCGTACCCCTCCCAGTCCACGGGGTACTGCAGGCCCCTCACCCGGCGTCTTGAGTCCAGAATGGCCCGGATCGTGTACGCCGGGGTCCCCTCGATGTCCAGAGGGGGAGGGACCTCCGGTACCTCACTGTCCTGCAGGGGACCAGCTACCACCGGCCTGAGGAGAGACACATGAAACGAGGGGTTAATACGATAATAGGAAGGGAGTTGTAATCGATAACACACCTCGTTTATTCTCCTCAGGACTTTAAAGGGCCCTACACACTGCGGACCCAGCTTCCGGCAGGGCAAGCGGAGAGGTAGGTTTCGGGTCGAGAGCCAGACCCTGTCCCCCGGTACAAACACGGGGCCTCACTGCGGTGGCGGTCAGCACTCCTCTTCTGCCGTCCACTCGCTTGTCGTAGAGATTCCTGGACGGCCCTCCAGGTCTCCTTGGAGCGCTGTACCCATTCCTCCACCGCAGGAGCCTCGGTCTGGCTCGGATGCCATGGTGCCAGGACCGGCTGGTATCCCAACACACACTGAAAAGGGGACACGTTAGTAGAGGAGTGGCGTAGTGAGTTCTGAGCCATTTCAGCCCAGGGAATGTATCGTGCCCACTCCCCTGGCCGATCCTGGCAATACGACCGCAGAAACCTACCCACCTCCTGGTTCATTCTCTCCACCTGCCCATTACTCTCGGGGTGATAACCGGAGGTCAGGCTGACAGAGACCCCCAAGCGTTCCATGAACGCTCTCCATACCCGAGATGTGAATTGGGGTCCCCGATCAGAAACGATGTCCTCCGGCACCCCGTAGTGCCGAAAGACATGGGTAAATAATGCCTCCGCAGTCTGCAGGGCTGTAGGGATACCGGGCAACGGGAGGAGACGGCAGGACTTAGAAAACCGATCCACAATCACTAGAACCGCGGTGTTCCCCTGAGACGGCGGAAGATCGGTCAGGAAATCTATGGACAGATGTGACCATGGCCGCTGTGGAACGGGGAGGGGTTGTAGCTTCCCTCTAGGAAGGTGCCTAGGAGCCTTACTCTGAGCGCACACTGAGCAAGAGGAGACATAACCCTTAACGTCCTTAACCAACGTAGGCCACCAATACCTCCCTGAAGGCTCCCCACTGTCCTCGTCACCCCAGGGTGACCCGAGGAGGGTAGGACGTGAGCCCACCGAATCAGCTTGTCCCGAACATCAAGCGGCACGTACCTTCGCCCCGCTGGACACTGAGGAGGCGCGGGTTCAGCCCGTAACGCCCGCTCGATGTCCGAGTCCACCTCCCATACCACTGGGGCTACCAGCTTAGAGGCGGGAAGGATGGGAGTAGGTTCGGTGGACCCATCCTCGGTGTCGTAAAGGCGGGACAGTGCGTCAGCCTTCACGTTCTGGGAGCCCGGTCTATAAGACAAAGTAAACCGGAACCGGGTGAAGAATATGGCCCACCTTGCCTGACGTGGGTTAAGTCTCCTTGCAGCCCGAATATACTCCAGATTCTGGTGGTCGGTCCAGATGAGAAAAGGGTGCTTAGCCCCCTCAAGCCAGTGTCTCCACACCTTCAGAGCTCTAACCACCGCTAGCAACTCCCGGTCCCCCACATCATAGTTACGCTCCGCTGGGCTGAGCTTCCTTGAGAAGAAAGCGCAGGGGCGGAGTTTTGGTGGCGTACCCAGCGCTGTGATAGCACGGCACCCACCCCAGCCTCGGACGCGTCCACCTCCACTATGAATGCTAGAGAGGGATCCGGATGCGCCAACACGGGCGCATCAGTGAACAGCGCCTTCAACTTGTTGAATGCTCTGTCCGCCTGTGCTGACCACTGCAATCGCACCGGGCCCCCAGCAGTGAGGTAATGGGAGCCGCTATCTGGCCAAAACCCCGGATAAACCTCCGGTAGTAGTTGGCAAAACCCAAAAACCGCTGCACCTCCTTTACCGTGGTTGGAGTCGGCCAATTACGCACGGCCCTAATGCGGTCACCCTCCATCACCACCCCCCGAGGTGGAAATGCGATATCCCAGAAAAGAGACGGCTCGTTTAGAGAACACGCATTTCTCAGCCTTGACGTATAGGTCATGCTCCAGCAGTCTACCAAGCACTTTGCGCACCAGAGACACATGCGCGGTGTGAGTGGCCGAGTAGATCAGAATGTCATCGATATAAACAACCACTCCCTGCCCGCACAGGTCCCTGAGAATCTCGTCTACAAAGGATTGGAAAACGGCTGGAGCATTCTTTAACCCATACGGCATGACGAGGTACTCATAGTGGCCGGATGTAGTACTAAATGCGGTTTTCCACTCGTCTCCCTTCCGAATACGCACCAGACTATACGCGCTCCTGAGATCCAGTTTTGTGAAGAACTGCGCTCCGTGGAACGATTCCACCGCCGTAGCGATGAGAGGTAGAGGGTAACTATACCCCACTGTGATGGCGTTTAGACCTCTATAATCGATACACGGACGCAAACCTCCCTCCTTTTTCCTCACAAAAAGAAACTCGAGGAGACGGGTGAAATGGAGGGCCGAATGTACCCCTGTCCCAGCGACTCCGTGACATATGTCTCCATTGCCAACGTCTCCTCCTGGGACAGTGGGTACACGTGACTCTTGGGAAGCGCAGCGTCTACCTGGAGATCTATCGTACAATCCCTTCCCGGTCGATAAGGTGGTAATTTAGTCGCTTTCACTTTACTGAAAGCGATTGCCAAATCGGCATACTCGGGGGAATGCACACCGTGGAACCCTGGTCTGGACTCTCCACCGACGTGGCACCGATGGAAACTCCCAAACACCTTCCAGAACACTCCTCTGACCACCCCTGGAGAACCCCTGTCTCCACAAAATTTTAGGATTGTGCCGGGCCAGCCAGGAGTCCCCAGCACCACTGGAAACGCAGGCGAATCAATAATAAAAAAACTGATATGCTCCCTATGATTCCCCTGCGTCACCATGTCCAGTGGGACCGTGGTCTCCCGACCATCCCTGACCCTAATGGCCGGCTATCTAGGGAGTGCACGGGGAAAGGAGAATCTATCGGCACCAGCGGAACCCCTAACTTAAGGGCGAGTCCGCGATCCATAAAGTTCCCAGCTGCGCCTGAATCGACTAGCGCCCTATGCTGGGAAGAGGGAAAAAGTGAAGGAAAGAGATTAAGACAAACATATGGCCAACAAGGGATTCTGGGTGAGTCTGATGCTGACTCACCTGGGGTGACCGAGAAGCGTTCCGCCTGCCATCTCTACTCCCAGACGGACCCCCAGCACCGATCAGACGTGTGCCCTCTCCGACCACAGTTGGTGCAGGAAGGCCGCCTCCTCCGGTACCCCTCGGCGTAGCCCCTCCCAACTCCATGGGAATGGGAGCGGAGGGGCTGGGTGGTGGAACGCACAGAACCCTCTCTGAACGCCCGCGGGCAGCCAGCAGATTATCCAGTCGAATGGACATGTCGATCAGCTGATCCAGTGACAGAGTGGTGTCCCGACACGCTAACTCCCGGCGGACGTCCTCTCGGAGACTACACCTGTAGTGGTCCATAAGGGCCCTGTCGTTCCACCCAGATCCGGCTGCCAAGGTCCGGAACTCCAGCGCGTAATCCTGGGCGCTCCTCTTCTCCTGCCTGAGATGAAATAGTCGTTCTCCCACCGCTCGGCCGTCTAGAGGGTGATCAAACACGGCACGGAAACGGCAGGAAAACTCTGTGTAGTGCTCCCCGCTGAGTCTGGGCCATTCCAGACTGCGTTCGCCCACTCCAGAGCACGACCCGTGAGGCAGGAGATGAGGACACTCACCCTCTCTGCTCCTGAGGGAGTGGGTCTGATGGTGGCCAGGTATAGCTCCAGCTGAAGCAGAAACCCCTGGCAACCCGCCGCCCTCCATCATAAGCCCTCGGTAGCGTCAGACGGAGGGTGCTGGCGTCGGGAGATGGGGAGTCCGGAACCGTGGGTGCCGAAGGTGGAGAGAGGAGACCACTCCTCTCCCATCTTTCCATTCTCTCCATTACTTGATCCATCGCGGATCCGATCCGATGGAGGACGGTGGTGTGGTGGAGAACCCGTTCCTCCATCGATGGGAGAGGGTTGGCTGCTGCTCCTGCTGACTCCATCAATCTAATAGGTGCGGGATTCTGTAATGCTCCGGGTGTCGTGGGTGTGGAGTCAAAATGCAGGAGACAGAGTTCAATGCTGTGCGTCTTTTTACTAGCACCAACGCACCATAGAGTGCTCACAAAAGTAACGTTCCCAAACACAGGGGAAAAATTACAATGAAGAAATACACGACTAGGCACTAAACACGTACCTCTACAACAGAGCCGAAGGTTACAATGAAAATAATCCCGCACAACAACCAGGCGGGCCGGCTGTCTAATAAAGACAAACTAATTAAACTAATTACACATGAACAGGTGCTACCACTAAACATACAAGGAGGGAGAGGAAAAACAATCAGTGGCAGCTAATAGGCCGGTGATGACGACCGCCGAGCGCCACCCGCCCGGGAAGGGGAAACACCCTCGGTCGGACTCGTGACAGATGTGTTGGACTGGTTTGTGTTGTGGGTTGGCTGTGACAACTGTGTCAAATTCCAATGGAGCAATTTACATGGCTGTGTTTGTGGGTGTAATGTTGGAATATTTTAAATATGTTCCTGGCTACAGTGGTTCCCCCTAGGGTACACGTAAGGGTTAACATGTGTTTGACTGTTGGGGGGCAGTATCTGTACTGTAGTGTGGCTCACTGACTCTGGACAACCTACAGGTGGCAGGGACAGGCTATGGCCCATGATCCCTCGGAGTGGCTCTGTGAGTTCAAAACTAAAGCAGTTTAAGACAATTCTAGAAAAATATTAAGAACACATTCATTAGACTCCTAGTAAGTCTACATGCAATGTAGGGCACATGCAGTGAAGTTCACCAGTCCCCGTTTTAATTAGCCTACATTCTAAGGGTGTAACGGTTAACTAAATCCACAGCTTGGTACATACTGTACCTCGTTTTTGGGTCACGGTTCACAGAAGGAGGGAACACATTTTTATTATATTTACAGTTGAAGTCGGAAGTTTACATACACCTTAGGCAAATACATTTAAACTCAGTTTTTCACAATTTCTGACATTTAATCCAAGTAAAACCTCCCTGATTTAGGTCAGTTAGGATCACCACTTTATTTTAAGAATGTGAAATGTCAGAATTATAGTAGAGAGAATGATTTATTAAAGCTTTTATTTACACATTCCCAGTGGGTCAGAAGTTTACATGTACTCAATTAGTATTTGGTAGCATTGCCTTTAAAAATTGTTTAACTTGGGTCAAACGTTTCGGGTAGCCTTCCACAAGCTTCCCACAATAAGTTGATGAATTTTGGCCCATTCCTCCTGTCACGACTTCCATCGAAGGTGGTTCCTCTCCCTGTTCAGGAGGTGCTCGGCGGTCGGCGTCACCAGCATACTAACCATCACCGATCCATGTTTCCTTTTCCGTTTGTTTTGTCTTTGGTTCATCCACACCTGGTTTTCATTTGCTTTAATTTCTGTGTGTATATTTACCCCTGTTTCCCTGTTTAGGTTTGTGCGGGATTATTTTCTTGTTGCTTGTGGAGGCTTTCCTCAGTGTATTTCGGGTGTGTTTATTATAGTAAGGTGCGTTGTGTTTTTGCGCATTACGGGAGTTGGGCGTTGTTTTGGGGTATTGTACTGTCCCGCTTTTTTGGACTTTTTGGACAAATATATGCTACACTGACATCTCTGCTCTCCTGCGTTTGACTCCTTACCTACCTTCAGTGCGTAAACCCAACAGAATCCCGCAGGTGGAAGAGAGGTGGCCTTCCTCCACCAGCCACACTACAACCACCCCCACAACCCTCTCATTTGTCACCTGGCTCCAGTGGTATTCGGCTCGCTCTCCCTGGGAACCGTTCACCCGGCTCCTTCGGGACATGAGAGCGTGAACGCCCTCGTCTCCTGCCTCTCAGGCAAAGCCCTGGAGTGGGCCAACGCGGACTGAAATGATGGAGACTCGGCGAGGGACCACTACCTGGAGTTCACGGCGGGTGAACGTCTGTTCCATCTCAGGCAGGAGACAAGGAGCGTGCAGGACTTCGCACTGGAGTTCCGGACCTTAGACGGACGCCAGCGCAGGATGGAACGACAGGGCCTTGATCGATCACTATAGGTGTAGTTTGCGTGAGGACGTCCGTAGGGAGCTAGCCTGAAGAGGTACCACCCTCACCTTGGACCAGCTGGTGGATATGTCCATTCGGCTGGACAACTTGCTGGCTACCCGCCGGACGTCCAGATCAGGATCTGTCCGTTTCATCCCCCAGCACCTCTGCTCCAACGCCCATGGAGCTCGGAGGTGCTGCAGCGAGGGCGACCGGAGGAGGAGCACTTTCCTGCACCAGATGTGATCGTAGAGGGCACACTGCTGACCGGTGCTGGAGGAGCTCTTCTGGGAGTCGAGGCGACAGGCAGGGAGGGCACTGTTTGGGCACCCCAGGTGAGTAGGCACCAGACTCACCCAGAGTCCCCTGTTGCTCACATGTATGTGTTGATTTCTTTTCCTGACTTTGCTCCACATTCCCAGCATAAGGCGCTAGTAGATTCAGGCACAGTGAGGAATTTTATTGACCGTGGTTTTGCTTATAGTCTAGGGATCCCCCTTGTTCAGGTTGATAAGCCCTTCTCAGTGCACTTTTTAGATAGTCGACCATTAGGTTCAGGGCTAATCAGGGAGGCCACGGCTCCACTGGACAAGGGGTGGCATGGGGAGATAATAAGTCTCTTCCTTATTGATTTTCCTGCGTTTCCCGTGATGCTGGGGATACCCCTGGTTGGTCCGTCACAACTCCAAGATTTTGTGGCAACAGAGGGCTCTGAAGGGGTGGTCATAGGAGTGCCCAGGCAGGTGTGTAGGAGTTTCCATCGGTGCAACAACGGTGGAGAGTCCAGACCAAGTCTCCACCATGCACATTCCCTCAGAATATGCAGATTTGGCTATCGCCTTCTATAAAAAAGAAGGCTACTCAATTACCACCTCATCGATGAGGGTATTGTGCGATAAATCTCCTGGTAGATGCCGCACTTCCCAGGAGTCACAGGAGGAGACTGTGGCTATATATCTCTGGGGCAGGGGTACATTCGGCCCTCCACGTCACCTGCCTCCTCGAGTTTATTTTTTGTGAAGGAGGGAGGTCTGCGTCCATGCATTGACTATCGAGGTCTAAATTCCATTACAGTGGGGTACCCGCTACCCCTCATCGCCACGGCGATTGAGTCATTTCACGGGGCACGCTTCTTCACAGAACTGGATCTCAGGAGCGCGTATAACTTGGTGCGTATCCAGGAGGGAAATGAGTGGAAGACAGCGTTTAGTACCACATCAGGCCATTATGAGTACCTCGTCATGCCGTACGGGTTGAAGAATGCTCCAGCAGTCTTCCAATCCTTTGTAGATGAGATTCTAAGGGACCTGCACAGGCAGGGTGTGGTGGTTTATATCGATGACATTCTGACATATTCCGCTACACGTGCCGCGCATGTGGCTCTGGAGCGCAGAGTACTTGGGTGACTGTTGGAGCATGACCTGTACGTTAAGGTTGAGAAATGCTTGTTCTTCCAACAGGCCGTCTCCTTCCTAGGATATCGCATTTCCACATTGGGGTTGGTGATGGAGTGTGACTGCATTGCAGCCGTGCGTATTTGGCCTACTCCCAACACGGTAAAGGACGTGCAGTGGTTTTTAGGGTTTGCCAACTACTACTGAAGGTTTATCCGGGGTTTTGTGCAAGTGGCTGCTCCCATTACCTCACTGCTGAAGGGGGGACCGGTGCGTCTGCGGTGGTCGGCTAAGGCGGACAGAGCTTTTGGTCGCCTGAAGGCTCTGTTTACCTCTGCTGCCGTGCTGTCCCATCCGGATCCCTCTTTGGCATTCATAGTGGAGGTGGACGCGTCCGAGGCTGGGATTGGAGCCGTGCTCTCACAGCGCTCGGGTATGCCACCGAAGCTCTGCCCCGGCTGAGGGAAACTATGACGTGGGGGACCGGGAATTGTTGGCTGTCGTCAGGTCTCTGAAGATGTGGAGACATTGGCTTGAGGGGGCTAAACACCCTTTTCTCATCTGGACTGAACACCCTAATCTAGAGTACATCCGGGCGGCGAGGAGACTGAACCCTCGCCAGGCAAGGTGGGCTATGTTTTTCACCCGGTTTAGGTTTACGATATCACATAGACCAGGTTCTCAGAACTCTTAAGGAGAACGCACTGTCACGACTCTATGATACAGAGGAGCGGTCCATCGATCCCACTCCCATACTTCCGGCCTCTTGTCTGGTGCCACCAGTGGTATGGGAGGTGGACATCAAATCAAATCAAATTTTATTTGTCACATACACATGGTTAGCAGATGTTAATGCAAGTGTAGCGAAATGCTTGTGCTTCTAGTTCCGACAATGCAGTAATAACCAACAAGTAATCTAACTAACAATTCCAAAACTACTGTCTTATACACACAAGTGTAGGGGGATAAAGAATATGTACATAAAGATATATGAATGAGTGATGGTACAGAGCAGCATAGGCAAGATACAGTAGATGGTATCGAGTACAGTATATACATATGAGATGAGTATGTAAACAAAGTGGCATAGTTATACATGTATTACATAAGGATGCAGTAGATAATATAGAGTACAGTATATACGTATGCATATGGGATGAATAATGTAGGGTATGTAACATTATATTAGGTAGCATTGTTTAAAGTGGCTAGTGATATATTTTACATCATTTCCCATCAATTCCCATTATTAAAGTGGCTGGAGTTGAGTCAGTGTCAGTGTCAGTGTGTTTGGCAGCAGCCACTCAATGTTAGTGGTGGCTGTTTAACAGTCTGATGGCCTTGAGATAGAAGCTGTTTTTCAGTCCCTCGGTCCCAGCTTTGATGCACCTGTACTGACCTCGCCGTCTGGATGATAGCGGGGTGAACAGGCAGTGGTTGATGTCCTTGATGATCTTTATGGCCTTCCTGTAACATCGGGTGGTGTAGGTGTCCTGGAGGGCAGGTAGTTTGCCCCCGGTGATGCGTTGTGCAGACCTCACTACCCTCTGGAGAGCCTTACGGTTGTGGGCGGAGCAGTTGCCGTACCAGGCGGTGATGCAGCCCGCCAGGATGCTCTCGATTGTGCATCTGTAGAAGTTTGTGAGTGCTTTTGGTGACAAGTCGAATTTCTTCAGCCTCCTGAGGTTGAAGAGGCGCTGCTGCGCCTTCTTCACGATGCTGTCTGTGTGAGTGGACCAATTCAGTTTGTCTGTGATGTGTATGCCGAGGAACTTAAAACTTGCTACACTCTCCACTACTGTTCCATCGATGTGGATAGGGGGGTGTTCCCTCTGCTGTTTCCTGAAGTCCACAATCATCTCCTTAGTTTTGTTGACGTTGAGGTTATTTTCCTGACACCACACTCCGAGGGCCCTCACCTCCTCCCTGTAGGCCGTCTCGTCGTTGTTGGTAATCAAGCCTACCACTGTTGTGTCGTCCGCAATCTTGATGATTGAGTTGGAGGCGTGCGTGGCCACGCAGTCGTGGGTGAACAGGGAGTACAGGAGAGGGCTCAGAACGCTCCCTTGTGGGGCCCCAGTGTTGAGGATCAGCGGGGTGGAGATGTTGTTGCCTACCCTCACCACCTGGGGGCGGCCCGTCAGGAAGTCCAGTACCCAGTTGCACAGGGCGGGGTCGAGACCCATCGAGCGGGCGTCACGTTCAGAGCCTACTTCACCTCAGTGTCCAGCTGGACGGGTGTACGTTCCGTTCGATGTTCGTGACAGATTGATCTGGTGGGCTCATACGTCACCCTCCTCTGGTCATCCGAGCATCGGTAGGACGGTGCGAAGTCTTAGTAGGAAGTACTGGTTGTCCACATTGGCTGAGGACGTGAGGGTTTATGTTTCCTCCTGCTCGGTGTGCACTCAGTGCAAGGCTCCTAGGCACCTTCCCCGAGGGCAATAACAACCCCTTCCCGTTCCACAGTGGCCTTGGTCACACCTGTCGGGTGGACTTCCTGACTGATCTTCCTCCGTCACAGGGCAACACCACGATCCTGGTCGTTGTGGATCGGTAGTACATTTACCGCGTGGTCCTTCTGTAGCTCAGTTGGTAGAGCATGGCGCTTGTAACGCCAGGTTAGTGGGTTCGATTCCCGGGACCACCCATACGTAGAATGTATGCACACATGACTGTAAGTCGCTTTGGATAAAAGCGTCTGCTAAATGGCATATATATATATATACCGTTAATTACTATAATTTCTAATCTACAATGTTTGATTGGTTACGGTAATTTCTGGTAATGCATTCAATATATTACCATTCCAGTCTTTTACCATTCTTGTCAGAGTGGACACAATGTTTGCAAAGTGCATAACCTATGCTACACTTGCGAGAAATAAGTATTGTTTTATTTTATTTCTTTTAGGAGTTTTTTTTGTAAATTTAGTCTTTGTCTTTTGTTTGGAGTGCTCCTGACAATTTTGAGTAAGATTACACATCAAATGATTACACATCAAATCAAATCAAATGTATTTATATAGCCCTTCGTACATCAGCTGATATCTCAAAGTGCTGTACAGAAACCCAGCCTAAAACCCCAAACAGCAAGCAATGCAGGTGTAGAAGCACGGTGGCTAGGAAAAACTCCCTAGAAAGGCCAAAACCTAGGAAGAAACCTAGAGAGGAACCAGGCTATGTGGAGTGGCCAGTCCTCTTCTGGCTGTGCCGGTTGGAGATTATAACAGAACATGGCCAAGATGTTCAAATGTTCATAAATGACCAGCATGGTCAAATAATAATAATCACAGGCAGAACAGTTGAAACTGGAGCAGCAGCACGGCCAGGTGGACTGGGGACAGCAAGGAGTCATCATGCCCGGTAGTCCTGAGGCATCATGGTCCTAGGGCTCAGGTCCTCCGAGAGACAGAAAGAAAGAGAGAAAGAGAGAATTAGAGAGAGCATACTTAAATTCACACAGGACACCGGATAGGACAGGAGAAGTACTCCAGATATAACAAACTGACCCTAGCCCCCCGACACATAAACTACTGCAGCATACTGGAGGCTGAGACAGGAGGGGTCAGGAGACATTGTGGCCCCACATAGTGTAGAAGTAGGTTTATAGGTTACCTGGCCTGCGCGCAAATGTTGGCATATAAATGTACCCATTTGGAGATCTGATAGTATTTCTGATTGGATTAGGGCACCAGCACTAATGAGCTCTGGAGCTTTTCAAAGTAATATTTTCTTCACCCCAAACAGCAAGCAAACAAAAACATTTTTTTATATCCATTGAGAATGACAATAGTTCCTCAATGTATTTAAAAAAATGTCATGCTCTGATCCAGTGGTAAATAGGCCTACCTGATGACTTCTTATCAGTGCTTGACTTGGACTGAAATAGGTTCAGGTACTTATTTTGGGTGCTGGTAGTGTTTATATTTAGGTGCAGGAGCGTCACAATACTTTTGAGCTAATATTCTAGAAGATGAAGGAGTAGCTCAAGCAGTAGAACATTTTAGGTGCTTTTACTCAGCTCTGGTGAGCTCCTGCCCAATTCAAGCACTGCTTCTTATCCCTTGCGAAAATAGCCTACCGTCCCGAGCTCAATGGCATGGGAAACTGTAGCATACAGTCCAGGCGTAGTCAATGTGATTTATAGGATATTTATTTTTGTCGGGATATTTTCTATTTGCAGACTGCAATGTTTTTATTTGTTGACTATATGTAGGTTATTTTTACATAGTGGGTGGGCAATGGCAATAGACTTTACATTTTAGGTTTGTATCATTTTTATTTAGATTTGAATAGTATTTTGATTATAATTATAATTATATTATAATGGCATATATATATATATATATATATATATATATATATAATAAATTAAATTAAACTATTCCACAAAAATGTGCATATGGAAACCAAATCCGCACGCATGCAGATTGGTAGAAATTGTATGCGCATTTTACATTTACTGTACTTTCGCTGCATTTGTTGATAACGAAATCTGAAAGTACTCTGGATACATTCAGTAGCTTAAGAATATTCCTGGAAAATGTGTGGTAGGTGCAACACAAGACAGAAATGACACGGGTTTGAGTGAGCAGATTAACTGGGAAATGTGAAGCACATATTTGGATTTGCCATTTATTTGGCTTGCTTGTATGACATCAAAGTAATATTTAATATAATCCTCAACTTCTCATCTTTCAAAATACATAGAGTCCTCTTAATTTACAGCATTTCCTTCACTCCAGACAACAAAGCATTTTCAAATGTTGCTCAATTAGTGGGAGGGATGGGTGCAACTTTTTCTTGCGTACTGTGCTCAAGTTCAGAACAACTGTCAGTCAAAACCCATACAATTAAGGCACTTATCAGTGCCATTTCCAACCCAGGTACGAGTGTAAAAGGTTAAGGAGATTGAAGGAGATCTGTTACTCACTTGTCAGTCATGAAATTAATTTAATAGATGGAGAGAATAATCTTCATTTTTTGCAATCCAGGGATAGCTATGTTTACGCCAAATGAACAAGATGCAAATGTCAGCCGGGGAACAAAACCGCATAATCCTCTGTTATAATCCATAGACATTTTGCCTGGTGAAACTGAAAATTCTTAGCAAATTGTGGTCCTAGCCATGCATGCACACATCCCAGAAACACATGCACAAACACACACTCCCCTTACATATGATTCCTGCTTACAAGCTAAAATTAAAGCAGGTAGTAGCAATGACTTGCTAAATATGGAAGTTGTCAGATGACGCGGAGCGGGTCGAGAGTTTCAAGTTCCTTTGTCTCCACATCACCAACAAACTATAATGGTCCAAACACACCAATACAGCCGTGAAAAGGGCACAACAACACCTTTTCCCCCGCAGGAGACTGAAAAGATTTTGCATGGGTTCCCAGATCCTCAAACAGTTCTACAGCTGTACCATCGAGAGCATCCTGACCAGTTGCATCACCGCCTGGTATGGCAACTGCTCGGCATCAGTGGGACCAAGCTTCCTTCCATCCAGGACCTACAGTGGCAAGAAAAAGTTTGGTTGAGGTTATTGCTGCCAAAGGAGGGTCAACCAGTTATTAAATCCAAGGGTTCACATAACATTCACAGTGCAGGGTGGGAAAAGTAACACACTGTGTTCAATAAAGACATGAAAACGTATAATTGTTTGTGTGTTATTAGTTTAAGCAGACCGTGTTTGTCTATTGTTGTGACCTAGATGAAGATCAGATCAAATTTGATGACCAATTTATGCAGAAATCCAGGTAATTCCAACGGGTTCACATACTTTTTCTTGCCACTGTATATGACTAGGTGGTGTCAGAGGAAGGCCCAAACAATTGTCAGACTCAAGTCACCCAAGTCATAAGACTGTTCTCTCTGCATGGTAAGTGGAACCGGAGCGCCAAGTCTAGGACCAAAAGGCTCCTTAACAGCTTCTACCCCCAAGACGTAAGACTGCTGAACAATTAATCAAAATGGCCACCTTTGTTTTTACACTGCTGCTACTCGCTGTTTATTATTTATGCATAGTCATGTTACCCCTACCTACATGTACAAATGACCTTGACTAACATGTGCCCCCGCACATTGACTTGGTACCGGTACCCCCTGTATATAGCCTCGTTAATGTTATTTTATTGTTACTTTTTTATTTATTATAATAATTTTTACTTTAGTTTATTTAGTAAACATTTTCTTAACTCTATTTATTGTTGTGTCTTTGGCATCATTAAATTGAAGACTGTTATTTTATCAAATCAATTCTCTGTAGTTATTATTGCGTGATTAAACTAATCATGTAAATGTAATTAACTAGGACGTCGGGGCACCAAGGAAAATCTTCAGATTACAAAGTTATAATTTTCCTAATATAACTCTTCAGATATTTTAATATCTGATCAATTAGTCTTCTAATTAATTAATTATTATTTACCTCAGTCTCATTCCAAACATCATAAATTGTTGGTTATCTGCACAAACCCAGCCTTTACTATGAATCATCCATACACCAATTGTCTTAATCATTTATTTACTAACTAACTAAATAATCACAGAAACGTATAAACAAACAAACAGTAGAGATGGTTACAAGGAAATGATAGGGTAGGTTCCCTAGTGGGTTAAGCCGATATGACGGCTCGGTGGACAAAGGGAAGTGGGTGTGGACTGAGAAGGGCAGGAAAGACAAAAGAGACACTACACAGTTGATAGTTACAGTGCCTTGCGAAAGTATTCGGCCCCCTTGAACTTTGCGACCTTTTGCCACCTTTCAGGCTTCAAACATAAATATATAAAACTGTATTTTTTGTGAAGAGTCAACAACAAGTGGGACACAATCATGAAGTGGAACGACATTTATTGGATATTTCAAACTTTTTTAACAAATCAAAAACTGAAAAATTGGGCGTGCAAAATTATTCAGCCCCCTTAAGTTAATACTTTGTAGCGCCACCTTTTGCTGCGATTACAGATGTAAGTCGCTTGGGGTATGTCTCTATCAGTTTTGCACATCGAGAGACTGACATTTTTTCCCATTCCTCCTTGCAAAACAGCTCGAGCTCAGTGAGGTTGGATGGAGAGCATTTGTGAACAGCGGTTTTCAGTTCTTTCCACAGATTCTCGATTGGATTCAGGTCTGGACTTTGACTTGGCCATTCTAACACCTGGATATGTTTATTTTTGAACCATTCCATTGTAGATTTTGCTTTATGTTTTGGATCATTGTCTTGTTGGAAGACAAATCTCCGTCCCAGTCTCAGGTCTTTTGCAGACTCCATCAGGTTTTCTTCCAGAATGGTCCTGTATTTGGCTCCATCCATCTTCCCATCAATTTTAACCATCTTCCCTGTCCCTGCTGAAGAAAAGCAGGCCCAAACCATGATGCTGCCACCACCATGTTTGACAGTGGGGATGGTGTGTTCAGGGTGTTGCTTTTACGCCAAACATAACGTTTTGCATTGTTGCCAAAAAGTTTAATTTTGGTTTCATCTGACCAGAGCACCTTCTTCCACATGTTTGGTGTGTCTCCCAGGTGGCTTGTGGCAAACTTTAAACAACACTTTTTATGGATATCTTTAAGAAATTGCTTTCTTCTTGCCACTCTTCCATAAAGGCCAGATTTGTGCAATATACGACTGATTGTACCTCAGCTGTAGATCTCTGCAGTTTATCCAGAGTGATCATGGGCCTCTTGGCTCCTCTTGGCTGCATCTCTGATCAGTCTTCTCCTTGTATGAGCTGAAAGTTTAGAGGGACGGCCAGGTCTTGGTAGATTTGCAGTGGTCTGATACTCCTTCCATTTCAATATCGCTTGCACAGTGCTTCTTGGGATGTTTAAAGCTTGGGAACTCTTTTTGTATCCAAATCCGGCTTTAAACTTCTTCACAACAGTATCTCGGACCTGCCTGGTGTGTTCCTTGTTCTTCATGATGCTATCTGCGCTTTTAACGGACCTCTGAGACTATCACAGTGCAGGTGCATTTATACGGAGACTTGATTACACACAGGTGGATTGTATTTATCATCATTAGTCATTTAGGTCAACATTGGATCATTCAGAGATCCTCACTGAACTTCTGGAGAGAGTTTGCTGCACTGAAAGTAATTTCCACCCGTGTAGCCAATGCTCCACGTGGGATGGGAAGGAATTCAACAACCATTACAACCTTAGCTTATACCGAGGTTTTTGTGGTCTCTACTCAACCTTCGCCCCCTCAGCTGACCGATGTATGCTTGGTCTAAAGAGGATTTCTTCAGGTGGGGGTTTTATTCATAACAGTAGAAAAGGGCTGTCCCATGAGCCAGATCATGTCTGTGCTCCTGGGGGAAGGCCAATGACTTAGTTAAACTTTAAAGGGAATACAGTTCTCTCACATTAACGGTTTAACATGGCATCACATCATTTCACAAATAGTTGAATCTTTACTCATTTATTTTATACAATAATTAGATGTAAACCTCAACGGAGGCTCCTGTATAAACAGAGTTATGGTAATGTGGCTGTATTGTCTTTCATGAGGTCACAAACATGAAACAAAACGGATCGGGTCGTAGCTGGCTTCTCCACCGACCGTTTACACAGTCTTCAAAACATGGATATTGTTCAGTTCTCAAGTTCTGTGATGTAGAATAAGTTCATTTGTTCTCTCTGCGTGTCTCTTTCTGCATGGACAGGGGGAGAGAGTCTCCTCCGGGAATTTACGACCTGAGATAACAGAACCTGGATGTAGGAGAGGAGAGAGGGGGAAGGCACTCGCTATACCCAAAGAGGGCCACATCATGACATTATTGAACTACATTGTAGGGCTTATAACTAAGCATTTCATGGTAAGGTCTACCACACCCGTTGTATTTGGCGCATTACATTTACATTTAAGTCATTTAGCAGACGCTCTTATCCAGAGCGACTTACAAATTGGTGCATTCACCTTATGACATCCAGTGGAACAGCCACTTTACAATAGCGCATGTGATAAATAAGATTTGATTTGTAATGTAGTTATTCCTGGCGAATGCTCCTGTGCCACACATAATTGTCTGGTTTGCAGGATCAGTGTTGAATTACTGACACATGCTTGTGGTTTACAGCCATGCTCAGAAGCCATGGCTTCACTATGTTCCAAGAATCCTGGAATATTGACCTCTCATAGCCATCTGCTGCTCTGAGACACATCCACACATGCTGTGGAGGAACACAAGCAAAGACAATATGTAAAGTCATGTCCCAGACCTAGTCAATGAGACCATGAGAAATAATAGTCCATGGTTAGTTAATAAGATGATAGTTGGAGCTGTTTTGTTAGATTTCAGTGCATCCTTTGATGTTATTGATAATACATTGTTATTGAAAAAACTCCCTTGCAATGGCTTTACATCACCTGCAATCACATGGTTGGAGAGTTATTTATCCAATAGAACCCAGAGAGTGTTCTTCAATGGAAACTTCTCTAACATCAGATATGTACAGTGTTGTGTTTCTCAGGGCAGTGGGGCCGTTAATATTCTCAATTTTTACTAAAGATTTGCCACTGGTATTACACAAAGCTAGAATGACTATGTATGTGGGTGATTCTAAATGTCAGCACCCAAAGCCAGTGGGCTCTCTGAAATTCTAAATAAGGAATTACAGTCAGTATCAGAATGGGCGATTATTAATAAATGGGTCTTAAATACATCTAAAACTAAAAGCATTGTATTTGTTTCAAAACATTCTCTAAGACCTAAACCTCAAGTGGAGTTGTACATAAATGGTGTGACCATTGAGCAAGCTAAACTCCAAGGTATAACATTGGAATGTCAATTATCATGGTCAAGTCATATTGACAGAATTGTTTTGAAGATGGGGAGTGGTCTATTATAAAAAGATGTTCTGCTTTTTTGACACAAATCAACTGTGCTAGTTGTTCAGTCTCTGGTCTTACTGTTCAGTAATACATCAAGTGCAACAAAGAAAGACCTAGTAAAGCTGCAGCTGGCTCAAAACAGAGCAGCACACAACTGCACATACAAAACTAACATCAACAGCATGCATCCCAGTCTTTCCTGGTTGAGGATTGATGAGAGATTCAAACAATTCAGTTCAGACACCCATACATACCCCACAAGACATGCCACCAGGGGCCCATTCACAGTCCCCAAGTCCAAAATGAATGCATGGCAATGCACAGTTTTATACAGAGCCATGATTGCATGGAACTCCCATCTTCAATTACTCAAGCATACAGCTAAATTACCCTGAAAACAGATTAAACAACTAATGAAATGGCGGGGGACTATGAGGGGACAAACTCAAGCAAACACCATTTTTTTGTTGTATTATTGTATTTTTTACTTGTATTGTTTGTATATCATTGTATTTTACATTTGTGTGACTGTCCTTGTCCTTCAGTGTTTTGTTACTTGTCATGTTTTGTGTTTTTTGTGGACCCCAGGAAGGATAGCTTCTGCAAAAGCTAATGGGGATCCTAATAAACAAATACTAACACCACGGGACCAAGGGATCACTTGTATATGGTTGTTGTGGGTCATGTGGGGTTAATTTACCTGACGAAGACCATGTCAGTTGAACTGTTGTTTGTGTATCACAGTACATTTGAGTCAATAATCACCTTTGGGTGCAGCAAAACAGTGAGCCAGCATTGTCTTTCATTCTATGCACCAAACCCAAACAGGCTTTAAGAAATCAGAGTGAATGTGTCCTTTCTTCCTGTTAGGATCTCATATAATGACTATATTATGGAATGCCTATGATCTCACACTTCCACTATCTGTGGCCTTGGTAGCAATATAGAGGTGTTCTCATTGACAAAGCCTATTGACAGGATACACACTTACACAGGTGCTTCTGGTGATTCACAAAATAACCCCTTAACCCCGACTAGCCTTACATTAGTCACTCCTTCAACTCTCAACAGCAGGAAACGGAATACCCCATCACCATTGGTCCTTTGATGCAGTGTTGTTAACTGAGGCAATCTGTGGCAATATGGGGGGATGCGGGCACATCTGCAAACACATCAGTGTCAGGATAGTGTCTAAATATGAGTGTGTGCTCTTGGGAATGACTGTACGTTAGGTGGGTTTGTGCCAGTTAACATCCCAACTTATTTAGGCTTAGTACCGTAACGTGATGCCTCAACTCATTGACAACATGTATTTATTGTAGATTGTGACTGAAGAGTTGCAGATATTTTTTTTGTGTAAAATAAATTCTCTCCATACAAGGAGGCTTATGGAGAGCCATATATAAAACCGAAAAGGATAAGAAAATGTCTGTCATTGGGATCTCAGTCATCAGCTGTGCAAATCAAATCCCATTGTATTTGTCACCTGCTTCGTAAACAGGTGTAGACTAACACTGAAATTATTACTCCTAACCAAAACCGAGAGAAGGAACGAGAAATTATTGAAAAATAGGAATAAATACACAGTTGGCTACATACATGGGGTACCAGTACCGAGTCGATGTGCAGGGTGTACGAGGTCATTGAGGTAAATATGTAAATATAGGTAGGGATAAAGTAACTAGGCAACAGGATAGATAATGAACAGTAGCAGCAGCGTATGTGATGAGTCAAAAGAGTTAGTGCCAAAAGGGTCAATGCAGATAGTTCAAAAGTAACCAATAGCTACCTGAACTAACTATTTAGCAGTCTTATGGCTTTGGGGTAGAAGGTGTTCAGGGTTCAGTTGGTCCCAGACTTTCTGCATTGGTACCGCTTGCCATGCGGTACTAGAGAGAACAGTCTATGACTTGGGTGCCTGGAGTCTTTGACACTTTTTCGGGCTTTCCTCTGACACCGCCTGTTATAGAGGTCCTGGATGGTAGTGATGTACTGGGCCATACGCACTACCCTATGTAGGGCTTTGCGGTCGGATATCAAGCAGTTGCCATACCAAGCGGTGATGCAGCCAGTCAAGACGGTCTCAATGGTGCAGGTGTAGAACTTTTTGAGGATCTGAGGGCCCGTGCAAAATATTTTCAGCCTCCTGAGGGGGAAGAGGTGTTGTGCCTTCTTCACAACTGTGTTGGTGTGTGTGGACCATGATAATTCCTTAGTGATGTGGACACTGAGGAACTTGAAGCTCTCGACCCGCTCTACTACAGCCCTGCTGATGTGGATGGGGGCGTGCTCTGCCCTCCGTTTCCTGTGGTCCACGATCAGCTCCTTTGTATTTCTGACATTGAGAGAGAGGTTGTTGTCCTGGTACCACACTGTCAGATCACTGACCTCCTCCCTATAGGCTGTCTCATCATTGTCGGTGATCAAGTCAACCACCTTTGTGTTGTCAGCAAACTTAAAATGTGTTTGAGTCGTGTGCGGCCATGCAGTCATGGGTGAACAGGGAGTACAGGAGGGGACTAAGCACGCACCCCTGAGGGGCCCCCATGTTGAGGTTCAGAATGGCGGATATGTTGTTGCCTACCCTCACCACCTCGGGGTGGCCCAACAGGAAGTCCAAGATCCAGTTGCAGAAGGAGGTATTCAGTCCCAGGGTCCTAAGCTTAGGGATGAGCTTGGAGGGCACTTTGGTGCAGCATTCTGATGTAGTTGTTCCTCTTTTCCAGGTGGGAGAGGGCAGTGTGGAGTGCAATAGAGATTGCGTCATCTGTGGATCTGTTGGGGCAGTATGCAAATTGGAGTGGGTCCAGGGTGTCTGGGATGATGGTGTTGATATGAGCCATGACCAGCCTTTCAAAGAATGTCATGGCTACCGATGTGAGTGCTACGGGGTGATAGTAATTTAGACAGATTACCTTGGCGTTCTCGGGCACAGGGACTATGGTGGTCTGCTTGAAATATGTAGGTATTACAGACTGGGTCAGGGAGAGGTTGAACATTTCAGGGAAGATGCTCTTAGTATGTGTTCTGGTAATCGGTCTGGCCACACAGCCTTGTGAATAAAAACCTGTTTAAAAGTCTTACTCACATTGGCTACAGAGAGCGAGATTACACAGACATCTGGAACAAGTGGTGCTCTTATGCATGGTTCAGTGCTGCTTGTCTCGAAGCGAGCATAGAAAGAAATTAGCTCATCTGGTAGGCTCGTGTCACTGGGCAGTTCTCGGCTGGGTTTCCCTTTGTAATCCATGATAGTTTGCAAGGCATAGTAGGATTCGATCTTGGTCCTGTTTTGACAGTTTGATGGCTCGTCGGAGATTGTAGCAGGATTTCTTATAAGCATCCGGATTAGTGTCCCGCTCCTTGAAAGCGGCAGCTCTAGGCTTTAGCTCAGTGCGGATGTTGCCTGTAATCCATGGCTTCTGGTTGGGATATGTCCATAAAGTCACTGTGGGGATGACGTCATCGATGTACTCATTAATGAAGCTGGTGACTGATGTGGTACATTCCTTAATGTTATCGGATGAATCCCGGAACATATTCCAGTCTGTGCTTGTGAAACAGTCCTGTAGCTTAGCATCCGCTTCATCAGTCACTTGTTTGAGTTTTTTTCTTGTAAGCAGGAATCAGGAGGATAGAGTTGTGATCAGATTTGCGTTTTGTTTCTGTGTGTGGAGTAAAGGTGATCTAGAGTATTTTCGCTTCTAGCTGCCCATGTGACATGCTAGTAAAAATGAGGTAAAACAGGCCACAAGGAGCACCGCCACTGGATGTACATTTTCTTGTTTGCTTATGGCCCTATACAGCTCGTTAAGTGCGGTCTTAGTACCAGCATCGGTTTGTGGTGGTAAATAGACAGCTACAAAAAATATAGATGAAAACTCTCTTGGTAAATGGTATGGTCTGCAGCTTATCATGAGGTATTCTAACTCAGGCGAATAAAACCTTGAGACTTCCTTAACATTAAAGATCAGCACCAGCTGTGTTAACAAAGAGACACACACCTCCCCCTTAGCCTTACCCGAAGCTGCTGTTTGGTCATGACGATGCATAGAAAAAACAGCTGGATGTATGTTATCCATGTCCTTGTTCAGCCAAGACTCCAAGAAACATAGGATATTACAGTTCTTCGGGAAGCCCGCTTGTTTAACTCTCTTGCGCCGTCTCTTCCTCTTTCAAGTCCTGGGGATTAGGGGCCTGGTCCAGAATGAGCAGTATATTGCCGACTTGTTGAAGTAGAAATCTTAATCCAAATCAAGGTTAGTGATCGCTGTTCTGATGTCCAAAGTTATTTTCGGTCATAAGAAATGATGGTGGAAATATACAAAAATAAAAAAGTTAAGATCAGGGTAAAAACACACAAAATAGGAGCCCGTAGAATTGGTCAGGAGCCCGTAAAACGGCAGTTATCCACTGCAGCGCCATCTACTTCCACATACACTAGTAGGCATTATGATGCTGAGAACTGAAGCTCACTTTAGTCTGAAAATGTACTTGAAAACCACTAAAAATAAGAGGTTGTCACAGAAGTCGTCCCCCAGTCTTTTTCTCATCCCTCTCATCACCTCTGTGTGTCTCCCACCATCTCTCTCTCTCATCAGAATGGTCCCTCCACAGGGTGATGATAGGACTGAGCAAGACCTTGTTAAGGAGAGCCAAGTATATCAGTGTGGGCGTTGGTGGGCATGTTTTATGAGTGGCCTTGTGGAAGTTAACAGAACACTAGTGTTTGTCCTCTGTGCTGTTCAGGCCTTGTGATACTGCCGGTAGATTTGACTGGCCCTGTCCGTGTAATAGAAAGCTGGGTTTGGTTTGGTAGGAGTGGAGTGGAGTCTGCAGTTTTGCTGTAGGCTGGTGTAGCAGTTACAGCTGCCTATTTGGTGTCTGAAGATGCATAGCTGTTGACATGAGTAATAGGTGTAGGTAACTAAGCTTGATTTAGGGGAAGTGTTATGGATTAGATTGAATACAGGAGAAGAACTAGTACTACACTTTTAAATTATAGCAATTTACCTAATTAGAAAGGTCAGTTCCAATATCAAACCTTTCCCCAAGCAGTAAAAACATATTATTTTAAGAAATTAAGATTTCTCAATGTTCTTCTGGGTGTAGGGTTAGAGAGGGTAAGGTTTGAAACAATCAACTGTCATGCCTATCGGATGACGGTAACCGGGGCAACAACTGAAAGTATGCATGGGAGGGCATTTCCATTCAGACTCCACCCTCTGGTCTTGAAAGTCCTATGGATAGGAGAGTGGGAGGGAATTAACGTACAAGAGTTTCCTCCCTAAATCTATATGAAACCACTCTGTGGAATGCACACACTCCCTCTCACACACCCTCACTCTCAGTCACATAAGTCGATTAAGTCAATGCTCCTTCCTGTTTTTCGCGAGTTCCCTCTCTGTTTTGTTTCTTGTTTGACGAGGTTGGGCTAAGTTGGAGCTCCAGGAGAGCATGTACTGAAGGAGGGCTGAACAGAACAACATAGTTGCTAGAGAGGAAGGGCTGTGTCTTTGAAAACCTTTACAGGACTTTTTAAGTGGAGAGTCTTGACGGCGCCCACGAGATTAGACCCCAGGAGTAGCCAAATGACGCAATGGGGGGTTGTTGAGTAGGGGGTTATGGGATAGGGAGGTGGTGAGAAAAGGGTAGTAAATACTGGGACGCTGAATTTAATATTCCTTCCCCTGATCTACATCACACACATCCTGACTGTAGGAAAGGAAAGGAGAGGGCCTTAAAGGAGCATGGAAGCACTGAGGGAGTCTTTTCTGCATTTGACCTTTCAGATGTCCACGTACAAGAGGGCCACTCTGAACGAAGATGACCTGGTAGATTCCAACGGGGATGAGTTCTACCCCCCTGCCATGCAGGTAGGACAACTATTCCTTTGTATAAAAATAATGGACGAGCTCTGACACATGACAAGTCTGTCTAGATGCACTCATTCTGCTGCTTCTGTTGTTATGTTATGATCTGCTTGCATTGTATGACAAATTCCATTCCATTCCAAGTAAATGCATTAGCATTGAGCTAATCAAATTCCAGTTCTTCTATTATCTTTGTGAGGACTTTGAGCGTCATGGTATTTCCTGAGAGCCTGCTATTCTCTGTCAGCCTTGTGCTACATTCAACACAGAGAGCTACTTGAGGAGAAAGACTATTATCTCCTGATGCGCAGACTAAACAAACTACCCTTTATAGAGGCCCATACAGTATCTGCATTTCTGGGTGCTTCAAAAAGCTTGGATAATCAGTTGCAGAGCCCATCCTACAGAACAGATGTCTCAAGTTGCATGTGTTTCTATAATATTTGACAGGCAAGGAGGAGCTCACTGCTTGTGGTATCCCAGGTTTTCTGTTGATACAAAGTCTGTCAGATTAATACTTTAGTATCATATTTAAAACCAATGTGTTCACTGTACCTGCACTGGTAAGTCGATAACTGCACTGTTATGATAGGATTTTCAGCCCACAGATGTAAGTATATGAACACATTCCATTCCTAATGCTATGCTTACAACTCTGAATCACTGTGCAGGATTCTTCTTTCTCCCCTGCACTAATAAAGTCACTAATAATCACAAATGTTTAACACAAACTTATGTGGACACTTGCTTGTTGAACAGCTCATTCCAAAATCATGGGCATTAACTTGGAGTTGGTCCCTCTTTGCTGCTATAACAACCTCCACCAGATGTTGGAACATTGCTGTGGGGACTAGCTTCCATTCAGCCACAATAGCATTTGTGAGGTCAGACTCTGATGTTGGGCGATTAGGCCTGGCTCACAGTCGGCGTTCCAATTCATCCAAATGGTTTTTGATGGGGTTGAGATCAAGGCTCAAAGTTCTTCCATACCGATTTCGACAAACCATCTCTGTATGGATCTCGCTTTGTGCACGGGCGCATTGTCATGCTGAAACAGGAAACAGCCTTCCCCCGAACTGTTGCACAAAGTTGGAAGCACAAAATCGTCTAGAATGTCATTGCATGCTGTAGTGTTACGTTTTCCATTCACTGGACCTAATGAGCCTGAACAATGAAAAACTAAACTTTACAGTTGCCCGAATGCATAGTGCCATGTAGCGTTCTCCTGGCATCCGCCAAACCCAGATTCGTCGTCGGACTGATAGATGGTGAAGCGTGATTCATCACTCCAGAGAACACGTTTCCACTGCTCCAGAGTCCAATGGCGGCACACTTTACGCCACTCCAGCCAACGCTTGGCATTGCGCATGGTGATCGTCGGCTTTTGTGTGGCAGGTCTTCAGTAAGGTCATTCTACTGATAATGTTTGTCTATGGAGATTGCATGGCGGTGTGCTCGGTTTTATATACCTGTCAGCAACGGGTGTGGCTGAAATAGCGAATCCACTAATTTGAAGGGGTGTCCACATACTTTTGTATATATAGTGTATATCCACTATCCACTGATCCACTCCTACACTGATTAAGTAGGAGAAAGCAGAACAACACGCTGCACCTACTGTGGACTGTTGACAAAGGTATCACTAGATAAAGGTCTTTTGAAGACACTGTTGCCTAACTTTTTAGAGGCTGCAACAACAATAACTATGTAACTGAGAATCATAACAGGTTATACAATGGACCTGCGCTGTCTGAGTCAGTGGCTTCACACATGTCTGGCTAGAAGTCTGTTACACTAAATAATTTCTGTTTTCATGGTTTCAATATTTCCATTTTACTTCAGCCAGCTCTTTTCCTTCTGCTGAGAATCTGAGCTTCCTCTGAAATCAGATCATTCCTAACATATTTTCCCATGGCTAAGAGAAGAAATAAAGTATGTTTCAGAACGTTTAATTTCCAAAACATTTTTCTACCATCACATTGTGCAGTGGTTTTTACTGTGAGAATCTGTGATAAAGCACAGACCTCAACCACACTTACTTGGCAGAAGTAGCTTCTCAAATGCACACAGAAGTACAGATTAAAGTTTTTTTTTAAACACCCAAACCTCTGAAAGTGGGGGTGGTAGGTAGCCTAGCAGTTAGGAGCGTTGGGCCAGTAACCGAAAGGTCGCCGGTTCAAATCCCCGACCCGACTAAACCTAATTGCTTCTGTCTGCTGAATGACTAAAATGTAAATGTAAAAATCAAAGTCTGGAGGATTACAAAGCCTGTTGTGGCTTTGGCACCAGAGCTGCTCACATTCAGTGTGACATTTGAACTCTTGCCTTAGCTAATGAGACATAATCACATTTTTTAAGGTCTGGGATAATTGGTTTTCACAGGGTGTGTAAAACGTCTTGTTTTGAAAACGCCTATGTAGTATCTCTATGAGGCAGATACATTTATTCTAGTGCAAAAATGTACTACAAAGTGTAAATAGGAGAATTCTGGTCATGAAGTCAGTCTTATCCAAAATGGAGATTTGCTAGATAGAGGAAAAAAATGGTATGTCACGGAATGAAGGGTACCATAGCAGTTTTCCATGGGTTGAGATTATTTCCATCCTGCCCACAGCTGGCAGCACCCAAGTAATCATCCATTTGGAGAGGAGCTGCACATGACCTATCGTAATGCCCATGGTCAATTTGGTTTGTCATTGGATATCCCTATGGGGCTAGTTAGTGACCATCAGTAAATGACACAATGTACATAGGACAATATTTTAAAATGTCAATAATGTGCAACATGAAAATATTGTCCCTTAGCTTATCTCTGGGGGGGCAGTCAAAAAATTACACTATCCAATGTCAAACCAACATTACCACAGTTGCGCACCAGCTGGCTGAAGCTAAACGGCGACTTCAAGACACAAGGCCTGGTTAGACTGTTTTAAGTTATCTAGAAGGGTGAGTGAATAACTCTACTGTTTAGGCAGAGTGAACGTACAAACGCTTGACACATACAAACACACACACACACAAGAGACACACAGTAAACCATCCCCCCCAGACCACTCTTGTTTGGATTCAATCATGGCTGCTGCATTTCTTAATGACCAAGCTGAAAATGTTGAAAGGTGATATGGTATATAATCTGTTAATAAAACCATGCTGTTAATAAAACCATTTCAACCATAACCAGAACATTCACACAGTACTAGTGCCTCTGTGGTATTGAGTGTATCATCCCTGACCAGATAGCGGATACCATTCATCATCGTATCATAGAACATAGTGGTTTGTTTGCCTGAGTACTGTGGTTAAGGGTGTACCAATCTTTGTAACCTTTACACACATAACCAGTGTATGTGTATCTATGGAGATGACACTGTGGTGCCCTGTGCTCATTGCAGTGTGTGTGTGTGTGTACAGGTGACACTGCGACATGGTCCTGGTCCCAGGTGTTGGGCTGAGAAGACATACACTGAACGGAGGCTGTTGGTCCTAGTGTGTGCATTGTCTGTTGCCTTGTTCTTCTCTCTCATCACTGTTGGGATCTTCTACAAAGAGAGTGAGTGGCTAAGATTATTAAGCCTGGTTCAGGTAAATAATCCTGAGAAGACTTGATCAAACAACCTATGATTGCTCTTTTGTGTTCATATAATCTGCCAACATTTTCGTAGGTACACATTTTTACTGTACCGTCTGTATTTTTTCAGCTAAGTATTAATTTCCTTGTATTTTGAAAAGGGAACCAAATGCCACTTGCTCATATTCAACCACCAATCAGCCCACATCACAAATTACCATCATCTGTTATAAGAACCGGCACAATAATGTGCTTTTACTAGACCATTCACCTTTCCAATCCTTTTATTCAGCTATAATTTGAATCGTTGATTAAAAATCATAAAACGTATTGTCCGAAATAAACAGCCTTAAACGTAGACATGAGACAGAATGGATGAATTGGACTTTGGGTTATGCCTCTAAAAATATAAACATGTTTTCCACATCCTTTCCCGAAGAACACATAGGGAGTTGCCAAATGCCGTGGGCTGTCCCTCAGCTTTTGCAACTAGTCCCAAATTCCAGAGCACTTTCTATATAAGGTCCCACAGTTGACAGTGCATGTCAGAGCAAAAACCAAGCCATGAGGTCACAGGAATTGGCCATAGAGCTCCGAGACAGGATTGTGTCAAGGCACAGATCTGGGGAAGGGTACCAAAAAATGTCTGCAGCATTGAAGGTCCCCAAGAACACAGTGGCCTCCATCATTCTCAAATGGAAGAAGTTTGGAAGGGCCTTGGTCAGGGAGGTGACCTAGAACCTGATGGTCACTCTGACAGAGCTCCTCTGTGGAGATGGGAGAAAGTTCCAGAAGGACAACCATCTCTGAAGCACTCTACCAATCAGGCCTTTATGGTAGTGGCCAGACGGAAGCCACTCTTCAGTAAAAGGCACATGACAGTCTGCTTGGAGTTTGCCAAAAGGCACCTAAAGGACTCTGACCATTGAAACAAGATTCTCTGGTCTGACGAAACCAAGATTGAACTATTTTGGCCTGAATGCCAAGCGTCACATCTGGAGGAGACCTGGCACCAACCCTATGGTGAAGCATGGTGGTGGCAGCATCATGCTGTGGGGATGTTTTTCAGCGGCAGGGACTGGGAGACTAGTCAGGATTGAGGGAAAGATGAACGGAGCAAAGTACAGAGAGATACTTGATGAAAACCTGCTCCAGAGCGCTCAGGACCTCAGACTGAGGCGAAGGTTCACCTTCCAACAGGACAACAAAATAAGCATACAACCAAGACAACGCCGGTGTGGCTTCAGGACAAGTCTCTGAATGACCTTGAGTGGCCCAGCCAGAGCCCGGACTTGAACCCAATTTAACATCTCTGGAGAGACCTGAAAATAGCTGTGCAGCCACGCTCCTCATCCAACCTGACAGAGCTTGAGAGGATCTGCAGAGACAAATGGGAGAAACTCTCCAAATACAGGTATGCCAAGCTTGTAGTGTCATACCCAAGAAGACTAGAGGCTGTAATCGCTGCCAAAGGTGCTTCAACAAAGTACTGAGTAAAGGGTCTGAATAATTATGTAAATGTGATTTGTTTAAATGTTTATTTTATACATTTGCAAAAAAAATATATATATATGTTTTTGCTTTGTCATTATGGGGTATTTTGTCAAGATTGAGGTGAAAAAAACAATTGAATACATTTTAGAATTAGGCTGTAACATAACAAAATATTGAAAATTCAAGGGGTCTGAATACTTTCTGAATGCACTGTAGATGCCAGGGGCAAGAATAGGAACAGCTGTTGGAATGGGTATAATTAAGTGATAATGCCAAAGAAGCTGGTGTGGAAGATATTGGCACGGGTGTTAGAGCTGTGCTTCTCCTTAATGTCAATATGCCTTGTCCATTGCTGTTCTGGTTAGTGTTTATTGGCTTATTTCACTGTAGAGCCTCTAGTCCTGCTCACTATACCTTATCCAACCTATTAGTTCCACCACCCACACATGCGATGACATCTCCTGGTTTCAATGATGTTTCTAGAGACAATATCTCTCTCATCATCACTCAATACCTAGGTTTACCTCCACTGTATTCACATCCTACTATACCTTTGTCTGTACATTATACCTTGAAGCTATTTTATTGCCCCCAGAAACCTCCTTTTACTCTCTGTTCCAGACGTTCTAGACAACCAATTCTTATTGCTTTTCGCCGTACCCTTATCCTACTCCTCCTCTGTTCCTCTGACGATGTAGAGGTGAATCCAGGCCCTGCAGTACCTAGCTCCACTCCTATTCCCCAGGCGCTCTCTTTTGATGACTTCTGTAACCGTAATAGCCTTGGTTTCATGCATGTTAACATTAGAAGCCTCCTCCCTAAGTTTGTTTTACTCACTGCTTTAGCACACTCTGCCAACCCGGATGTTCTAGCTGTGTCTGAATCCTGGTTTAGGAAGACCACCAAAAATTCTGACATTTTCATCCTAAACTACAACATTTTCAGACAAGATAGAACTGCCAAAGGGGGCGGTGTTGCAATCTACTGCAAAGATAGCCTGCAGAGTTCTGTCCTACTATCCAGGTCTGTACCCAAACAATTTGAACCACCTCTCTAAAAACAAGTCTCTCACCGTTGCCGCCTGCTATAGAATAAATACCCTCTGCCCCCAGCTGTGCTCTGGACACCATATGTGAACTGATTTCCCCCCAACGATCTTCAGAGCTCGTGCTGCTAGGCGACCTAAACTGGAACATGCTTAACACCCCAGCCATCCTACAATCTAAGCTTGATGCCCTCAATCGCACACAAATTATCAATGAACCTACCAGGTACCTCCCCAAAACCTTAAACACGGGCACCCTCATAGATATCATCCGAACCAACTTGCCCTCTAAATACACCTCTGCTGTCTTCAACCAAGATCTCAGCGATCACTGCCTCATTGCCTGCATCCGTAATGGGTCAGCGGTCAAACGACCTCCACTCATCACTGTCAAGCGCTCCCTGAAACACTTCAGCGAGCAGGCCTTTCTAATCGACCTGGCCAGGGTATCCTGGAAGGATATTGATCTCATCCCGTCAGTAGAGGATGCCTTGTTACTTTTTTTAAATGCCTTCCTAACCATCTTAAATAAGCATGCCCCATTCAATAAATGTAGAACCAGGAACAGATGTAGCCCTTGGTTCTCCCCAGACCTGACTGCCCTTAACCAACACAAAAACATCCTATGGCGTTCTGCATTAGCATCGAACAGCCCCCGTGATATGCAGCTGTTCAGGGAAGTTAGAAACCATTATACACAGGCAGTTAGAAAAGCCACGGCTAGCTTTTTCAAGCAGAAATTTGCTTCCTGCAACACGAACTCAAAAAAGTTCTGGGGCATTGTAAAGTCCATGGAGAATAAGAACACCTCCTCCCAGCTGCCCACTGCACTGAAGATAGGAAACACTGTCACCACTGATAAATCCACTATAATTGAGAATTTCAATAAGCATTTTTCTACGGCTGGCCATGCTTTCCACCTGGCTACTCCTACCCCGGTCAACAGCACTGCACCCCCCCACAGCAACTCGCCCAACCCCCCCATTTCTCCTTCTCCCAAATCCAGTCAGCTGATGATCTGAAAGAGCTGCAAAATCTGGACCCCTACAAATCAGCCGGGCTAGACAATCTGGACCTTTTCTTTCTAAAATGATCTGCCTAAATTGTTGCCACCCCTATTACTTGCCTGTTCAACCTCTCTTTCGTGTCATCTGAGATTCCCAAAGATTGAAATGCAGCTTCGGTCATCCCCCTCTTCAAAGAAGGACACTCTTGACCCAAACTGCTACAGACCTATATCTATCCTACCCTGCCTTTCTAAGGTCTTCGAAAGCCAGGTCCACAAACAGATTACCGACCATTTCGAATCTCGCCATACCTTCTCTACTATGCAATTCAGAGAATTCAATTCAGAGCTGGTCATGGGTGCACCTCAGCCACGCTCAAGATCCTAAACGATATCTTTACACCATCGATAAGAAACATTACTGTGCAGCCGTATTCATTGATCTGACCAAGGCTTTCGACTCTGTCAATCACTACATCTGTCACGGGATTCTTCCGTCGAAAGAGAGGCGGACCAAAATGCAGCGTGGTTGAGGTTCATGTTTTTTAATAAGAAAACTAAACATGAACATAATACAAAACAATAAACGTTGAAAAACCGAAACAGCCCTATCTGGTGCAACAAACACAAAGACAGGAAACAATCACCCACAAAACCCAACACCAAACAGGCAACCTAAATATGGTTCCCAATCAGAGACAATGACTAACACCTGCCTCTGATTGAGAACCATATCAGGCCAAACATAGAAATAGACAAACTAGACATGTAGCATAGAATGCCCACTCAGATCACACCCTGACCAACCAAAACATAGAAACATACAAAGCAACCTATGGTCAGGGTGTGACAACATCCTCATCGGCAGACTCGACAGCCTTGGTTTCTCAAATGATTGCCTCGCCTGGTTCACCAACTACTTCTCTGATAGACTTCAGTGTGTCAAATCGGAGGGTCTGCTGTCCGGACCTCTGGCAGTCTCTATGGGGGTGCCACAGGGTTCAATTCTTGGACCGACTCTCTTCTCTGTATGCATCAATGATGTCGCTCTTGCTTCTGGTGAGTCTCTGATCCACCTCTACACAGACGACACCATTCTGTATACTTCTGGCCCTTCTTTGGCCACTGTGTTAACAACCCTCCAGGCAAGCTTCAATGCCATACAACTCTCCTTCCGTGGCCTCCAATTGCTCTTAAATACAAGTAAAACTAAATGCATGCTCTTCAACCGATCGCTGCCTTTACCTGCCCGCCTGTCCAACATCACTATTCTGGACGGCTCTGACTTAGAATACGTGGACAACTACAAATACCTATGTGTCTGGTTAGACTGTAAACTCTCCTTCCAGACCCACAACAAACATCTCCAATCCGAAGTTAAATCTAGAATTCGCTTCCTATTTCACAACAAAGCATCCTTCACTCATGCTGCCAAACATACCCTTGTAAAACTGACCATCCTACCAATCCTCGACTTTGGCGATGTCATTTACAAAATAGACTCCAATACCCTACTCAACAAATTGGATGCAGTCTATCACAGTGCAATCCGTTTAGTCACCAAAGCCCCATATACTACACACCATTACGACCTGTACGCTCTCGTTGGCTGGCCCTCGCCTCATACTTGTCGCCATACTTGTCGCCAAACCCACTGGGTTTCGAGCATGCTCAAACTTCCCATCATTCTGATTACGGTAGTAATTTTGTCACCCTCATCATGGCAAAGACACGGAGAAATGCATATGATTCAGCTTTCAAGTTGAAGGCGATCGATCTGGCTGTTGGAAAAGGAAAGAGAGCTGCTGCACGGGAGCTTGGCCTTAATGAGTCAATGATAAGACGTTGGAAACAGCAGCGTGAGGAACTGACTCAGTTCAAAAAGACAACAAAGGTTTTCAGAGGGAAGAAAAGCAGATGACCCAAAGTATTTGCAGCCACTCGACATCACTGTAAATCGTGCATTTAAGGTGGCGCTCCTTGTTCAGTGGGAGTCTTGGATGACAAGTGGGGAGAAATCCTTCACTAAAACGGGCTGCATGCGAAGAGCAACTTATGGTCAAGTCTGCCAGTGGGTCCTGACAGTGTGGAGCATTGTCAAAAAATCCACTATCATCAACGGGTTTCGAAAGGCTAGACTGCTGCATGTTGAAGGGGCAGTGAGCTCAGCGGGGTATTTGCCTCCGGATGAAAGTGACGAGAGCGACAATGAAAACGATCCAACATCGGATGAAGCAATTCTGAGGCTATTCATCTCCGACACCGAAGGAGATGACTTCAGTTGTTTCAGTGCACAGGAGGAGGAAGATAGTGACCAAGTTCATTTGTTTCAATGTACCGGTAGGCACCTGTGGCTTATAGACATGTACGGCTTATTTATGTACAAAATACATATTTTTTAATAATTCAGTGGGTGCGGTTTATATTCAGGTGCGCTTAATAGTCCAGCAATTACGGTACCTCTTTCCCTACTGTATTTATTTTATTTATTTATTTTGCTCCTTTGCACCCCATTATTTTTATTTCTACTTTGCACATTTTTTTAATTTTTTTACTTTGCACGTGGTCCTTCTGTAGCTCAGTTGGTAGAGCATGGCGCTTGTAACGCCAGGGTAGTGGGTTCGATTCCCGGGACCACCCATACGTAGAATGTATGCACACATGACTGTAAGTCGCTTTGGATAAAAGCATCTGCTAAATGGCATATATATTATTATATTATTATATATTACATTCTTCCACTGCAAATCTACCATTCCAGTGTTTTACTTGCTATATTTGTATTTACTTTTTTTTGCCTTTACCTCCCTTATCTCACCTCATTTGCTCACATCGTATATAGACTTGTTTATACTGTATTATTGACTGTATGTTTGTTTTACTCCATGTGTAACTCTGTGTCGTTGTATGTGTCGAACTGCTTTGCTTTATCTTGGCCAGGTCGCAATTGTAAATGAGAACTTGTTCTCAACTTGCCTACCTGGTTAAATAAAGGTGAAATAAAACAATAAAAATGTTGAGGGTCGGCAAAACGTGCCAATTTATCCTGCAAACACTGGCTTCGAGGACAGTATCACTTTTATACAACTAGTTACCAACATATTCAAATAATGATTTACATATTTTCATTAATGTTATTTTGATAAATGTATTCATACTATTTAATCGTTCCACAAGATATAGTCCCGACACAAATCTAGGGTTGCTTCCCTAGCCGGCTGGTCATTCATTCTATTGGTTCAGTTGCTAGAGAGATGCGACCCAATCGTTCAGTCTTTTTGTTCTGTATCTATGGATGCAACCCAGTCGTTCGTTCTAAATGTTCCACTGCAATACTGGCTGGCAATGTTCTTGTCCCTTGCTTAGTAGCTTGCCAACTACATCTAACTTCAAACATTGCAGCCAGAATAACAACAATGTAGCTGCATTTGTGTTTGTTTAAGATGTTTACTAGTGACATTTATTTGGATACATCCATAACAATGAGCTAATGATGCGTGATTTTGCCTGGCGTAGAAAATGTGCTCTCTCGGCAGGACACTGTTGTTCAGAGGAGCTAGACAACAACACAGCTAACACAATCACTACAAACTGAAGCTGGAAAGACAGCAAACTAGCTGCACTTCGTTTCATTTTACGTGTTTTCTATTGATAGTTATTTGTATACAGTACAAGTCAAAAGTTTGGACACACCTACTCATTCAAGTGTTTCTCTTTATTTGTACTATTTTCTACATTGTAGAATAGTAGTGAAGACATCAAAACTACGAAATAACACACATGTAGTAACCAAAAAAGTGTTAAACAAATCAAAATATATTTGAGAGTCTTCAAAGTAGCCACCCTTCACCTTGATGACATCTTTGCACACTCTTGGCATTCTCTCAACCAGCTTCACCTGGAATTCTTTTCCAACAGTCTTGAAGGAGTTTCCAGATATGCTGAGCACATGTTGGCTTCTTTTCCTTCACTCTGCGGTCCAACTCATCCCAAACCATCTCAATTGGGTGGAGGTTGGGTGATTTGTGGAGGCCAGGTCATCTGATGCAGCACTCCATCACTCTCCTTCCTGGTCAAATAGCCCTTACACAGCCTGGAGGTGTGTTGGGTCATTGTCCTGTTGAAAAACAAATGATAGTCCAACTATGCGCAAATCAGATGGGATGGTGTATCACTGCAGAATGCTGTGGTTGCCATGCTGTTTAAGTTTGCCTTGAATTCTAAATAAATCAGACAGTTTCAACAGCAAAGCACACCCACACCATCACACCTCCATGCTTCACGGTGGGAACCACACATGCAGAGATCATCCGTTCATCTAGTCTGCATCTCACACAGCGGTTAGAACCAAAAATCTCTAATTTGGACTCATCAGACCAAAGGACAGATTTCCACCAGTCTAATGTCCATTGCTCATGTTTCTTGGCACAAGCAAGTCTCTTCTTATTATTGGTGTCCTTTAGTAGTGGCTTCTTTGCAGCAATTCGACCATGAAGGCCTGAGACACGAAGTCTCCGCTGAACAGTTGATGTTGAGATGTGTCTGTTACTTGCACTGTGTGAAGCATTTATTTTTATTTTGCCTGCAATCTGAGCTGCAGTTAACTCTAATGATCTTATCTGGTGTATGTGTGTGTGTGTATATATATATATATATATATATATATATATACATACATATATACAGTGGGGAGAACAAGTATTTGATACACTGCCGATTTTGCAGGTTTTCCTACTAACAAAGCATGTAGAGGTCTGTAATTTTTATCATAGGTATACTTCAACTGTGAGAGACAGAATCTAAGAATAAAAAATACAGAAAATCACATTGTATGATTTTTAAGTAATTAATTTGCATTTAACTGCAGCTCAGATTGCAAATACTTTTGATTTTCCCATGATGTCAAGCAAAGAGGCACTGAGTTTGAAGGTAGGCCTTGAAATACATCCACAGGTACACCTCCAATTGACTAAAATGATATCAATTTGCCTAACAGAAGCTTCTAAAGCCATGACATCATTTTCTGGAATGTTCCAAGCTGTTTAAAGGCACAGTCAACTTAGTGTATGTAAACGTCTGGCCCACTGGAATTGTGATACAGTGAATTATAAGTGAAATAATCTGTCTGTAAACAATGACTTGTGTCATGCCCAAAGTAGATGTCCTAACCGACTTGCCAAAACTGTAGTTTGTTAACAAGACATTTGTGGAGTGGTTGCAAAACGAGTTTTAATGACTCCAACCTAAGTGTATGTGAACTTCTGACTTCAACTGTATATACACAGTATGTCCCCCCACTTCTAAAGCCAAAGTTGCGCCCCTGGGAATTTCTATGTCATAGATTTAGGTGGTAATTAGTGGAATAGATACAGGCTGGAATTCGGTTTAACCAATCAGCATTAGACCTACCCATTGTATAAATTGGGACAATGACTGACTGACCTCGTCTGTGAGACTACCTCTCGAGGAGCAACCCTTCTCTCCTCTATAGAAGCTCCATCTATCTATTTTTCACTGTTAATTTCTAGAGCTTAGAGAAGTTATTTTTTTCTGAGATTATATGTTTTGGCAGTTGCCTGTAGAAAACAATGGTTTCCAGATGGTCTGAAAACACCCATGTGCATTTTTTGATCTCATATTTTAGAGGATTTATTTAAGGGCCCTTAAATATAAACCCAGCAAAAAAAGAAACGTCCTCTCACCGTCAACTGCATTTATTTTCAGCAAACTTAACATGTGTAAATATTTGTATGAAAATAAACCAGATTCAACAACTGACATGTAACAAGATTCCACAGACATGTGACAAACAGAAATTGAATAATGTGTCCCTGAACAAAGGAAGGGGGTCAAAATCAAAAGTAACAGTCAGTATCTGGTGTGGCCACCAGCTGCATTAAGTACTGCAGTGCATCTCCTCCTCATGGACTGCACTGGATTTTCTAGTTCTTGCTGTGAGATGTTACCAAACTCAAGGCACATGAAAGTTCCCAGACATTTCTGGGGGGAATGGCCCTAGCCCTCACCCTCTAATCAAACAGGTCCCAGACGTGCTAAATGGGATTGAGATCCAGGCTCTTCACTGGCCATGGCACAACACTGACATTCCTGTCTTGCATTCCTGTCCTCCAAATCAATCCCACTCCAGAGTACAGGCCTCGGTGTATCGCTCATTCCTTCGACGATAAAAGCAAATCCAACCATCCCCCCTGGTAAGACAAAACCGCAACTCGTCAATTTAGAGCACTTTTTGCCAGTACTTTCTGGTCCAGCGACGGTGGGTTTGTGCCCATAGGCAAGTTGTTGCTGGTGATGTCTCGTGTGAACCTGCATTACAACAGACCTTCAAGCCTTCAGTCCAGCCTCTCTCCGCCTATTGGGGACAGTCTGAGCACTGATGGAGAGATTGTGCGTTCCTGGTGTAACTCAGGCAATTGTTGTTGCCATCCTGTACCTGTCCTGCAGGTGTGATGTACCGATCCTGTGCAGGTGTTGTTACATGTGGTCTGCCACTGTGAGGACGATCAGCTGTCCATCCCGTCTCCCTGTAGCTCTGTCTTAGGCGTCTCACAGTACGGACATTGCAATGTATTGCCCTGGCCACATCTGCTGTCGTCATGCCTCCTTGCAGCATGCCTAAGGCACGTTCATGCAGATGAGCAGGGACCCTGGGCATCTTTCTTTTTGTGTTTTTCAGAGTCAGTAGAAAGGCCTCCTTTAGTGTCCTAAGTTTTCATAACTGTGACCTTAATTGCCTACTTTTTATAAGCCATTGGTGTCTTAATGACCGTTCCACAGCTGCATGTTCATGAATTGTTTATGGTTCATTGAACAAGCATGGGAAACAGTGTTTAAACCCTTTACAATTAAGATTGGTGGATTTTTACAAATGATCTTTGAAAGAACGGGTCCTGAAAAAGGGACGTTTCTCTTTTTTGCTGAGTTTACTAGTTGTTTAATCAAAGCGATAGTGATGTCTAACTGGCGAGGCTAAAGTAGCAGTGTCTGTAAAATATATTTGATACAGTATGTTTAGCTGCTTGTCCCACTCCGTTGGCAGCTCACCCAGGTGTGTGTCGGACAGAACCATGCATTATTGTGGCCAGTGCTGTGATTGGAGCCCTGGACCGTTCTGTGGACCCCTGCCACGACTTCTACAGCTTTGCCTGTGGGGGATGGGTACGGAACAACCCCCTCCCTGAGGGAAAGTCCCGATGGGGTCCCTTCAGCAACCTATGGGAGCGCAACATGGCCATCATGAAGCACCTGCTAGGTAAGATTCCTCCTTAGGGGATGGGGAGTCCTTAGCTGCCCCCCCTCACCAACCTAGAGAAATACATTCAAACAGTTATGGCCTAAACTCACCATGCAAGGCGTGTGATTTACTTTAGAATGCATTGTTTTGAATTATAATGACTCAACCGAAGCCAGGTGGACGGGATGTCCACTTTGACATCGATCTCAATTAGAACGCATTGGTTCTTCTGTTGGCACTGTAGTCACACAAAACAAATTGTCATTCACCTTTTTCTAGCTAATTTGAATGGGACAAGATTGCTTAAGGTTTTACCATACATGCTAAATTACACCAATTTATCCACTTATGGAAACAACTTCACTACAAGCAAAGATGACTGGAGATATGAACTATCCTGCTCGTATGGTCACTGTTCTGCCTGTCCCATCCTTTCCACTTGCCTCGCTCTGCTTGCGCCACTCACCCGCTTCTGGTGAGTTTAGTCCTTATTGCCTCACTGTTCTTTCTACATGTGTGTTATAGTTACGTTCCCCAGCAAGAAAACCAAACATTTTGCTCAAACAGAAGGGTGAACTAACAAAGAGTCATTAACCAACAACCAAAACAAAACCGGTGGGGTTCTGAAAGACACTTACGGGGGTGTCTACTGAAAGTTGACTAGTAACAACAGCTGGAACCTAAAATTCACTCACCATGAGTGCCCACTACATTTGCCCAAGAAGAGGCAAACAAACATACTAAACTTAAAGACCAAAAGCAAACAGTGGCGCAAAACGAACAGGGAAGATCCGATAAAGGATTGGCTAGAAATCAAAATAGGGCGCTCCAACTTAAGCTGTTAACCATCCACATCTTTCTAGACAAATGGAGCACTGGGTCAGCCACTCTGAAATAGCACCTGGGCCTGCACAGGTGAAACACCTTACCACTTACGAGATGGCAACCAGCACAGGTGTAACATATACTGACTATAACAAGGGGACACCAATCGGTGTGCACTACGTGATAATGAGCTCTACGGTCTAAAGTCCAATCTCAAAACATAAATGGAAAAACGAAAGCCTTTAACAGTTATCCTTTCATTGTAAGATAAGTTTGGATAAAACCTAACTGTAAAATGTTGTATATGGCAGAGAACACCACCGTGAAGGGGCTGAGCAAGGCTGAGGAGAATGCCGCCATGAAGGGGCTGAGCAAGGCTGAGGAGAATGCCCAGATGTATTACAAGGCATGTATGAATGAGACTAAGATCGAGGAATTAGGAGCTCAGCCTCTACAGCAGCTTATCAATCAGGTGAGTTCACTCCTCGAGGCATCCTCATCCAGTCGTCTGACATGGCCCAATGTAGCTACCATGTCACATTTGATGTGCTAACGTATTCTTTGCCATAGTTAATGTAAATAGTTGATCCATTTTTTTAGTTTTTTAAATTTTATTTTTAAATTGATCCTTAATGTATCCATTGCCCTGATATTAAGGAACTCTCAGGTTTTAAGTGAGCCGATCTCTGAAGGAGATCATACATTTTATTTTACAGACAGGAGGATGGGCCCTAACTGGCTCCTGGGACAAGAACAATTTCCAGGAGGTTCTACGCACAGTGTCAGCCAACTACCATTGCTCCCCCTTCTTCACTGTGTTTGTCAGTACAGACTCCAAGTGCTCCAACCACAATATTATTCAGGTGAGAGGATAGCCAGTCACCCCAGTGGCTCCAGGCCCAGACAGTGGCTCTTCACTTATTTAGCAGTTGATTTACATTCCTCTTTACATTTGGTAGAACATTCATCAAACATAACTTATCCCCAGATCTATTCAGAGAGGATTTACATGCACATTTACCTGCTCTTTCTTTTAAAGGGGATGTTAGAAATTGTATGGTTAATCGAAGCTGCAGTATACTGTAGACCCTGCAATACTACACTGTCAAAGCTACAGTGGAGACCCAGGCTCACTTTGCTCAGAGCACTGAAATGTTTCAATGGGGTGTGAGCTGGTAGTCATGCACTGTTACTCTTACCTACTGTACAGGTGGATCAATCTGGGCTGGGGCTCCCCTCTCGGGATTATTACCTCAACAAAACTGCCAATGCAAAGGTACTGACAGGAGGCTGCACTATGGCTCAAGGGGTTTAACTGGGTGAATGGGCTTAAAAATTGTAGCATGATGAAAGACTGGGTAAGGGAGGACTTAAAATAGATCAGTGCCTTGACACAAAGGCCAGATTAAATTAGGAAATGAATTTCATAAATTGGCACAGAACTACTGAGAAATGTATCTCGTTAGATATTTGTTTCAGTAGCTAGGTTTCCATCCAGTGGCAACAGATTTGCAGGTGAATATTCTCAAATGTACACTACCGTTCAAAGGTTTGAGGTCACTTAGAAATGTACTTGTTTTGAAAGAAAAGCAAAAAAAAATGTCAATTTTAAAACAACATCAAATGGATCAGAAATACAGTGTAGACATTGTTAATGTTGTAAATGACTATTGTAGCTGGAAACAGCAGATTTTGAATGGAATATCTGTAGTTGAAGTTGGAAGTTTACATACACCTTAGCCAAATACATTTAAACTCAGTTTTTAACAATTCCTGATATTTAATCCTAAATATTCCCTGTCTTAGGTCAGTTAAGATCACTTTATTTTAAGAATGTGAAATGTCAGGATAATAGAGGAGTGATTTATTTCAGCTTTTATTTCTTTCATCACATTCCCAGTGGGTCAGAAGTTTACATGCACTCAATTAGTATTTGGTAGCATTGCCTTTAAATGGTTTAACTTGGGTCAAATGTTTCGGGTAGCCTTCAACAAGCTTCCCACAATAAATTGGGTGAATTTTGGCCCATTTCTTCTGACAGAGCTGGTGTAACTGAGTCATGTTTGTAGGCCTCCTTGCTCGCACACACTTATTCAGTTCTGCCCACAAATATTTCTATGGTATTGAGGTTAGGGCTTTGTGATGCCACTCCAATACCTTGACTTTGTTGTCCCTACGCCATTTTGCCACAACTTTGGAAGTATGCTTGGGGTCATTGTCCATTTTGAAGACCCATTTGCGACCAAGCTTGAACTTCCTAACTGATGTCTAGAGATGTTGCTTCAATATATCCACATCATTTTCCTACCTCATGATGCCATCTATTTCCTTAGGTGCACCAGTCCCTCCTGCAGCAAAGCACCCCCACAACATGATGCTGCCACCCCTGTGCTTCATGGTTGGGATGGTGTTCTTTGGCTTGCAAACCTCCCTTTTTTCCTCCAAACATAATGATGGTCATTATGGCCAAACAGTTCTATTTTTGTTTCATCAGACCAGAGGACATTTCTCCAAAAAGTACGATCTTTGTCCTCATGTGCAGTTGCAAACCGTAGTCTGGCTTTCTTATGGCGGTTTTGGAGCAGTGGCTTCTTCCTTGCTGAGCGGACGCATTCTGTCTCCTTCCTGAGCGGTATGACTGCTGCGTTGTCCCATGGTGTTTATACTTCCATGTTATTGTTTGTACAGATGAACGTGGTACCTTCAGGCATTTGGAAATTGCTCCCAAGGATGAACCAGACTTGTGGTCTACCATTTTTTTCTGAGGTCTTGGCTGATTTCTTTTGATTTTCCCATGATGTCAAGCAAAAAGGCACTGAGTTTGAAGGTAGGCCTTGAAATACATCCACAGTTACACCTCCAATTGACTAAAATGATATCAATTTGCCTAACAGAAGCTTCTAAAGCCATGACATCATTTTCTGGCATTTTCCAAGCTGTTTAAAGGCACAGTCAACTTAGTTTATGTAAACTTCTGGCCCACTGGAATTGTGATACAGTGAAATCTGTCTGTAAACAATTGTTGTAAAAATGACTAACTGACTTGCCAAAACTATAGTTTGTTAACAAGTAATGTGTGGAGTGGTTGAAAAACTAGTTTTAATGACTCCAACCTAAGTGCATGTAAAATTCTGACTTCAACTGTATATACACAGTATGTCCCCCCACTTCTAAAGCCAAAGTTGCGCCCCTGGGCATTTCTACGTCATAGATTTAGGTAGTAACTTGTAGAATAGACACAGGCTGGAATGCGGTTTTAACCAATCGACATTCAGGATTAGACCTACCCGTTGTATAAATTGGGACAATGACTGACTGACTGACCTCGTCTGTGAGACTACCTCTCGAGGAGCAGCCCTTCTCTCCTCTATAGAAGCTCCATCTATCTATTTTTCACTGTTAATTTCTAGAGCTTAGAGAAGTTATTTTTTTCTGAGATTATATGTTTTGGCAGTTGCCTGTAGAAAACAATGGTTTCCAGATGGTCTGAAAACACACGTGTGTTTTTTGATCTCATATTTTAGAGGATTTATTTAAGGGCCCTTAAATATAAACTCAGCAAAAAAGAAACGTCCTCTCACCGTCAACTGCATTTATTTTCAGCAAACTTAACATGTGTAAATATTTGTAAAAAAAATATTAAAAATAACCAAAGGGACAGTACAAACCCTATAGTATGCCACTTGGACAGAAAATGAAGAAATACTGGAGAAAGAATGTATAGCTCAAGGGATAATGCTCTGCTTGTAATAGTCAGTATTTTCCTAGTCCTGGATTGTGTTTTTAATTGAATTTAACCAACATCTCTCCCTCTGTGCTGCTTACATGGTCTTTGCAGTATCTGAATGCATACCTAGACTTCCTGGTGGAGTTAGGGGTCCTGTTGGGTGGCTCACAGGACACATCCAGATCGCTGATGCAGGATATTGTGGACTTTGAGACCACCCTGGCCAACATCACCGTACCCCAGGAGGAGAGGAGGGACGAGGAGCTAATTTACCATAAGATCCAGGCAAAGGATCTGGCGGTCAGTCCCAGAATGACTTGCATCTCTCTGCAACTTCAGATGATCCAAACATCAACACCATGTCCACATGCAGTATCACCAGATACAAACATACAGTAGATGACTTCCAGATTGAGCTGTCTCCAGTGGTGTAAAGTACTTAAGTAGTACTATAAAGTATTTTTTACTTAAGTAATTTTGTGTATCTGTACTTTACTGTTTATATTTTTGACAACTTTTACTTCACTATATTCCTAAGTAAAATAATGTACTTTTTATTCCATACATTTTCCTATACACCCAAAAGTACTTGTTACATTTTGAATGCTTAGCAGGACAGGAAAATGGTGCAATTCACACGCATATCAAGAATACATCCCTGGTCATCCCTACTGCCTTTTGATCTGGCGGACTCACAAATACACATGCTTCGTTTGTAAATTATGTCTGTGTGTTGTAGTGTTCCCCAGGCTATCCTTAAAGAAATGTAAAAAACAAGAATTGTGCCATCTGGTTTGCTTTTCAAATGATTGTTTTACTTTTGATACTTAAGTATCTTTTTGCAATTCAATTTACTTTTGATACTTATGTATATTTAAAACCAAATACTTTTACTCTAGTAGTATTTTAACTGGGTGACCTTTTACTTGAGTGATTTTCTATTAAGGGATATTTACTTTTACTCGAGTATGACAATTGGGTACTTTTTCCACAACTGGCTGTCTCAATCAACAAGTGTATTTTGCATAGATTGCATTTTTGGTTTAACAGTGCCTTCTCCAAGGTCTTTCTTCCTACTTTCTGTTCATACCTGCTGATTTATAAAAAAGAAATGCAAATCTGTGCACGAGTAGATGTTGACAGTATCATTGTTTCTGTGTGTCGGTAGACATTGGCTCCTGCGGTGGACTGGATGCCTTACCTCACAGACGTGTTTGCTCCTGTTCTTCTAAATGACTCCGAGCCTGTGGTGGTGTACGCCAAGGACTACCTCCAGAAGGTCTCTGACCTCATTGCAAGCACTAACAAGAGGTTAGAATCACTTCCAATCCCTGCCTTTCACTCATTCATATTTAAATGTGATGGACAACGCATTGTAATTAAAGTAACCATTGGGGTGATTTCATATCGATTGGAAAGGGATATTATATGAGCAGCACAGGGGACATTATAAAACGTTATGCAAACTAGAATAACCTTTTACTTCCTTTCCTGAAATGTTAATATGGTGTAATGAATGAATCTACTCCTACCTGAGCAGTGTCCTGAACAACTACATGATCATGAAGGTGGTGAGGAAGATGGTGTCCATCCTGGACAAGAAGTTCCAGGATGCTGAGCAGCGCTTCTTTGAAGTCATGTATGGAACCAAGAAGGTGAGAGAGAGATGGGGAAACCCGTCATGGCTGTAAGCTGGCAGGGAAATTATCAACAGACTTACAGATAAGGGTACACGAGGGGGACCAGATTTTCCTGCTGCCTCAGTCAAGAAGTAAAGCGATACTTGCTTATAGCACAGATATAAATAAATTAGTGGCTATAAAGTAAACTGTAAACAGAAATTGGCATAGATAAAACTTAATGAGATGTGCACTTGTTAGGGGCAAACTTAAAGGGACACTTTGATTTTGGCAGAGGCCCTTTATCTAATGCTCCAGAGTCCGATGAACTCGTGGATTACCATTATTTGTCTCTTCGTCCAGTATGAATGAAGTTGAAGGTAATTTTGTGAGTCAATGCCAACTATTGTTACCCATGGTGCAATAACAAAGTCTATCTACAAGCAACGCTAGTTAGCAATTGTTCTAGAACTAGTCAGCATCTTACTTCAAACTGCACGCAGAGACATAAAAATGGTATCCAAGAGTTAATCTGATTCTGGAGCAGTAGATAAAGGGTCTCTGCCAAAGTGTCCCTTTAATTAAACAAGGAGATGATAAGAAATACTTTAGCTGAGTCACTGTCATCATTAGGCACATGGCACTTCTTTTAAAAGCTATCTGCTGTGTTGTGGGTGTTCCAGCTATCCAAACCCTTATCTGAGAAAGATCCTGTTTGCCTTGCTTTGCTCTGGAGTCACACTGTCAGAACATACCAAGAGCATTTTCGCCCTGGGGAGTGTGTGCACAATTCCTGAGACCCTCTAAACTATACTTTTAGCACCCCTCCCTTTCTACCCATCACTCACTGTCATTGTTTTCCCTGTCTCTACTCATATCTCTTGTTCTCTCACTCACCCGTTTCCACTCTGTTGACCTCTCCCTTTCCCCCTTCCTCTGTCTGCACTCTGTTTGATTCTAATATTCCCTGTAATCGAGGGGAAGTTGGGCGAGAGGGCTGTCCTATTGCCAATCTCGGAGAGTCTCACAAAAACAACAGTCAGCACGTTCCCCTCTAAAAGGGCTGTCTCCCCACACTCTGATAAAGGCCTGGCTTTACCTCCAAGTCATAGCTGCAAGATTATGGATTCCAAGGAAATATTGTTTACTTCAAAAGAAAAACCAACACTTTACTACTTATTCCATGCTTGAGGAGCATTTTAAAAGCTAATACAGTTAGACTGGGTTGATACTACGTTAGTATCATGCCGTGTTTAAGTCTGAGAGACAGTGCTATCTTGTGTGTAGGTGGTTTGATGTCATAGTTCTAATGTGCTTGGTGTGATGTTTCAGAGCTGCACCCCACGCTGGAAGCTGTGCGTCAGCGACACAGACAGTGCCCTCGGCTTTGCTCTCGGGGCCCTCTTTGTCAAAGCCACTTTTGCTGAGGACAGCAAGGCCATTGTAAGTGTTTCAAGGTATCGCCTACACACCTACCTACACTGTGAACTGCCCCTGGGTGAGATTTTGATTTTGAGATTCTTTCCTTTTCCCTATATTTCTATCAGGCAGAAGATATGGTCTCTGAGATCAAATGGGCATTTGAGGACAGCCTGAAGTATGTGGACTGGATGGATCAGGGGACCAAAAAGGCAGCCAGAGAGAAGGTGGGAGAGATGGGTTGCTTTGACTAACTTGTAGAAAGTGTTCCACTGCTGGGGTGAGAGACTTGTCATTACACAGATTAGCAACTCTGGAAAAGGTTCTTGCCTTATAACTAACATAAGGTATGTAGCAGTGATAGGATTTCCATTGTATTCCATAAGAGATTGCCAGACAGGACACAGAAAACATAGTCCTTATTGCTTTATCATCAGTTAGTGAAACAGAACTCTGCAGTGCCATCTGGTGTAAGCATCTGTCTCAATTCACCTCATCTGCTCTGTTATAGGCTGAAGCCATTTACAACATGGTTGGATATCCAAAATTCATAATGGACCCCAAGGAGCTTGACAAAGTGTTCAATGATGTAGGTAAATATGTAATTACATTGAATATGCATACTTCTATATTATGAAGTCCATGTCTCATATGTTAATTAAAAGACCCAACTCATTGATGTTGTCTTATTGTAAGACACCCTGGTTCTGAGGAGGGTTGCCAGTCTTACAGTATCTTGTGTGTGAACCTCTTTCGCCTTCTAACCTGATTCCCCTCTCTCTCAGTTTGAGGTGGTGTCTGACCTGTATTTTCAAAATGTCATGCAGTACTACAACTTCTCTGCCAGAGTGACTGCGGACCAGTTAAGGAAAACCCCCAACAGAGATCAGTGAGTGCTCGCCTCTCCAAAGAAGAGATCAAATTCTCTGATGGTTACAAATTCCCATTCTGCTGACACTGTAGAATAGTACTGCCACCCAGAAATGTTCCCTGGCAACCAATTTCCCTCATCCGAACTGATCTTTTTCTCTCACTACATAGTGTAAGAGAGCAGCTTAGGGTTTTAATGCTTTCACACTGATCTCTAGTCAACAGCCTAGCTAAGGGGGTAGGGGAGAGTCAACGACTGGTTACCATCCTCATCTCAGATTTATGTTCTATGTCTTATATATTTTGTCTTGCATATACAGGTGGAGCATGACCCCTCCTACGGTTAATGCATACTATAATCCTACCAAGAATGAGATGGTGCTCCCTGCGGGAATCCTTCAAGCTCCTTTTTATAGCCTCTCATGGCCAAAGTAGGTCCCTTTTCAGCCTATTCAGTCCCTTAATACCGGCCCATCTTTGGCAAAAATACAAGTACACCACATTTGCGTGTGTGCACGCTGTACTTGCGTGAATTGTATACAGTGTGTGTGGTGTCTCCTTGAGTGTCTTCACATAGCTCAGAATGTAATTGCTTTGTTATAACATGCTTTTATTTACTTGAAAGGATTTTGTTAAACTGTTGAATACATTTCCAGGGCCCTGAACTTTGGGGGGATTGGTGTAGTTATGGGACATGAGTTGACACATGCTTTTGATGACCAAGGTAAGACTTTGTATTTTCATATAAGTTGTAGTGTGTTAACTCTTGTTACTTTATATGGGAGACTCAGAATAAAATGATGTGACTATAGAAGTTTGGTAAAAACTAAGACTCTCTTTTTAGAAATATAGCTAGGCTGTACACTTACAGTACCTGGCAGGGGAGACACTTTGATCACGAAGGAGGTTCACCCAGGGCGAGGTTCGGCCTTTGCACTCTGGATGAGCTGATCCCTCAAATTCTCTACTGCATAATTTGTGGTAGTGGGGGGACTGTGTCCGCACTCACGAAGGAGGTTCAACCAGGGCGAGGTTCGGCCATTGCACTCTGGATGAGCTGATCCCTCAAATTCTCTGCTGCAAAAAAAAATATATATATATTATAGACTGTAAGTTGTAAGCATCCCACCAATCAAACATATGGCACATTATGATTTCAAATTTGGTCTCCCGTTCTGAAGCATATTTTGCTTCATGTTAAAGGGAGGGAGTACGACAAGGATGGGAACCTCCGCTCCTGGTGGAAGAACTCATCTGTGGAGGCCTTTAAGAAGCAGACCCAGTGTATGGTGGAGCAGTACAGTAACTACAGCATCAACAAGGAAGCCCTCAATGGAAAACACACCTTGGGAGAGAACATAGCTGACAATGGTGGCCTGAAGGCTGCCTACAAGGTTTGTATGATGGGGAGGTGTTAGGGTGGGCTAAGGGGAAAGTAGACTTGACAATTCAACTTACAAGCACACATACAGTAAATGTGCAGACGTTTCAGAATCATCAATGTGAGATACAGTATTTGGAACATTTGAGGGCAAGATATATGCCTGTATGCATGCTGCCTGTAACATGATCCTTGTCTGCTTTGAAGGCTTATGTGAACTGGATTGCAAAGAATGGAGAGGAGGCCACCCTGCCTGCCCTGGGGATGACCAATCATCAGTTATTTTTTGTTGGATTTGCCCAGGTTTGTGCCACTTACAGTATCTCAATGTCTGTGGCAAATTTAGTAATGCATTCTCTAGCATGCCTGCCTTCACTCTAAAGTCCTTAATAATGTGTGTCTGTGCTTCCTGCTATGTGTAGGTATGGTGCTCAGTTCGAACTCCGGAAAGCTCGCATGAGGGCATCATCACAGATCCACACAGTCCGTCGAGATTTCGAGTTATTGGCACCATCTCCAATTCCCATGAGTTCTCCAAGCACTTTGGCTGCAAGGCAGATTCCCCCATGAACCCCAAACATAAGTGTAAGCTTTGGTGATGCTTAGCTACACATAGGTAGGTCTGGCAGGTGGCAAAATGGACACTGGGGACATGGAGCAAAAATAGATGCAGTGGTAAAGTCTCTAAGGAAGGAGAGTACTGGTCTCAATACCACTGAAAATCCAGCTGTCTTACCCACTACACTTCTCAGTGTCCTTAATGAGGACTGAAGCTGGAAGTTGAGCCAGATCCAACTCTCTTCATAAAGAAAATTTGTTATAGAAATCAGCCTCTCTTTCCTCAATGGAACTCTGAAAATGTGCCTTCGTGTTCACTTAATGGAGGGACAATTTTAACACTGGAAACCAAAGGAATGGTTATAAAAAGGAGAACACTAATGGGAACTTCTCTCAATCAGATTTTATGAAGTTGTCATATGCATTATAGTGACATTTATTTGTTTGTATCAGTTATATCAATCCATCTCTGTGTTGTGTCTTCAGTTACTATATATTTCTTGACTGCAAAAGAAAATGACGAGTTGCAATTCCTGGATTTGGATTGAGATATAATCCAGAGGAAACGGTCAATCACATCTACAGGATAATACAAGTTACTGTCATAAGTGGATTGTAAAAGCCATATTTTATTATTGCACATGATTGATCTGGTCAATAAGCCCAATGTGTAGGCCTAGCTTGTTTCTGCATCAACAAAACCTAACACTGATTTGGGTTAATGTCTCCAGTGTATGTAGTAGTGGTGTTTGGTAGAAAGTGACCCTCACATAATTGGTAAATACCTGATATAAGAGACATATTTAAACAAATATTCATTCAGAGCATTCTGAAACTCAGGGATGTACTGTTTAACCTTTATTTAACAATGCAAGTACTGAAAAAAATATAAACGCAGCATGTAAAGTGTTGGTCCCATTTTTTTTTTTACAAGCTGAATTAAAAGATCCCAGAAATATTCCATATGCACAAAAAGCTTTTCCCTCAAATGTTGAGCATAAATTTGTTTACATCCCTGTTAGCAATTCTCTGTTTTCAAGATAATCCATCCACCTGACAGGTGAGGCATATCAATTTAATTTTTTTATTTGACCTTTATTTAACTAGGCCAGTCAGTTAAGAACAAATTCTTATTTTCAATGACGGCTGAGGAACAGCCTTGTTCAGGGGCAGAACGACAGCTAGGGGATTCGATCTTGCAACCTTTCGGTTTCTAGTCCAACACTCTAACCACTAGGCTACGCTGCTGCCCCAAGATGGTGATTAAACTGCATGATCTTTACACAGGTGCACCTTGTGCTGGGGACAATGAAAGGCCACTCTAAAATGTGCAGCTTTGTCACAGATGCCAAGTTTTGAGGGAGCATGCTGACTGCAGGAATGTCCAGCAGAGCTGTTGCCAGAGAATTGGATGTTAATTTCTCTACCATAAACTGCCTCCAATGTCATTTTAGAGAATTTGGCAGTACATCCAACAACCGCAAATCACGTGTAACCATGCCAGCCCAGGACCTCCACATCCAGCTTCTTCACCTGTGGGATTTTCTGAGGGGTGGGATATTTATGTCTGTAATAAAGCCCTTTTGTGGGGAAAACTCATTCTGATTGGTTGGGTGGGCCTGGTTCCTAAGTGGACGAGCCTGTGCCCACCCATGGCTGTGCCCCTGCCCAGTCAAGTCAAATCCATAAATTAGGGCCTAATTGATTTATTTCAATTGACTGATTTCCTTCTATGAACTGTTACTCCGTAAAAATCTTTTAAAGTGTTGCATGTTCCGTGGATATTTTTGTTCAGTATATTAACCATTGAACAAGTCACGTAACAAAAATAGTTTTACCGTTCTGTGTCTGGTCATACATGACATGACTTCTCTGTGACGTTACTTCTCTAATTGTTCTTATCTCATAGAAATGTGGTCACCGTTCTTTTGTATGACCCATCTATTTCGATGGCCCATCTGAGGCTTCATAACGACACCTTTAACGTAATGACGAGCCTCCGTTGTATTCCAAAACAATTAAAGTAAATTAATAGTGGTTATCAACGCTAGATGTCGCTGCACACAAACAATATAGTACCGAGTACTGTACGATCTAATACAAACTTCACTTCAGCCTTCTGGCAGTAAATACACCATCGGTCCAATCATTATGTGTACAGATGACTGTACTTGATCCTGATTACATTTGTATATATTGAGTGGTTCTTGAGAATGACCCCATACATATAGCAGGAGACACACACTTCAAGACAGCCACTACAGTTGAAATAATAAATAACATTAATTATTTAAAAAACATATCATAAAGCGTAGTTATTTAGAACTAAAATAATGCAGTACTCAATATACTTTAATGTAGGCCTATGTGCCAGTCAGTACAGGTTATTGGCCACATGAATGCAACAAATGAGCGTCATTTTCGATAGCTGTAGTTAAGACGTACATACCCGTAATTGGACGAGAATAGCCGAATCATCTGTCCTACCGGACTGGAAGCGGCCGGAACGCCATGTTGACGAAGTCTCCCATCTCCGTGGAAAAAATGATTATAGAAAAATCAGTTGTTGAAAACAAATGTTAAATTATCGAAGGAGAAAAGACGCCGGTGACAGTGTTCGGAAGAACTGAAACGGATCTGCAGAGGTCCCGGGCGGGCAAGGGAGGCAAACCTCCCACCGTCCCCATGAATAGCACCACAGACCCGAACAGCGACTTTCCATGAAAAAAAGCTATTCTGAGTTGCTATAATAGCTAGCTAGCCCTAGTGTCGGCTAAAGGATTTGCGGCCTGTTTCAATCATATTCAAGGCTTGCTATATTTATGAAAGCTAGATATATTTTGTATCAGTATTTATTAGTGTATTGTTTTCCTTGGTTTATTTTTTTGCAATGAGTTTGCCGGCGAAAATAGTCCCAAAACCTGCCACTGTCGCAGTAAGTGGACCTGGAACCGGCCCGTCTCCGTCGAGCCAACTGCGGGCTACCCTGACCTCGGTGTCTTTACCGTCGGGAGCCCCAGGCGCTCCTCAACTGAACACCCTGCCGCCTCCTCAGTATCCTTCATTGACAAGAATACCCCTGCCACCTCTTGGTCAGGTATTCGGGGGAGAAACATTTAGGTAACGTATTGGTGAGCAGTTGGGTGCGGGTCAATGACTGATGTTTTGAAGAATAGGGAGGAGACATTTAGCTTGTTAGTTAGTTAGCTAGCTAGCTAACATATTACTATAGTTATTTATTGACAATCTGCTAAATGGCTAGCTTGTCAAATTCGATAAACTGCAGATAATTAATTTTGTTGGCCAATGCATTTTAACTGTTGTGCTTGTGGGCATCAGAAAAGCTGGCCAACTAGACACAATTTCACGAGTTGGCGTAACGTTAGCTAGCTAACTCTAGAAGGCCACCTCACCGGCTTTGTTCAGTTTACCCGTAGCTCGCTAACTAGTCAGCCACATTCATATTAGCAGCTGTAGACTCATAACTAACACACCCGGCTAACTATTTTATTCGGGTCAGGTAGTATCTTGTAAGAGGGTTTGGGTGGACTATATTTTGTAGCAATCAAAACGTACTTGTTAATCATCCTAAAACTATAATATTGCTACCTCGTATGAGTGAATGTAAACTAGCTGGGTACAGTAGTAACCTAGCTAACTAAGTTGGGCCTTCTCCCCGGTATCCATAAAAGGAATGCTAACTGTCGTTATTTAGCTAGCTAGCTAGGCCGTAGTTAAACCGGGTAGTAGATGGCAACCGGTGCCACACCGGTATACCCATATTGACACGGTAGTGACGCCACATACATATTTGCTGGTAGCTACGTTAGCAACTGTAGTAACGTTACAGTGTAATGCATTTGATCCAGTATGGGTTTACCGGTATTCCTATTTTATTTGGGGTTATGCATGTATCATGATTGTATGAATGACATTCAGTAAGCCTATGTCAAGTCACTGCGTATCTATTTTTTTTTTAAACAGAAATTAATCAAGAGCATTTTCCTCACTTCAGAAACCTCTTGTCCCTTGAACACTTTTGATTCCAGCCAGTGGAATTGTTCTGCCAAATTGGATCTCCTTAACAACGTGCCTTGCTTGATTTGTATGAACTTTGTGAATATCAACTTTGAATCTTAATTCATTTGATCCGGCCATTTAAAGTTAGGATCTAGTGTCTTTTTATGATTTAAAACATTCTTTTTTTGATCTAATGTCCAGTCATAATGGAAGTATTGTCTCCTGAGTGCTAGTCTGTGAGTCTTATCATCTTCGATGGTGCAGCCCCCGACCAAAAGTTTTAGAGGACGCCCTCTTGGCCGCAAGGACAAAATGTTGCTGTTTGAAAGCAAATTTCCTGCAATTCTACACATTTAGCCTTGAGGCAGAGAACATTTTCCAGTTTTAAAGTACATTTCCTGCAATTCTACACATTTTGCCATAGCTTATGTCGTGTTCTTATGCTGAGTGACTTAAAAATAACAAAATCAATGCAAAGGCATTTCTTCAAGTTGTGAAAGGACTATTACAAAATCCATAAGAACAGTTAAATTGTAGACATTAATCAAAACTTCATCCATGCTTAATAACATTAACAACGTTACAGGCTTCTAAAGGACTCTGCCACAGTGATAGCGAGTCAACTGACTCATATCCTCAACCTGTTAATCTCAACTGGGGAAATCCCATGTCAATAGATAACGGCTTATATAACACCAAGTCGGGATAGATCGGATGTGGCCAACTACCGTCCAGTATCAGTTCTTTGTGCTGTCTCCAAAGTGTTGTAAAGGCTGGTGCAGACACAGGTGGCCAACTATTTCTCACTCAACGGCCTATTTACAGCCTATCAACGCTGCTTTAGAAAAATGCACATCTACAGCAGTGCAAAAGGTTGTGGAAGACATCAAGTCGGCTTGTAACAGCCAGGTCACAGCAGCGCTCTTCTTGGATCTGGAGGAAGCTTTTGACAATACACCAAACCACACTCCAGAGGAAGCCTGTGAAACTAGGCTTTGACAGTACTGCAATCAAGTGATTCACATCATACTTACGGGGAGAAGTCAGTACAAACTGCAGAGCACGCAATTAGCCCAGGTACCTGTGGTGAATGGAGTCCCACAAGGGAATGTTTTTGGATCCCTGCTGTTCTGCATTTACATAAATTACTTTCCATCAGTGCTGGAGAAATGCTGCATACATAATTGCAGATGAGACAATCCTATACTACTCAGCAAATACACCAGGGAGTGTGAGGAGGCAGTGTCAAACGACATCAACAGGGAAGCGTCTTAGTTTGCTCTCCCTACACCCTCATAAGACCAAGGAAATGCTGTTTGGCATCCCACAAAAGCTGAGACACAGCCAAATCTATTACAATAACAGACAGACAAAAAACGTACAAACAAGTAAACTGCTTAAAGTACCTGGGGAAGAAGTTGGACCCACACCTACACTGGAATGAACATGCTGGCCTGGTCACAGGGAAATGGCTTTCTGGGCATGGCGCTCTAAAGACTTTGTCTCCAAGGGCAGCCTCCTGACAATCTACTACCACCATGATAACTCACCTGGACAACTGTGCCACGGTATGGCTTCCCACCCCACATCAGTGCAATAAAATAGGTTTTAACCAGCTTCCGGGGGTGCAGCAGCCAAAGCTTATGACCAATGGGACCTGCATCTGCTGGCACAACCATGGCCTTCCAAGGCAGTCTGCAGTTCTTTGGACCATTGCTCTAGGACAAGTTGGACTTATCCACACAACAGCTAGCTAGCATGTCCACCATCAAAAGAGCTTTATACAAATCTAGACTGATGTAATGCGAGTGTGGTTTTGTATGTATGCTCTATATTCTCCTGTGTATGGTGCTTTTATCTAGACAACTTTATGTGATGTGTATACTGAGTTAACAAAACATGAGACTGGCCAGGTGAATCCAGATGAAAGCTATGATCCCTTATTGATGTCACTTGTTAAATCTGCTTTTATAAGTGTAGATGAAGGGGAGGTGATGTGTTAAAGAAGGATTTTAAAGTAATGAGACAATTTAGAAATGGATTGTGTACGTGTGCAATTCAGAAGTTAATGGGCAAGGCAAAGGATTTGCAGTGCATTCGGAAAGGATTCAAACCCCTTGACTTTTTCTACATTTTGTTACGTTAGACTTATTCTGAAATGGTTTCAATTGTTTTTTTACCCCTCAATACCACACAATACCCCATAATGACAAAGTGAAAATACCTTTTTAGATATTTTTGCAAATTTATTAAATATACAGATGAAGTCGGAAGTTTACACACACTTCGATTGGAATCATAACTCATTTTTCAACCACTCCGCACATTTCTTGTTAACAAACGATAGTTTTGGTAAGTAAGTTAGGACATCTACTGTGTGCACGACACAAGCGATTTTTCCAAAAATTATTTAGCCATATTATTTCACTTATAATTCACTGTATCACAATTCCAGTGGGTCATGCACTAAGTTGACTGTGCCTTTAACCTCTTGCTCCTACCTGGCACGCAGGCGTCCCGTCTAGAGCTCTGGAAATGCAAATGCGCTACGCTAAATGCTAATAGTATTAGTTAAAACTCAAACGTTCATTAAAATACACATGCAGGGTATTGAATTAAAGCTACACTCGTTGTGAATCCAGGCAACAAGTCAGATTTTTAAAATGCTTTTCGGCGAAAGCATGAGAAGCTATTATCTGATAGCATGTAACACCCCAAAAGACCCGCAGGGGACGTAAACAAAATAATTAGCATAGTCGTCGCTACACAAACCGCACAAATAAAATATAAAACATTCATTACCTTTGACCATCTTTGTTGGCACTCCTAGATGTCCCATAATCACTATTGGGTCTTTTTTTTCGATTAAATCGGTCCATATATAGCCTAGATATCGATCTATGAAGACTGTGTGATAAACGGAAAAAAATATTGTTTCATAACGTAACGTCATTTTTTAAAATTAAAAAAGTCGACGATAAACTTTCACAAAACACTTCGAAATACTTTTGTAATGCAACTTTAGGTATTAGTAAAATTCATCAGGATGCGATGTCGATCGATGTCAATTCTATAGGTGTCCGTCTCGAAAAAATGTCTTAGAGAGCTCGACCAAAACATCCGGTCGGAGACCGGAGGGAATCGATTCCCTTGATTCGGTTAGACCAAGAATCAAAGCTGAATCAAATGACAAGACTCTAGACAACGTGTGGAAGCTGTAGGCACTGCAACCTCGGCCTCATTTAATTCGGTTCACTTTGAACAATTCCTGGAAGTAGCGCAAGGATATTTATTTCCATTTTCAGTGATCAGATTTTCCTGCACTTTTCGATGAAACGCACGTTCTGTTATAGTCACAGCCGTGATTTAACCAGTTTTATAAACGTCTGAGTGTTTTCTATCCACACATACTAATCATATGCATATACTATATTCCTGGCCTGAGTAGCAGGGCGCTGAAATGTTGCGCGATTTTTAACAGAATGTTCGAAAAAGTAGAGGGTTGACTTAACAGGGTACAGCTTGGAAAATTCCCGAAAATTATGTCATGGCTTTAGAAGCTTCTGATAGGCTAATTGACATAATTTGAGTCAATTGGAAGTGTACCTGTGGCTGTATTTCAAGGCCTACCTTCAAAAATTGTTGACCTCCAAGTCTGGTTCATCCTTGGGAGCAATTTCCAAATGTTTGAAGGTACCACGTGTACTATTGTTTGTACAGATGAACAAGTATAAACACCATGGGACCACGCAGCCGTCATACCGCTCATGAAGGAGACATGTTCTGTCTCCTAGAGATGAATGTACTTTGGTGCAAAAAGTGCTAATCAATCCCAGAACAACAGCAAAGGACCTTGTGAAGATGCTGGGGGAAAGTTACAAAAGTATCCATATCCACAGTAAAACGATTCCTCTATCTACTTAACCTGAAAGGCCGCTCAGCAAGGAAGAAGCCAGTGCTCCATAAAAAAGCCAGACTACGGTTTGCAACTGCATATGGGGACAAAGATTGTACTTTTTGGACAAATGTTCTCTGGTCTGATGAAACAAAAATAGAACTGTTTGGCCATAATGACCATCGTTATGTTTGGGGGAAAAATGGGGATTCTTGCAAGCCGAAGAACACTACCCCAACCGTGAAGCATCATCATGTTGTTGGGGTACTTTGCTGCAGGAGGGACTGGTGCACTAAACAAAATAGATGACATCATGAGGGAGGAAAATTGTGGATGGAAAATTGTGGATATATTGAAGCAACATCTCAAGACATCAGTCAGGAAGCTTGGTCGCAAATGGGTCTTCCAAATGGAAAATGACCCCAAGCATACTTCCAAAGTTGTGGCAAAATGGCTTCAGGACAACAAAGTCAAGGTATTGGAGTGGCCACCACAAAGCCCTGACCTCAATCCTATAGAGAATATGTGGGCAGAACTGAAAAGGCGTGTGTGAGCAAGGAGGCCTACAAACCTTACTCAGTTACACCAGCTCTGTCAGGAGGATTGGGCCAAAATTCACTCAACTTACTTTGGGAAGTTTGGAAGGCTACCTGAAACGTTTGACCCAAGTTAAACAATTTAAAGGCAACCCACTTGGAATGCGATGAAAGAAATAAAAGCTGAAATAAATCATTCTCTCTACTATTATTCTGACATTTCACTTTCTTAAAATAAAGTGGTGATCCTAACTGACCTGTGACAGGCCATTGTTACTAGGATTAAATGTCAGGAAATGTGAAACTGAGTTTAAATGTATTTGGCTAAGGTGTATGCAAACTTCTGACTTTAACTGTAAACAACACCTTATTTACGTAGGTATTCAGAACCTTCTGTAAATTAACGAGCATGTTGCTTACATGTTGCTATGATTTAAAACCGTCAACAGCAGTATAGGCCAAAAAGTATATTTTATACACATTTTCGACACTGCATCCATATGCCGCACATTGTGACATTGTTTACAAGTTTGCTATTTTAATGTGTAATGTGGGGATATAATTTCTCTCGTTCACTTCCATTACTCAATGCCCCAAAAATGTGTAGGGTGTTTGCTCAATGCTCGACTTAAATATGGGTAAATTCAAGAGGGTGCTCCAAAACCTTGTTTTCTGTAGCCTATGTCATGAATCACATACAATTATTCATTAGATTGTTCTTTACAATATTGCAACCTTAATATGCTTGTACTTAATTGTTGCTTAAATAAGAACATTAGTTTGTTGTAATGGTTGCAAGTTTAGACCGCGCCTCTCTTGGTTGTATCTCTTCCATATTTCCGTGTTAGGTGGTAACATTTGGAGGAGTTTCTGTGCTTTGGACCAATCAAAATCAACTTGATACTCGTCTTTTTCATCTCCAGATCCGTGGCTTTTTATTCCTCTAACCCCAGTCAATCAAATTTGAGGGCCCCCTTTCTATTGCAATTTAAAGGGGAAGACTAAAAACCTGGCAATGGAAACTGGAACAGATTGTTTTTCCACGGAGGGGTCAGATATTGAAAGTTCTAGTTAAATTATATATATACATTACCAGTTTAAACACCTACAAATTCAAGGGTTTTTCTTTATTTTAATTTATCTTCTACATTTTAGAATAATAGTGAAGACACACTAAGTGTTAAACAAATCTAAATATATTTTAGATTCTTCAAAGTAGCCACCCTTTGCCTTGATGACGGCTTTGCACACTCTTTGCATTCTTTCAACCAGCCTCACCTGGAATGCTTTTCCAAGTCTTGAAGGAGTTCCCACTAATGCTGAACACTTTGTTGGCTGCTTTTTCTTCTCTCTACGGTCCAACTCATCCCAAACGATCTCAATTGGGTTTCAGTCGGGTGCTTGTGGAGGCCAGGTCATCTGATGCAGCAGTCCATCACTCTCCTTCTTGGTCAAATAGCCCTTACACAGCCTGAAGTTGTGTTGGGTCATTGTCCTGTTGAAAAACAAATGATAGTCCCACTAAGCGCAAACAAGATGGGATAGCTAATTGCTGCAGAATGCTGTGGTAGCCATGCTGGTTAAGTGTGCATTGAATTCTGAATAAATCACTGACAGTCACCAGCAAAGCAGCATTACACCACCACCTCCATGCTTCATGGTGGGAACCACACATGCGGAGATCATCTGTTCACCAAGTGGGTGGCTACTTTGAATAATCTTTAATGGTTTTTTGGTACTACATGATTCCATATGTGTTATTTCATACTTTTGATGTCTTTTCTACAATGTAGAAAATAGTAAAAATAAAAACCCTTGAATGAGGTGTCCAAACTTCAGAATTTATTTCATTTAACTAGGCACGTCAGTTAAGAACAAATTCTTATTTACGACAGCCTAAAGGACGGCCAATTGGCGGATTTCCTTCTGAATTGTAAATCAGTAAAATCTTTGACATTTTTGCGTGTTGCGTTATAATTCTCTGTGTGTGAAGTTTATGTATACCTTAGCCAAATACATTTAAACTCAGTTTTTTACTATTCCTGACATCTAATCCTAGTAAAAATTCCCTGTCTTAGGTCAGTTAGGATCAACAATTTATTTTAAGAATGTGAAATGTTATAATAGTAGAGAATTATTTCTTTCAGCTTTTATTTCTTTCATCACATTCCCAGTGGCGGTTTTGGAGCAGTGGCTTCTTCCTTGCTGAGCGGCCTTTCAGGTTATGTCAATATAGGACTTGTTTTTACTGTGGATATAGAGACTTTTGTACCTGTTTCCTCCAGAATCTCTTCACAAGGTCCTTTGCTGTTGTTCTGGGATTGATTTGCACTTTTCGCCCCAAAGTACGTTCATCTCTAGGAGACAGAACATGTCTCCTTCCTGAGCGGTATGACAGCTGCGAGGTCCCATGGTGTTTATACTTGCGTACTATTGTTGGTACCTTCAGGCGTTTGGAAATTGCTCCCAAGGGTGAACCAGACTTGTGGAGGTCTACAATTTTTGAAGGTAGGCCTTGAAATACATCCACAGGTACACCTCCAATTGACTCAAATGATGTCAATTAGCCTATCAGAAGCTTCTAAAGCCATGACATTTTCTGAAATGTTCCATGCTGTTAACCTAGTGTATGTAAACTTCTGATCCACTGGAATTGTGATAGTGAAATTATCTCTGTAAATAATTGTAAAAAAAATTACTTAAACTATAGTTTGTTAACAAGATATTTGTGGAGTGGTTGAAAAACAAGTTTTATTGACTCCAACCTAAGTGTATGTAAACTTCTGACTTCAACTGTATAAAGTGCCTTCGGAAAGTATTCAGACCCCTTGACCTTCTCCACCTTTAGATACAGCCTTATTCTAAAATTGATTTAAATAGATTTTTCCCCTCATCAATACACACACACACAAAATACCCCATATTGACTTTTATTTATTTGAATGTATTAAAAGTAAACACTGAAATATCACATTTTACTTAAGTATTCAGGCCCTTTATTCAGTATTTTGAACCACCTTTGGCAGTGATTACAGCCTTTTTGATATGACGCTACAAGCTTGGCGCTCCTATATTTGGTGAGTTTCTCTCGCTCTTCTCTGTAGACCCTCTGAAGCTCTGTCAGGTTGGATGGGGAGCATCACTGTACAGCTATTTACAAGTCTCTCCAGAGATGTTTGAGTCTGGGCTCTGGCTGGGCCACTCAAGAACATTCAGAGATTTGTCTCGAAGCCACACCTGCGTTGTCTTGGTTGTTGTCCTGTTGGAAGGTGAACCTTCGCCTCAGTCAGGTTCTGAGCGCTCTGGAGCAGGTTTTCATCAAGGATCTCTCTGTACTTTGCTCCGTTCATTTTTCCCTCGATTCTGACTAATCTCCCAGTCCCTGCCACTGAAAAACATCGCCGCAGCATGATGCTGCCACCATGTTTCACCGTAGGGTTGGTGCTAGGTTTCCTCCAGATGCGACGCTACACTACGCATTCAGGAGTTCAAGAGTTCAATCTTGGTTTCATCAGACCAGATAATCTTGTTTCTCATGGTCTGAGTCTCTTTAGGTGCCTTGTTGTCAAACTCCAAGCGGGCTGTCATGTGCCTTTCTGAGGAGTGACTTCCGTCTGGCCACTTTACCGAAAAGGCCTGATTGGTGGAGTGCTTCAGAGATGGTTGTCCTTCTGGAAGGTTCTCCCATCTCAACAGAGGAACCATCAGGTTTTTGGTCACCTCGCTGACCAAGGCCCTTCTTCCCTGATTACTCAGTTTGGCTGGGCGGCCGGCTCTAGGAAGAGTCTTGGTGGTTCCAAACTTCTTCCATTGAAGAATGATGAATGTCACTGCTTTCTTGGACCTTCAATGCTGCAGAAATGTTTTGGTACCCTTTCCCAGATGCCTCGACACAATCCTGTCTCGGGGCTCTATGAACAATTCCTTCAACCTCATGGCTTGGTTTTGGCTCTGACATGCACTGTCAACTGTATGACCTTTTATATAGACAGGTGTGTGCCTTTTCAAAATCATGTCCAATAAATTGAATTAAATTGAATTAACCACAATTAAGTTGTAGAGACATCTCGAGAATGATCACTGGAAATAGGATGCACCTGAGCTCAATTTCGAGTCTGTTTTGTTATTTTTTTAACGATTAAACAACAACAAAAATGTCTGAACCTGTTTTCTATTTGTCATTGATTGGGTATTGTGTGTAGGTTGAGATTATTTTATTTTTATGAAATTGAGTATATTTCTTTCCAAATGGGGGGGGGGCTCATAAAACTAATTCGGGAAGCAGGGATCTTTATCCAGGAGGGGATTGATTTGTCTTTGCTGTGACCAAGAAGCTTGATCTTGCAAGCTAACCACTTTGCTATGAATGTATCCAACCAAATGCATAGCTGGAGCCCTGATGTTGAGAGAATGTATTAGCTTACAGTTGTAAGCAGTGGCATAGCATGAGCTTTAGGGCACCCCAAAACACAAAACAAATTGAAGGTATTGAACATTTCTAAATACCTCGGTATAATTTCTAAATACCTGGTTCTTACTAAACACAGGAGACTTCTCGTTAAAATTACAGTCAAGCATACATTTTCTCAAGAACCTTGCTCCAAGATCTGCTAAAGCGGTCTGAATAAGCTAACTTCCTATGCATTGTCAGTAGTAACTGTAGTGAGATGGCAGTCCCAGGCCATAGCAGACAGCGTCTTGAACCTTGTGTTTATTCAGTGCAGTAAGAACCTGGTCTGGTGGGACAGCGGAAAGGAGCACAGTGAAGGGGTGGTTTTGTGTCTGCACCATCTTGGCTGTCTCCAGTCACTTCCTGTTCCTTCACTCTGAACCCAGTGCACTCAGCCTCAGGTAGGCTATAGCTCCAGGCTGCTACAACTACAGACTGGAAGGGATCCTCAGGGTTAGTTACTGTGCTATTAGATGGGTAGAGGAGAAGATGCTGTAGTAGATAACTTAGCATATCAATTCTATAACAAAAGTAATTGTCTGATTCTTGTCATTGTAAAGTGTAATTAATTTTTAACTCTTGCAAGTGACTCCTTTTTCTCTGGGCATTCTGTGTAGTCTGATTCAGAAGGTCATTTGAGATTTTGTCCTGAATATGTTCTCACAAACACTTTTTAGGTAATCTAATTTGTCTGCAGAACAGTCAAGTCAGCAAAAAATCCTATTTGACTTTCTAACACTGAACTACTCCCTTTCTCTTATTCTATCAGCACGGTTCTCTCTCTCCCTCCTACATACACACTCCGCACATAAGTGGCTTTACATGATGATACAGGGACACGGTGGCTTTTCCCCCTTTGCTGGCTCTAAATGGGACTGGTCAATGGAGGGTCTTGGCTACTGTTCGTTCAAAGGCAAAATAGGGATTGGGATAGAGTGCCGGGTGTTGCCTGTAGCAGTTGCCCCAAAATGATTGGTAATGAACTACTAGACTTGCAGAACCTGATCTATATCAGAGCCTGGAAACCTGAACCTGTACTTGAGATGGGTGTAGGGGTTAGGTTACAGGTCTGGGCTGACCTGGCAGGAGGCAAAGGAGCAGAGTGACTTAGAGGGGTTGGTCTTTGTTAACATCCGTGTCTACTGAGCTGTGATAGGTGCCCTTCTATGCCCTTCACAGATCAGTGTTTTACATGTATGTAACAAGGTTATTGTCTGGGGCAGACCAGGGTTTCCCTTCCCTACTTTCACTGTGTTCTGTCTGCTGCATCAAAACATGACATGTTTTCTAATGAAGTTGTAGCCTAGGTTGCTAAAGCTCACTTGTTATCCAGTCCCTATTGGCCACATGTAGCAATGAGCTGATTATCTGGCTGTGCATAATTGTACAGACATTAATTTTCTCATCTGATCCCTTGGTCTTTTGTAACTCTAATAGATGACATATTTTCCTCCACTCTTGCTGCAGAAACTAAATGAAGCTCAGACTAATTGCTAATTAGTGTGGTCAGCAACTCATGGCTGTAGCTGGCACTTGCAGGGTTGAATGGGTGGTGCCAGTTAGGGCTGGCACAATTACAGTTAACCTTGTAACTGACGGTTATGGTTGAAGACCATCATGAAAATGAAATAACCCTCATAACTGCAACCCTACCGTTCAAAGTTTGGGGTCACTTAGAAATGTCCTTGTTTTTGAAAGAAAAGCACAAAAAAATCAATTTTTAATGACATAAAATTTATCAGAAATGCAGTGTAGACACTAATGTTGTAAGTGACTATTGTAGCTGGAATGGCTGATTTTTAATGGAATATCTACGTAGGCATACAGAGACCCATTATCAGCAACCATCACTCCTGTGTTCCAATGGCAGGTTGTGTTAGCTAATCCAAGTTGATCATTTTAAAAGGCTAATTGATCATTAGGAAACCCTTTTGCAATTATGTTAGCACAGCTGAAAACGTTTGTCCTGATAAAAGAAGCAATAAAACTGGCCTTCTTTCGACTAGTTGAGTATCTGGAGCATCAGCATTTGTGGTTTTGATTACAGGTGCAAAATGGCCAGAAACAAAGACCTTACTTCTGAAACATGTCAGTCTATTCTTGTTCTGAGAAATGAAGGCTATTCCATGTGAGAAATTGCCAAGAAACTGAAGATATCTTACAATGCTGTGTACTACTCCCTTCACAGAACAGCGCAAACGGGCTCTAAACAGAATAGAAAGAATGGGAGGCCCCGGTGCACAACTGAGCAAGAGGACAAGTACATTAGAGAGTCTGGGTAGAGAAACAAACACCTCACAAGACCTCAACTGGCAGCTTCATTAAATAGTACCCGCAAAACACCAGTCTCAATGTCAACAGTGAAGAGGCGACTCCGGGATGCTGGCCTTCTAGGCAGAGTCTGTTTGGATGAACTCTTTACAACGTGATAACTTTTGTTTCTTCTTGCTGAAACAAGCAAGGTGTTGTAGCAAGCAAGTCTTCAGGGACTGCAGTCATTTGGCTGACCAGTAACCGTCATCTAAAATGTAATGGCCATCACAGCCCTAGTGCCAGTGCCTCTGAGGGTAATATTTGGGTATGTATGTAATTATAAGGCCCAGTGTAATTGGGCTTGTATAACAAAATAGGGTAGCTAAAATAATATGGCCTTTGTTAACAGTTCAAATCACATGTTATTGGTCACATACATATGGTCAGCAGATGTTATTGTGAGTGTAGCGAAATGCTTATGTTTATAGATCAGACATTACCTGTTAGTGCAGCAGTATCTATCTAACAATTCCACAACAAAACCTAATACACAATCTAGTAAAGGAATGGGATGAGAATATATGTCTTAAATATATGGATGAGCAGTGACAGAGTGGCTAAGATGCAATAGATAGTGAAGGATACAGTATATACATATGAGATGAGATATGTAAACATTCTTAAAGTGACTAGTGTTCCATTTATTTAAGTGGCCAATGATATCAAGTCTGTAGGTAGGAAGCTGCCTGCCTGTGCTAGTGGTGGCTGTTTTAACAATCTGATGGCCTTGAGATTGAAAAACCGCTTCTATCTCTCTGTCCCAGCTGTGATGCACCTGTACTGACCTCACCTTCTGGATGATAGTGGGGTGAACAGGTAGTGGCTCGGTGGTTGTCGTTGATATTTTTGCCTTCCTGTGACATCAGGTGTATGTATCCTGGAGGTTGGGCTGGGCGCGGTATTTATGCACAAACCGGTTTGGGTTTTTACTTTACTTTCTATGACAGTCTTAATGTTTGGTTTGTTAAATGTGATACGATGTGTGTAACGTCCATTTTTATAGTTTACTCCTCTACTTGAGTGTTCCCTTTCCACACTCTTATCTCCATGCCGCTTTCCACACAGACCTAGCCCCGCCCCCTGTCACTCAAGGAGCATTTGTTGTTGCTTGACCACGAGACACTTGCGTTCAGTCTGCATGGTCAATGCAGCACATGCAACAATGTTGATGACAACGATGTTTCCACTTAGAACTTAATATAAATTCACATGAGTTCTATAATTACAATATTAGTTTGTTTCTTACATCTGCAAACAGCTAGTTTGTATTTTCTTAGCAAGTTAAGCTAAATTGTGTTAGCCACTAATGCTAATCGCTAGTTAGCTGGCTAGATAGCTAATAAAAGTACTGAGTCAGAGCAAACGTAGCTAGTTACTACAAGTACTGGTGGAGGCATAAATCAGCATGTTTGTGGAACAGTATCTTCTAAATCAAAAAGGAAAAGGTGAAGCATGAGTATGTTGGCTATATGAATAAAGACTTAATGTAGCCAAAGATTAAAGGGTCACCTAGGAAGGGTGAAAACCAAAGTGGTGTTCAGTGTTGTCACTAACTCGTTCATGGCATTTTCATTCGTTGTCATGTCAAACAACACTGTATTCAAAGTGCCCACTATTATTTATTTTCTAGCTAGAATTATAGTAAACATTCTATTTCCATGATTCCAAAACTTCACCCAAGTGTTTTGTTCTAAATTGCAATGGCAACATTTGGTTAAAAATAAGGCCAAGTATTTTTGCCCATATCGTGGCAGTGTGGAAATGATCGAAAATGAGTGCTGGTAATGCAGGAAATTATTTTCGTTTGAAGTTGAATTGAACAGTATAAAACAATTAGAATAGAGAAAGACCCATTGAAATCATTTAGAATATATGTGTTGCCAGAACTTTTATTAATCAAAAACATAAAATACCGTCAAATTGGAAAAATACCATGCTATGATATTTTGGCCATATCGCCCAGCCCTACCTGGAGGGCAGGTAGTTTGTAATGCGCTGTGCAGACTGCACCACCCTCTGGAGAGCCCTGTATTTGTGGGTGGTGCAGTTGCCGTACCAGGCGGTGATACAGCCTGACAGGCTGCTCTCAATTGTGCACCTGTGAAAGTTAGTGAGGGTTTTCGGTTCAAGTCAAAATTCTTCAGCCTCCTGAGGTTGAAGAGGCGCTGTTGTGTGGATGTCATAAGGTGAATGCACCAATTTGTAAGTCGCTCTGGATAAGAGCGTCTGCTAAATGACTTAAATGTAAATGTAATGTAAATGTTGTGCCTTCTTCACCACACTGTCTGTGTGCGTGGACCATTTCAGTTTGTCGGTGATATGTACAGTACACAGAGGAACTTAAAACCTTCCACCTTCTCCACTGCTGTCCCTTCGATGTTGATAGGGGGGATATTGCTGTTTCCTGAAGTCCATGATCATCTCTGTTGTTTAGCTGACATTGAGTGAGAGGTTATTTTCCTGACACCACACTCCGAGGGCCCTTACCTCCTCCCAGTAAGATGTCTCGTCGTTGTTGGTAGTCAAGCCTACCACTCGTGTCGTCTGCAAACTTGATGATTGAATTGGAGGCATGGGTGAACAGGGAGAACAGGAGAGGGCTGAGCACACATCCTTGTGGGGCCCCAGTGTTGAGGGTCAGAAAAGTGTTGACAGCAAATGTTGTTTCCAACCTTCACCATCTGGGGGTGACCCGTCAGGACCCAATTGCACATGGCAGGGGTCTAGACCCAGGGTCTCAAGCTTAATGATCCGTTTGGAGGGTACTATGCTGTTGAATGCTGAGCTGTAGTCAATGAACAGCATTCTTACATAGTTATTCCTCTTGTCCAGATGGGATAGGGCAGTGTAATGGAGATTGCATCGTCTGTGAACCTATTGGGGCGGTAAGAAAATAGGAGTGGCTCTAAGGGGGACAGGTAGGGTGGAGGTGATATGATCCTTGACTAGTCTCTCAAAGCACTTCATGATGACAGAAGTGAGTGCTACGGGGCGATAGTCATTTAGTTCAGCTGCCTTAGCTTTCTTGGGAACAGAAACAATGGTGGCCATCTTGAAGCGTGTGTGGACAGCAGACTGGGATGGGGATTGATTATGTCCGTAAACACACCAACCAACTGGTCTGCACATGCTTTGAGGACACAGCTAGGGATGCAGTCTGTGCCGGCAGCCCTGTGAGGGTTTTACTCACGTCGGCCACGGAGAAGGGGAGCCCAAAGTCTTTGGTAGCGGGTCCTTGTCGGTGGCACTGTATTGTCCTCAAGCACTCAAAGAAGTTGTTTAATTCGTCTGGGAGCAAGACGTCTGCGACGGGGCTGGTTATCTTTCTGTAATCCGTGATTGTCTGTAGACCCTTGACACGAACGTCTCGTGTTTGAGCCGTTGAATTGTGACTCAACTTTGTCTCTATACTGACGCTTTACTTGTTTGATTGCCTTACGGCGGGAATGACTACACTGTTTGTATTCGGCCATGTTTCCAGTCTCCTTGCCATGATTAAATGCGGTGGTACATGCTTTCAGTTTTGTGCGAATGCTGCCATCAATCCACGGTTTCTGTTTAGGGAATGTTTTAATAGCCACATGGTACAACATCTCCTTTACACTTCCTTATAAACTCGCTCACCGAGTCAACATATAGGTCAATGTTGTTCCCTGAGGCTACCCGGAACATATCCCAGTCCATGTGATCGACGCAATCTTGATGCGTTGGATAGACTTAAGCACGGGCCCTTTCTGTTTTAGTTTCTGCCTATAGGAGGGTAGCAACAAAATGGAGTCATGGTCAGATTTTCCAAAATGGGAGCGGGGGAGGGCCTTGTATGCATCGCGGAAGTTCGAGTAGCAGTGGTCGAGTGTGTTGCTCGTGTACTGCAATCGATATACTGATAGAATTTAGGTAGCCTTGTTCTCAGATTAGCTTTGTTAAAATCCCCAGCTCAATAAATGCTGCCTCCAGATATATGGTTTCCAGTTTGCAAGTCCAGTGAAGTTCCTTGATGGCCCTCCTCGTATCCGCTTGCGGGGGGATATACACGGCCATAACGATAACCAAGGAGAGTTCTCTTGGTAGAAAATACTGTCGGCATTTGATTGATGAATTCTAGGTCAGGTGAACAAAATGACTTGCGTTATTGTGTATTGTTACAATTACACCATCAACTCAATTTTTATTTGTCACATACACATGGTTAGCAGATGTTAATGCGAGTGTAGCGAAATGCTTGTGCTTCTAGTTCCGACAATGCAGTGATAACCAACAAGTAATCTAACTAACAATTCCAAAACTACTGTCTTATACACAGTGTAAAGGGATAAAGAATATGTACATAAGGATATATGAATGAGTGATGGTACAGGGCAGCATACAGTAGATGGTATCGAGTACAGTATATACATATATAGACAAAGTAAACAAAGTGGCATAGTTAAAGTGGCTAGTGATACATGTATTACATAAGGATGCAGTCGATGATATAGAGTACAGTATATACGTATGCATATGAGATGAATAATGTAGGGTAAGAAACATTATATAAGGTAGCATTGTTTAAAGTGGCTAGTGATATATTTACATCATTTCCCATCAATTCCCATTATTAAAGTGGCTGGAGTTGGGTCAGTGTCAATGTCAGCAGCCACTCAATGTTAGTGGTGGCTGTTTAACAGTCTGATGGCCTTGAGATAGAAGCTGTTTTTCAGTCTCTCGGTCCCAGCTTTGATGCACCTGTACTGACCTCGCCGTCTGGATGATAGCGGGGTGAACAGGCAGTGGCTCGGGTGGTTGATGTCCTTGATGATCTTTATGGCCTTCCTGTAACATCGGGTGGTGTAGGTGTCCTGGAGGGCAGGTAGTTTGCCCCCGGTGATGCGTTGTGCAGACCTCACTACCCTCTGGAGAGCCTTACGGTTGAGGGCGGAGCAGTTGCCGTACCAGGCGGTGATACAGCCCGCCAGGATGCTCTCGATTGTGCATCTGTAGAAGTTTGTGAGTGCTTTTGGTGACAAGCTGAATTTCTTCAGCCTCCTGAGGTTGAAGAGGCGCTGCTGCGCCTTCTTCACGACGCTGTCAGTGTGAGTGGACCAATTCAGTTTGTCTGTGATGTGTATGCCGAGGAACTTAAAACTTGCTACCCTCTCCACTACTTTTCCATCGATGTGGATAGGAGGGTGTTCCCTCTGCTGTTTCCTGAAGTCCACAATCATCTCCTTAGTTTTGTTGACGTTGAGGTTATTTTCCTGACACCACACTCCGAGGGCCCTCACCTCCTCCCTGTAGGCCGTCTCGTCGTTGTTGGTAATCAAGCCTACCACTGTTGTGTCGTCCGCAAACTTGATGATTGAGTTGGAGCCGTGCGTGGCCACGCAGTCGTGGGTGAACAGGGAGTACAGGAGAGGGCTCAGAACGCACCCTTGTGGGGCCCCCGTGTTGAGGATCAGCGGGGAGGAGATGTTGTTGCCTACCCTCACCACCTGGGGGTGGCCCGTCAGGAAGTCCAGTACCCAGTTGCACAGGGCGGGGTCGAGACCCAGGGTCTCAAGCTTAATGATGAGTTTGGAGGGTACTATGGTGTTGAATGCCGAGCTGTAGTCGATGAACAGCATTCTCACATGGGTATTCCTCTTGTCCAGGTGGGTTAGGGCAGTGTGCAGTGTGGTTGAGATTGCATCGTCTGTGGACCTATTTGGGCGGTAAGCAAATTGGAGTGGGTCTAGGGTGTCAGGTAGGGTGGAGGTGATATGGTCCTTGACTAGTCTCTCAAAGCACTTCATGATGACGGAAGTGAGTGCTACGGGGCGGTAGTCGTTTAGCTCAGTTACCTTAGCTTTCTTGGGAACAGGAACAATGGTGGCCCTCTTGAAGCATGTGGGAACAGCAGACTGGTATAGGGATTGATTGAATATGTCCGTAAACACACCGGCCAGCTGGTCTGCGCATGCTCTGAGGGCGCGGCTGGGGATGCCGTCTGGGCCTGCAGCCTTGCAAGGGTTAACACGTTTAAATGTCTTACTCACCTCGGCTGCAGTGAAGGAGAGACCGCATGTTTTCGTTGCAGGCCGTGTCAGTGGCACTGTATTGTCCTCAAAGCGGGCAAAAAAGTTATTTAGTCTGCCTGGGAGCAAGACATCCTGGTCCGTGACTGGGCTGGGTTTCTTCTTGTAGTCCGTGATTGACTGTAGACCCTGCCACATGCCTCTTGTGTCTGAGCCGTTGAATTGAGATTCTACTTTGTCTCTGTACTGATTCTTAGCTTGTTTAATAGCCTTGCGGAGGGAATAGCTACACTGATTAAAAGCAGTGGTTCGCGCTTTCCATGAGTCGTTAATTATGAAACCATACACCCCTGCCCTTCTTACCAGAGAGATGTTTGTTCCTGTTGGCGCAATGCACTGAAAATCCTATTGGCTGTAAGGACTCCGACAGCATGTCCCCAGCCAGCCATGTCTCCGTGAGACAGTATGTTACAATCCCGGATACCTCTTTGGAAAGCAACTCTTGCACTAATTTTGTCTACTTTGTTAACTTCTTACGGCTGAAATTCCGTTAACGGGATCGATTTGACAACAGCCAGTGAAAGTGCAGGGCACCAAATTCAAACAACAAATCTCATAATTAAAATTCCTCAAACATACAAGTATTATACACCATTTTAAAGATTAACTTGTTGTTAATCCCACCACAGTATCCGATTTCAAAAAGGCTTTATGATGAAAGCATACCATGCGATTATGTTAGGTCAGCGCCTAGTCACAAAAAAACAGCCATTTTCCAGCCAAAAACTGGAGTCACAAAAAGCAGAAATAGAGAGAAAATGAATCACTAACCTTTGATGATCTTCATCAGATGGCACTCATAGGACTTCATGTTACACAATACATGTATGTTACATAAAAAAAATTAAAATACTCTATCGGCGCCATCTTCTTTCCCCTCCAGTTGCCCTTTAGATTCAAGTCTAAGCCACATGTTGCCTAATGCATCAATGGATTTACACTATTTAATTAATCATATTGTGGGGCTCGTAGCCTAGTGGTTAGAGCGTTGGACCAGTAACCGAAAGGTTGCTAGATCTACTCTCCGAGCCGACAAGGTAAAAACCTGTCGTTCTGCCCCTTGAACAAGGCTGTTAACCCACTATTCCTAGGCCGTCATTGTAAATACGAATTTGTTCTTAACTGACTTGCTTAGTTAAATAAAGGTGTAAATATATATATTTGTGTTGCACATGCGAAGGGATTTGGTTCGGCATTTCATCACTACATAGCAATTGCAGGACTCAGATCAAATTGTAATTCCAGTAAGAGTCATGTGGTCCCTCCTGCCAAATCCCTGGTGGTGTCAGCTGTCTCGTCTCATCTGATCATTTTCCCATCTGCCGTTGCGTGGCCTGCTAACCTCTGACCCCTGGAGGAAACGTCCTTGCTGCTTGCGAATCAGATTCCCTTATTGTCACTACCTCCTTCCCTCCAGCCCCTCACACACACCACACAAGACCGCACCGCATCAGGATTCACTCCTGTCTTTTATCCCTAGACTGTGGCTACAGCCATCACCCTGCCCATGTTAAAGGTTAGTGAAGTCACACTCGCAGTAGGGATCTCCACTCAATACTTTTTTGGCATTATTTAGTAGCTCCAAGTGTTTTTATTTTAATTTTATACTGTATTTTCTCTTTCACATAAGGGCTATTAATACCCTACGGAGACTATCGCAGTGTTGTTTTTTGTCACAAAAGGGGTGGCTCCTTGTGCGCTGTGACATTCTCTGTACTCGGTACCACATGAAAAATGTAATGTGCCATATCATTCCTGGCATAGCCATGGGGGCATGGTTGTGTAGGCAATTAAACTTGCTTGGTTCCTTAATCTGATCTATAGGCTCTATATCAAAGTAACCTATTTTGCATTGATAAGTAAATATAATCTCAGCAACTGTTCAAACAATAAACCAAACAACATTGTAGCCTTATTAGAATCTCCCCAAAAGGTATTTTGTTTGGAAGAAATAACTATTTATTACAGGCTATTGGTAAAAACAACTGTGAGAATGTGCTTTTTCCAAAATAGGATGACATTCTAGTTTTTAAATACATTGAAGTAGCATACCAAATTGGCATAATGTTGTAGGTTTCACCAGCAAGTATACAAATATTTAATTCTAAATCTGATTATTTTACATTTACATTTAAGTCATTTAGCAGACGCTCTTATCACATGTTGGAATGTGCCAATGTAGGATGCTAATCAACTTCAAAATAACCTCCAATTTCAAGATTGCTGTCTCGGTTTAGATTGACATTAAATAAGCGGCCTATTTTGCATCGATAACCAAATATAATCTCAGCGACTTTTCAAACAATAAACCAAACAACATTGTAGCCTTATTAGAATCCCCCCAAAAGGTATTTTGTTTAGAAGTGATGCATTCTTTCTAGCCTATTTGGAAACTTAAACAGATTTGTTTTTGTTCTTCTCTTCTCTTTTTTTACATTATATTTTTAAATATGAGAGTGAATACATTGAAGCAGCATATCAAATTGGCATAATGTTGTAGGTTACATTGGCAAGTATAAAAATATTTGCCAGGGCATATTATTTCATTATACATCAGATTGTTTCACATGGCGATGTGGGAAATTAAAAGACTACATAGTTTGCAGTGTTTAACCAACTTGCTAGCAAGGGAAGACATTTACATTTTAGTCATTTAGCAGATGCTCTTATCCAGAGCAACTTAGTGCATTCATATTTAAAATAGCAAGGAGGGACAACCACATATCAGTCATAGTAAGTACATTTTACCTCAATAAAGAGGCTATTTTGTTAACACGTGTGAATCCATTGACTCATCTGGCAACTGAATTTGCTTTCACAACAAATGAGAAGACAACAAGAACCTCTGTCGCCCTGTTGTGAATGCTGCTATTTGGGAGTCTGGACCGGTGAGGTACCATGTTACCAAAAGGTGCACATTGTTTAGAGTAATCTGACTCCTAGTACCCAGTACATGCGTAGATCTGTGCGCGTTAAGTGTGGAAACCTATAGCAGACCCTTGTTATGCTGTGTAGCTGCTGTCTCCAGTTCCACTGTTATAAAACGTATTGGGAGGAGTGTTGGTTTTGGCGGGAGCCAGGGGAGACGAGGGCCCCTGCAGGCAAGGAAAGAGCAGGATTGAGGGGAGGAGGGCGGGATTTAGGGAATAACTAAAAAGTGTCAGAGGGGAAAGAAGAAAGCCAGGCGTTCTATTTCCCTGAAATCATGTGACCAGTGTGTGTGCCTCTAAGACCCAACAAACTGCCTGAGCAGGTTACTAAGCTCCTCTATCTGTCTGACATTTCCCCTCCCTCTTTTCTTCCTCCTCATCACTGCATCATAGCAGTCATTGATGAAATCAAAGTTTATTTGTCACATGCACAGGATACAGGGTGTAAACGGTACAGTGAAATGCTTACTTGCAAGGTCTCAACAGTGCAGTACACTTGATCAAAATATTAACCTTTCTAGCGCAGGGGTTCCGCTAGCGGAACACCTCGACAACATTCCACTGAAAGGGCAGCGCGCGAAATTCAAAAATATATTTTTTGAAATATGTAACTTTAACACATGAACAAGTCCAATACAGCAAATGAAATATAAACATCTTGTTTATCTACCCATCGTGTACGATTTCAAAAATGCTTTACAGCTAAAGCACAACATATGATTATGTTAGATCACCGCCAAGTCGAAAAAACACAGCCATTTTTCCAGCCAAAGATAGGAGTCACAAAAAGCAGAAATATAGATCAAATTAATCACTAACCTTTGATCTTCATCAGATGTCATATGTCATAGGACATCATGTTACACAATATATGTATTTTTTGTTCAATAATGTGCATATTTATATCCAAAAATCTCAGTTTACGTTGGCTCCTTACGAGCAGTAATGTTTTGATTCCAAAACATCCGGTGATTTTGCAGAAATACTCATAATAAACATTGATAAAAGATACTAGTGTTATTCACAGAATTAAAGCTAGACTTCTCCTTAAAACTACTTTAGGATAGGGGACGGTTGCGTCCCACTTGGGCAAAAAACAGGGAAAATGCAGCGCGACAAATTCCTAAAAATGATATAAAAATCAAACTTTCATTAAATCACACATGTAAGATACTCAATTAAAGCTACACTCGTTGTGAATCCAGCCAACGTGTCAGATTTTCAAAAGGCTTTAAATAGTAAACAAAGAAGGTAGCATATTTCAACCCTACAGGCGCTACACAAAAAGTAGAAATAAAATATAAAACATGCATTACCTTTGACGAGCTTCTTTTGTTGGCACTCCAATATGTCCCATAAACATCACAATTGGTCCTTTTGTTCGATTTAATTCCGTCCATATATATCCAAATGTCCATTTATTTGACGCGTTTGATCCAGAAAAAAACAGCTTCCAAAAAACGCAACGTCACTACAAAATATTTCAAAAGTTGCCCATAAACTTTGCCAAAATATTTCAAACTACTTTTGTAATACAACTTTAGGTATTTTTAAACGTTAATAATCGATCAAATTGTAGACTGGTCTATCTGTGTTCAATACAGGAAGACAACAAACCATGCTACTTTTCACGTCTTGCGCACTCTACAGTGTTACCAGTTCCTAGATGGCCTACTTCTTCATTCAATAACCTCAACCAAATTCCAAAGACTGGTGACATCCAGTGGAAGCGGTAGGACGTGAAAACAGGTTCCTAAGAAATATAATTTGCCAATGAGAACTCGTTGAACAGACAAGAGACCAACAACAACAATTCTGAACGGTTAGTCCTCTGGGTTTTGCCTGCTACATAAGTTCTGTTATACTCACAGACATGATTCAAACGGTTTTAGAAACTTCAGAGTATTTTCTATCCAAATGTACTAATAATATGCACATCTTATATTCCTGGCATGAGTAGCAGGAAGTTGAAATTGGGCACGCTATTTATCCAAAAGTGAAAATGCTACCCCCTATACCTTAATTTAATGCAACCGCTGTGTCAGATTTTAAAAAACTTTACGGAAAAAGCATAATCTGAGAACGACGCTCAGAACCCGAAACAGCCAGAGGAATATCTGCCATTTTGGAATCAACAAAGTTAGAAACAACACCATAAATATTCACTTACCTTTGATCTTCATCAGAAGGCACTCTCAGGAATCCCAGTTCGACAATAAATTACTCATTTGTTCCATCATTTGTGTTCAAATAGCCACTTTTTGTTAGCGTGTTCAGCCCAGTAATCCATCTTCATGAGGCGCAGGCACTTCATCCAGACAAAAACTCAAAGTTCTGTTACAGTCCTTTAGAAACATGTCAAACGATGTATGGAATCAATCGTTAGGATGTTTTTAACATAAAACATCAATAATGTTCCAACCGGAGAATTATTTTTTCTTCAGAAAAAGCACTGGAACGTGAAATTGCTCTGTCGGGAGCGCGCGTCATGAGATCAAGGCTCTCTGCCAGACCACTGACTCATAGGTCTTATGAGCCCCTCCTTTATAGTAGAATCCTCAAACCAGTTTCTAAAGACTGTTGACATCTAGTGGAAGCCCTAGGAAGTGCAACCTCATCCATATTTTAATGTGTACTCGGTAGGCCAAGCTTTGGAAAAACTACAAACCTCAGATGTCCCACTTCCTGGTTTGATTTTTCTCAGGTTTTTCGCCTGCCATATGAGTTCTATTATACTCAAACACCATTCAAACAGTTTTAGGAACTTCAGAGTGTTTTCTATCCAATACTAATAATAATATGCATATATTAGCATCTGGGACAGAATAGGAGGCAGTTCACTCTGGGCAACCATTTCATCCAAAAGTGAAAATGCTGCCCCCTATCCCAAATATGTTAACAAATTAGTAATTAAAAGTAGTGATGTTGGAAATTATATACACAATAAGAATATACAGTAACTACTGTGAAATTTGTGAAAGGGAATGCAACCTGATTAACATTGGTCATGACCCGTGATCACATAGTAACAACCCTATCCCTGGTTAAGGGGCTCTTTAAGTAAACTAGGCCTAGATGTGAGATGGTACATTTCAGGAATTTATTTTCAGCTGTCATGATTGACCTATTAAGTTAGTAATAGATTCTAAAATTACCTTTGAAATTGGTACCTTGAGTAAAATGGAAATGGGCCATCTGGAACATAATCATTCCTAGAGTAGGAGTTTTGGAAAGCCATGTTGGGATTTCCCTTTGACACATACACGCTCCCTGATAAAGGTACACAGTGTACTCTTTAAGATGAGGCTTTAGGGAGGGGGGCCAGCAGTGTCAGGGATGGGGAAACATTGGCTAAACACCTGCTAAAGGAACTAGAGAACAAAGATGTGAAACTTGCGGACAAAGATGTGATAAACTTGCTATGTTTGAATTGAAAGACTTGAATGGTTTTGCAATATTTATTAGCCATAGACTGTTTAGAACAGTGCATTAATGTTCCAAAGCATGTGAATGTGTGCTGCTCCTGCTGCTGTTGAGGTTGTTGATGCCCCCACCTTTTACCCGTTTTGGCCTTAAGTTGACACTTTTTCAGAATTTTCCTTAATATGACGCGTCCCAGGTTCTCTCGGGTTCAGCCATCCCTGGATGACCGCATCTTCCCCACACAGCCCGGTGTCGCTGCCGTCTACAGCGTGAGTACATACCCTGCACCACACGCACACATTCCTACTGCACCACAGACACATACGCTCATACCACACACACTAGTTGTGAACCTCACAAGCATACCTCAACCACATCTCACAGGTCTGACGCACAGTCTGTTTAGTTCTGACATAAAATCTAGAAAACAAACGCCTGGTGTGTGTCTGTGTTTAATGTTGCGTATGTGTAATGTATGACAGAAACTGATGGGAGATCACTTCTCTAACTGACCCCAGCCTGCAGCTGGAAAGATATGGCTGTCACCTCTGCAACATAGTGATTCATAATAACCGTCAGCATCATCACCCACTGTGTGTGTGAGTTGCCTTCACTTCACCACCCATCTTGGGGTTGTTTAGCAGTCTGGAAGGCTCTTCTCTGCTGCTGAGGAGAGGGATGCTTTCTGGACTCTCCCTCCCCCACCCCAACTGTCACATTGCCTGTCAGTGGAGTCAGTCACTGGCAAAGAATCCTCCTCTGGCAACAGAAGTCAGATTAGCTGCTTTATCCTGGGTCAACCAGGGGAAATGGGCCACACAGAGAGATGCTAGGGAGAGTAAACCAGCGTTCAGAGACAAACAGTGATGTTGTCGTACAACAAACAGAGTGTTGCCTCTACCGCACAGAGGCTCCTGTGCAGAAGCAGCAGCGATGTAGGCACCACAAAGCCCAGGGGAGCAGAGGTGGGACGGCCGGCCTGCCTGCTGCCTGCATTATCTGCTGTGCCAGGCTTGCTGCAGCAGCAACACCTGCAGTGGGTTACAGCTCACAGTACAATACAGCACAGAGGCAGGGCATGTGGATAGTACAGCACAAAGCACACTGCCTGCAAACACTGCAAAGGGACAGACAGGGCAGCACTCCACAGCCAGGGCAGAGCCTGATTCTGCACAGCAGGGCACAACACACTTCATGTCCAGCATAGGTCTGTTCCTCTGCACAAAGACAGACGGGTTAATCCCTGCCTTAGCACCTTATTTACATTCTTCAGCAGGAGCAGGTCTAATGACCTGTGGAATCCTGTGTGTGTGTGACTGTGAACCTGACCTGACCTGGGTGATGCTTTGACAAAATTATACCGCTTCAGCAAATACCGGATATCATTTGACTCGGCACACACACAAGCATATGCCTTCTATCTTCAGTGACTCTATTTCATTTTGGAATCATCTGATGTCATTTATCTTGCTCTGTGTGCTGTAGGTACCGAGGCACCCTGGTCCTCCCTACACAGCTCACGACTACACAAAGGGACACCCTAACTTGGCGGGCACGCCGCCAGGACATGCCCACTCGCAGGCGCTCTCTCAGGTATCATTACCCACAGCTTCCCCATATCGCTACCCTAAGGGCTGGGAGGCAAGTGGAGTGGTGAGTGTAGCCGAGTCTCCGCCGTCATCCTCTCTGCGTCTGACCATTGGTCTGTCTGTCCGTCCGTCTACCTGCCTGTGTGTTTGACTGTATTTCTCTCTCTAACATCTTTATCAAAATGCCTGTTGCAGCCTGCTTCTTGTGTGAGTTTAATGAATTAAATACACTGAGTGCCTGTTGATTGGTCGGAGGTTGTGTTTTTGTATCTCTGTATGTCCTGTACTGTTTGTCAATAGTCCAAGAGAAGCACATTTGTCTTAATGATCTGAATTCCACAGGACATCAGCAACTTTGACTGCTGCGGCACTCTCTTATTTTCTCTGCTCTCCATAAGAGGCTGCTAAAGGGGTCATCAATTTGTCACTGAGACAGCAAGTCAATTACATTGCCTTTGCTGTGATTTGCTAGTTTCTCCTACTGCTTTGGGAGTGCACACTGGTGCACACACACTTGTTTGCGATTCCAGAATGAGTCAGCCTTTGCAGAAGGTGTGTGTTGAAAGGGTTCCCATGACCCTGTGTGTTCACCATGGTCACCCCAGCCCACACATTGCCTCGGCCTGAAGGAGCTGCTCTCTCTGGCTTAATAAGTTTCTGCCGCCGGTGGCACAACTGTAATTATCCCAGCTATATAGCCACACCACCAGCCACTCACGAGGGCAAGAAGTGCTGCTTTAATTCCCTACGATGCACACATGAAGTGATGCAACACGGGGGCTGGTGTTATAAAAGCTCCTTAGAGATGTACAGTCGTGGCCAAAAGTTTTGAGAATGACACAAATATTAATTTTCACAAAGTCTGCTGCCTCAGTTTGTATGATGGCAATTTGCATATACTCCAGAATGTTATGAAGTGATCAGATGAATTGCAAAGACCCTCTTTAACTGAATCCCCCAAAAACATTTCCACTGCATTTCAGCCCTGCCACAAAAGGACCAGCTGACATATCAGTGATTCTCTTAACACAGGTGTGAGTGTTGATGAGGACAAGGCTGGAGATCACTCTGTCAATACCTATGTGAGAATGCTGTTCATCGACTACAGCTCGGCATTTAACACCATAGCACCCTCCAAACCCGTCATCAAGCTCGAGACCCTGGGTCTCGACCCCGCCCTGTGCAACTAGGTACTGGACTTCCTGACGGGCCTCCCCCAGGTGGTGAGGGTAGGTAACAACATCTACACCCCGCTGATCCTCAACACTGGGGCCCCACCAACAACGACGAGACGGCCTACAGGGAGGAGGTGAGGGCCCTCGGAGTGTGGTGTCAGGAAAATAACCACACTCAACGTCAACAAAACAAAGGAGATTATTATGGACTTCAGGAAACAGCAGAGGGAGCCCCCCCTATCCACATCGACTGGACCGTAGTGGAGAGGGTAGTAAGTTTTAAGTTTCTCGGCGTACACATCAGACAGATGATGTGTACGCCACCCGATGTCACAGGAAGGCCATGAAGATCATCAAGGACAACAACCACCCGAGCCACTGCCTGTTCACCCCGCTATCATCCAGAAGGTGAGGTCAGTACAGGTGCATCAAAGCAGGGACCGAGAGACTGAAAAACAGCTTCTATCTCAAGGCCACCAGACTGTTAAACAGCCACCACTAACATTGAGTGGCTGCTGCCAACATACTGACTCAACTCCAGCCACTTTAATAATGGAAATTGATGTAAAAAATGTATCACTAGCCACTTTAAACAATGCCAGTTAAAACCTCTTAGCGCCACCTGAGACGTCTGCGTCCCACCCAGCCATAAGGAAATGCAAATGCACCATGCCAAATGCTAATAGCACTCGTTAAAACTCAAACGTTCATTAAAACACACATGCAGGGTACTGAATTAAAGCTACACTCGTTGTGAATCTAGCCAACAAGTCAGATTTTTAAAATGCTTTTCGGGGAAAGCATGAGAAGCTATTATCTGATAGCATGCAACACCCCGAAATACCTGAAGGGGACCTAAACAAAATAATTAGCGTAGCCGGCGCTACACAAAACGCAGAAATAAAATATAAAACATTCATTAACTTTTGACGAGCTTCTTTGTTGGCACTCCTATATGTCCCATAAACATCATATTTTTTCCACTTTTTGGTGATCAGTTTTCCTTTGGCTTTTCGACGAAACACACGTTCTGTTAGTCACAGCCGTGATTTAACCCGTTTTAGAAACGTCAGTGTTTTCTATCCACACATACTAATCATATGCATATACTATATTCCTGGCATGAGTAGCAGGACGTTGAAATGTTGCGCGATTTTTAACAGAATGTTCGAAAAAGTAAGCCATAGGCTTAAGAGGTTAATTAATATGTTTACATACCCTACATTACTCATCTTACTCTCCAAAAACACACATTCTGACCCATCTTTAAAATAGCTGCCAGAAGAAAGTCACACAAAATAAGAAAATATAAGTAAAGTACAAAACACACATATGTATATACTGTACTCTATCATCTACTGCATCTTGCCATCTTTGTAATGCACGTATCACTAACTACTTTAAACTATGCCACTTTTATGTTTACATACCCTACATTACTCATCTCATATGTATATACTGTACTCGATACCATCTACTGCATCTTGCCTATGCCGTTCTGTACCATCACTCATTCATATATCTTTATGTACATATTCTTTATCCCTTTACACTTGTGTGTATAAGGTAGTAGTTGTGGAATTGTTAGGTTAGATTACTCGTTGGTTATTACTGCATTGTCGGAACTAGAAGCACAAGCATTTCGCTACACTCGCATTAACATCTGCTAACCATGTGTATCTGACAAATAAAATTTGATTTGCTTTCCACAAAAAGGGCTTCACAGGCAAGGATATTGCTGTCAGTAAGATTGCACCAAAATCACCTATTTATCAGATCATCAAGAACTTCAAGGAGAGCGGTTCAATTGTTGTGAAGAAGGCTTCAGGGTGCCCAAGAAAGTCCAGCTTGCTCAGGAATGGCAGCAGGCAGGTGTGAGAGCATCTTCACGCACAGTGAGGCAAAGAGTTTTGGAGGATGGCCTGGTGTCATGAATGGCAGCAAAGATGCCACTTCTCTCCAGGACAAATATCAGGGACAGACTGATATTCTGCAAAAGGTACAGGTTGTTGGACTGCGAGGACTGGGGTGGTCATTTTCTCTGATGAATCCCCTTTCCAATTGTTTGGGGCAAATGGAAAAAAGCTTGTCCAGAGAAGACAAGGTGAGCGCTACCATCAGTCCTATGTCTTGCCAACAGTAATGCATTCTGAGACCATTCATGTGTGGGGTTGCTTCTCAGCCAAGGGAGTGGGCTCACTCAAAATTTCGCTTAAGAACACAGCCATGAATAAAGAATGGTACCAACACATCCTCCGAGAACAGCTTCTCCCAACCATCCAGGAACAGCACCTTGCCAGAAGGCAAAAGGGGAACAAAACATTTATATTTTGGGTCCATGGCCAGGAAACTCCCCAGACCTTAATCCCATGGGAACTTGTGGTCAATCCTCGAGGCGGGTGGACAAACAAACAAAAATACAATTTCGACAAACTCCAAGCATTGATTATGGAAGAATGGGCTGCCATCAGTCAGAATGTGGCCCAGAAGTTAATTGACAGCATGCCAGGGTGGATTGCAGAGGTCTTGAAAAAGAAGGGTCAACACTGCAAATATTGACTCTTTGCATCAACTTCATGTAATTGTCAATAAAATCCTTTGACACTCAAGAAATGCTTGTAATTATACTTCAGTATTCCATAGTAACATCTGACAATAATATCTAAAGAAACTGAAGCAGCAAATGTGGAAATTAATATTTGTGTCATTCTCAACTTTTGGCCACGACTGTAGTCTAGCACAAGATATCCCCATATTTAGCCTCAGGGCTAACCCCTGCAGAATGTACCAGATAGGCTATGACATTGGTCTTGTTCAGTGTTTAACTAGACTACTACTGTAGGTTTACCATGCTAACACTGTCCGTTATTCTCCATTGCTGAGGAGAGCAACAGTTTGGTTGGTCTAAATAATTGTGAACTCAGGTAAAATGTCCAAACTGATGAGTCATCCAATCTCTTCTTAGCTTGTTCTTAACTACCATTTTCCATCCCGCTTCCCTGTTTCTCTGTCCTAAATACATCCCCCTCTCTTTCCTTTCATCTCTTTTCTACATCCATCCATCCCTCTGTCCCTCCCCTATGACAGTCTCCATACACCACTGGACAGAATTCTGGCTCAGCACCTCTAGTGTACTCTCCTCAGACGCAGCAAATGAACACGCAACCGCAGAGTCGCCCGGTAAGTGCCTGTTCCTTCTCTCTGCGTCATTTGTATGCATTATGACTGGTGTGCTTTGGGAAACCCAGACAGATCATGTTTCATTTTGATTGGCCTGGAGGGGTACAGTGTCGTCTGAGGTAGTGATTGACATGTTCTGGGTTCAGTAATGATCAGTCCTGATGACGTGTCTGTCAGGCAGTCCTCTTCACACTCTCTGGAATCTGCTGTGTCTGAGATGCTTTCCAGTCTTGAGTTATCTAATACCGGTAGCTGTTGATAATCATTCCTGTAAATGTTGTAATCATTTTGTTACACCTAATTTTAGAGTGTCATAATGCATTTATTCAGTGTGCCAATGACTTTAAGATGATATACTTAAAGTATTGTACTGTTCTATCTGCACTTTCAATGTAGTCATCCATGCCCAGCCCCAGCCCCAGCCCCCCTGTCATGTGGAACCACCAGGTCTGCATCATCTCCTCTAATGGCAGTAAACATGACAACGTGGCAGCTCTACTGCTCTGTGGTTTTGTATTACCGTGCCTCAGTGTTCCCCTCATTGTTCATCTTGTCTCTTTGTTACTGTCCTCCTCTCTCTGCTTTACCATTGCTGCCTCACACTCTCTTTCTGCCGGACCTCAAACCTTCTCCCCCATCAGTTCGCGACGGGCCCTCGACCAACCCACCATCAGGTAACTTACCCCATTTCGTCTGTCCTCGTCTGTTTTCCCTCAGCTAGAGCTGCTTAGTGCACTTTACCACGCTACTGTTATTGGTTGGCAAAGAGCTTCTGCTCTCAGTGGAAATAGGCCCTGTTTTATATAGGATGTGTCCCTTAAGTCAGTGTTTCCCAACTCCATTCCTCAAGTACGTTTTTGCTTCCAAGTAGATTACGTAGATCAAACGGCGATGGAGTATGTTGCCACTGCGCAATGAGAATAGCCTATGCAGCTGCCAACACCTCAAACATGTTGAAACATTTACGCTGACGTGACCCTAGTATTCCTACCATCGGAGCAAGACAAATGCCAAACGGCATTTCAGAACGGGCCAAAGGAATTACAATAGAGAGAGGTATGTTTATAGCAACGGAAATGCACACCTTCTCGTGGTTGAGAAGAATAGGGGTTTCAACACTTCGTGAAAGTGCTCGAGCCACCTTATAGACTTTCAGTAAATGGGCAGTACCTGCTCTATATAAGCAAGCTAAACCAGAAGTTGTCAATTAATTGGCCAATGCGCACGCTGTGTTGACTTACTACAGATGGATGGACCTCCAGGGCTACACAGAGATACTTAACAATGACACCCCATCACATTACCTCAGACTGGGAAATGAGAAGTACCGCGCTTCAGACATGTCCTATTTGAGTGCCACACAAGTGTGCATATTTGTCTCTGTAAAAATACATAGCATAGGCCTATACAATATCTGAGCCATGTTTATTCATTGACAACTTCGGGATTAACATGCTTATATAGAGTGGGTACTGCCTGATTTCACATGCATATTGCACTTTATTTTACTGTTGGTGAGTAATTGTGTGTTTTCATTTAAGATAATACAACGTGTTGGTATTCCTGATTTGTACTTTTATCAGGCATTATGACTCATGATCATGTATGGAATCAGGAATAACAGTAGATTGTATTTTCTTAAATAAACTGAAATTAACTACAGTAGCTTTTGCATTTCATTTTCCCGCTGTACCGAAACCGAACCGTTACCCCAAAACCGCAATACGTACCGAACATTGTGTTGGTGAATCGTTACACCCCTAGTGTTTAGGGGTACTTGAGGACAGGAGTTGGGAAACACTGCCCTAACTTAATGAGAATATATGGCTCCCCTTCCCACCTGCTTTCCACGCAGGCATGCAACAGTCTGATTGTATTTGTCAACAACCATTCTATCTAGATTTTTGCCACATTGTTGTTAAAGGCATATCCAAAAAGACTGTTGCCTGTCTGCCAGTCGTACAACGATGCTAGATGTTTGCCATACTATAGTGATGACTAACTTTTCTTCTCATGTTGTGGACTTGCTAGTCAAACTGTTGATCAGACTTAGTGTCAACAAGTGTGGTACTATTAGTACTGCGCCAACATTTTGGAAATATCTTGTCCTGTTTTCTGACGTTGGCATACTTTATGTACTCGATTCTTCTCCTTTTAAAGAGGGTTGAAATGCATTTTTAGATTATCTGTTGATTTAGATGCTTCATATGAGTGTGTGTGTGTGTGTGTGTGTGTGTGTGTGTGTGTGTGCGCGCGCGCATAACTATGTGATTGCTGAGGTGATCCTGGGCACAGAAACGGAGCCTGTAGAGCCTTCCTGGTGTCTCCCTGTCTGAGAAGCAGATGCCATTTAAAGACACTGGGTCCCACAGGCAGACAGGCACCCCCACCCCGTCCATAACTTGTTGTCCAACATTCTCACCTTCTGGATCATTCTGTGTTGGCCATTTTGACAGACTATTAATAGTCAGCCTCCTATGTCAGTCAGTCTCAGTGTGTCTGAATCTGAACTGTTTACTGGCACAGAGTACACAGTACATGCCCTGTCACATACTGGCTCTGCTCTGTGCTGGCAATGGCCTCTCTTGTGCCGCCACGGAAGTGGAGTCGGAAAGCAGATGAAGCAGAACTAAAGGGCTATTATACGGCCAGAGAAAATGGGCCTTGTCTCTGATATAAATTACAATCCCCTCACACAAAAATGGTTACATAGTGATCTCATTCAGACTTCTCAGTGTTACTCTTGATTTCTCTTTTCTAAAATAACTTCAGTCTTTTGCTCTTTATTGCTCTTTAAGAATGCAAACCAAGAGGTCAGACACAAGGATAAAGTTGTTGTTTGGTTGGACAACATTAGTTGTAGCCTATATCTCCACTTTAGAGACATCCAAGTAAATTGTATCAGTATTGTTTTTGAGCTGGTGTTTACTGTGAGCAGTTTTCTTCCAGTTTTTCTAGTAAGAGTTAGAATTCAGCCATGGAATGGTCAGATATTAGCATCAACATTATGCATCTTGCATTAACATTTAACTTGCTCAATTGAGGCCATGTCATCGTGCTCTGTTTGAAATGAGCAGAGCTATCATTTTTGGCACTCCCTAATACTAACAACAAGCTCATCATGTCTGCCAGCCAAATTTGAGCAAAATCCTAGTTGGTCTACCGTGCATGTTGCCAGAGCAAAGCAAACCCATCAGGATTGACTCGGACTCCCGCCTCTCTCTCTCTGTCTTTACTCCGTGGTGTTGGGAATAATACTGCGGTCACACCTGGTGAGCCTGGCTGAGTTTAGTCCTAGGTTAATGGTAGCAGCTAGATAGAAAGAGCTCTGTGATGTCACAACTCCAGAGGGTAGGTCCTGGCTCGCAGCGTTCCACACCCTGTCTGTGTTACTAAGTCATTGCTGTCGGCTCCTCACTGGGACTGAGAACTACCCAGTTGGAAAGGGCCCACCGGCTGCATAATGTTGCGGTTTGTGCGTGTGTGTTGTGAATGATTGCCCGCTGTGTTGGGCTCCACACTCATCAGTGCAGTCTCCCATTGGCTTTTCTCTCTTTCTTGCTTCAATATTCAAGGGAGGATTCAGGCCCATCCAGGTAATAATGACTCTTATCATAACTCTCTGCAGATGCATGGCATGAGGAACACTCCTACCCACCACCTAGGGGTCCTAACCCCTAACATTTAACCTTTAACCCCAGAGCCCTCCTGTGGCCATCATCTTCACTACATTTTTCTAAGTAGAAAACGCCTCTTCCCCCCCCAACATAACAATCTAAGACCACCACACTCACTCTCATGTTCTCTTTTTAACAAACAAAACCTTTTTTAAATAATTCTATCATTTTGATCCATTCTTCTTTCCTCATCTTTGCTTAGTTTGGATGAACTGCATGCAGAATATTAGAACTGTTAACTCTTCCTTTTCGATCTGATAACTCTTCCCCCCCATTTTATTTATTTTTTGTTGTAATTTTTACCTACCTTTTTCTCCCCAATTTCATGATAACGATCTTGTCTCATGAGCCTAGAAAAGCCCCCCCCAGCCAAACCCTCCCCTAACCCGGACGACGCTGGGCCAATTGTGCACCGCCCTATGGGACTTGCGGTCAAAATACGTTTTTTACTAAAAAGAACCTGAACCTTTAAAGGAAGTTTGTGTACACTTCAGGGTACCTGGATGGATCTCTGAATTATTGGAAGCTGAGTCAACTGTGTGGTAAACTTGAGCTCCAGTCGTTAGGATGTCGGCCACAGCTGTTGTTTGGAGTCTTTCATCTTGCCCAGAGTACGTTGATTGCTGCATAAAATGTTATGAGTTCCCCCAAAAGAGCCTGGCAGTACAGAGCCTCCCATTGATTGTAATATTTAGTCTCCTGCAAACAGCACAACTTCTGCAGTCATGAGAACATGACATTCTGTTTTTTATGATGCGCGAAGAGCTGTCTCCAAATCGGAAACACAATCTATACACAGAACTATAATACACTGTATCCCCAGTTTGTCTACATTAGCTATAGCATAAACAGTAACAATTTATCTTAGAGCACTTCCCTTTACAAATGTGACTGTTGTAGACACTGCATTGTAAAGGCCATTTGGTTGCATATAGAGTCAGCATTTGTGGTGTATAACAGTGTGTGTGGCTGCGGAGATAGGTGAGTAGGTACAGGTGTTGCTTGGCGCTGGTTGTTGGTGGAGGCAGAGGTGGCTGGTAGACTGCTGTGTTTTGAGACCTTTCACAACCTCCATCTCTCTCTGATGAGAGGGCTGAGTGAACCCAGCTAGAGGGGTCAGGAGTCCTATGGGTGTGCTATGGGTTTAATGCTGCCTGGGGCGAGATGTGCTCTGACTGTTTCAGTGTCTCTCTGTAGACCAGAACAGAGTGATGAAGTGGAAGTGCCATCCACCTGGTCCTCTGAGATTATGCTTTCTGTCCCTTAGGCCTTAGTGGCTATTCTCTCAGAGCCCCTGCATCCCCAAAGCTGAAATGAGACTGCACAGGCATGAAGAGAGAACACTGCTGTTGGGACAGTTGTGGTTCCTCACTTGCTCTTCTGGGAATAACTTTTGCCACATTTATTATCTTTGTGTGTGTCAGTTTTTCCAGAGGGCTCAGATGCAGACAGCGCGGCCAACCATCCCCACAAACGCTCCCTCTATGCGGCCCTGCTCTCAGAACCCCACATCGGCGGTGTACCCCCCCAACCAGCCCACCATGATGATGATGGCCCCCATGCCTTTCCCTTCCCCACAGGCTGCCCAGTACTACATCCCACAGGTGAGACTGACTGACCAGGCTGCTGTTACACTCCAGTAGGCACTCCTCTCCTATTGTCCCACACTGCCTTTAACCTTTTTGTTCTATTCTATCCCCTCTGTTTGTCTCTCTGCAGTATCGCCACAGTACGCCCTATGTGGGGCCGCCCCAGCAGTTTTCAGTGCAGCCGCCGGGGTCTGGCACCTTCTATCCTGGCCCTGGCCCAGGGGAGTACCCTGCTCAGTACGGTAAGTCTCAGCCAAGCACATGTACGTGTGTGTATATATATATGGCATTTTTTGCCCCACTGTACACACACAATATATATATATATTGTGTGTGTACAGTGGGGCAAAAAAGTATTTAGTCAGCCACCAATTGTGCAAGTTCTCCCACTTAAAAAGATGAGAGGCCTGTAATTTCCATCATAGGTACACTTCAACTATGACAGACAAAATGAGGGAAAAAAATCGAGAAAATCACATTGTAGGATTTTTTATGAATTTATTTGCAAATTATGGTGGAAAATAAGTATTTGGTCAATAACAAAAGTTTATCTCAATACTTTGTTGGCAATGACAGAGGTCAAACGTTGTCTGTAAGTCTTCACAAGGTTCACACACTGTTGCTGGTATTTTGGCCCATTCCTCCATGCAGATCTCCTCTAGAGCAGTGATGTTTTGGGGCTGTTGCTGGGCAACACGGACTTTCAACTCCCTCCAAAGATTTTCTATGGGGTTGAGATCTGGAGACTGGCTAGGCCACTCCAGAACCTTGAAATGCTTCTTACGAAGCCACTCCTTCGTTGCCCGGGTGGTGTATTTGGGATCATTGTCATGCTGAAAGACCCAGCCACGTTTCATCTTCAATGCCCTTGCTGATGGAAGGAGGTTTTCAGTCAAAATCTCACGATACATGGCCCCATTCATTCTTTCCTTTACACGGATCAGTCGTCCTGGTCCCTTTGCAGAAAAACAGCCCCAAAGCATGATGTTTCCACCCCCATGCTTCACAGTAGGTATGGTGTTCTTTGGATGCAACTCAGCATTCTTTGTCCTCCAAACACGACGAGTTGAGTTTTTACCAAAAAGTTATATTTTGGTTTCATCTGACCATATGACATTCTCCCAATCTTCTTCTGGATCATCCAAATGCTCTCTAGCAAACTTCAGACGGGCCTGGACATGCACTGGCTTAAGCAGAGGAACACGTCTGGCACTGCAGGATTTGAGTCCCTGGCGGCGTAGTGTGTTACTGATGGTAGGCTTTGTTACTTTGGTCTCTGCAGGTCATTCACTAGGTCCTCTCGTGTGGTTCTGGGATTTTTGCTCACCGTTCTTGTGATCATTTTGACCCCACGGGGTGAGATCTTGCGTGGAGCCCCAGATCGAGGGAGATTATCAGTGGTCTTGTATGTCTTCCATTTCCTAATAATTGCTCCCACAGTTGATTTCTTCAAACCAAGCTGCTTACCTATTGAAGATTCAGTCTTCCCAGCCTGGTGCAGGTCTACAATTTTGTTTCTGGTGTCCTTTGACAGCTCTTTGGTCTTGGCCATAGTGGAGTTTGGAGTGTGACTGTTTGAGGTTGTGGACAGGTGTCTTTTATACTGATAACAAGTTCAAACAGGTGCCATTAATACAGGTAACGAGTGGAGGACAGAGGAGCCTCTTAAAGAAGTTTACAGGTCTGTGAGATCCAGAAATCTTGCTTGTTTGTAGGTGACCAAATACTTATTTTCCACCATAATTTGCAAATAAATTCATGAAGAATCCTACAATGTGATTTTCTGGATTTTATTTTTCTCATTTTGTATATCATAGTTGAAGTGTGCCTATGATAAACTACAGGCCTCATCTTTTTAAGTTGGAGAACTTGCACAATTGGTGGCTGACTAAATACTGTTTTGTGTGTGTGTGTGTGTGTGTGTGTGTGTGTGTGTGTGTGTGTGTGTGTGTGTATTTTGTGTGTGTGTATATATACTGTACTCTGCTTACCCTTTTCTTCGTCCTCCCTGACAAAGCTCCTGGACCTCAATACTATCCAGGACAGCAGGTGTACCCCCCCTCACCCTCCATCATAGTGCCTACACCGCAGCAACCTCCACCAGCCAAGCGTGAGAAGAAACCAGTGAGTATCTCAGCACGCTGCCGTCTCCACACAGACACACATATGCCATGGTCTACCAAACATTTTCCTATCATACACTCCCCATGTATGTAAGCATACACATACAGATACACACACTAGCAGAGGCCATCTGCTCAGTTACACACCAACTTTTCCATTTCCATATGCATACTGAGAGGATATGAGAAATGATCCCTGAAGTTTCTGATAAGAGACACTTCTGGATCCATCAGCCTTTTTGAGTTATATTTTAAAACGCATTCATTATTTTACAGAGAAAGTATGAGGGATGACATGGGTTGATTTAGATCAAGGCTGCCAGGATAGTGTTTCTGTGTGTGGAAGGAGGGTTGGTTTGAAATGTATGCCAGGCCTTAATCTAGCTCTGACGCTTGGGAGCTCGGCCTCGAGGGACCCCACTTTGAGCCTATTAGCAGTCATTTTGACTGCAACATTCTAACAGTCTAATAAATACATTTCATATATGCCATCGGAAAAAATAATAATTTGCTTGTGTTTATAAAGGTTTTGGTTATTTCAAAGAACACTATCATTTTGATTAGTTTGTTACTGTAGGCCGTCTGCTGCTGCATGCTCATTTGTGAAGCGCCTGGAATAGCTGTTGTTCTTAATATTTTGAAATGGAGCTCATCTCTTCAAATTTGAGATTTATTTGGCAAAGGTAAGCGTTGTTGAACCCTCAGAATCTGCTCTTTCTGTTACTATATAGAAATCAAACGTCTTACCTGCATGTGACTAGGAGGATTTGAAGTCACTTTGTTGCTCCATTTCCCTGCCTCAGTCAATTACAAGCTGCACTTCATATACAGTTTGACAATTTATGATTGTCAATTTAATCTCATTTTAAGGCTAACTCTATATGTGAAATTAGTTTCAATAGGGTGTTGGTGTAGTTTCGATTGGCCATCATTAGGGTTGCACATTTTGGGGAATATTCAGATGGAAACTTTCTGTGGGAATATATGGGAATTAACGGAAATATATGCCAGTTAATATTAATACCATAAATGTAGACACTTTTTGCATTGGATATACACTGCTCAAAAAAATGAAGGAAACACTTAAACAACACAATGTAACTCCAAGTCAATCACACTTCTGTGAAATCAAACTGTCCACTTAGGAAGCAACACTGATTGACAATACATTTCACATGCTGTTGTGCAAATGGAATAGACAACAGGTGGAATTTATAGGCAATTAGCAAGACACCCCCAATAAAGGAGTGGTTCTGCAGGTGGTGACCACAGACCACTTCTCAGGTCCAATGCTTCCTGGCTGATGTTTTGGTCAATTTTGAATGCTGGCGGTGCTTTCACTCTAGTAGTAGCACAAGACGGAGTCTACAACTCACACAAGTGGCTCAGGTAGTGCAGCTCATCCAGGAAGGAACATCAATGCGAGCTGTGGCAAGAAGGTTTGCTGTGTCTGTCAGCGTAGTGTCCAGAGCATGGAGGCGCTACCAGGAGAAAGGTCAGTACATCAGGAGACGTGGAGGAGGCCGTAGGAGGGCATCAACCCAGCAGCAGGACCACTACCTCCACCTTTGTGCAAGGAGGAGCACTGCCAGAGCCCTGCAAAATTACATCCAGCAGGCCACAAATGTGCATGTGTCTGCTCAAGCGGTCAGACTCCATGAGGGTGGTATGAGGGCCCAACGTCCACAGGTGGGGTTTGTGCTTACAGCCCAACACCGTGCAGGACATTTTGGCATTTGCCAGAGAACACCAAGATTGGCAAATTCGCCACTGGCGCCCTGTGCTCTTCACAGATGAAAGCAGGTTCACAATGAGCACATGTAACAGTCTGGAGACGCCGTGGAGAACATTCTGCTGCCTGCAACATCCTCCAGCATGACCGGTTTGGAGGTGGGTCAGTCATGGTGTGGGGTGGCATTTCTTTGGGGAGCCGCACAGCCCTCCATGTGCTCGTCCAGAGGTAGTCTGACTGCCATTAGGTACCGAGATGAGATCCTCAGACCCCTTGTGAGACCATATGCTGGTGCGGTTGGCCCTGGGTTCCTCCTAATGCAAGACAATGCAAGACCTCATGTGGCTGGAGTGTGTCAGCAGCTCCTGCAAGAGGAAGGCATTGATGCTATGGACTGGCCGTTCCCCAGTCCTGAATCCAATTGAGCACATCTGGAACATCATGTCTCGCTCCATCCACCAACGCCACGTTGCACCACAGACTGTCCAGGAGTTGGCGGATGCTTTAGTCCAGGTCTGGGAGGAGATCCCTCAGGAGACCATCCGCCACCTCATCAGGAGCATGCCCAGGCATTGTAGGGAGATCATGGAGGCCACACACACTACTGAGCCTCATTTTGACTTGTTTTAAGGACATTACATCAAAGTTGGATCAGATTTTGTTGTCAGCACATTCAACTATGTAAAGAAAAAAGTATTTAATATGAATATTTCATTCATTCAGATCTAGGATGTGATATTTTAGTGTTCCCTTTATTTTTTTGAGCAGTGTATTTACCATATCATATGGAGACAAAAATAATTGCAAATTATTAAATCCTTCCAATAGAAAAACAACAACAATTTAGTTACACAAACAAACGTACAATCAATACAACAATAGAAACATCTATGTACAGTGTGTGCAAATGTAGAAGAGTAAGGGAGGTAAGGCAATAAATAGGCCATGGAGGCAAAATAATAACAATTTAGCATTACACTGGAGTGATAGATGTGCAGATGATGATGTGCAAGTAGAGATAATGGGGTGCAAAAGAGCAAGAAGATAAATAACTATATTGGGATGATGTAGTTGGGCGTGCTATTAACAGATTGCCTGTGTACAGGTACAGTGATGGGTAAGCTGCTCTGACAGCTGTTGCTTAAAGTTAGAGAGGGAGATATAAGACTCCAGCGTCATTGATTTTTGCTATTTGTTCCAGTCATTGGTAGCAGAGAACTGGATGGAAAGGCGGCCAAAGGAACTGTTGGCTTTGGGGATGACCAGTGAAATATACCTGCTGGTACGTGTGCTACGGGTGGGTGTTGCTATGGTGACCAGTGAGCTGAGATAAGGTGGGGCTTTTCCTAGCATAGATTTATAGATGACCTGGAGCCAGTGGGTTTGTCAATGAATATGTAGCGAGGGCCAGCCAACAGGGGCATACAGGTCGCAGTGGTGGGTAGTATATGGGGCTTTGGTGACAAAACGGATGGCACTGTGATAGACTACATCCAGTTTGCTGAGTAGAGTTTTGGAGGCTATTTGGTAAATTACATCGCAGAGGTCAAGGATCAGTAGGATAGTCAGTTTTACGAAGGTATGTTTGGGAGAATGATTGAAAGAGGCTTTGTTGCGGAAGAGGAAGGCGATTCTAGATTTAATTTTGGATTAGTTGACTCTTCACATGGGATGATGTCACTGAACAACAACAAAGGGAATATTGAATGGTCCCCAATAATCCATTGCATCTCCCAAAAAAGGTTTTCAACATATATCTGTAAAATTATAGTCTAGAAACATAAGTTTTGGTTGTCTTTCTCTCAGGCTTCCATGTCTTCTCCCTAGACCTCCTCAATGTCCACCTCTTGAAAATCAGACTCCGAGACCTCATCTTCACTGTCACTCTCCAACATTGTTGAGGATGGCTCGTTGTTAGGCTCAAAAAGCCTCAAATTTTCCCGGTTGGCCACCAATTTCTCAACCCTTGTATTGTTCAGCCTGTTCCGTGGTTTGGTCTGTGTTCCCAAACAAGGGCCAGGTGCATACTGAGGTGGCTGATGTTGGTGGGATTTGGAGGATGATTGAGGCAACAGGGGAAAGGGCCTCAGCTCCACAAAGTCCCTTCCACCAGGTGGCTAATGAGATGTGTTGGCACAACTGCCATATTGCATCTCCATCCCAAAGCACTTGCTTGGAAGTGTATATTGCCAGACTGCCAAGAACCTTGCCCTAATCCAGGCCAAGGTGGTGAGACATTGTAGTGATGACACTAGAGGTCGACCGACTATGGTTTTTCAACGCCGATACCGATTTATTGGAGGACCAAAAAAAGCAGATAACGATTAATCTGACATTTTATTTTTAATAATAACAATTACAATAATACTGAATGAACACTTATTTTAACTTAATATAACACATCAATAAAATCAATTTAGCCTCAAATAAATATTGAAACATGTTCAATTTGGTTTAAATAATGCAAAATTAAAGTGTTGGAGATGAAAGTAAAAGTGCAATATGTGCCATGTAAGAAAGCTAATGTTTAATTGCCTTGCTCAGAACATGAAAGCTGGTGGTTCCTTTTAACATCCGTCTTCAATATTCCCAGGTAAGAAGTTTTAGGTTGTAGTTATTATAGGAATTATAGGACTGTCTCTCTCTATACCATTTGCTTTTCATTAACATTTGACTATTGAATGTTCTTATAGGCACCTTAGTGTTGCCAGTGTAACAATATACAGTGGGGCAAAAAAGTATTTAGTCAGCCACCAATTGTGCAAGTTCTCCCACTTAAAAAGATGAGAGGCCTGTCATTTTCACCATAGGTACACTTCAACTATGACAGACAAAATGAGAGAAAAAAATCCAGAAAATCACATTGTAGGATTTTTAATGAATTGATTTGCAATTTATGGTGGAAAATAAGTATTTGGTCAATAACAAAAGTTTATCTCAATACTTTGTTATATACCCTTTGTTGGCAATGACAGAGGTCAAACATTTTCTATAAGTCACAAGGTTTTCACACACTGTTGCTGGTATTTTGGCCCATTGCTCCATGCAGATCTCCTCTTGAGCAGTGATGTTTTGGGGCTGTTGCTGGGCAACACGGACTTTCAACTCCCTTCAATGCCCAAAAAGAGACATTCTAATGACAAGTATCTCACAAGCATATTATGAAAGTAGATAACATCTTATTTATCTTTGTTACCTAACTAATTCTGTTTCAGCTATGACATTCATAAGTTTTACCTCGAATAGAAGTAGAGGGACTTTTGTCAGAGGTTGCTTGTTGTGAGCGCTGAGGGAACTTTATGCACTTGGCCAGATGATTCTGCATCTTTGTTTCATTCTTCACATATGATTTGGCACAGTATTTGCAAATGTACAGAGCTTTTCCTTCTACATTAGCAGCAGTGAAATGTCTCCACACATCAGATCGTGCCCATGGCATTTTCCTGTAAAGATTAGAAAGAAATTAGTAAAAAAAAAAAATTAAAAAAAAAAGGATCAATAGTTAAGCAGATAGATTAAACAACTCATTTTGTACGATAAATGTTTTAAAATTAAATGTGTATGCAAACATGTGAATTACCACTCCTCAGTTAGCAGGCTCAAGTATGCTAAAACCCACATGGTAGCAAGAACTAACTAGCAGAAATTGTTAACACATTAGAGATGATTTAAACACACTTTTCTGTAGGCTACTATTTACTAGTTAACAAAAAGTCATGTATGTCGTATAAAATATATTCACCCCACCCAGTATTCAAAACTTACCAGAAAGCATGTAGTCCTTGGCTCAGACAGTATAGTAGTGTGGGCTCAAGAGCATCTCATTAGAGTGCAAGATCTTGAGAATCAGCAGCTGTACATGTGATGGATGAATGCACTGTGCATGCAGAGGGTTGCAATTCCATTGAATTGGGGATAGTTTAACCAAAATATGCCACAAGACCTAGAATTGCCTTGTGTATCCCACAAAAAGGTTCACTGTTATAAGATAACTTTTTTGATGAGATGATGCACAATCCCCAATATTCCAAGGCTTAACTTCCCATGGACAATTTCCAGCCCTTTGCAACCCTAGCTGTCATTAGCTGTGCAGGCTGACAGCTGGTTAATGAGGGGTGGCAAGGGGAAGGGATGATATGTCCTCTTAACTTCTTATAACACACATTGATATCGAAATTCTAACAACATACGTGTTAAAAAAACGTATTTAGGAAAAGTCCAGGGCAGAGGTGGCATGACTTTAAAAATGGCAGAGATATTTTTATTTTAAATAAATATGCTGTCAAAATGACTGCCTCTGCGTTCTAGTGTTTATTCTTCTGCCAGAGAACCTTTGATCTAGGGCCAGTGGGAAACTTTAAGGTATTCAGAAATATAGTGCTGTTCTGTTTGGACTCTTATGACCCACTTGTTAAGACTCACATGAAAATATATTATCTTGCTAGAAACCCTTTCAAGTGCCTCTGCTGAAATACTGTTAAGCTTTTTCTCTCTACATTTGCACAAGCTGAATAAAAATGTCTGAAACTTTTGGTCACATATGCACTCCTGTACACAACACACTCACTGTTTTGAATGGCTGAGGGGGGGTTGCTCTGAAACGCTGGCACTTTAGTGAGATGCCGCTCCTTTTGTGTCATTGTCCTCCCAGATCCGTATCCGGGACCCCAACCAGGGCGGCAGGGACATCACAGAGGAGATCATGGCAGGGGGCACAGGGAGCCGAAATCCAACCCCCCCTGTCAGACGGCCCTCCTCCACCCCCACCCCTCCGCAAGTAAGGACACATCTTCTCTCATGCTGCCTGATATTCGGCTTATTTTCTCTTGCACGCGCACACACACACACACGTTGCCATTGTGTGCCACTGGCCCACTGAACTGAGCTGTTAGCCTTTCACCCATGTCTGTGTAATCTGTGCCCAGGGCAGACTGCTTGGTGTTGGGAGGGAACAGGCAATTAAGCCACCAGGGCTTTGGCACCACGACAGACCGAGCCATGCATGCAGACACAGCACATTTTCTGTGTTTGTAATCCATCCTCTGCCATGCTGCGTTAGACACAGCCAGCCACTCAGACTTCAGCCACTGTCCCTTACTCCCTGCCCCCCACCCATTGCTCTGCAACTGGGCCCAAACGCACTCATCTGGCCTTGCCTTCACAACCTTTGCTATCTAATTTGAGTAACAGAAAACCATGGCTAAACACTTTCGTTGTTCATAGTAAATGTGTTATCATATTCATCTTTGACACACAGATATATGGCTTACAAACGTGTAATAAATAAATAAATATATATTACCTATTAGTACCTACCTGCATGCATGTATCACTGTATCTCCTCCCTCACTTGTGCAGTAAATGTTGTGGAACATGTCGTTTATGCTTTTTGTCCCTCCATGACAAATCCAGAATAAGACTCTATACTTCATTGATTCAAACGAAATGAGTCATTGATGTGCTGAGAATTTTAATAAATGGGTTACCTGACAACGTCACGAACTATGCTCATGCTTCAATGGGGCAGAAGTCTGTGTTGTGATTTTGGATGGTCAGATAGCTAGCAACAATGACAAGAAGCTGACATGTGGGGAGTCGTAGGTGGCTTGTTTTATCTTGGTCTTGATAACATGTCTTATTTTGACGAGAGGTCGACCGATTATGATTTTTCAACACCGTTGTCGATTATTGGAGGACCAAAAAATCCGATACCGATTAATTTTATTTGTAATAACGACAATTAAAACAATACTGAATGAACACTTTAACTTAATATTATACATCGATAAAATCAATTTAGCCTCAAATAAATAATGAAAAATGTTCAATTTGGTTTAACCTGTTATGGCTGCAATCCCGATATCGGAATCGATATGACAACTACCAGTGAAAATAGAGGGCGCCAAATTCAAACCACAGAAATCCCATAATTACAATTCCTAAAACATACATGTCTTATATAATTTTAAAGCCATTCTCGTTGTTAATCCCACCAAAGTGTCCGATTTTCAAATAGGCTTTTCAGCGAAAGCACTACAAGCGATTGTTAGGTCTCCACCAAACCACAATAAGCACAGCCATTTTCCAGCAAAATATAGCATTCACAAAAAGCATAAATAAAGATAAAATGAATCACTACCTTGAATTATATTCATCAGATGACACTCATAGGACTTCATGTTACACAATACATGCATGTTTTGTTTGATAAAGTTCATATTCATGTAAAACAAATCTGTGTACATTGGCTATTTAGATTCACTAGTTCCAAAAACATCAAGTGATTTTGCATAGCCACATTGTTTCAACAGAAATACTCATCATAAATGTAGATGATAATACAAGTTATACACATAGAATTATAGATCTACCTCTCCTTAATGCAACTTAATGCAAAAAAAAAAAAAAAGTTTACGGAAAAAGCAACCAAAAAGCAATCATGCCATAATCTGGGGCGGCAGCGTAGCCTAGTGGTTAGAGCATTGGACTAGTAACTGGAAGGTTGCGAGTTCAAACCCCCGAGCTGACATGGTACAATCTGTCGTTCTGCCCCTGAACAGGCAGTTAACCCACTGTTCCCAGGCCGTCATTGAAAATAAGAATATGTTCTTAACTGACTTGCCTGGTTAAATAAAGGTAAAATTAAAATTAAAATAAAAAATCTGAGAAGGCACTCAGAACAGTAGCCAAATTAGCCTCCATGTTGGAGTCAACAGAAACCAGAAAATACATAAATGTATTGAACTTCATCAGAATGCAGTCCTAGAAATCCCAGGTCCACAATAAATGCTTGATTTGTTCGAAAATGTCCGTTATTTATGTCCAATTAGCTACTTTCGTTAGCGCGTTTGGTAAACAATTCCAATTGGTAAAAAGTCACAAAGCGCGTCCACTATAACGTGACAATGTCAAATTTCCGTAACAGTCAGTCAAACGATGTACTGAATCAATCTTTAGAATGCTGTTTACATATATCTTGAATAACGTTCCAACCGGAGAATTAGAATTACTTCAAATGAGCGGTGGAACGCAAGTCCTTCCCCTGTGAACGCGCCTGGTGAAAGCATGGTCCACTCATGGCTGTGGTGACTATTTCCTATGTTCAATCGACCCCCCCCCCTCTTCACATTAGTCATCAGACAAAGTTCTATTGACTGCTGACATCTAGTGGAAGGCGTAGGAAGTGAAAACTCATCCATATCTCGCTGAAATTTCAATGAGACCTTGGTTGAAAATCTGCCACCTCCAGAAAAAAAAACAGGAAGTGGAATTTCTCAGGTTTTTGCCTGCTATATGAGTTCTGTTCTATTCAGACATAATTCAAACAGTTTTAGAAACTTCAGTGTTTTCTATCCAATATTAATAATAATATGCGAATATGAGCAACTATGACTGAGGAGCAGGCCATTTGATATGGGCACCTTTCATCCAAGCTACTCAATACTGCCCCTGCAGCCATAAAAAGTTAAATAATGCAAAAACAAAGTGTTGGAGAAGAAAGTAAAAGTGCAATATTTGCCATGTTAGAAAGCTAACGTTTAAGTTCCTTGCTCAGAACATGAGAACATATGAAAGCTGGTGGTTCCTTTTAACATCAGTCTTCAATATTCCCAGGTAAGAAGTTTTAGGTTGTAGTTATTATAGGAATTATAGGACTATTTCTCTCTCTATACCATTTGTATTTCATTAACCTTTGACTATAGGATGTTCTTATAGGCACTTTAGTATTGCCAGTGTAACAGTATAACTTCCGTCCCTCTCCTTGCTCCTCCCTGGGCTCGAACCAAGAACACAAAGACAACAGCCACCCTCGAAGCAGCGTAACCCATGCAGAGCAAGGGGAACAACCACTCCCAGGCTCAGAGCGAGCGAGTGATGTTTGAAACGCTATAAGCGCGCTAACTAGCCAGCCATTTCGGTTACACCACCCTAATTTCAGGAGTTGGTATGCTCGAAGTCATAAACAGCGCAATGCTTGACGCACAATGAAGAGCTGCTGGCAAAACGCACGAAGTGCTGTTTGAATGAATGTTTACGCGCCTGCTTCTACCTACCACCGCTCAGTCAGATACTCGTGGTCCTTCTGTGGCTCAGTTGGTAGAGCATGGCGCTTGTAACGCCAGGGTAGTGGGTTCGATTCCCGGGACCACCCATACGTAGAATGTATGCACACATGACTGTAAGTCGCTTTGGATAAAAGCGTCAGCTAAATGGCATATATCATTATATATTATTATTATATTATATTATTATTATATATATTATACTTAGATACTTGTATGCTCAGTCAGATTATACGCAATACATGACACACTAGATATCTAGTAATATCATCAACCATGTGTAGTTAACTAGTGATTATGATTGATAGTTTTTTTATAAGATAAGTTTAATGCTATCTAGCAATTTACCTTGGCTTACTGCATTCGCGTAACAGGCAGTCTCCTTGTGGAGTGCAACAAGAGGCACGTCGTTATTGCGTTGGACGAGTGAAAATCTGTCGTTCTGCCCCTGAACGAGGCAGTTAACCCACCGTTCCTAGACTGTCATTGAAAATAAGAATGTGTTCTTAACTGACTTGCCTAGTTAAATAAAGATTAAATAAAGGTGTTAAAAATATTTTAAAATCGGTGTCCAAAAATACTGATTTCCGATTGTTATGAAAACTTGAAATCGTCCCGAATTAATCGGCCATTCCGATTAATCGGTCGACCTCTAGTTTTGACTGATGTCACGTCTATACTAATATGACTCATTGGCTAGCTTGCCAACCAACAACTGTTACGATGTATTTGAGACGACAAGTGCTCATTGTAAAAAATATATTTATATTTTCAATAAACATTATAGTTTACAATGTTGTCAACGAATTATAGTTGACACGTTGTCAACAATTTAAGCCAACCCCATCTGTATTTCCCCATAGTTGCGTACAAGTCAGTTTTGTTGTTTAACAACCAACCCATCTATAGAAATAGGCAATCATCTTTAAATTACAGTTCTTTTTCGGGATTCTGTGGAGGGAAAGCTTTTATGACACTTCCTCCCTGTCCTCTCCTTGGACTTTAACATTCTCTCCTCTCTTTCTGTGTTTTGTCCTTTTTTCTTTTTACTCTCCCTTCTTTTGCTTTGTTTAACCTTGTGTGCCTCCATTTCCCTGTCATCCACACTCCACCTCCCCTACTCTTGCACGTTCTTTTCGCTGCTTCTTCTACTTTCCTCCCTTTTGCCTGCTTTCCTTGGTTGCTGTCTCCTTGCTTGTCTCCCCCTGTTTTTTCCTTGGCTAATGTATCTAACCATACCCACTGGTCTCCTTATTTCTGCTTAATTCTATTTTGTGCTTATTTGTCTGTCTGTGTTGCTAGTTTTTATGGACGCACCCTCATTATCCTCACATTTTCTACCTCAAATCGCAGCAGCAGCCGGGCGGTAGCCAGACTCCGGAGCAAAGCCAGGGCCAGGCCAACTCAGCCTACAGCCTGGAGCTCCCCCAGCAGCCACAGCAGCAGCTCACGCCTGGGGCTGCAGCCAGCAAGCCAGGGCCAGGTCTGACCCTCTACCCCCGGCCCTCACCCCTCCATCCTTCAGGCAGAATACATCCCTGCTTTGAGAGCAGCGGCCTGAGGAATAAAACGTTTTTTAGAACCTGAATGTTGACTTAGTTAAGAGATTGGCGTAAATAATTGTCTCTTCTTTTGTATTTATTGTCTGTTATCTGTTCTCTTTTCCAGTAGATGATAAGCCTAAATTGGAGCTGCCTGTCCAGAAGTCTTCCTCTCCCGGGCTTGGTCAATCAGAACCTTCATTGGAAAGGCGAGAGGCCAGTGCATCTGTAACTGCTCCCTTTCCCCACTTGGATCCAGAGCTTCCCTCCTCAGCCCCAGTGGTGGTTTCCCCCATCCTGGCCCCTCTTCCTGTTGCCGGCCCTATTGAGCAGCCCTCTGCCGTGGAGCCCACTGCTCCCCCTCCCTCCTCTGCAGCGGACCCCAAGCATCTATCACTCACAACTCAGTCCCAGACCTCAAACACAGAGGAACTTCTTCCAGAAGCCCCACGCACCCTGGCTGCTTCCCCAGCCCTAACCCCTAAGGCTTTGAATGGCCATGCTGACACTGGGGCTGAGATGGACACCCAGTCTCAGGAGCACTACCCCCTTGCTCCCTCCCTATCCCCAACCCAGCCCCAGGCTTCAGCCCCGGCTTCTAGAGAAGACTGCAGTGAGGCTGTGCCCAGTGAGGTGAGGGCAGAGATGCCCCCTGCTGTCATGGACCCTATCGCACCAATCACTGTGATGCCAGTCACTCTGACCTCCAGCCCTGCGCCTGCTGTTCCAGCGCCTCCCCCTGGCCTTCCGCCGCTAGTGCAGGCCACAGCAGAGACCAGCAAGCTCTCTGACACTAAAGACATCCCTCTCAATGCAGGGACAGAGAGACTCATCACACCAAACAGCAAGCTTGAACCACAGCTACAAGCCCTTTTCAGAAAGAGTCCCACTACAGGTATGTGCATAGCCATGGATACAGACATGACAGCGTGGATGTCACATGGATGCCTATGTGTGTGTATACTATAAATAAACAGTTAACGGTTGCTAATAGACAAGACTTGAATCAGCCAGACTGAACTCCATGCTGACTGCTGAGAACAGCACAGTGCTTACACTAACTGGATTTAATTGTTAGTCTGGGGAGAAGGCCACTGTTTTCTGCTAGTATAATAAGTCTAGTCATTGATATTTAATGGAAGACATTTGGGGTAAATCGCCAGCCTATAGCTGACTTTAGCTGTTTTCTCTGCAGTATGTCAGACTGTTCCTGCTACACCAAAAACCTGGAAGAAACCAAATGAAGGGAGTCCTGTTGGAGATGCATTACAGAGGGAGACTGAGGTAAGCAATGATGCTTTCTATTCACTCTATGGGAGGGGGCGCACATCCTGCTATGCCCTCAGACAAACTGTCGAACAGGCAAAGCGTCAATACAGGACTAAGATTGAATCATACTACACCGGCTCTAACGCTCGTCAGATGTGGCAGGGCTTGCAAACTATTAGACGACAAAAGGAAGCACAGTCGCGAGCTGCCCAGTGGACACAAGCCTACCAGACGAGCTAAATTACTTCTATGCTCTCTTTGAGGCAAGCAACACTGAAGTATGTATGTATGAGAGCATCAGTTGTTCCGGACTACTGTGATTACTCCGTAGCCGATGTAAGACTTTTAAACAGGTCAACATTCACAAGGCCACATGGCCCTACAGATTACCAAGATGTGTATTCCAAGCATGCGCTGACCAACTGGAAAGTGTCTTCATTGACATTTTCAACCTGTCCCTGACTAAGTCTGTAATACAACATGTTTCAAGCAGACCACCGTTGTCCCTGTGCCCAAGAACACTAAGATAATCTACCTAAATGACTACCGACCCGTAGGACTCACGTCTGTAGCTATGAAATGCTTTGAAAGGCTGGTCATGGCTTAAAACACCATTATTCCAGAATTTGCATTCCGCCCCAACAGGTCCACAGATGACGCAATCTCCATTGCACTCCACACTGCCCTTTCCCACCTGGACAAAAGGAACACCTACGTGAGAATGCTATTAATTGACTACAGCTCAGCGTTCAACACCATAGTGCTCTCAAAGCTCATCACTAAACTAAGGACCCTGGGACTAAACACCTCACTCTAACTAGGTCCTGGACTTCCTGAAGGTAGGTAACAACACATGTGCCACACTGATCATCAACACGGGGGCCACTCAGGGGTGTGCGCTCAGTCCCCTCTTGTACGGTCTGTTCACTCATGACTGCATGGTCAGGCACGACTCCAACACCATCATGAAGTTGGCCGACAACACAACAGTGGTAGGCCGACAACGACGAGACAGCCTATAAGGAGGAGGTCAGAGACCTGACCGTGTGGTGCCAGGATAACAACCTCTGCTTCAAGTGATCAAGACCAAGAGATCTATTGTGGATAACAGGAAAAGGAGGACCGAGCACGCCCCCTTTCTCATCCACAGTGATGTAGTGGAGCAGGTTGAGAGCTTGAAGATCCTTGGTGTCCACATCACCAACAAACTCATGGTCCAAACACACAAAGAAAGTCATGAACAGGGCACGACAAAGCCTATTCCCCCTCAGCAGACTGAAAAGATTTGGCATGTGTCCTCAGATCCTCAAAAAGTTCTACAGCTGCACCATCGAGAGCATCTTGACTGGTTGCATTACTGCCTGGTATGGCAGGCAGTCGGCCTCCGACTGCAAGGCACTACAGAGGGTAGTGCGAACGGCCCAGTATATCACTGGGGCCAAGCTTCCTGCCAACCAGGACCTTTATACCAGGTGGTGTCAGAGGAAGGCACAAACAATTGTCAGACTCCAGCCACCCTAGTCATAGACTGTTCTCTCTGCTACCGCATGACAAGCGGTACTGGAGCACCAAATCTAGGTCTAAAAGACTTCACAGCGTCTACCCCAAGGCATAAGACTCCTGTACAGCTAATCAAATGGCTATCCAGACTATTTGCATTGTCCCCAAACCCTCTTTTACACTGCTGCTACTCTCTGGTTATTATCTATGCATGGACATTTTAACTTTACCCAAATGTACATATTACTTCGACTGACTTGTGCCCCCCCACATTGACTTTGTACCAGTACCCCCTGTATATAGCCTCGGTACTGTTATTTTACTGCTGCTCTTTAACTATATGTTCTTTTTTACTTAAACAACAATGCGGTTTTAAGAAAAATAAGTGTTAAGGGCTTGAAGCATTTCACTGTAAGGTCTACACCTGTTCTATTCAGCGCATGCGACAAATAACTAGGGTAGCAAAGGGTTGAAAACTTTCTGGTAAATTTCCTTAAATTTCAGGGGGAAAGTTCCATAGGAAGTTAAGCCTTGGAATTTGGGGAATTTGCTTAAATTCATCAAAAATGTTAGCTTATTACAGGGAACATTTTTTGTGGGATACACAAGGCAATTCTAGGTCTTGTGGCATATTTTTTGTTAAACTATCCCCAAATTGATGGAATTTCAACCCTCTGCATGCACAGTGCATTCTTTCTGATTCTCAAGAGCTTGCATTCTAATGAGATGCTATTGAGCCCACACTACTATACTGTCTGAGCCAAGGACTACATGCTTTCTGGTAAGTTTTGAATACTGGGTGGGGTGAATATATTTTATACGACATTACTTTTTGTTAACTAGTAAATAGTAGCCTACAGCAAAGTGTGTTTAAATCATCTCTAACGTGTTAACAATTTCTGCTAGGTAGTTCTTGCTACCATGTGGGTTTTAGCTTGCTTGAGCCTGCTAACTGAGGAGTGGTAATTCACCTGTTTCCATACACATTTAATTTTAAAACATTTATCTAACAAAGGAGTTGTTTAATCTAACTGCTTAACTATTTATCCTTATTTGGGGTTTTTTACTCATTTTTTTTCTAATCTTTACAGGAAAATGCCATGGGCACTATCTGATGTGTGGAGACATTTCACTGCTGCTAATGTAGAATGACCAGCTGTGTACATTTGCAAATACTGTGCCAAATCATATGTGAAGAATGCAACAAAGATGCAGAATCATCTGGCCAAGTGCATAAAGTTCCCACAGCGCTCACAACAAGCAACCTCTGACAAAAGTCCCTCTAATTCTATTTGAATGAATCAGACACCTTATCGATAGCAACAGCTCATGGTCCTGGAATCAGAAGTTTTTTTGACTCAATGGAGGAACGTAGTCAGAGAAATGCTGATGAACTGGTTCACCTCTGATGCTCACAGGCCATGTGTATTGGAAGAGATTTCTGAATGTTCTTCACCCAGCATACACCACTCCAACCAGACATGCTTTATCTAATAATTTACAGGATGTAGAGTTCAACAGTTCCAGTGAAGGTCAAGCAAATCATCTCTGATGGGTGGTCAAATGTTTGTGGGCAAGAAATAATTAACTACATCTCCACCCCTCAGCCAGTATTCTACAAGAGCACAGACACAAGGGACAACAGACACACCGGTCCCTACATTGCAGATGAGCTGAAGTCAGTCATCAATGACCTTGGACCACAGAAGGTATTTGCACTGGTGACAGACAATGCTGTGAACATGAAGGCTGCTTGGTCTTAAGTGGAGGAGTCCTACCCTCACATCACACCCATTGGCTGTGCTGCTCATGCATTGAATCTGCTCCTCAAGGACATCATGGCACTGAAAACAATGGACACACTTTACAAGAGAGCCAAGGAAATGGTTAGGTATGTGAAGGATCATCAATTTAAAGCAGCAATTTACCTCACCAAGCAAAGTGAGAAGAATAAGAGCACCACCCATTGTCATCCTGTTTGACAGTCTCCTGGAGGGGAAGGAGTCTCCAATAAATGGCCATATCACAGTCTGCTGATATGAACAGGCCCATCAAGAGGACCATCTTTGCTCCAAGCAGAGGAAACTGCAGTTCTGAAATGCATCAAAAAGCGTGAAGACTTCTGCCTGAAACCCATACACGCTGCAGCGTACACGTTGGACCCCAAGTACGCTGGATGTCATAAGGTGTATGCACCAATTTGTAAGTCGCTCTGGATAAGAGCGTCTGCTAAATGACTTAAATGTAAAATGTAAATGGCAAGGGCATCCTGTCTGGTGCAGAGATCAACAAGGCCTATAGTGTCATCACTACCATGTCTCGCCATCTTGGCCTGGATGAGGGCAAGGTTCTTGGCAGTCTGGCGAAGTACACTTCCAAGCAAGGGCTTTGGGATGGAGATACAATATGGCAGTTGTGCCAACATATCGTATCAGCCACCTGGTGGAAGGGACTTTGTGGATCTGAGGTTCTTTCCCTGTTACCTCAATCATCCTCCAAATCCCACCAACATCAGCCGCCTCAAAGTGCAACTGGTCCTTGTTTGGGAACACACACGAAAGCACACACCAGGCTGACTAATACAAGGGTTGAAAAATTGTTGGCCATCCGTGGAAATGTGAGGCTTTTTGAGCCTAACAATGAGCCATCCTCAACAATGTTGGAGAGTGACAGTGAAGATGAGGTCTCGGAGTTGAGAGGAAGACAACCAAAGCTTTAGTTTCTAGACTATCGTATTACAGATGTATTACCGTATGTTAAATGTTTTTGGGAGACGCGATGGATCATTGGGATCATTCAATATTCCCTTTTGTTGTTCAGTGGATTCATCCCATGTGAAGAGTCAAATCCTTTGATTAAAGTAGAATTTGTGACTAATCAGCTTTTTCTATTATTTTTCTATTGGAAGGATTTAATCATTAGCAATTGTCTACTTAAGGTAAAAGATTTGCTTCGGTCTCCATTTGATATGGTAAATATATACAATTCAAAAAAACATTGCATTTAAATGGTATTAATATTCATTTGCATATATTCCCGTTAATTCCCACAACGTTTCCACCTCTGAATATTCCCCAAAATGTGCAATTCTATAAATAACATTTGATTTTATTAATGATTTGAAGTGTTATCGTCTGATTTTGTTTTTTATTAGAATCCCCATTAGCCACCACTAATGGCGACAGCGAGTCTTACTTTACCTTCCTTGGACACTGTGCTAACTAACCTCCAAACAAGCTTCAATGCCATACAACACTCCTTCCGTGGCCTCCAACTGCTCTTAAACGCTAGTAAAAACCAAATGCATGCTTTTGAACCGTTCGCTGCCCGCATCCGCCCGCCCGACTAGCATCACCACCCTGGACGGTTCCGACCTAGAATATGTGGACAACTAGAAATACCTAGGTGTCTGGCTAGACTGTAAACTCTCCTTCCAGATTCATATTAAACATCTCCAATCAAAAATCAAACCTAGGGGCCTCCCGGGTGGTGCAGTGGTTAAGGGCGCTGTATTGCAGCGCCAGCTGTGCCACCAGAGATTCTGGGTTCGCACCCAGGCTCTGTTGCAACCGGCCGTGACCGGGAGGTCCGTGGGGTGACGCACAATTGGTCTAGTGTTGTCCGGGTTAGGGAAGGCTTGGCCGGTAGGGATATCCTTGTCTCATCGCGCACCAGCGACTCCTGTGGCGGGCCGGGCGCAGTGCACGTTGGTGCGGCTGGCTTCGGGGTTGGATGCGCACTGTGTTAAGAAGCAGTGCGGCTTGGTTGGTTTGTGTATCGGAGGACGCATGACTTTCAATCTTCATCTCTCACGAGCCCGTACGGGAGTTGTAGCAATGAGACAAGATAGTAGCTACTAAACAATTGGATACCACGCAATTGTGGGGGAAAAAGGAGGAAAAATAAAAATCAAATCTAGAATCTGCGTTCTATTTCGCTACAAACCTCCTTCAATCACGCCGCCTAACTTACCCTAGTAAAACTGACTATCCTACCGATCCTCGACTTCGGTGATGTCATCTACAAAATTGCTTCCAACACAGCAAACTGGATGCAGTTTATCACAGTGTCATCCATTTTGTTACCAAATCACCTTATACCACCCACCACTACTACCACCACTACTACTACCGGCTGGCCCTCGCTACATATTCGTCGCTAGTCCCACTGGCTCCAGGTCATCTATGTCTATCCTCGGTAGCTCCGCCTTATCTCGGTTCACTGTTCACGATAACAACACCCACCCGTAGCACACATTCCAGCAGGTATATCTCACTGATCATCCCCAAAGCCAACACCTCCTTTGGTCACCTTTCCTTCCAGTTCTTTGCTGCCAGTGACTGGAACGAATTGCAAAAATCGCTGAAGTTGGAGACTTTTATTTCCCTCACCAACTTTAACCATCAACTATCTGAGCAGCTAACCTGTACATAGTCCATCTGTAAATAGCCCACCCAATTTACCTACCTCATCCCCATACTGATTTTATTTACTTTTCTGCTCTTTTGCACACCAGTATCTCTACTTGCACTTCATCTGCTCATTTGCTCATTTATCACTCCAGGTTTAATCTGCTAAATTGTAACTATTCGCTCCTATGGCCTATTTATTGCCTACCTCCTCATGCCTTTTGCACACACTGTATATAGACTTTCTTTTTTTCTACTGTCATTGATTTGTTTGATATTGGCTTTTTTATTGTTTACTCCATGTGTAACTCTGTTTTGTTGTCTGTGTCACACTGCTTTGCTTTATCTTGGTCAGGTCGCAGTTGCAAATGAGTACTTGTTCTCAACTAGCCTACCTGGTTAAATAAAGGTGAAAAAATAAATGAAAAAATTACTGGGTTCCGACATGCATCAAAAAATACATCACAGACAAAAGACGAGTTACATATATTTAAAAACATGAGTATGATGTGTGTGTGAGTGGTTAGGTATCCCGCTCTTCGCTCACGGAGCAGTGCTTGCACGTTCTGACGCTCCACATCTCTTTCCAACCTCTCATTGAAAGAGGTAATATGTCAGGCGTATTGGGCCAAAATCAATGATAGCCTATTGTGTAGATAATAAAACGAACATTAAAACTAAGAGATTGTTTTGTTTTTAATACTTTGCTACAATCCTCATCTTTGTAAGTCACCTTGATTTTGCACGTGTGTCTTATAAGTTTCTTTAAAACCTCTTAGAACTACCCCTCCCGGATCCGGGAGAATTGTCATCAACTGACACTAATTAGCATAACGCAATGGACAAAAAATATTACTAGAAAATATTCATATTCATGAAATCACAAGTGAAACATAGTGAAGCCTTTTGTTAATCACCCTGTCATCTCAGATTTTGAAATTATGCTTTACAGCCAAAGCAAGACAAGCGTTTGTGTAAGTTTATCGACAGCCTAGCATAGCATTATGTCCAGCTAGCAGTAGGTAACTTGGTCACGAAAATCAGAAAAGCAATCAAATTAAATCTTTTACCTTTGATGAGCTTCAGATGTTTTCACTCACGAGACTCCCATTTCATTTTGTTCCATACAGATAATTTTTAAAGCCGAAATACCTCCGTTTGTTCTTCACGTTTGGTTGAGAAATCCACCGGAAATACCGGTCACGACAACGCCGAATAATATTCCAAATTAGATCTATAATATCGACAGAAACATGGCAAATGTTTTTTATAATAAATCCTCAAGGTGTTTTTCAAATATCTATTCGATAATATATCAACCGGGACAGTTGGCTTCCCAGTAGAAGCGAGAGGCACAATGGCCGCCTTTGTCGATTACGCACAAATCACTCTGAGCCACCAGCTGACCACTGACGCAATGTTGTCGTTCACGCTCATTTTTCTAAATAAAATCCTGAAACTGTTTCTTGTGACACTAGACACATTAGGGAAGCCATAGAAAAAGGAATCTGGTTAATATCCCTTTCACTGCTCAATAGGGATGCATAGGGACGCAGAGTCCCTTCCGGATTGGATTTTTCTCAGGCTTTCGCCTGCAATATCAGTTCTGTTATACTCAGGCAATATTTTTACAGTTTTGGAAACTTTAGAGTTTTCTATCCTAAGCTGTCAATTATATGTATATTCTATTATATGGTCCTGAGAAATAGCCCGTTTACTTTGGGAATGTATTTTTCCAAAAATGAAAATGGTGCCCCCTAGTTTCAAGAGGTTAAACTCCATGACAGTAGCTATAGCAAGGGGCTATAGCAGCACACAAGTAGACTACAAATGCATGCTGGGCCAGGCATGTCCTGAGCTCATGAAGTAAGTACTACTGGAGTGAAATTGGAGCAGGTGAGAAGGCTGACACTCCAGCCTTTGGGAAACTCGCTCCGCGCTCCAGTCATATTGGCCACATTCCAGCTCCGCTCCCCACACAGTCTGGTGTACATCGATCAGTTACACATACATGTTAATACATGCACACACAAAGAAGGTTGACTATGGAAACTATTTGTAATTTCAAACTTTTTCTTTACAAAAACCAGAGGCGATGCAGTCAGTCGTTCCTTAACTCTTAGCCAAGAGAGACTGGCATGCATAGTGTTGATATTATCCCTCTGATTATAATGAAGGGCTAAGACTCGGCAAGGAGTTATCCATCATGATCAGTGTTCCAAACCCCCTGTGTGAAGTCCACGCTGTCCCTCTATCTCACCCCTCTCCCTCCCTTGCCTCCCCCAGGAGGAGCTCAAGCCTGTGGAGGAGGCTGCTGGAGACCAGGCCCTGCAGCCCGCCAGGCCCCATAGTAGCAGCAGCCCGCCCCCACCCTCAGCAGCGCCTCTAGCCATGGAGGCAGAGGAGAAGCCCCCTGCCCCAGAGGAAAATGGGGAGGCTGAGCTGGAGCCCATGAGGAACGGGGCTGGGCACACCTCGGAGACAGAGAGCAGTGACAGTGGGGCCACCCCTGGGGACAAGGAGGGCTCTACAGGAGCCCCCTCAGACCTCTTCCAGGAAGGTAGGTGGGCAGTTATTAGCCTCAGTTTCATTTGTGTTTTTCACTTAGTTTTCACAATCAAGTCATGCAACCTTTGCACAGTATGAGATGAGCAGGGCTGTTTTCTTCCTCTCGTTGTTTCCTCAGATCTACCGGAGACCAACGGGAAGCGCCAGTACAACCGGGACTTCCTGCTGGGCTTCCAGTTCATGGCTGCCTGTACACAGAAGCCAGACGGGCTACCTCAGATCAGTGACGTAGTTCTGGACAAGGTGTGTGTGTGTGTGTGTGTGTGTGGTCTGAGCAGAGCTTCAGCCTAGTGGACAGAATGAGTTGTGAGCAAGCCCCTAAACCCCACAGTGGTTCAGTAAATATTCAGGACTATAAATTGATAGTGTAACATGTTAGCAAAGTAAGTTGCTTTTGAAAAGAGCTTTTCTTTCAAGTACAGGGATTATTTATGTAGAACAAATAGTATGAGTAGCTGTATGGGATCCCTTTAGTAAGCACAAGACCAGATGTATAGGTTTTTTCAACTATTGTCTAATAATAATTTATGAAATGATAGGCTTCTGGTAAATGAATTTCCCTCGTCTCCACATAGGCTACATACTGTTGGAGCCTATAATGGCTAGCCCATAGACATCCTGTTTTGATTAAAATCACATTGCCATTATGTCACACTTGGCAGTGTTGATAATTCAGCCCCAGAAAAGGAGCATTAAGGCTGGCAATGATTGATGTACAGTCCCAGGAGTCATATTTTTCTCCCTGAGAAAATGTTCGCTGGATGAGACTACTAAGGGAAGTCCAGGACAGCTGAGAGAGCTGTAGTTGTTCCCCCTCCTTCCCCCACAGTGTTCCCCTCAGTCCTCCTTCCACATCTGGTTCTGACTTCACTCACTGTGCCAGTCACAAAATGTGTTTAAACATAATTTATCGAAAGCATAGCTGAAACACAAAACAACATACGAAGTTGGTGGTGAGCTAGGACTGTTATTGAGAATCCACCACCGCTCAGTAAAAACCAGTGGAATAGACCTGGGGGGGGGGGGTGGTCTGGGTCTGGCCAGTCTTTCTCCCCAGTAGTAGGCCAGAAACAACTCCCAGCCCCTACCTCAGGCACTTCATGTAGATCTGAAATATTTGATGGGTATATGCAATATGGTAGTAATCCTACCTTTCCCTCTGATGGGCTTGGTAGCGGTTTCACCATATTGATCATTATATTATTATTGTTATATCATATTCATTATTGCACCTATCCGAGGTATGTGACAGTGAAACATTATTTGATTTGGATTATGCAGCCACTGCTTTTCCCCTATGGCTAGGCCCACAGTGTTAGAGAATCACTGCTCCCCCTGCTGGTCTGTCAGCTCACCATCTCGCTCCCTGTGTGTCTGCAGATAAACCAAAACAAGCTGCCAACCCGGGCGGTGGAATCCAGGGTGATCTCTCGTGGCCCTGACTTCACACCTGCCTTCGCTGACTTTGGCAGGCAGATGAGTGGAGGACGCGGCGCTGCAGTGAGTCACGCACACGCTCACGTAATTACTACTACTCCACCTGACACCAACACAACACCCCTCTTTCTCTCAAATAATGTCTCTTGCCTTTGTGTTTCTCATCTTTCTCTCTCACATGCACTCAGAATATTACCTTGTGCGTTTAACTTCCCCCAGAGTCTTCTGGTATGGTAACAAACAACATCGCTGGGCTGGTATCATGGGGAATTATTTGCAGCTCTTGTTGGTTTGCTAGAGATTAGTCATTTCCCAAAGTCGTGCTCATTCAAGGAAAGTCATAAATTGAACATCAGCGCACAACCTAAGCCCTTATCTGAGGGGTCTTGGCAATATTGTGTTTTGTTGGTGGTGAACTGTAGAAGTGATGAGTTGTGCGGTCTCCTCTCTGTCCTCCAGCAGATGATGAACATGGGAGGAGGTGCCCGGCGGCCCCCGCCCAGGAAGATTATCCTGAACGTGTCAGCGAACGACGAGGTGCAGCTGAAGAAGGCCGAGAACGCCTGGAAACCTGGCATGAAGAGGGCGGGGCCGTCAGATGACCCTGAGGTCATTACAACACAGGTAGGATGAGCCCAACCTTTCATCAGACACAACCACACAGTCACAAACACACACCCTACTCAACTACAAGATATTATGAGATTCTTCAGCAGTCGCTCCACACAGGAAAGAAATGTTGTGACCAAGGAGTTGTCAAGAGACCAAAGATTAAATGAAGTGTGAGTGAATGAATGTTCACCTCAATAAATGATGAGGATGTTGTTGCTGTGTCAGGAGCTCTTCCGGAAGGTGCGCAGCATCCTCAACAAACTGACGCCTCAGATGTTCAACCAGCTGATGAAGCAGGTGACGGACCTTACCATCGACACGGAGGAGCGCCTCAAGGGCGTCATCGACCTGGTCTTTGAGAAGGCCATCGACGAGCCCGGCTTCTCTGTGGCCTACGGGAACATGTGCCGCTGCCTCACCACGGTATGTTATGCTCAGTTCTTTATCATTCAGACATGATTACTTGTGGTTCCTCTGAATGCTGCTAGCCAACATCAAAATATAATCTGTATATGCATGGGTCCTCTAAAGCCTCATACACATTCAGCTAAATGTCCCTAAATGTACATTTCTGCCCCCCTTTTCACTCTTCGACACCCGTTCAATTCAAAGTGTTTCCCCCATATTTCTTCCCCTCTAACCAAATTGTTACTTATCTCGGTTGCTCTCCAGCTCAAAGTGCCCATGACAGACAAACCCAACACCACAGTGAACTTCCGTAAGCTTCTGCTCAACCGCTGTCAGAAGGAGTTTGAGCGGGACAAGGTGGACGACGTGGTGTTTGAGAGGAAACAGAAGGAGCTCGACTCTGCACAGGTACCCAGATCACCTGACACACACACACTACCCAGATCACCAACCGGTTTGTCACCTACTGTCCCTAGTAGGGGAATATAGAGCAGAGAACTCTATGGGATCCAGTCAGTTGCTGATGTTAGTTGAATAGTGAGTGTGGGGTTTGCTGTTAGGTCTGACAATCTACTCTCCATTTCCTTTCCAGTCCAGTGATCAAGAGAGACTACGGTTGGAGCTGGAGGAGGCCAAGGACAAGGCCCGCCGGCGCTCCATAGGAAATATCAGGTTCATCGGGGAGCTGTTCAAACTCAAGATGCTGACAGAGGCCATCATGCACGACTGTGTGGTCAAGCTGCTGAAGAACCATGACGAGGAATCGCTGGAGTGCCTGTGCAGGCTGCTCACCACCATTGGCAAAGACCTGGACTTTGAGAAGGCCAAGGTAAGCCATAGGGATGGGCTGGGGAGAGCAGGGGAGAGGAGGGGGCTTAAATGAATTCCAGCTGGTGGTATGGGGATGCCTCTGAGGGCTGCAGGGATGTGGGTGAAGAGACATGGTTGAAGACATCTCACTGTTCCCTCTTGTCTGCTGTTGTCTGGCCTGTTTTAACCTGCTGCTGACCAAAGGAATAGCTCCTAGACATGTACAGAAGTGTTCTCCCTTTTGGGCTCTGCCACAGTTTTAAGACTCTTGTGGTCCTCACTCATACTACGCTGACTCTGCAACACACACACACTATATATGCTAAACACACACGCATCCATATTGACGGCGCACGCAAACACACTTACACACTTCACATACGCTGCTGTTACTCTGTTTATTATATATCCTGATTGCCTAGTCACTTTTACCTTTACCCACATGTACATACTGTATTGCCCTTGGTTCTCCTTGTAAACAGTCTTGTTAATGTTTTTGTTACTATTTATTTATTTTTAGCAAATATGTCTTACTTTTTAACTGCACTGTTGGGAATGGTCTCGTAAGTAAAGTATTACACTGTAAAGTCTAAAGATCCCAGAAATGTTCCATATGCACAAAAATCTTATTTATTTGTGCACAAATTTGTTTACATCCCTGTTAGTGAGCTTTTGCCAAGATCATCCATCCACCTGACAGGTGAGGTATATCAAGAAGCTGATTGAACAGCATGATCATTACACAGGTGCACAATAAAAGATCACTCTAACAAGTGCAGTTTTTTCACACAAAAAATGCCACAGATGTCTCAAGTTTTTTTGAGGGAGCTTGCAATTGACATGCTGACTGAAGGAATGTCCACCAGAGCTGTTGCCAAATAATTGAGTGTTTATTTCTCTACCATAAGCCACCTCCAACATAATTTTAGAGAATTTGGCAGTACGTCCGAACGGCCTCACAACCGCAGACCCCGTGTAACCATGCCAGCCCAGGACCGCCACTTCCGGGTTCTTTACCTGCGGGATCGTCTGAGACCAGCCACCCGGACAGCTGATGAAACTGGGTTTGCACAACCAAATAATTTCTGCACGAACCTTCAGAAACTGTCTCAGGGAAGCTCATCTGTGTGTTCGTCGTCCTCACCAGGTTCTTGACCTGACCGCAGTTTGGCATCGTAACCGACTTCAGTGGGCAAATGTTAACCTTCGATGGCCACTTGCACACTGGAGAAGTGTGCTCGTCACTGATGAGTCCCGGTTTCAACTGTACTGGGCAGATGGCAGACAGCGTCATGTGGGCAAGCAGTTTGCTGATGTCAATGTTGTGAACGGAGTGCTCCATGGTGGCGGTGGGGTTATGGTATGGGCAGGCATGAGCTACGGACAATGAACACAATTGCATTTTATCAATGGCAATTTGAATGCAACGAGATCCTGAGGCCCATTGTCTTGCCATTCATCCTCCACCATAACATGTTTCAGCATGATAAACCACAGCCACATGTTGCAAGGATCTGTACACAATTCCTGGAAGATGAAAATGCCCCAGTTCTTCCATGGCCTGCATACTCACCAGACATGTCACTTATTGAGCATGTTTGGGATGCCCTGGATCAACATTTTACAAATTGTAAATCAGTAAAATCTTTGAAATTGCATGTTATGTTTATATTTTTGTTCAGTGTACATCAAAAGTGTTGTTCCAAGAAATAAAGTGCACATTGAATTACTTAATGGAGTGGAGTGAAATTAATTGAGTGTCTGGCTGTCCACTGGAGTGAATAGTGAAAATGTTGTATTAATACACCACTTTGCATTGACCCTTAATTTCTCTCTTTCTTGTCATAGCCTCGCATGGATCAGTATTTCAATCAGATGGAGAAAATTGTCAAGGAGCGGAAGACATCGTCTCGGATACGGTTTATGCTGCAAGACGTGATAGATCTCCGATTGGTAAGTTGTGTGTGCGTCTCCCTCTGTTGGTGGGGCGGGAGCGGTGGGGATATGTGCGTGCGTGCGTGCATGCATGCATTCTTGAGATTTGTGGTGTGTGTGTGTGTTCTGTCCAGCTCAGCTGTGAGGATGTATTTTCCATTACAGTGAATCAGAATGCTCATTTTCAGTACCTCCATTTCATGCAGGCTCCCTGAGCACACCAATAATTAGATCTGAGGAAGAAAACAATCGGTGAGATTCTAATCAGTGAGATTTGAGCATAGAATTAAACATTCTGCACAGCCCTCTACACAATACTACTGTGCCATTGGGGCTATGTGACTGTTGGCCAATTATGTTGTACACAGTTCACTAATTCAAAACACCAGATTGTTTCTCTGAGGAAACTCCTTGCGTAAGTCTAACACTGCTTTTTTTCTCCAGCACAACTGGGTGTCCAGGAGAGCCGACCAGGGACCCAAGACCATCGAGCAGATCCACAAAGAGGCCAAGATCGAAGAGCAGGAGGAGCAGAGGAAGGTGCACCAGCAGCTGCTCTCCAAGGACACCAAGAGAAGGCCAGGTCAGCCAGGCCCATGGGCTAAATCCTCTTTAAGGCTTACAGCCACACTGGAATCACCTCCCCATAACTTGCAGACTCAGAAATGCTACAGTGTCCCACAGTGGACAGAAGGCTCCCCCACTCTCTCCCTTCTGTCAACTCACCCCATTGTATTCTCTCAAGCCTGGGGGATGAGGTGTTGATGTTGTCAAATTTTGAGTTGTCTTTTAATAAACCCATTAACATCTCATCCCCCATGTGTGTTCCCTCTGTCCTCCAGAGCAGCAGCAGAGAGAACAGCAGAGAGAACAGCAGAGGGAGCAGCGTGTGCAGCAGAGAGAGGAGACCTGGAACACTGTGCCCATGACCAAGAACAGCAGGACCATTGACCCCACCAAGATCCCCAAGATCTCCAAGGTCAGCCCCAAAAACACCTGTAGATCTCAACTTTTGACTTCCTCTTTTGGATGGTTTACCATGGAGGTTCACTGGTGTTTAAGTGTATTCTATTTTAATTACAAAATGGCGTTGGACAATAGTATATGTTTGGTTCCTTCAAGTCTTTAGAAGTTGGATGACAACTCAAAATGTCAGGCTGACTTATGTTTAACCCATTAATGAAGATTTGTGTCCTCATTCGTCTGCAAGCACATGTCTTCCTGGACATGCTTGCATTCGTATTAGGTACATGGTCTTCCCAACTGCCATACAATGCCAACTAGAAGATGAAACACTACTGTGCTGTACTGTAGACATTACACCGCATCAGCTATTTTCTCACTTATAGGCATCCTGTAGTTCGTCATTAATACTTCTACAATATCATGTGGCACAAATCCCTGTCCTCATGATATTGTACTGGTTGTGAAATAATACATGTCCACCTGCTGGATAGTTGCGGTACAACCACACAAAGCCTTGCATACTGGTGCATGGCATCCCCTGCTGGAGGAAAGATGTTAGAACCCCAGACAGTCCTCTGTGTGCCAGTACCAATGATGTGTAAGGCAGCTCTCCATTCTCAGAGATTGTTAGTCATTATTGCATTGTAGGCCCAGATCACATGATATGAGTATTGGAAGGTGAACTGTTTGTCATCATCCTATCTAGCCTCAGATGGATGAGAAGATCCAACTGGGACCACGGGCCTCACTCAACTGGATGAAGGGCAGTAGTGGAGGGGCCAAAGCCAGTGACTCTGGTGAGGAAACATAACGTGTCTCACACACACATTGATGATCCAGTTGAATTAGCTGTAATTGTGTTCTGGTTGAAATGTAATGTCCGCTGTTTCATCTTGTCTCCCATCAGAATTATCCCGGTCTGGTGGTGGTGGCGCCAGTTTAAACCGGTATTCTGCACTCCAGTCCACTCCATCTCAACCCACCACCCCACCTGCACAAAACCCAGAGTATGACACTAGAAGAACCTTGGGCAGGTAATGATCACATTTTGAAACTTGTATAATGGATTTGGTCTCTGAACATCTTATTTTGAGGCAAAACATTTGTGTTGTGTGTGTTTTCTCCTCCCTCAGTCGAAGCAGTGCAGGGAAAGAGCGAAGCGAGAAGCCCTTGAGCTCAGCCCCGCCGCGGCTTGGTTCCTTCGTTCGAGGCGTCAGTGCCAAAGAGCTGCTGGCAAGCCCGGCCCTGAGTCCCGAGGAGCCCCACAGAGAGCTAGAGAGCATCAGGAGGCTCAGCGTCAGCGAGGACAAGACTGAGCCAGAGTGCAGCAGAGCCAGGGAGCCTGGTAAGGCAACAAAACCCAGTTCTAGAGACATACAATGACTAAACACACAGAGAGTCAGTGGACACACACACACTCTCTCTCTAGCAGGGGAGCGCTCTTGTAACATTGTTGTTTCCTCCTGCAGTGAAAGCAGAGCCTGTGGTTGCCCAGTCTCCAGACATACCAGCCCTCTCTGAGGAGGAGATGGAGAGGAAGTCCAAAGCTATCATTGACGAGTTCTTGCACATCAACGACTATAAGGTACAGTCATTTAAAGTGGAACTGACACCATTTGAACTGCTTTAAACACAGATAATCATCATATCGGTCTAAAATATCAAATGAGCAGTTTATGCTTCAAAACCAACTTTATAAGAGGTTATATTTGACTCAAAATTCCATTACATAGAGTAAGGCATTGTTGGCAGAATTAAATGGATGCTTAATACAATTCACCAATAAATCGCTAGGTAGTCTATTAAATTTAGCTATCAGGTTGTAAATCACAGCTAGTACATTTCTTTGCTGCCTCCATCCATTCAGGGGATGAACTGTTTCAGTTTTACTGACCTAATATTTTGAGAGAAAAAAGACAAAGTAAATTGATTGGGGAAACGCAACACAATCAATCTAGCTATGCAGTCCCGTTACATGGCTAAGACTATAGCTAGCTTTTCTATTTATACTGAACAAAAATATAAATGCAACATGTAAAGTGTTGGTTTCATGAGCTAAATTAAAAGATCCCTGAAATGGTAATGGCTGCTAACATTAGCCATCAAGCTAACGAAGTTAGTCCCAGATGAGTTTTCCAATGGAGCCATCTTTGTCTGGAGAAGTCATTTCCATTTTGGGGAAAAAAGCTAACTCTGCTCCATCATTCATTGAATCAGGTGGCTCATTCGTCACAAAACCGACTGAAACTACTTTAATTATTTTTTCATTGTCAAGATTAGCAAATTTAGGCAGGACATGCCAGCAAAAAACGTTGACACTACACATCCAAGTATATCTGACAAAATTATGAAAGACAAGAATTGTGTTCTTGGAAGTGTGAGTGGAAGAGGTGAAAAAATTGTCTATCAACAATGACAAGCCACCAGGTCTAACAAATTGGATGGATAATAGCGGATAATATTGCCACTCCTATTTGCCATATCTTCAATTGAAGCCTACAAGAAAGTGTGTGCCCTCCAGCCTGGAGGGAAGCAAAAGTAATTTCGCTACCTAGAAATAGTAAAGCACTCTTTACTGGCTCAAATAGCCAACCAATCAGCATGTTACCAACCCTTAGTAAAGTTTAGGGGAAAATGGTGTTTGACCAGAAACAATGCTATTTCAGCATGCTTATAGGGAAGGACACTCAACAAGCACAGCACTTACATTTCTCTCAGCCCATCAGTAATTTGTGTATGATAAAAATTGGAGGGGATTTGTTTTGTTAAACTTCAGTGCGGCTTTTGGCATTATCGATCATAATCTGGTGCTGTAAAAACTTGTGTTATGACTTTACACCCTCTGCTATATTGTGGATTACAAGTTAACTGTCGAATAAAACACAGAGGGTGTTCTTTAATGGAAGCCTCTCCAACATAATACAGATAAAATCAGGAATTTCTCAGGGCAACTGTCTAGGCCCCTTACTTTTTTCAATCTTTACTCACAACATGCCACTGGCTTTGAGTAAAGCCAGTGTGTCTATGTATGCGGATAACTCAACACTATACACGCCAGCTACTACGGCGACTGAAATGACTGCAACACTTAAAAGGGCTGCAGTTAGTTTCAGAATGGGTGGCAAGGAATAAGTTAGTCCTAAATATTTCAAAAACTAAAATAATTATATTTGAGAACACACATGATAACATATGCACACATGGATTTTGTGTTGTAGATATGTGGCAGTGGAGTTGGGACCTGAGGGCACACACTTAGTGTGTTGTGAAATATGTTATGAATGTATTGAAAAGTTTTTTAAATTATATAACTGCCTTAATTTTGCTGGACCTCAGGAAGTGTAGATGCTGCCTTTGCAGCAGCTAATTGGCATCCATAAAAATAAATGCACAAAAAAAAGTTTTTCTCTCAAGTTTGCTTGCACAAATTTGTTTACATCCCTGGTATTGAGCATTTCTCCTTTGCCAAGATAATCCAGCCACCTGACCAGTGTGGCATATCAAGAAGCTGATTAAACAGCATAATTATTACACAGATCCACCTTGTGCTGTGGACAATAAAAGGTCACTCTAACGTGCAGTTTTGTCACACAACACAATGCCACCGATGTTTAAATTTGAGGGAGCATGAATTTCCACCAAAGCTGTTGCCAGAGAATTGAATGTTAATTTCTCTACCATAAGCTACATCCAACGTCGTTTTAGAGAACTTGGCAGTATGTCTAACCAGCCTCACAACCGCAGACCACATGTAAACATGCCAGCCCAGGATCTCCACATCAGGCTTCTTCACTGCGGGATTGTCTGAGATGAACCTGTGGGTTTGCACAAACTCTCAGAAAGAGTGTGCAAAGCTGTCATCAAGGCAAAGGGGGGCTACTTTGAAGAATCTCAAATATAAAATTGATTTTGATTTTGTTTAACACTTTTGGTTACGACATGATTCCATATGTGATATTTCATAGTTTTGATGTCTTCAATGTTATTCTACAATGTAGAAGAAAAATAATAAAGAAACCCTGGAATGAGTAAGTGTGTACAAACGTTTTGACTGTTACTGTATGTGCTCGCTTGTCACAAAATAATTTTCTTTTGTCATTCTTCCCATTTGATGGTGCTTAATCTGTGCCCGGTCCTCTGATAATGCTGCATACTGTATGTGCATGCCTTTGTATTTTACTCTACAGGAAGTTTGTAACACCAATATGTGTGTTTGTATTCTCTGTAGGAGGCTGTGCAGTGTGTGAACGAGCTGGACCTGTCCTCTCAGCTCCATGTGTTTGTTCGTGTGGGGGTGGAGTCCACCCTGGAGCGCAGTCAGATCACACGGGACCACATGGGCCAGCTCCTCTTCCAGTTAGTGCAGCAGGGTACCCTGCCCAAGCCCCAGTTCTTCAAAGGGTCAGCCTGCCTACATATCCATCTGCTCTCATTCGAGCTGTCATCGAACAACTGTGCTGTATCTAAAATGGCTGTCTCCTCAGAATATCTGTGTTTCCTTCAGGTTTGCTGACACCCTTGAACTGGCGGACGACATGGCCATTGACATTCCCCATATCTGGCTGTATCTGGCCGAGCTGCTCAGCCCTGTGCTGAGAGACGGGGGCTTCTCTATGAGAGAGCTCTTTAGGTAACAATGCTACTCTACAGCACAACAATATTGTATTGTTATCTCCCTGTAAAGTTATGGGGATCAATGGGGGGTTATTATTGCATCAACAGATCTTATCTGATCAGATCACTCCACATGCAACCCACATTTATTCAGATCTCACAGTCTGCATGATGAGTAAAATGTACCCCATTCCGTTCCCTCTCAAGGATTGCTGATTGTTGCTATCGCAGTTCTTTCATTATGGAGTGTTGATGTTGGCTCTCACACCTCCATTCTCTGCTTTCTGTAAACTGTGATATGAAGGAAAACAGTTGGGCGGGATAGAACCGCTGGAGACATCTAATGCTTTTCTCTTTGTCCACAGTGAATTAAGCAAACCTTTACTTCCTGTTGGAAGAGCTGGGGTCTTATTTTCTGAAATACTGCACATACTATGCAAACAAATGGTAAGTTACATTGTGTGGGTTTTATTCCTCTAGTTATTTTTTTCCTGTAATATTCCTGAAAGAATGTTTTACCCCTTTAGCTCTTCTGACCTGAGAGGGAATTTCACACAGCATCTTGTTAATATAGCTGTCGGATATTTTTGTATGACTTTTGTCGGGGTGCAAGTGAGTATCAAGTCAGCAAACCCATTAACTATTGGATGCCAGGGTTCTGACGTGTTGTCCTGTCTGTCTCCCACACAGAGCCATAGGAAAGTAGGCACCTTGTGGAGAAAGGCGGACCTCAGCTGGAGTGACTTTCTGCCAGAGGAAGAGGACATCCAGGATTTCATCTCGCAGCAGGTTAGTGAGAGAGACTCATTGTATTACGGCATGGAGGCATCCCAACAAACGGTTTCACAGCAACCTAAACCTTCTCTCCTCTCCATCTCCCCTCCTCCTGTCAGAAGCTCCAGTTCACTGTGGTGGACTGCTCTAGCCCTGAGGCAGCCCTCTCTGCGACAGAATTGTCCCCCGAGGTGCTCAACCGGCAGCTGGAGAGACTCCTGCTGGAGGACATGGCCAGTGATGAGCAGATCTTTGACTGGGTAGAGGTATGAACTGTAACATTAAAAGCCCTCTACACAGCCCAGCACAGGCACATTTGGCTTTGTCATACACATATTGGATTATAAATACATAGTGTTGCATATTTCAAGTGAAGTGTCAGAGATCCAGGCACTGATGTCGTGCAGCTTTCCCATGTCTAACCGGAGCTTCTTTGTGCTCCTCTGTTGTCCGCCACATCCCAGGCAAATCTAGATGAATCTCAGATGAGCTCGTCTCCGTTCCTGAGAGCTCTGATGACTGCTGTGTGTAAGGCAGCGGTGAAAGGTAAGCTGTCATTCTTTTAGCGAGGGACAGTCCATTGTTTTGTATATATTATATAGCTAGAGCAGTTCACAATAATTTTCTCCATCTTTGTTTCTTGTGTAGATGAAAGCACTTCCTGTCGAGTGGACGTAGCCATCATACAGAGGAGATTGCCTGTATTACTCAAGTACCTTAACTCAGACACTGAGCGACAGCTTCAAGCACTTTATGCACTTCAGGCGCTGATCGTCACACTGGATCAGCCTCCTAGTAAGTAACATGCCTCCTAGAACGTTAAACCTGAAGATTCACTATAAAGATATGAGCACGGTTCTGTCTCCTGCCCTGCACAGAACCATTTTACATTTACTTTTTTATTCTTGACAAAACTAAAATGTTTTTTTGTCACATACACCAGATCAGTGCAGTAAATTGTTTGGTTTTACAGGGTCAGACATAATAGTACGGTGCCCCTGGATCAAATTGGGGTTAAGTGCCTTTTCTCAAGGGCCCATTGACAGATTTTTCACCTTGTCGGCTCAGGTATCTGAACCAGCAACCTTACTGTTATTGACCCTATGCTTTATATGTTAGGCTACCTGCCGCCCTGAAGACATCCTTTTATGGTTTTATTTCATGCAGACATTGCTATTATATAAAAATGTCTTCATGAACTTAACTATGAAAACAGACTCATTTAAAGCTAGAATCATTAGTTGCTACAATTTTTTTTAAACTTATAAATGAATGATATATACACCCATTTACCTAGTTGTATAAAAAATTATGAATAAAATAAAATGTTATTCTTGAATAATATATCTTATAAATCACTTATGAGCTTAGTTTAATTGTCATACCCCATCAGAACCTGAAATATGCTTGTTTTACTCCAATGTTTGTAAACAATGCAAATGTAACATGGTTAAATCTTTGAATTTAACCACTCAAATGTTGATATCATGGATGGATAGTCCTTGCATACATAGCTCTGTCTATGAATTTGAGTGGTTACATTTCTCCAGGCCCATCCCTCAGCTTTTTATCAAAACATAGGTGGGGAGCCACTTATCGTTTCAATTAAGGATTCTAGATTTAAGGGATTTGGTTATTATTTGTTATTATAGCCCTTTCCCCTCTGTCTCTCCAGACCTGCTCCGGATGTTCTTTGACTGTCTGTATGACGAGGACGTCATCTCGGAGGACGCTTTTTACAAGTGGGAGACCAGCAAGGACCCCGCGGAGCAGCTGGGCAAAGGTGTGGCTCTCAAGTCTGTAACCGCTTTCTTCACCTGGCTGAGGGAGGCCGAGGAAGAGTCGGAGGATAATTGACAAGGGAGCAGGTGACCGCTGCAAGCCTCCAGGACAAGAGGCCAGCTGTTGCTACATAGAATAACTGCATCCTCGTAGCAGAACAAACGGACAAACCTACAAAATGTGTGCGGGCAGAATGACATGTATACGGCTGGAATTTTTTCTGCGGAATGGTTCTGAGACATGCCGCCATTTTGAGTTTGAATTCTAACGGCGGAAGCACTAAATACCTGTATTATACATAGAAAATATTTTTGTTTTAAATTTTAACTTACTTTTCTTTTGTTACTTTTTAAGAAGAGACTTAAAGATACATAGGTTCCGGACTCTTTAATTTATTATTTTTTTAAGGACTGCAAATATGGACGTTTATTTAACATTTGCAGATGCTCACAATGAGAACATTGATGATGAATAGAAATAACAATATTAATTATAATAACAATAATAATTGTGAAATAAATAGCCTCCCTGGATTCCATGTTGTTTGGTTGAAAACAGGGTAAAAAGTTATTTTGGAATGTAGGGGAAGGCAGAGAGTGATTGCACAGGGACAACTGACGTCAATGGTTATCAGTGATTAATCACAGGAAGTGTTTCCTCTGATTTGGCTTGCTCTCTATGTGATATGTACGTAAACTTCCCAAGAGGCAGCGGTATGCATTCAAGAAGCAATGCAAGTCAGTCCACAAAAGAACATCACATGAACATAAATAAACAACAATGAACAATAGATGCATTCAAATGAAATAAGCAAAATGCAAGTTTAAAAAGCAAATGCCAGGGTTGCTGAACATGAAGCGCTTGTAATACTTCAGACCTACAGAGCAAATTAAAAGCTTGTAAATACATTAAAGACAAAAAAGGAATTTAAAAAACATAGCAAATGCAATCAATGGTGGTTATTTTGTTGAGTGGTGATGTTTGCACTACAAGAGTTTTTTTACTTGGTTTTAACATTGCTTGCAATGCAGTCTGAAGTTGAAAGTGAATTTTGTGTCAAGTGCCATCTCTAAAATGAGACTACAGTATAGGAATTGTAAAATATACATTACCAAAAGTATGTGAACAGCTGCTCGTCGAGCATCTCATTCTAAAATCACGGGCATTAATATGGAGTTGGGCCCCCCTTTGTTGCTATAACAGCCTCCACTCTTCTAAGAGGGAAGGCTTTCCACTAGATGTTGAGACATTGCTGTGGGGACTTGCTTCCATTCTGCAACAAGAGCATTAATGAGGCCAGTCACTGATGTTGGGTAATTAGACATGGCTTGCAGTCGACGTTCCAATTCATCCCAAAGGTGTTCGATGGGGTTGAGGTCCTTGACTGGCTCCGTGCAGGCCAGTCAAGTTCTTCCACACCGATCTCGACAAACCATTTTTGTATGGACCTCGCTTTGTGCACAAGGGCATTGTCATGCTGAAACAGGGAACAGCCTTCTCCAAACTGTATGCCACAAAGTTGGAAGCACAGAATCGCCTAGAATGTCATGGTGTGCTGTAGTGTTAAGATTTCCCTTCACTGAAACTAATGGGCCTAGCCTGAACCATGAAAAACAGCCCCATTAATCCTCCTCCACCAAACTTTACAGTTGGCATTCGGCAGGTAGCTTGTGTGTCCTACCACTTTGCGGCTGAGCCATTGTTGCTCCTAGACGTTTCCACTTCACAATAACAGCATTTACGGTTGATGAGCAGCTCTAGCAGGGCAGAAATTTGATGAACTGACTTGTTGGAAAGGTGGCGTCCTGTTACAGTGCCACGTTGAAGGTCACTAAGCTCTTCAGGAAGGGCGGTCTACTGCCAATGTTTTTCTATGGAGATTGCATGGCTGTGTACTCTTTTATACACCTGTCAGCAAATGGTGTGGCTGAAAAAGCAGAATCCACATACTTTTGTGTATATAAGCAACTATTGGCGGACCAATGAAGTTAACAAGAACAATTAGCATCTATTATTGAGCCTTTTCTAATAAGAGTTGCCAGTTTTCTCCATTCATGCACATTGGTTGAAAAGCAAATTAGCGACTAACTTTTCCTCAACCGTATCTTATTTTATAACCTGTATTAGTGTGGAAATATTGTAATAAACTAGCTGAGCACGATGTAAGATGGGGCATGATTGTGGTAGGACAAGTCATATCTTGCATAGCCTTATGTTTGCCAGCATTCCTATGTAATGCTCATGTGATCTCTAATTCCGGTGTAGTTACTGAACTGAAGTTACACTCCACTGTAATGGATGAGAGGAAACCTCTGCAGAGGGCATTCACATACAGTCTGCAGAAATGTAAGTCTGTGTCTACCATTGCCTTTGATCACATTTCAGATGATTTCTAACTTTGACAGTCTGGAAACCATTAATGGTATTTGAAATCTAGATTGGAGCTGACGGAGACCATTGGGGAAATGAAATATTCAAACAGCTTTCATAACAAATACTTAATGGATAGGATTTCATTGGTAGCTGCAGGTATGGGATGACCTAATCTTGAAGAGACTAGGGTTAACCCATAGAGATGGACTAGTGCCCAGAAGTCTGTTTTAGCATTGGCAGCGCCATTGAGGACTTTCACCATTGAAGTGGTCAACTGGGTGCTGATTTCCTATGGGTTAAGGAAGGATCACATAATTCCATCCAGGTCATAAAGTGTGATCAGCCAATGAATTATATTTATGAGCAAACATTGGCAGTAAATCGCCAACCATGGATTTAATATAATAATAATAATATATGCCATTTAGCAGACGCTTTTATCCAAAGCGACTTACAGTCATGTGTGCATACATTCTACGTATGGGTGGTCCCGGGAATCGAACCCACTACCCTGGCGTCACAAGCGCCATGCTCTACCAACTGAGCTACAGAAGGACCATTTATACGTGTTCAAACAACACATTCTAGGTGGCAGTATGCACCCTTTCAATTTGTTTACCAACTCAAAGTAGTAGATTAAAATTGACTACTTCAAAATGGAGAAGGCCTCAATGGCGCTGCCCATGCTCTCAGAAGCCATAATAGGACAGATATATAATGTTGCGTCCTTTAACTATCGGAGTTAACCTTATCCAGCTACAATCAAGTAGGCCAACACTGTAGTCCACAGTGACTTCTGCAGGACAAAGGTTGGCGCCTGGTTAGCGAGAACATATATCTGAACCAAAGAGATGTATAACTAACCCAATATAGTTAATCTGCGTATTTTACAGTGAGAGCATAGTGGGCCGAACAAGCCAGAAGGGGCAAAGTCAAGCACAAGCTAGCGATATAGTATTGGCGCGTTGTAGCATGTATTTCCGTTAGGGAATGCCTCTGAAGTGCACAAACTAATTCCCACCACCCGCCGCTGGACTTCCTCTCACTACCATATTTGGTGGTGAGAACGTTCTAAACGGATGCTTCAGCTTTATAGTCCCGGTGACGTGTCTGTGTCACCTAGTTCTGTTTGTGTCTGGATCTCTCAGGTCGGAATGCCGTAGCCATTTTAGAATGGCACGTCGCGTTGAACAACAAAGGATAGTCAGCCAATCAGTCTCCTTTTTTGTTCAACGCGATATTCTGCATGCCATTCCAAAATGGCTGCTGTGGCTTCTGTTGTAGTCATAAGGGCGTAAATCGCAGTTTTAATTAAAAACGAGCAGTATTTCAATCTTTAACTTATCATTTTAGATAATAGGATAATTAGGAGTACAGCAAAATCTTCCATCCCTGGTACGTTTTCCCAGCCATATCCCGCCCCTTCTACGTGCTGTCCACATTCTGGTAGCTATGCGTTTCGACCTGAAGGGTTCAGATGTATTTACTGGGTCGGAACAGTTCTGGCTACTGCCTGGTAAGCAAATCTGGGAGAAGATATTCCAGATAGAAATGCTGCAGTATTTTATTAGAATTTCTACTTTTCACATGTTCCAAATCATTATACAACATTGGCATTCAATGGGGTTGAGTAGAGCACTGCAAAAGCACTGTATTACATCCCAAATAAGTATTAATTGGGTGCGTTCCAGCGGGTAGGTTTACGATCCATGTTGTTGCATTTAGTCATACTAAACAGAATATTTGAGAACCACACCTGGAGACATGTATGTCTCAGGAAGCACCTGGTGCTTCGGTAAAGTTACGCATTCTATCTAGCAGGTACTGAAACGTATATAAATTGCTGCCTCGTTCAGTGAGTGACGAAGTCATCAAGTGGTTACATAGCATGGAATATCCCGACTTTACACAGGATGGAACGCAAGCAATGCAGTTTGAGGGGATCGACCAGAACGAGATGCTGCAGAGATTTTCTGACCTTGCGCACATTCAGATGAGTTGTTATTTGGGATGAATACACAGTGATTTGTAGGTTGTAATTCAGCACCGTGTGCCCTGCGACAATCCCTCATGCTCTAGTTGCATTCCAGGTTGTCAGAAGATTGCTATATATTGTGGTTCCCGAGATGTTACCTACTTCTTCCTTTATTTAACTAGGAAATTCAGTTAAGAACAAATTCTTATTTACAATGGCATTCTAGGAACAGTGGGTTAACTGCCTTGTTCAGGGGCAGAAAGACCTTGTCAGCTCGGGGATTCGATCTAGCAACCTTTCGGTTACTCGGCTACCTGCCGCCCCAGTACCTCTTTTGTGTGCGATTTAAAATGAACATTGGTTCAAGGACATGCATCTGGTGTAATAGAAGCAATAATTGGTACCATGATTGTCTTTGGGTAAAAAAATAGTATTTACACACAGATTTAACACATATTGCAATTTCCCCACTCACTATAGTGGGGGGTCCTGTTTTCTGCAAACAATGGCTACAGTGGCTTCAATGAGAGTGGGCAGTAATTCCCTGCTGATTTAAATAACAATTTTAGTGCTATTCGGGATCCTTGGGACAAAAGGCGTTAGTTATAATTATAAACTGGGGGTTTTGAGCCCTGATTGGCTGACAGCCATGGTATATCAGACCATATACCACGGTATGACAACTTGTTTTTACTGCTCGAATTCCATTGGTAAACAGTTTATAATGGCAATAAGGCACTTCTGGGGTTTGTGATATATAGCCAATATACCATAGTTAAGGGCTGTGTCCAGGCACTCGACGTTGATCATGCTAAGGAACAGCCCTTAGCCGTGGTATATTGGCCATATTCCACACCCCTCGTTCCTTATTGCTTAAATATCTTTGCCTTAACCACAGTTTCTAAACCCAGAGGCGCAACATCCTGGAACGCTTGCGAAACAAGCCGGCCAGGGTTTGGGGTTTCAGAAGTCCGAGTGCAGTGAAAAATCTAAAGGCACAACCTAGATTCGTCAATGTCTAATGTAGTTGAACATGTTTTTACTGCAACCTCGTGAAACTGACACGTTTCACTGATTTTTATAGTGAGATAGTAACTTTGACGGTGTGCACATGCGCAGTTCGGCACGAGATGACCCGTTGTGTTTCTTCCCTTGAGTTTAGCGAACCAACGTCGCCATGACCTCGCCTAATAATAAAGCGTTAGCATGCGTCATTCATTTCGAACCAACAAATGTGCTTACATGACCTTCACTTGAAATACAAGATAAAAGCGGCAATAGTACTGTTTGTCAATTTTGAAACGCCGTAGCCCGTATGCGCTTCCTCAAAATAGTCAGAATTAACGCAAAATAACTCCAATCTGTCATGGATTTTTGCCAAGGAGATCTAATAGTCTAAATTTGCACGAGGACGAGTCCTATCCTCAAATGACAATGGGCACTTCATGAAAGAATCCCTCTACTGTTGACCAATGCCTATTGAGTCTTCACATAGGAATGAACGGTGTCACGAGATGGATGGCTTTGTCCAGTCATTTAAACAGTCATTGACCCTAAACCCCTACCCTAACCCTTACAGTTTTGTAAATGTTAAATTCAATGGGGTGACGTCATAGTTGGACGTCCCAAGGATTCTACATAGCAAGAACCAACAAAGAACACACCCACGAGGTTGCTACGTGTACGTTCAAGGGGGAGGGGCACGTAAGTAACAAAAAAAAAAGAAGGAAAGGAGAGCGAAGCAATTTTATTTCAACATCTTTATAGAAAGTCTAAAGGTAAGAATATAAACAATTGTTCGTGGTTAGTCCCTGTAAAAAGCGTTCTACATTAGATATTTTGCAAAAATGCATGCGCCGTTTTCTTATTTACCAATGCAACTTCGGTGCATTTTACCATCAGCTCTATGCAGCGCCATTACGGTGTGGGGTGGCCTAAATCAATGGACAAAATGGCCATATTTGAATTTTTACTGGAAGACGTGCATCTTCACCGATATTAATTTTTGATAACTATTTACACGCCCCCACCATTCCAAAACACTATATAAAAGTGCACTCTGCTTGTGGTTTTATCGATTATTAACGATAATGTACTTTGCAAAGAGCAGTATCTTGCGTTTGATGAATGAGGCCATGATTGACGTTTCCTCGCACATTCAGAAGCAGTGGGTGACTCTGCATGATGTTACCATTGGGTGATGCTAAGTTGCTTTAGATCCAATAACAGTATTGTGATCGGTAATACATCATTTATATGTCAGTGCTGAGGAAATGTTTTAATTTATAATTTTGCGTCTCTATAGTCAACAGTTTGGAGTCATGCCTATACGTCGTGCAGCTGGGACTCCACCCCAGGAGACACCCCCCTTGGCTGCACCAGATGGAGGTGAGTTCAAGACCCTCGACATGAACAGGAACTATGCTTTGAGATTCAGATTGGTACCCAGCATTGACAGGCTATGAGTGAATAGTCACCCTTGACACGACCTGATTGGAATTCTGGTGAATCTAGGTCTTGCCCGCTATTAGTGGTTATTTTAGGAAAGTGTGGAATCAGATATTGTTCAGAGTTCTTGTTGTTGAGTGGCATGTAAATATTTTTACATCTACTTGCTGAATTGACATATTCACTCTGGTCTTCCTCCTTCCACATTTCTCTTCAGAGCCTGATGCCAGCTCTGAGGAATCTGCCTCTGTTGAGGAGGAGCAGGAGGTAGCACCCGCAGCCCCAGTAGCCAAGAAGGGGGAGGGTCAAGGAGAATGTGAGGGCACAGGTGAAGGAGACCCAAAACAGAATGGTGAGAAACCTGATGAATCGACTGGAAAGAAGACTGAGGAGAAGAAGACTGAGGGGGAAGAGGCTGAGAAGGAGTGAGTTGCTTGTGCTCAAACCCTGCAAAGGTTGCATTCATATCTATTTCGATAAATTTATAATTTCACATTTTGGTGCTTGCTGTGTTGTTGTTTGGCTGCAGAGAGAAAGATGGAGTGAAAGAGAAAGTCAAGAAGCCTATTAAAAGGACCATTCCTGCCTGGGCCACCATGTCTGCCAGCAAACGTGCAACGCTCACTAATAAGAGCACCTCCACCATGCAGCCGCCTAGGATGGACGACATCCTCATTGAGGCTATTGAGGTCTGTACACAACACTTATTACTAGGGATGCACAATATATCGGTGAACATATTGGAATAGGCCCATATTGGCTCAAAATGCCTACATCGGTATCGCATACCTATATAACGTAGGTACATGACGTAATGACGCCACATAAAATTTTGCGCTACACGTGCAACACAGCATTCCTAACCTAGCCCACAATGTCTGCTGTATGGCTCGAGCAGGCAACAAGCCAAGCAGTCGTTTGAAAGAGTAAGAACATTTCAACAAGACAACTCAAAGGCGAAATCCGTTAAAGCCAAGATAATGGGATTCATAGCCCTTGACAATCAACCGGTCTCTGTCATGGTGATGTTGGCTTTCGCCGACTGGTCGAGCACTGGTACACACTACCAAGTGCGCTATTTTTCAGATGTTGGCCTTCCGGAGTTACACAGTAATAGCATCACTGCTATGAGCTTCACAACATACATACTATGGAATGCCATTTGTGTCTTTGCCTGTCAAAAACGATACAGTAGCACTGTCAAAGCTGTACAGAAAAGTCTGCAAACACCGGCCACAAACAATGTGTTGAAAATACAGCGTTGGTAATAAAGCATTTGTTCAACCGCAACTTCTGGGGTAGCTAGCTTTAGCTTGGTACCTAGCTAGCACCAATACAATCAGTCTGAAAAAAATGACCAGTAGAAACTGCAGTCATATTCATTATTCTTAGCAATGATTTAGGAATCCTTGTAAGTATTAGCTAGGTAGCCACTTGTTGTTCACCTATTGAAATTGAACTTCAATTCATGAAACTAAAGAGCTAGCCAGCTACTTACCCTGTTGCCCAAAGCTAATGTTATAAGCAGCCAGCAAGCTTCATCTGGCTAGTGAGGCTCGACCGGACCGGGTTATGTTTTGTGGAGCTAGCCACAATAAGGATTAGGCACAACAGTGGAATTTGCAGTTTGCCTTCAAAATAAAAGTATGTCATTGACAGTGATACAAATGAATACAAATAGTAGAATTATGCTATACTTTTATTTTGAAGGATAACTGCAAAGTCCACTATTGTGGCTAATCCTTATTGTGGCTAGCTTCAAATAGATGGGTCCGACCACCATTAATCAAATAAGAACTGTCTTATAAGGTTATCGGTATCGGCCAAAAATGTCATCGGTGCATCACTACTTATTATGTTGTTATCCCTTACTCCCCACTAATGCTGCACCTGCAATTTATCATATTTCCTCTCTGCAGTCCTGCAAGGAGAAGACTGGGGCCTCAACCCATTCTGTCAGGAAGTACATTGTGAAGAAATACCCTAACCTGGAGTTGGACAAGAGGAAATTCCTTCTCAAGAAGGCTCTCAAGAGGCAGCTGGAGAAGGGCACCATAAAACAGGTGAGAAGTCCTTATCCCTGACCACAGCTAACAGTGGATTAACATGAATTGCACATTTTAGGTGGCAGCCTATCCTAGTGTTTGACCTGTGGGTTACATGTTGTGGTGTCCTATACCCTGTGCGTCTGGTACTTTATTGGCCTGCATACTCATGTTCCTTTACCTCCTATTCACTCTCACAGCTGAAGGGTAAAGGCCTTTCTGGAAGCTTTACCATTGGGAAGCAGCCCCCTAATAAATCCACTGCTAAAGGGGTAGGTATTTTCAGTCACCTATCTACAAACTTAAACAATAGCAATGTACCATTATATCCAATTTGTAAGTCGCTCTGGATAAGAGCGTCTGCTAAATGACTTAAATGTAAATGTAATGTGATTGTCCCATTTGGCTTTTAGCAGACATAATTTGAAATAAAATATACGGTTCATACCTATATAATGTAGGTACATGTGTCATTTAGCAGACACTTTTATCCAAAGCGACTCAGTCATGCTTGCATACATTTTCTGTATGGGTGGTCCCAGAAACCGAACCAACTATCCTGGCGTTGCAAGTGCCATGCTCTACCAACTGAGTTTGACTGTGATTCTGATGGTTTGGTGCTAGAAGCCGATGGCAGTAGCTCCTGGGTTGAAGGCAGAGACCCTTGGGGATGCTCTGCCCCTGATCATCACCCGGCTATGTGAGCCCAAAGAGGCGTCTTACATTCTGATCAAGAAATATGTAGAGCAGCACTTCCCTCAACTCAACGTGGAGCATCGGTAAATACCTTTTTATTGTCATATTTGATTGGGAATGGTTTCAATGATCGGGTCCTGTTATTCTCTGAGTACGTAAACGCATGCTAACTTGACGTTGTACCTGACATGGTAATGCAAACTTCTGCGCAACCCAAATCTACAGTATGTTTAATGCAGTCTGAAAATAAGGAACCCACTACCTTTTGAACTGTCCAAGGTTGTGTAGGTTAAAATAGGGTTCTCAATGCAGTCACCAATTCATTCCTAGGCCGGATATCCTAAAGAGTGGCCTGGTGAGAGCTGTGGACAAGGGTCAACTGGAGCAGATCACTGGAAAAGGTGCCTCTGGAACATTCCAGGTTAGTCTTGTACTAAAGGAATGCACAATTCAGTCTACTCCATAAAGGCCTTTGGTGTCTAGAATGTTAGATCTTTGCTCTGAGGTGTTTCTCTCAGACTCTCTCTTACCCCCTCACAGCTGAAGCGGGAAGGGGGCAAGTTCCTGCTTAAAGGTGGGCCCCTGGAGGACGCTATCATGACAGCCATCGTGGCCATGAACGAACCCAAGACTTGCAGTACCACCACACTCCGCAAATTCCTGTTAGAGACAAACAAGGACAGCATGGAGTACCGTGTGGGTAAGACCTGTTCCCTTACTCTCCAAACTGAACCACTGCTTTGACAATGTGTGAATACCTACCTGAAACTGCAGGAGCTCTCTCATTAGCTGGGTTGAATCAGAGATGTTAAGATTCTTTATTGACACTGGGCACTTCTCTTCCCTCAGTGAACAGCCTAAAGAGGACACTGCAGAAGTGTAAAATGATGGGCTGGATGGAGCAGATCACTGGGAATGGGCTAAATGGGACCTACCAGCTCTGCTACCCTTACCACCCCAGGTAGAACTCCACCCTAGGAAGATTACACTGCGAAGTTCATTGCTGACCTCTACATAATTGCACAAATGTGTGCTATACCAGGAGCAGTATTCTCTGTTTAGAAAGATGCTGACTACACTACTAATCATGTCACTTTTCATTCATGTTTACTGAACCTCTGCTGTACTGAATATTTCAACAGTCTGGTAGTAATAACAGAAATGCCTGCACTCTTGCAATACCTTTTATTTATTTTGGGGGGCTCAGATTAGAGATCAGATTGTTTTTTTTATTCCACAGCCCAGCCATTCTGTTCCCAGAAAAACAGAAAGTGAAAGAGCAGAAAATGGCAGAGAAGGCTAAACGCAGAAAGATGGTTGACTCGTCTGATGAGGACTCTGATGAGGAGGAAGAGGAGTCGTCTGAGGAGGATGAGGAGTCAGATGATGAACCCCCTCCTAAGAGGTGAGTCCAAGGTCAAATTGCTGAAATCCAATGAAAATAGTAGAGTTTCAAATGGTTCACTGCTAACAGTGTATTTGTTCAATACGATCTTTAGGAAAGCTGTGAAGCGGCCACCACCTAAAGCACGTCGCCCTCCCCCCAGCAAGAAGTCACAGCCGGCAAGTCAGTCAAGGGCTAAGGGCAAGAAAAGAGCTGCCCCTGCTAAGAGATCTGCACCCCCAGTCAAGAAACCAGCACCCCAAGCTAAGAAAGCAGCACCCCCAGCCAAGAAGCCTGCTCCCCCAGCGAGGAAACCAGTGCCACCAACAAACAAACCAGTGCCCCCGGTTAAGAAACCTGCAGCTGCCAGTAAAGCTGTAGCCTCAAAGAAGACGCCCCCACCAGCTACGGCGGCACCCACACCAGTGAAGAAAGCTGCTCCAGCGAGCAAGCCCAAAACGCCCATTGTCAAAAAGCTGACAAGCAGGGCATCAAAGCGCCCAGTGCCCAAAAAGTCACCACCTGCGAAGAAGGAAGCGGCCAAATCTGCAGTGAAGGCCAAGCCAGCAGCCCGCAAGTCCCTGAGGGAGCGGAAGTGAGCTCACCATTGACCAGCAGTGGAAGTTTAACTGTAGCTCTGAAGACTGCAGTGCTCTGCCTCTAGCCATGCTCTCTTTCGCATCATTGTTTTCTCCCTGTTTGTGGCTCTAGAATTCTTCTCTGTAGGATAGGGATGTGACAGTTATCAGTTCATGTCAATTTACTGTACTTTGAACTGTTACATTTCTGTGAACCCAACCTCTGAACACCATTGTGTAGAAAGTCCTCTTCAAAAACTGTAAAATTGCCTAGGTATTGAATTGTGAAATGTCACAATTTCCCTCACACACTTGTGTGTATATGCAGAGATCTAACAAAATCAAAGTGACTTGTCTTTTAATTTTAACATTTAATCCCAATCCACTTTCCCATGTTTTAGCTTGACACATTCCTTGTATAAAAATATAGAATTCTCTACATTTAATCTGGAGTAAATCTTCAAATCTTAAAGAATATTGAGATTTATGTAAGTGAATTTGAGAGCATGAGAATTTTTCATGTAATGAATTGTGTTATTTAAATTAAATTTCCTTGATCAGTTACAGGGCCCATGGTTAAAATAATTAATTTGATTGGAGACTGACATAAGGAAGCAATTTGTCATTGTTATATTCAGTACTACTGCATAGTATTAGGGGAATATTTTTTTAAAGTGCGTAACTAATGAAAGTTCATTTTATCATATAAAGCTAAAAATAAAATAAAAAAGATACAAAATCGTCTACATTCTGTGTATTAGTACAAGATTTGAAGAAACTTAATTTTGAAGGTGTGGCTCATGCATACCTTGCATGCGTGTACTCTGTTATGCTTTTTTCCAAGTCGTTATTAAAATGGCTATTTGTACTAAATTCCTTGTAATTCATTCTGTCATGGTCTTAAGGAAGGGTACAAACACCAAATACAGCATCTGCTGGTGGATCATAAGTTGGAGCAAAAGTATACAATGTCAATTTGATTAACTCAAAGTGCTGGATGTTTCAGTTGTGGGTTATTGAAATAGATATACCTAATTTTGCAATGTCACTTTGCAAATTAGGCCATATCCAGACCACTTATGAATAATTTTGGTGAATGAAGATATTCAAAACATTGTTTACTTATGCAAATTGAAACATGTTGAGGAAATGAGATGAGAATAACAATTCAGGAACAATGGGCTACCGCAGGGATAGTACCTAGCCGACTATACGCAACTCTATGATTTGTGTTTAATCGGCTAGGGTGCTACTGAACCAGTAGCTGCAGGTATCCTTGGGTTTGAGTACTACTTAACATCTACTAATTCTCAATGATTGTAGTTTTGGGGGGGAATAGTCGACATGGTCATGGAAAGGCTAGAGAAAAGGTTTTCTCCCGAGGGAAATAAACAAAGTTTTTCATGCTCAACAGTTTCCCTTGTGTGTCCTCCAGCCAATTTGACACACCTGTGGGAAGCATCCCTATGGAACACTTTCGACACCTTGTAGAGTCCATGCCCTGACGAATTGAGGCTGTTCTAGGGACAAATGGGAGGGGGGGTGCAACTCAATATTAGGAGGGAGTCCTTTATGTTTTGTACATTCAGTGTACACTGTCTCGAAAGAGCCATGTTTCCAGTCACGCCCAAACACACCGGTGAATGGCCAACCCTTTTCTGAATTGAGTTGGGAAATATGCTGCTCTGTGGGCTTCAGGGTCCGTGTACATTTCGTTATCAAAACTGAGAATGGAAAAACTACATTTGAAAATCAGAAATCAACTTGTTTTCTCATTTGTTTGGCTTGCACTAGCAAGCACTAGCTGCTAGAATAAAGTAATGACATCTCATTTTGTCTTAGCTTGTAAAATATATATTTATATATTTTTGGACAAAACTAAAAACAAAAATTTAATATATTGTGTTATTTGTTTTATATTATTACATGTCCAATTTTGAAACAATTGAGAAACGGAATCGTTTTGCGTTTTTCCATTCTCCGTTTTTATTCGGAAATCAAAATAACGAAATGTACACGGACCCGTCAGCTTGATAAGGTGAAGCAACCTTGAGTAGGAGGGGAAATCAAAGTTTGGAATTGGAACAGTGGCAGAAGATCCGGAGTACGAGTGCGGAGGTGAGAAGAGCGTTGGTTTGAAACTAAATTAAGGTATTTTATTATAATTCATTTGTTGACATGTTTACCAAACTTGCGCCTGCAGGTTAGAAATACTTCACCCGTGCGTAAATGTTTGGCTCTGGCCGTTCATACAACCGAATAATGGGTGTCACCCGCGTGCTCTGACTGCTGTAATAATAGTCTGAAGGCTATGGAATTAATTTTGAAATGTGACGAAATCCAAACCAGTAGGGCTAAGAGTATGCTTCTGACAATGTTTGGGTTGTAATTCGACGATTCAAACGAAACCTTCGCAACAATATTCGATTGCAGGTGCGCATATAATGTTCAGAATTCACGAGGACAAGGTTTAGATCTAGTGCTTGACTTGGGCAGGAGCTGATTATCGGCACCTGAAAAGGTGTACTGCTTGAGCTCCTGTTCCACTTATAGAATATTAGCTCAAACGTATTTTGTAGATCTGACAGTTTCGAGTTTTTGAAATTACTGTAGACTTACTATCTACCATAACACATACATGTGTCTTGCTTAAATTGTTAAAGTTTCGCGTTCACGGCTCTTTTTATCACTACCTCCTGGTTACCAAAGCATTTTCCCATGGGTAAAATAACACTACCAGACGCAACGTTGTTGACATGTCCAATGTTTATAATGCGGGGTACTACAATGCTATCTGCTCCCGCAGCACTCGGGATAAGTCCTTCAGAAACAGCAGGACAAAGAAATCTAACTCCGGAGTGATAAGGATGGGTGAGACACCAGTCAGGGATGATGGCACAGTTACAAGGTCAGCTGAGGTAAGCCATATGTTTCCTTCCCATATGGAAGTACTATTTGTTTGATTATAAAAGTACTTCCCAAGAGGAAGAAATCCTATTTGCCTTTACTCTTCCCTTGTATTCTGCACCTGGTTACATTACATGATGTCTATCTAAAATTGATAGTATGTGTAACATGAAGTCCTTCTTCTTTATGAAGTATGTTGGCTCCTTTCCTGTGGATGACTGTTGTTTGGATGATCAGATGCAGCAGTTGCACACACAGCTCAAGTCTCTCAAAGTAGGTACTGGTAATAACAAGTTAGAAAGCAGCAGTACTTTAAGGCAAGTCTTGACTGTTCACAAATGTTTATGGTGGAGATGGGGTCGTGCACAGACCTCTTCGTGGTCAGGTGCTCAAACCACAAAAAGGGCATGAAAGCAATAGGTGGACATATCTTTATAGCCAATTTTTAAATGAGACATTTAACATGACTTTAACAATGGCTTGCAGGCAGTGGGTTCAGAACAACAATGATAAACTGTAATATGAAGAATATATTGTTTTGGCCCCCGCAAAAACTTGAGACTGGAAGGATGTGCCTGCCTGAGGTGTTGAACTTTTTCACAGACATGCAAGAAAAGGAGGTCTGTGTCCCTGAAATTTTCCATCAAAGGTGTGAAGATGTATGATGAAGATGAGACGGTAAGAGTTGACCTTCTCAGAGCAAAGCACATGTATTATTGCTGTTCGAGCTGTGTACACTACATCAACATTATTTTTTAAACTTTCCTTGTCTGTAGACCATCCTCATGGCCCATGCTCTACGAAGGGTCTCCCTTTCCACCGCCCACCCCTCGGATGCCCAATTCGCCTTTGTTTCCCACAATCCAGGAAACCCTGATGCCCAACTTTACTGCCACCTCTTCAAGGCTAGTCATGCCAGAGCAGTAAGAACCAGCGTTAGATCTTTGTCTCCCAAGATGATTGTCAATGGAATTCCTCTGTGATGGCTTTAAGCTGCAGTTTATTGTATAATTTGTCTCTGTGTTCCCTCCAAGGCCCAGTTCCTGAACCTGTTGCTGTGCCGCTGTTTCCAGCTGTCCTACCTGGAGAAGCACCCAGAGGAGGCTCAAGTTGAGTCTGCAGGCCCACTGCCCAACTGTACCCCCTCCCTCCTCAACCAGGGCTTCCCTCTCAGTGTCAGCGCCCTTGTGTCCTTCAGAAGGGCCCCCACTCAGGGCTTACTCCCAGGGGAAAAGGTCAGTCAAACCTGTTTGTTTTAACTGAATTGTGAAATAATGTTTTTTTTGTGTGTGTGTAGCTGAACCCTGTACATTGTGCTAGCCTAGCTGTTGACCTGTTAACACTTTCTATGGGTCCTTATTGTAGGTCTTCCCATTGAAGAACAACAGCGCAACAACTGAGGAACAACCAAGCATCCAAGAAAACGTCATCACCTCTCCTTCCCTGGTGCGCAAGAAAGCCATCCGCAACAAAGTACTGCGCTCAGGGGCCTATCGCTCCTTCACTTATACCCCTCACAAACAACGCCACCTTCAGGATCGGCTTAACTCTCCACAAGGTGGGCTAAGTGTGCAGAGAGCTCTTTCAAGTGTGAAACAGTTCATTAGGTAATGCAAACCCTTAGAGCTTTGTGATGGGCACTCACTCAACGTCTGTGGTGTAGGCTACATTTTTCATGGTATTGATTTGTCATTACATACAGGTTGTAGGCACTTTTTTCACAGGGTTCTGATTACTGTAACGTTAAAAGCTTTTTACCACGCATTTTTAAAGTGAACATGTTATAATGTTTTATGAACTTTATCACAGTTTCCCTTGAAACAGTAGTTGTACTCACATCAGTAAGTTTTTCCACAGTGATTCAACTTGAGGTGGAATGGAAATGGATTGGAGGTTATCCAAAGCAAAAAAAAACATTTCCCTTGAGGGACATCTTGAATTGTGATCATTCCAAGATGCTAAGGAATCTCTTATCTTGTATGTGAAACAGGAAAGGGGCAGGACAAAATGCCAGGGAGGAGAGCCCGGGCCCCGAGCCTTGCTGAAACAGAAGAAGCTCTGGCTCAAGCGGTGTGGTGTTGGGCTGGCATCACCACGTGAGTCCCCCTCTCTTTTATTATAATAATATATGCTATTTAGCAGACACTTTCATCCAAAGTGACTTAGTCATTTGTGCATAGATTTTTTTGCATAGGGTTGTCCCAGCGGGAATCGAACCCACAATCCTTGCATTCCTAGCACCGGGCTCTAACAACTGAGCCACGTTTACCCGACTCGCACTTATCCCAGACCAGTTCCTTGTGTGCTTTATGGTGTGTTTGCTTGATGAAAGTCATGTGCGTCATCTCAGGGCTACCATTGGTCTTCACCCCCCATGTGTTACAGTGACAGCAGCTCTTCCCTGCTTGCAGAGGATGTCCTGGGCTCGTACCTCCTGTGCCCGCATCCTAAGAGACCTGGCTGTGGCTCTCTCATCATTCGTTTCTCTTCTGGCCTCATCACCCACCTCATAGACAACACATATAAAGGGACATACCTGCTTGAGGTGAGCTGTCATGGTCAATCATTCCATTTTCATCAACTTTCTTTAACTTCCAATTTAAGCTCTTTGTTAATGTATGTTCAATGTGTAGCTATGAAGTCATTTATGTTTTTTTACTTAGAACTGCCAACAAGAATTCTGCACCATTGCTGCTTTGATAGAGCACTACACAGAGTTCAAGGAGGAGCTGGACTTTCCTCTGAGTTGTGCCCGTGTAAACCACTGCTACGAGTGGGAGGAGAATGTTGGCAAGGTACACCAAAGCCTCAAAATAAAGAAGGCAGAATATAACCAGAGGAAGCAATGGGTTTAAAAGTAATTTCTCAACATTGGATTGATTGATGTATCCCATTCTCTAAGAGACACTGACAACATGTTACACTGACACCTTTCATTTCTTTGCACTTAAATACAATACAATTCATTCACTTCTGTGCTTCATTTAGGTTACTTTTATTGTTTTGAGATTTGTGATAAGTAATGTTTATCACAATTCACCTGCTAAAGGGAAGTTTGATGCAAGGGTGGAGCAGAGCCATATATTTAGATAAATGTAAGGCGTGTGGAGTAAGATGTTGGCACTTCGCCTATGATGTAGGTTTTTTTTATGTCAGTGTGTTTGAGATGTATATTCTATTTTAGCTTCCCCTACGTTTTAAAATTGTAGGAATTTAGTGTGTATATGAGTTGGAGGGATTTTCTATTTTTGTATGTGTTAAGCTGTATGTCTCGTGTTATGCTGTCCGTTTCACGGCATGTTTTAAGATGTTCTGTGAGAACATGGTACATGACTCACTTTACACCACAAAGTGGAGGCTATTTTTTTATTGTTGGGTTATGCATAATGCATTGCCGGATTGTATGCATAAATGCAGACCTCTATTAACTTGATCTAAGTCTGTTTTTAGGGGGAACAATAAATTATTTCAATTTTGGCTCTTTGGAAAGACGATGGGCAGCAAAAACATTTTCTTGGCAATTTTCACACATGACGTGGTTTTATCAAGTGTATGGTTGCCTTGGAACGCGGTGGGAAGGGAACCGACAGAGCGTATACTTACTTTTGTTTTTGAGCACGGATTGTATTCATTGGACGACATGATGCCATCTGCCAATACTTCGTTTTTATTGCACGTGGATAATTGATTTGACAAGAAATTATTCCAACCAATTAACGGTCTGACATGTCTCGCAGGTTAGCTGGTACAGGTTGTGAACTTGATTGCTTTGAGGCTTGGCCAATGTGGCAAGCTAGCTACGGTCTTTAGCTTAGTTTAGCTAGCGTTCTGATTTGCTGTCATGCTTCTGTGACCAGATCAACAGGTTAGATTTGTGTTATTCTGGTCACTTCAGTTGGAGCATGTCAACTGGAAAGATCTGTCATGGCTGCTAGTTAGATTAATTGTTTAGTTTCCAAATAACAGTAGGCTGGCTATTTATTTTTCTAGCTTGCACAATGCTGAATGAAATGGATTCAACAACTGAATCCTACAGACGAAGAACCATCCATATATGTGAGATAAACATTTTAAAAAAGACATGAAAAATCATTATTGGACACCCTTTTCTATAGTGAACCGGTTTCACAAGCTTTCCGCGCGCTAATTACCATCATTTTAAATTTAAAGATAGGCTCTCGTGGAATAACCGTTTATGTGCACCACTCAGAATGGACGGACAAGCGCACAACTTTTCTGTTGCTGATGAAAAATCGCTGAAATGTGGGAAAGAAACGTAAAACAAACTAAAAGAATGTAAAGACATGCAAATGAAGATCTGGATGCGGGAAAAACCTATACAAATCGTAAAGGGTCAAGAAAAAAATTGGAAAAGCTGTCCAAAAGAGGTATGTGGAAGAACCGTATATCAAGCTAGCTAGCTATAGAGTACAGTAACTAACATGTATGTTCTGGGTTGTCTCATTTGTAACTATAGAGAAAACATTAGCTAAAGTTCGTTGGCTAGTTCGTTACAAATGTTGTCAGATTATAGAAGAAACATAGTTGGCTACTTTTTCTCCATCCACCGGATGATTCGACATGGCTACAGTAGCTATCTAGTTATACTGTATGTAACGTTACACTGAATCCTGCAGGGAAGAGCGTGTTCCACGACGTGCAGAAAGGATTGTGGAAAGTAGATTGTTTCTACACTGTCCCATACGAGAAACAACAATCGTTGATTCTCTCCGGCTTAGAACAGGTTAGAAATAAGACAACAGTGTTACACAATGGTGCAATACAAACTCATTCTGTGTATAGGTTGGGAGTGTGTGAAAGATGGAGGTCCTGATCAAGCAATACCCTGAATGCTACAGTATATTAAATTATGAATTTATCGTTGTCAATTTTTATTGCAGCATGAGGTGAAACAGAAACGTAAACCTGATGATACAAAGGAGAACAAACGACGGAAACAAACCATGTACAGGACGCAGGCCAGAGATTGAATGTGTGCAAGGTCACTTTCATGTCTGTGTTCCAGCTAACCAACAACTGTCTTAAGGCAAGTGAAAATGTGAATTAATGTCTATATGAATATCAATTACAAACATATTGTATTCTCTGTACTAGTTTTTAAGAACCTGCTAATTGAAATGTAATTGTTTTGGTCAGGTTGTTCGGGAAAAGTTAGGAGTTCAAGCTGAGGCAGGTGAGGTTGCAGGGTCACCAGATCAGGCTATTGAGGCTAGGTCTCCTTTAGAAGATGGAAGAGGGAAGCATAGCAATAGGTAATGCGCTATGGATTCCAGCCTGGATTATTTCACTATAGCAGTGCTCTAAACAATCTTCTAAACATTAACATAGAGTATCGAATGGATGAATAGCGAATTCTGAAACAGAAATATAAAAATGTTTATTACTTTTAAACAAAATGATGGTAACTAAGCTGTCCAACTACAACCTGAGCATTGAGGACTGAGTGCCGATTACCTTCCTCCTCCAAATTCTCGCCGCCCTACAGGACCCCCTATCCACAAACGGCAATGGCGTGACCGGGATTTGTACCCCGGTTATAGCGACACAGTTGCACTCTTAAGGCAGGTCCCTAGACCATTGAGAGAATACAAGTTTAACAACATTTTGTTGTCTCCTTACAGGCCACATCGGATACATGCTACAGTGAAAGAGGGCATCAAGGAGCACATTCTATCTTACCCAAGAACCCAGAACCACTACTCTCAGATGAAGGGGGATGTAAACAGAGAATACCTCAGCCCTGATCTGAATTTGTTGCGAATGTACCGACTCTACAAAGAGAAGAATACCACATCTGCAAAATTCTGGGTTTATAGGGACATTTTCAAACAGCAGTCTCAATTCTGGCCAACCCAGGAGTGACACCTGTGGGAAATGTGATGCATTCTTCACTAAAATGTCAGCAGCAACATCTGAAGAGGAAGATTGCGGTTGAAAGTGAGTTGCACCATCGAAAAGGCCTACACACAGCGTCAAAGTGACACTGAGTGGGCTAAAGGCCACTGCCATGCTGACTGCCATGTCATTTCTGTGGATCTACAGGGGGTGATGTACACCCCTAATCTGACCCACTCTGATGTTCACTACCAGCGGCAGCTGTCAAATTTTAACATTTGCATCCAGGAGCTTGTAAAAGAAGATCCTGCATACATGTGTGTTTGGCATGAGGGGATTGCACACAGAGGGTCATGCATATTGAAGTGGGTGAAGACAAAATTCACGCCACTCACCAAACCAAAGGTGCGCAAGTTGATCATCTTCAATGACAGATGCTGTTGGCAGAATAACAACTGATGGATGCTCAATCTGATGTCGATGCTCGTCTCTATGGGTTACTTTACCCAAGTTGAGCAGAAGTTCATGGTCTCTGGTCATCCTTTTCTTCCTTGTGATGGATATTTTGCCACCATCGTGAAGAGGCGCATGGTGTCAGTCCTTCATACAACTGATGATGTTTCAAAGATGATACTTGAAGCACAACCAGTAAAACCATTCAAGGTTATGTGGATGCAATGTGAAGACTTAAGGCACCTCCCAGATTCTGTCCTCAAGCGACCAGCTGGACTACAGATCACCTCAGTGAGGTGGTTAAAAGTCACAGGTATTGCACAGAGAATAGTTTACTAACATCCCATCAACACGCAACATGTTGTTCTAACAAAATATCCTAATGCCTGACTGTGAAAGTTGTTTATTGATGTCAGGAACTTAAAATGTTTCTGTTCTAATTTCAGTTGAAGATCCTTGGAATCTGTACACCAGACAGAGCCACAGTATATTTGAGGCATGGAAATCATGGCTGATCTCCAAACCAAAACAAGGAGCTACACCTCAACCTCCCTATTTTGCAAGCCACTACCCTAGAGCATATGAGAGTCCTCTGTCCATCAAAAAAAAACAAGTACCAAGATCTGATGACCATGCTCAACTACTTGCCAGCTGCTGCACGCTCTTTTTATAAATCACTGCAGAGTGAATCATTTGATGTTAAACCAAGCTACGTAATTAACCGTTTTTTTCTGTGAGTTTGATCCCCTGAACCTGTATAGTATGTTGAATCTGAATACATTTCAGAAGACATGTCACCCCTATTGTAGGAAATTAAATGTATAGTAGGTGTTTTCTATGTGAATCAATGTGTATGATTTGAACCAGCACAATATATTGAATTCATTTAATTTTAAGATGTTCCTAGTGTAGAAAATGTTATGTACAGTGTGTTCTGTTGAATTATTTTGTGTGATCATTTTAACTTTTTTTTTATCGTAATTAATTAAAAACATAAGTCATCACATACAGTATGTGAGTATTCATTTGATCTTGATTCCCTCTTTTTATTCATTACCATATACAGTATGTCACCACATTTATCATTAACTCTAAGCAGTTAATACTTATGAGAGTCCTCTGTCCATCAGTCCTCTGCCCCTCAGTACAGAAGGGCATTTCTTGTCTTTGGCATGGGTTTAACGCAATTCAAAACTTAATTGCTGATCATAGTGTTAAATGCAAAGCGAATGGTTTTCTGAAGGTTTTGTAATATTGACCTCAGGGACCTGCATAATGGACATGCATATTGGCACATCACATTGATCCATATTTGATATGTACAAGTTGTGCTTGTTTTGATTGAAAAATATTCTATTTTTGTAGTTATTCTATGGTATGTATACATTGAGGACTTCATTTTAAATGAGACTAAGATTTCATGACTCAACTTTCAAGAAAAGTCATCAGTGCTAAAGTTGATAGACCACCTTTAAATGAACCTCCATACAAATTAACTACATATTGCATTATAAGTTATTTACATGAAGGGCATCTACAACCTGTTGGGGATAAGGCTGTTTACTGCCCCCTCTGGAGTAATTGCATGCCCATAGTAAACTATTTTTTTTGTCAAAAGTTGCTAATATATGCAAATAAAAAATATTATTGAATAGAAAACACTAAAGCTTCTAAAACCGTTTAAATTATGTCTGTATGTAAAGCAGAACTCTCAGGGCAGTCATTCTCCCAAACTCTCGTCATCAGAAAAGTTGGCCCAAATTTGACGTCATCGCCCCACCCTTCCCAATCACTTACAGGTCTGGGAACAGTCTCTTTGTCTTCAGCGCGATGTCTGTTTCCAATGGGGCTTCTCATTGTGAGAATCGTGCGCTCACGAGAGTTTTGGCAGGCCGAAACCTTTTGGTCACCCGAAAAAAACAGGTTACTCTCATGCACGCTCTGCTCTGGTCCTGTCTTTTTTCCAAGATCGATTAAACGGTGCCTGTGTTTCTGTTCGTCCTCACAATTGCTGTACACCTTTATAACATGTTAAAGCTTGATTATGAACTTAGTTTGACAAGTTTAGTCGACATATAATATGTAATTTCAACGTTTTGGTGCGCATCCACTTGACTTTTGGCTGCATTTCAACCGAAATGTGTTGTGTTTGAGAACCGAAAGACACAGACTGCAAAACTAAACGCTGTTTTTGGTAAGTATAATTCCTTCCAGGTCTTCTGATGGAAGAACAGCAAAGGTAAGGGAATATTTATGTGGTAAATTTGGGTTTCTGTGGACTCCAAGATAGAGGAGCCATAATGCTACTTTTTGAGCGCCGACTCATAGTATAGCCTAGTGAACGAAACCTGTAACGTTAAAAATAAATGTAACACAGCGATTGCATTCAGAAGAAGTATATATGTAGAACATGCATATTTAGTCAAAGTTTATGATGTATATTCCTTGTTAGCTGACGTTATCTGCCGGAGCTATCGTCATTTCTCAGGACATTTGAGTAGCATTTTTTGAACGATGCATCATTGTAAACAGAGATTTATGGATATATATAGCATATTATTGAAAAAAACATAAATGTACTGTGTAACGTGTTATATTACTGTCATCTGATGAAGATTTCAAAAGGTTAGTGAAATTATTTTTCTTTTAATCCTGCGTTTGTTGATTGCATATTTTTTTCAACTTGGCTATGCTGTGTCTTCGGTGGTGGTTTGACATAAATATGTGCTATGTTTTCGCCGTAAAACATTTTAGAAATCTGACTTGCTGGGTAGATAAACAAGGTGTTTATCTTTCATTTGAGCCATTGGACTCGTTAATGTGTGGAGGTTAAATATTTTTAGGAATATTTTTGCGTTCCATTCGTCACCTTCCAGCTGAACGGGGGGGGGTCCCAAATTGGAACCCTAACCCCCTTCTGGTTAAAACATCAGGTGTTAAAAAAGGACATCTTGCAAGAGTCATGCAAAATGTCACATACTGTTCTTCCACAAACTGAAATCATCACGAGATACTGTTCTTCCACATTCTAAAAATTAAAACGGCAATAAAACAAGTATTTTTTTAAATAACAAAAAAATATAAATTGTTGGAAGATATGGGTATGGTGAATTATTTGTCAACCATAAAACACCTAATGTGGTACACACAATAATGTAAAGATAACTGTCTTAAAATGGAAATATTGTCACTTAAAATGGAAATATTGTCACATATGGTTCTTCGTCTGTAGGATTCAACTGACGATTGACTCTAATTTTGATATTGGCTACCAGTGTCAAACGGTGTTAATCAGGCATTGCCTTGCTTGTCACCAGTATGTGTGTCTGATATCAGACACCCCAAGAAGACTGAGGCAAAAATGGCTGCAGAGTCAGTGAAGGTAGTGGTCAGTTGTCTGCCGATGAATGATAGGGAGCAAATGTTGAATTGTAAGACGGTAGAGATGAGTCACTGTCAGTGTTTCATCAAGAAGCCAGGGGTGAAGGAGGAGCCACCAAAACAATTCACCTTTGATGGAAGCCTCTTCATTGTCTAAAACACTGAGCAGATGTACAACGAGATAATTGACCCTTTGGTTGAGGTAGGCCTACAATAAATCCTACTACATTTTCACAACTTGATTATGGTGAATTACATGCAGTAGCACCAGCTCGTGAACTATTGGACATCTCCAGTATATATCTGAAACTAAATAACATGTCAGTTAGGAAAACACGTGTGCTGCTGAACTTGGCTGGCAGCGAGCGCCAGTTTAAGACGGGTACCACCGGGGAACGTCTCTGAGGCCACCAAGATCAACCTGTCCCAGTCAGCTCTAGGCAACGTCATCTCAACAGATCCCCTACCGAGACTCCAAGCTGACCCGGTTGTTGCAGGACTCCCTGGGAGGGAACACTAGCACCCCGATGGTGGCCTGCAGGCAACAACTATGAGGAGAGCCTGAGCACCCTGAGCTACGCCAACAGGGCCAAGAGCATCCAGAACAGGCCCCGCATCAACGAAGACCACAAAGATCCCCTGCTCTGAGAGTACCAGGAGGAAATCAAGCAGCTATGTGCCTTAATATCTGGCCAGCTGGGGCGGGAGCGTAGCCTAGTGGTTAGAGCGTTGGACTAGTAACCGGAAGGTTGCGAGTTCAAACCCCCGAGCTGACAAGGTACAAATCTGTCGTTCTGCCCCTGAACAGGCAGTTAACCCACTGTTCACAGGCCGTCATTGAAAATAAGAATATGTTCTTAACTGACTTGCCTGGTTAAATAAAGGTAAAAAAAAAAAAAAAAAATACCAACCTGTCATGTGAGCACCATGCTTTTCTCCACACTTTGTCTAATCGCTGAGAGTAAGAGTTTGCACATAGAAGATCAAAGTGCTAGATTAAAATTGGATTATTCTCCATGGTCCTATTTTAATCAGTGTTTCTGGATGGTCTGCAGGGCCCTCTGCCGGTCCATCGAGGCCACAGTCCAGCACTACAGAGAAGGAGAAGATTAAAGAGGTGGGTTAACTTCCACAAGAAGTTGACTGAAGCTGCTTAGCAGAAGGAGCTCAACTAACCTATTTGTGACCTTCAGGAGTATGAGGAGACGCTGGCCTGGCTTCAGGCTGAGTATAATGCAGAGCAGGAGTCCAAGCCCAAGCTTCAGGAGTATGAGGAGACGCTGGCCTGGCTTCAGGCTGAGTATAATGCAGAGCAGGAGTCCAAGCCCAAGCTTCAGGAGTATGAGGAGACGCTGGCCTGGCTTCAGGCTGAGTATAATGCAGAGCAGGAGTCCAAGCCCAAGCTTCAGGAGTATGAGGAGACGCTGGCCTGGCTTCAGGCTGAGTATAATGCAGAGCAGGAGTCCAAGCCCAAGCTTCAGGAGTATGAGGAGACGCTGGCCTGGCTTCAGGCTGAGTATAATGCAGAGCAGGAGTCCAAGCCCAAGCTTCAGGAGTATGAGGAGACGCTGGCCTGGCTTCAGGCTGAGTATAATGCAGAGCAGGAGTCCAAGCCCAAGCTTCAGGAGTATGAGGAGACGCTGGCCTGGCTTCAGGCTGAGTATAATGCAGAGCAGGAGTCCAAGCCCAAGCTTCAGGAGGACATTGCTGTCCTGCGCTCTTCATATGAGACCAAGCTGTCCAATCTGGAAAAGTCCCAGACCAGCAGAGGGCACTCTATTACCACTGCTGGTACCATTACGACATCCCTGTCTACGTTCAAAACTCCAACCAATTCAAATTTCACTCAGACGACCATAGCCGAGGATATTAATAAGACAGATTTTCTGAAGATAAATAACTTTAACAGTCAGGTGTATAGATAGTGCTCTAGTACATTACAGGATATTAAGCCTTGTTTTCTAATTGTCTAGTGTCAGAGCTCTCCATCCTTATTAAACAAGCTCTTGAGGAGGAATGGTGTTGTGTCACTGCACATGAGCTTAGTTATTTGGAACCAGTCCTAGCCAAGATACCCATGCATCAAGTTCCCAGTACTTGTGGGTAACCGGTTATGCATGCATTTTGTAGTAGTACACATCTGAGTAGGGCGGTCCCTTTAATGATGTAACTTATCTTCTTGTGGGTGAGCCAGACACATGCATCTTGCCAGGTGACCAGTGTCCAGACAGGGTCTGAGGGGGAGGAGAATGTAGACTCTCCTCCAATCGGTACCCCAGGCCCTCTGGACCAGAAGCATGTCCTCAAGAGGTGAGTTACCACACTCACACACACTCCCTTTTATATAACATAATGTCCAGTGGTGTGGCTTGGTGCCCTGTCCTGTCTCCAGGCTACAGCACACAGACAGAGGAATACCCTGGCAGATCAGAGGAAGAAGCAGCTGATTGGCCCTGGCAGAGAATGGTGAAGAGAGTGACAATGTGATCTTCAATGTCTACGACTCCATCCAGGAGGAAGTCCATGCTAAGAGTCAACTCCTAGAGAACACCCAGGGCAAGGTGGGACACATCTTCATGGAAAAGAAATGCCAGATTAATGATTTATCTACTAACATGCTTGTTCCTGTACCACATTTCTGTCACGCATTTGTATTGTTTGCCTATTCTGTTAATACATTATGTACTGTGACAGACTTAAGTCTGTATGGTCATTTTGTGGTGTTCTCCTGATGTGATGCCACAGCTGAAGGTGGCCAAGCTGGAGATCCACAACTTGCAGGCGGAGTTTGAGCTAGAGAGGAATGACTACCTGGCAACAATCCGCAGGCTGGAGGGGGAGGGCAAGCTGCTACAGAGCCTGTTAGAGCGCAGGGCCCCTCTGGTCCGTTGTGACTGCAACTACAGCAACTTGTATCGCCTGCGGACGGAGGTCACTTGGGATGACGACAGCGTCACCTGGAGGCTGCCTGACATGTTGGTGCAGAAAACAGCCCTGCTATCAGGTGTAGGACCGGGGAAGAAATTATGTTGTGAAGATGTCTTTGCATTTAGAACGAATGTTAATCTTTCAGTGGATGGACTATTTTTATTTAGATTTTCAATGTTGTGATTACATGGATGGTTCGTCCTGTTTTGGTTTCTTATCCTCTGTTGTGTCCCTTCTCTCTTTCAGCAGTAGCTCCTTCAGCTCAGATGCTCTCTGTGTGCATGAGCTCAGCGGCTGACACAGGAGAATTCTTTCAAGTTTGTACTTTTATTTTTATTAAAGAGGAAGAAAAGCTGAACATAGAGACCTGGGCTACAGAGGCACTCTGTCACCACCTCCCCCAGTCTATCCATTTCTACCTGCCACACTTTTTGACCACTAGAGACCTCACAATTCATTGGCTTGTTTAGGTAGAGTATTTCATTCATCCACTGTGATTGACCCTAGGTTGTTAGTAGTTCACTATTGAACTTTCAGTAACCAGCAATTTAATGGCACTTTAAATGGACACTTGGTCTGGCAATGTGATGCTTCTGGTGTTTATTATTATTTTTTGCACCTTTTTAAATGTTAGCGAAGATAATGCCACACCATAGTGCTTGCAGTGACTCTTAATTCTGTGATACAATGGTTTATCCAACCTTGAATATAATATTTATCACTGTTGTGGTTTTTGCTGCTCATATACTGTAATTGTTAAAACAATATTTTTTATGTAGCTTTCTGTGTATCTTGTTCATTTCATATCTCATACTACTTCACTTCCCAGAATACATGTCTGGTTGTGCAAATTATTTGTTTTTGAGCATCACTAACAGGAAGGTCATCTTCAGTCTTTCAGCATCAGGGCGAAGAAATAAGATCTGAGAGGCAAACATGTCAGACCAGTTTCAGTGTCACACAATCTGGATGACTCCACAAATGCACTGGGGCCAGGGTGGTGTTGTCATAGCAGCAGTGTTAACGGGCCATGTATGATGGTGGAGGGTAGCCTCCGGTTTCCTGTCCTCTAAAAAGATGTGTCAATGACGTGTTGTCTGGAAACAAGACGAGTGTGGAGCAACCTTGTGACCTCCAGGGAGCTGAGTGACACAGACAACCTGAATTGATTCTTCCCTGGCTGTAATAATCTGAGCCGGACTTATTTGCCAGTAAAATTTTATTGACCTTTTCTGAAAATGCTAAATTTCAATAGCATTGACAATTTAAGTTGAAAGGGTTAGTTAACCCCAAATGACATTGTTTTCCTTACCCTGTAAGCAGTCTATGGACAAGGTATGACATTAATCCATGCTTTGGTTGTTTAAATTGTCTACTGTTTCAAATGTTAACTTGTGAGTATTTATGGCGCAAATCCAATGTGAGTCAATGGCAACTACAGTACCTTCAGAAGGATTCATACTCCTTGACTTACTCCACATTTTGTTACAGATTGGCTGCAAAATGTATTAAATATTCATTTTCTCTTTATCATTACCCACAATACACTATAATGACAGTGAAAACATGTTTTTAGACATTTTTGCTAATTTATTGAAAATAAACACAAAAATATCTCATTTACATAAGTATTCACACTTCTGAATGTGAATGGTATAATCACCTTTGGCAACAATTTACAGCTGTGAGTCTTTCTGGGTATTTCTCTAAGCACTTTGCACACCTGGATTGTACAACATTTATTTGCACATTATTCTTTAAAAATTCATCAAGCTCTGTCAAGTTGGTTGTTGATCACTGCTAGACATCCATTTTCAAGTCTTGTCATAGATTTTCAAGACGATTTACACTACCGTTCAAAAGTTTGGGGTCGCTTAGAAATGTAGTTGCTTTTAAAGAAAATCACTATATTATCCATTAAAATAACATCAAATTGATCAGAATTACAGTGTAGACGTTAATGTTGTAAATGACTATTGTAGCTGGAAACAGTTGATTTTTTTAAATGGAATATCTACATAGGCGTACAGAGGCCCATTATCAGCAACCATCACTCCTGTGTTCCAATGGCAGGTTGTGTTAGCTAATCCAAGTTTATCATTTTAAAAGGCTAATTGATCATTAGAAAACCCTTTTGCAATTATGTTAGGACAACTGAAAACTGCTGTCCTGATAAAATAAGCAATAAAACTGGCCTTCTTTAGACTAGTTGAGTATCTGGAGAATCAGCATTTTTGGGTTCGATTACAGGCTCAAAAAGTCCAGAAACAAGAACTTTCTTCTAAAACTTGTCAGTCTATTCTTGTGCTGAGAAATGAAGGTAATCCATGTTAAATTACCAGGAAACTGAAGATCTCTTACAACGCTGTGTACTACTCCCTTCACAGAACAGCACAAACTGGCTTTAACCAGAATAGAAAGAGGAGTGGGAGACCCCGGGGGGCAACTGAGCAAGAGGACAATACATTAGTGTCTAGTTTGAGAAACAGACGCCTCAAGTCCTCAACTGGCAGCTTCATTAAATAGTACTCGCAAAACACCATTCTCAACGTCAACAGTGAAGAGGTGACTCCGGGTTGCTGGCCTTCTAGGCAGAGTTGCAAAGAAAAATACATTTCTCAGACTGGCCAATAAAAAGAAAAGATTAAGATGGGAAAAATAACAGACACTGGACAGAGGAACTCTTACTAGAGGGCCAGCATCCCAGAGTCGGATCTTCACTGTTGCCGTTGAGATATTTTTGCAGTTTTACTTTAGTGCCTTATTGCAAACAGGATGCATGTTCTGGAATATTTTTATTCTGTCATTTAGGTTAGTATTTTGGAGTAAGTACAATGTTGTTGATCCATCCTCTGTTTTCTCCTATCACAGCCATTAAACTCTGTAACTGTTTTAAAGTCCCTGCTGCTCCTGAGTGGCGCAGCAGTCTAAGGCACTGCATCTCAGCGCTAGAGGCATCACTGCAGACCCTGGTTTGATTCCAGGCTCTATCACAACCGGCCGTGATTGGGAGTCCCATAGGGCGGCCCATTGTTGTCCATGTTTGGCCGGGGTAGGCCATCATTGGAAATATGAATTTGTTCTTGACTGACTTGCCTAGTTAAATAAAGGTTAATAAAATTCTGGCCTTATCGTTAAGTCCCTGACCGGTTTCTTTCCTCTCGGGCAACTGAGTTAGGAAGGACACCTGTTTCTTTGTAGTGACTGGGTGTATTGATACTCCACCCAAAGAGTAATTAATAACTTCACCATACTCAAAGGGATATTCAATGTCTGCCTTTAATTATTTATTTTTTACCCCATCTACAAATAGGTGCCCTTATTTGCTCGGCATTGGAAAACCTCCCTGGTCTTTGTGGTTGAAATTGGTTGAAATTCACTGTTCGACTGATGGACTTAAAAAATAATTGTATGCGTGGGGTGCAGAGATGAGGTAGTCATTCAAAAAGCATGTTAAACACTATTATTGCACAGAGTGAGTCCATGCAACTTATGTAACTTGTTAAGCAAATGTTTACTCCTGAACTTATTTATGTTTGCCATAACAAAGGGGATGAATACATATTGAAGACATTTCAGCTTTTACTTTTTTATAAATTTGTACAAATATTCCACTTAAAAACATTATGGAGTTTTGTATAAAGGCCAGAGACCCAAAATCGAAATTGTATCATTATAAATTCAGGCTGTAGCACAACAATATGTGGAAAGTAAAGGGGTGTGAGTAGTTTCTGAAGACACTGTACATTAGCCTTTCCACGCTTCATGTCGACATCTTTAACTAACTTAATTGAGTTACACAATACATTTGTAGATACTTTAAGATGATTTGGATATGAAACATGAAAATATTACTATAGGTACCATTGACTTGCTTTGGATTTGTGCCATAAATGCAAAACGTTTAGCATTTGAAACCAGTTAAACACAACCAAAGCATGGATTGCTGTCATACCTTGTCCATAGACTGTTTACAGGGTTTTCTAATTTGGGTGAACTATCCCTTTAATATCCCTAACCACATACTGTAAATTGCCATCACAATGGAACATCACTTGGGAGGTGTCCATTTAGTCTGAAGATCGATTAATCAAATAATTTATTTTTTCTTTCTCTGTACTGTGTTTCCCACTTGCGTAATGGATCGATTTTTCCATCCATTGTTCAATATGACTTGACCGGTGGCAGGCGTTTCAGTTGAGAGAGGTGACACCATCATATGCAAAGTACTCCACTCAGACATGGATACGGCTCCACTACAATAATACCTCATTAAGAGATAACACTGAAGTGGAACCATAGCAACAGTGATGTTGTGACCACATTTCCAGGTAGAGGGTATATAAGATACTGACCTCTCGCTGAAACTGTTTAATGAAATGAAAGAGCTGTTTGGACATTAGGAATGAACACCACAGAAAAGAAAGCACTGGTCTGTTCAGTAGGACAGGTTCACATAGAGGTGCAGTCCAAGATAATCCGATAACACACAGACAGCTGAGTAGGCTTTCTCATTGCGAAAGTGGCATGTGTAAAATGAGTAGTATGACTAGTCTGTAAGATGAGAGGAGGGTGCACTGAGGCAGAGAAAGGTAAAGCTGGTGGAAAGTACCTGTATAAATAATTATTTGTCTTTTTCTACAAAACCTATTCTTTGATTGGGTTGTGAGGGTTGGAGGAAAAACAAATGGCTGTAATTTAACAATGGGAAGCTCAGTCAGGAAAAAAATGGAAAGGAAATGTTCATCTGACACAAAATAGTCCAACATGTTTAAGTGTATGATCAAATACGTTCACATCTCAACCACGAATGCAGTCTGTTACACAGCAATTATGACGCAAATATGACACGCCTGTTAAAGTTAAAGTGTCTATCATAAGTATTCCCCCCTTGGATTTCCTCGTATTTTATTGTGTTACGAAGTGGGATTACAATGTATTTAATTGTCATTTTTTTCTTCAACGATTTACACAAAATAATGTCAAAGTGAAATAAAAATGCCATTACATTTTTTTTATTATTAATTAAAATTAAAAACAAATATATCTTAATTAAATAAGTATTCACCCCCCCCCCCCTGAGACAATGCACCCCACTGGGCACAGACGCCAGTTTTGATTTACATTTGGTGGAGTTGTCAACTTTGTGAATTCCAAATATATAAACAAAATGTCCTTGCATTGATTACTTTTTGCAAATCCAATTCGTTTTCCACGTTGATTCAATGTTATCACATAGATTTTTTGGGGGTTCAAACTGTTTTGCCCAGTGGGATCTTAGAAACACCTTTGGCAGTGATTACTGCTGTGAGTCTTCTTTATAGAACACGTTTGGGTATACTTCTTGGGTAAGTCTCATAGGGGCCGATTCAGACTTAGGAATTTGACGTTCCCACTGATGCCTTTCCTATGCACTTCTCAGTATTTGGTGTTCAGACATACCTTATTAAGTCGCTTAATGCGCTCTGCAGGTATGGCTGCCTTGTGCGCTCTGAATACATTTAATTCAACCCCTGAAAATCCTCCCACTTGCTGGCCAACAAATTTTCTCGTGGAGTTTTCATTCAATAGGGTTTTCAGTACATTTATCTTAAGCCACCCCTTTAAAGACAGTGTACATTTAAGTTTGAATTTTGTTGACAGACTCACTAGAATATATCGAGAGAACGGCTTCAGAATATTAGGTATCAATGAATGAAAGCCATCTAAATATATGCATATTCTTCTTTGTTTCAGCACCAATTGGTAGATAAAAAAAATACTCTGATCTTGCAGATTATTTAGGTTAAGGAAAATAAATTCATTCTGAAAATTGTCACATTCAGTTCGTCAATCCATGATAATGTTGAAAGATTACTGTATATACAGTAGAATTATAATAGGGAGAATAGTGTACAATAGTAGGCTATTTTTATATACAGTATCATCAATTGTCACTAATGATCTTCAGCAACAACCTCACGGCCATGACGGCGTTTACAGAGGAAGCAACGAAGGTAAACTAAACAATGTAATTAAATGGAATGATAACGTAGGCTTTACCATCTGAAGGGAACTAACAGGAAATTGACAGTTGAATATGTGTGGTTATTATGCCTACTGACAACCAATACTGATAGTGGCTATTAAAATGCTAGAAATAGGAAACAGAGAAAGTCTGGGTAGCCTATAATTAACACATTCGAGAGTGCCCATTCCTGCAAGTTAAAAGCCCTTACAATTGACATTTTGCATAATGGCACAACAATTCATAAACTTTACCGTGGGTATGTTGATATGTTGATATGCTCCTGTTTGCTGCCATATAACTGGTTTCACATTTGTCTCCAGCGATTATAAGGTAAAATAGATCTAAAACAAGTGTAATTTATATTTACAATTCCCTTAGCCAAACAGATTACTCATTTACCTAGATCTTATCAATAGCTCTTAACAAGTTGTAAATTACATTGCATGGAAAATAGTATTATTTCTATCGGAAAAAAATAAGTAGATTCTTTTTCCACTTTGAATTGGTCTGTTTGCTAGACCTTATTTATGGTTTTCTCGTGTGTAAATGTGGTGGAATTATTAGGGAATTAAATCAAGATCAGAATACGTCATATCTGTAGACACAAATCCGCCACACCTTCATTTATTAGATCTTCACCAAATGAATAGCGGGTTCCATTTACGCGCGCTTAGCTTTGGTTCGAATCGGCCCCTTAGTGCTGTGCACAATTGGATTATGCCATATTATGCCATTATTCTTTTCAAAATTCTTCAAGCTCTGTCAAGTTTGTTGTTGATCATTGCTAGACAGCCATTTTCAAGTCTTGCCATAGATTTTCAAGACGATTTAAGTCAAAACTGTACTCAGGAACATTCAATGTAGTCTTGGTAAGCAATTCCAGTGTATATTTTGCCTTTTGTTTTAGGTTATTGTCCTGCTGAAAGGGGAAATTGTCTCTGGTGGAAAGGAGACTAAACCAGGTTTTCCTCTATTATTTTACTAGTGCTTAGCTCCGCTCCATTTCTTTTTATCCTGAAAAACTCCCATCCCTGCCAATTACGAGCATACCCATATCATGATGCAGCCACCACCATGTTTGAAAATATGGAGAGTGGCACTCAGAGATGTGTTGGATTTGCCTCACACATTGCGGTTTGTATTCAGAACAAAAAGTGAATTCATTTGACACATTTTTCTGTACAGGCTTTCTTCTTTTCCCTCTGTCATTTAGGTTAGTATTGTGGAGTAACTACAATAATGTTAATCCGGCCTCAGTTTTGTCCTATCACAGCCATTATCCTCTGTAACGGTTTTAAAATCCCCATTGGCATGGTGAAGTCCCTGAGCAGTTTCCTTCCTCTCTGGCAACTCAGTTCTTTGTAGTGACTTAGTGTATTGATACACCATCCAAAGCCTAATTAGTAACTTTACCATGCTTAAAGGGATATTCAGTGTCTGCTTTTTTTTTTTACCTATCTACCAATTGGTGCCCTTCTTTGCAAGGCATTGGAAAACCTCTCTGGTTTTCGTGGTTGAATTATTACTTAGGCTTTCCATAACATATGGGTTGAATACTTATATAACCAATACATTTTAGTTATGTATTTTTGTTTATTTGTAAACATTTGTAGATATGTATTTTCACTTTGATGTTATAGAGTATTTTCTGTAGATCAATGACAAAAAAATCACAATAAATCCCTTTAAATCACACTTTGTAAAGCAACTAAATGTAAGGGGGTAAATAATTATGATAAGACACTTCTCTGATTTACTTTAAAAGAGTGTTCAGTGACTGATTCGGTGACAACAAAATCATAGAAAAACAATGTAAAAATATAATGTTGTTAAACAACTGACATGAAAATTAAATTGCGGTAACAGTAAATTAGTGTTTTTTTGAGGTCGGTTCGGTTCATATAGAGCTGCTGCCTATGCTGTCTCACTTAATCGCTATTTTAGTAGTTCTTCAAAGTAAATAAGGCATACTTAGATCAAATATTTTTAGGTAGATGTAACTCGTGAAGCAACTACTCTCTATCCCTTCTGATCGAGCATTCTTCTGTCTCTTCTCTTGACCTCTGTGTCTGCCACACACTAACGCAACGTAACAGGTGTAAAAGAATAACACAGACGGACAAGTAAGCGCAATGGATTATCATCATTGTAGTTAATTACCATGTTTTCTGCACTTAACTATGTAGAATATTGGCCTGTTGGAAACTACAACTCCCAACACAGTTCAGTTCAGGCTTCACACAGTTCAGGCTTGATCTGCTTTATCGCTAGAGAAACTGTGCAATGTTTATATTGAGCTGACAGAAGAAGAATAAAACGGAACAAAATGGAATTCAAATAATTTAAACGAAATTACTCTCTTAAAGAGAGAAATGGAAGAAAGAGGCCAGTCTTTCCTGAAAAGCCAGCATTGTCAATGCTCAAAATATTTACAGAAATCGGTTCAATCCCCACTTTTTTCTGCTTCCCTGGTGGTGGAAGTCTGTTTCATTTGATACCCTCTGTATATCTGTTTATCCACTGGGCAGATATTTTGGCTGCCTTCTCTCCGGGCCTAGTCTTTCAGCAGCCCCAGCTTCCTAAGTGCCTCTCGTCTGTCTTCTCCCATGCTGGGCATCATCACCACACTGAAGCCTGGGCAGTGCAGGGTCTTGTGGGGGGACACTGGCTGAGCAGTGGGGGTTGTTTTCACCTGTTCTGAGGCTTTGTTGAGAGCAGATGGGGTGCAATGTCCACCCTCCCTCTGGCTGTCCAGGGTGGCGGAGTGGGGATCAGGATGTATCCCATGTTCGGCCATGTAGCTCCCAAGCCCCACCCCTGAGAGCTCCAGGGTGGCAGCTTTGACCCCACTGGGTTTGGACGGGTGTGAGAGGGGGGCGGTGGGCTGCTCCTCACTAGAGCGATGGAGGAAGCTGCTGCTACTTTTTACTGGCCTGCTGTTAGATTCTCTGGGTCCCTGGGAGGTAGTTGAGGGCTGGCTTCTTGTTGGGTTACCATGAGGTGGAGCTTTGACTCCCACACGGGCTGAAGTTAGTTCCAAGGAGGAGTGAGATTTGGGGGTGCACAGTGGCGTAACATGCTCAGGTTGGGACTCATTATTGTCTCTCAGGAGCCCCAGCTTTTGTAAGGCATCATTTCTCACCTTCTGTGGGTCCGACAAACGCCTGTCCCTGGGCAATGAGCCCAAGGAAGGGGCACTGGAGGCCGTAGTGGGGTTAGCAGTATCCCTTTGGGTATTCACAGCAATGTGGGAAGGGATTTTGGGGGGTTTTGGGAACACAACTGGAGGACTGGCCTTGTGCTTGCTGGGCTCCCGGGGGAGAATCCCCTGGGCTGGGGTGACTGAGCAGCCTCTGGGTGTGCTTCCATGATGCGGGTGAATGGGTATGTCTGACGCAGAGGGCTGCCTGTTCCAGTCTCTGGTCTCAGCTGTGGGACTTTGAGGAGTTCTCTTCATGGAGGCACTCTTCCTCAGCTGCACTAGGGCTTCATAGGACAGAGGGCCTCTGGGTGAAGTAGGTGGTCTCTGACCAGGGTAGTCTTTGAGCTTTGACAGAGGGGGAATCACAACAACATTGACCTCAGGGGGTAAACAAGGGTGGTTGCCCTGACATGGCATGTTGTCCAAGGCAGTGACCTGGGGCTTTGAGAGAGAGTTCTCCTTATCTTGGGGTATGCCTGGCCTAGCCTTTGGCAGGATGCAGGAGGTGCTGTTGGCCAGGATGAATGGAGTAGGAACCAGGTAACCGTTCTGCTCTCTGGGATATGTTGATACATCTGAAAGATAAACAAAATTCTCATTAGATGCTTTCGATATTCAAGAGGATGTAATTCCCTCCTGGGCAGGTCACTCACTGTTGAGTTTGTTTTGGCCCATGGAGGCAGAGAGGTTGGCCATCTTGGTGGCCACATTGCCAGGGGTGGGCAGGCGGTCAGGCTCATCATTGGATAGTCCACTGTCCTCCTCAGTCTCTAGGGACTCTATGGTCTCTTCCAAGAACATGAGACATGCCCTCTCCTCAGCAGACAGGTGTTCAAAGCTATCGTCACTCTGCAAGACACACAAGACCAATTTAAAAACACTTAAAACCCCACAACACACTTAAGGTATTGTCAATTCAGTGCTTTCTGAGCTGTTTAGTTCTATGTGAGATGCAGTCATTTGTCATAAAATGTATTTAGCAAAACTTATTTTGCTGGTTCAGGAATACAACTTGAGAAATGTGAGGATAACAAATGTACTTACAAATCCAGAGTTCATGCTGATAACACTGTCACAGCTGCCTGCACTCTCCATGCCAGTCATTGTCTCTATGGCGACACCACCCGGCCATGTGTCACTCTTAGGCATTGTAAGGATGAAGGAGTCCAAGGTAGTAATAGAAGTTGGTAGTAGAAAACCTTTCTCTCTCTCTCTCTGTTAAAAATAAATACAAAACATTAATTACACTTGGGTACTTTGATAATACCACACATTCCTATTTCACATGTTCCTATCTAATTATCCACAAATAAAACTTAGCTAATCAATTATTAGAATCCGTTTCACATAATCTATTGTCTCCCTATCAAACTCTCTCACACACACACACCTTTCTAAACCTTTTTATATCACAGTCAGATCTCCTTACGTAACCATGTGAGTGATTCACACAGAACTGATAAATGAGTTGCAGAGCTCGTGGAGAATAACAGGCTAAATCTATTTCTGTGAGATATCTTAGCTAACTACTCTCCTGGTCACATGTGACTCAGATTACAGCACACACTACTCTAATCTCCTTCCGAAGGATCAATTTCAGCAAGAATGAAAGGCAATACAAATGATATCCCTCCTTAACGCTGCATCCTACTTAACCATATACCTGTTGGGATAGATAAAGTAGCTTGTTTATTAAATTATGCCTTTGAAAATGTAGAATGATGTAGGTAATTGTTGAACAATGTCTTTCACACCATTTTCCACATTATGTGTGAATGCACAACAAACAGATATATGAACCTCTAATAAAATGTAAATGTAAATAGTCTGAGAGTCTGATATCATAATAAAGTACTCCTTGATTGAGGGGTGTTTTAGAAGAAATGCCGCTGGAGTGGTTTCAACACCTGAGTGGTGCGCCTAAGTAGGTCAGTAGAGAGACAATAGCCGTTCTGTTCACTGCTCAGGATTTGTTACTCCATACCAGGCAATTTCCCTGTGGAAGTTAAGTCCTCTATCTACAGGCATTTATGTAAAATTTCTATCCAAATCTCTATCTGCTCTTGAAATGTGATTTTGAATGTAACAATGTTTCGTGATAATGTTTATTGTCTTTTAACCTGTGCGAATCGGGACTGATCTAATGCAAATAGCAGGGCAGTGGCACCTCAAGCAGACACTGTAGAGCACACAGCCTCATCTATTCTGATTCACAACACAGGTGTGACAAAAGTGAACAATACAGTCGATACTGGATAGAAAAGTAATAAAATGTCTTATCCATGGTTATCAGTCTCCTTCTGTATAACACATTCCAATGTTCCCTATAGATGTTTCACCAGATATGAGATATGCAAAAGATATGAAATGAATAACCCCCATTGTGTTTTGTATTACATATTTCAGAGGTTTAACCAAAACACACAAAAGACTTTAACCCTCATGCCCCTATCATGCCAATGTGTATGATGAGCCTGCCCTATGGGTGAAAGAAGGGAAAATAGATGCAGGTTATCACCACACAGTATTATCAGTTGTGGTACAGTATTTACAGAGATTAGCTATATCACGCAGGTGCTGTGACAACATGCTAATTTCTTCAGAATGATAGATCTCAGATCATCTAGTTAATCATTACTTCAACTCACCACTTCTGACATAGAAGTACATATACTTATTAGCGAGAAGAACGTTCCTGTCAACTGCTCGAAGGGCTTACTCATGGTTTGGCTCATATTGAATACAACCCATATGTGTCTGTGATGGTGAGTCACCTGACACACAATGGAAAAACAAACGTGTCATTCTCCATCAATTCAGGACAAACTATATTGTAAACATTCTTGCATGATTTGCTCAAACATACACATGCACTGGGGGCAATAACATAATAAGGGGATTAACACTTTGTTGTCATAAGGCAGGTTAAAATTTGCAAGCAGATATTCAACACCATGGTCAATGTCTTTTTCTGATCTTGACACTCCCATTGGACTCAGTATGTTAGTACAGAGGCAATTGTATAACTAGTGAGTAAATGTATGCCGTGCTGGTCTTGTGTCTTATTCAAGAAGGTCAATTGATCTGTATTATCAACAGTTGCCATACAATCTAGGCAATATACAGTAGCCATGCAGATAGTTTACAGCTAAATCTATGTAGGCTATACATTTGTTTTCATTTCAAGAATCATTCAGAATCATTATTTTATCATATAAAAATATACAAGTAGCTATTCTCTAATGTATTATAATTAAGCTTACCTGTAATTTGTTGCAATTCTACAGGATTTGTGCTAATAACCCCACATTCCATCAATTGCGGAGGGCTTGTCCGTCCACCTGTTGCCTGCCTGTACCGTCTGCGCTTCTGTTCAGCACCTTGCTACTACAGGTGATAATAAACCATGTGCTACACGTTCTTAACCAATCATAGCACAGTACACCTAAGCTGTTGACGCTTCATTCAAGCTACACATGTATGTAGTAGTAGGTTAACTACATGTTTTAGTGGTGTAAACCTTGATCCTTGAATCAGTAAGCAATTTTGTTATAGTATCTACAAAAATGCCTACCACTAGCGTTTTAAATTCTCAGAATACCTGTGTGGGAATGTCACTGAATGTAGTGTGTCACTGTTGTCATGCACAGGTTTCCAATCCTATTGTTGGAGATTGAAGGTTCCTTAAAATAACATGTCTAATCCGGTTGGCAATGATTAGATTGATTTAATCATGTTTGTAGGATTGGGATTCATTATAACTGCCTTTGGTCAGTGAATAATTATGGACTGTTAAGGCTATACAGTAAATTATCAACCAAGATAAAATATTACCCATGACAAATTATTAAAGTGAATTGTGCAAGATAAAAAGAAAATATACACTATATATATACTGCAATAGCATTGCCCTGTCATAGTCTTTTTGCTGACATCCTAAAATACTTCCAATTAAATATTAACTTGGCTCACCAATGTGAGTTTGAAATCAATCCCATCTGCATTGTACAGGGTTTATTATACGGAAAACAAATCTAAGCAGCATTACTGTATTCAGTTAGGGGGGAATTTCGTCCTGAGTTAAGTGTGCGTAAATGGAACATAATTCCCTTTTTTCCACTTGACTCTATGCATATTCTGACCTTGAATTTAAGCATGAAAAAAGCATGCTATTTACCCGCTGTTAGTTTGGGGCCGAAATCGAATAAATTAAGGGGTGGCGGAGGTTTGTCTACAGGTAAGCTATATTCTGACCTTGACTTAATTACATAATAATTACACCACCTTTATGAACGAGGAAACCATGAATAAGGTATAGCAAACAAACCTGTTTCAAGTGGGAAAAGCATCTACCTTATTTTTCCGATATAAATTACATTATTCTCCATGCACTGTAATTTACAACTTGATGAGAGAAATGTTTCTGGGAGCCGTCCACAAGTTTCCCACAATAAGTTGGGTGAATTTTGGCCCATTCCTCCAGACAGAGCTGGTGAGAGTCAGGTTTGTAGGCCTCCTTGCTCACAAACACTTTTTCAGGGGTCATTGTCCATTTGGAAGACCCATTTGCGATCAAGCTTTGATGTCTTGAGATGTTGCTTCAATATATCCACATAATGTTCCATCCTCATGAAGCCATCTATTTTGTGAAGTGCCTCAGTCCCTCCTGTAGCAAAGCACCCCCACAACATGATGCTGCCACCCCCGTGCTTCACAGTTGGGATGGTGTTCTTCGGCTTGCAAGCCTCCCCCTTTTTCCTCCAAACATAACCATATTCATTATGAGAGGTCGACCGATTATGATTTTTCAACACCGATACCGATTATATATAAATATAAATATATATATAAATATATATATATATATAAATATAAATAAATATATATATATATAAATATATATATATAAATATAAATAAATATATATAAATATATATATAAATAAATAAATAAAAATAAATAAATAAATATATATATAAATATATATATATAAATATATACATATATAAATAAATAAATGTATAAATAAATAAATATAAACACACACACACACACACACACAAATGACAATTACAACAATACTGAATGAACACTTATTTTAACTTAATATAATACAGAAATAAAATCTATTTAGTCTCAAATAAACAATGAAATATGTTCAATTTGGTTTAAATAATGCAAAAACACAGTGTTGGAGAAGTAAGTAAAAGTGCAATATGTGCCATGTAAAAAAAGCTAACGTTTAAGTTCCTTGCTCAGAACATGAGGACATATAAAAGCTGGTGGTTCCTTTTAACATGAGCATTCAATATTCCCAGTGAAGAAGTTTTAGGTTGTAGTTATTATAGGAATTGTAGGACTATTTCTCTCTATACCATTTGTATTTCATATACCTTTAAATATTGGATGTTCTTATAGGCACTATAGTATTGCCAGCCTAATCTCAGGAGTTGATAGGCGTGAAGTCATAAACAGCGCTGTGCTTCAAGCATTGCGAAGAGCTGCTAGCAAATGCAGGAAAGTGCTGTTTGAATGAATGCTTACGAGCCTGCTGATGCTGACCACCGCTCAGTCAGACTGCTCTATCAAATCATAGAATTAATTATAATAAACACACAGAAATACGAGCCTTAGGTCATTAATATCTGTAATGTGTGTGTGTGTGTGTGTGTGTGTGTGTGTGTGTGTGTGTGTGTGTGTGTGTGTGTGTGTGTGTGTGTGTGTGTGTGTGTGTGTGTGTGTGTGTGTGTGTGTGTGTGTGTGTGTGTGTGTGTGTGTGTGTGTGTGTGTGTGTGTGTGTGTGTGTGTGTGCAGGCCTCCTAATTGTCCCTAGAATTTCTAAGCAAACAGCTGGAGGCAGGGCTTTCTCCTATAGAGCTCCATTTTTATGGAATGGTCTGCCTACCCATGTAAGAGACGCAAACTCGGTCTCAACCTTTAAGTCTTTACTGAAGACTCATCTCTTCAGTGGGTCATATGATTGAGTGTAGTCTGGCGCAGGAGTGGGAAGGTGAACGGAAAGGCTCTGGAGCAACGAACCGCCCTTGCTGTCTCTGCCTGGCCGGTTCCCCTCTTTCCACTGGGATTCTCTGCCTCTAACCCTATTACAGGGGCTGAGTCACTGGGGCTCTTTCATACCGTCCCTAGGAGGGCTGCGTCACTTGAGTGGGTTGAGTCACTGATGTGATCTTCCTGTCTGGGTTGGCGACCCCCCTTGGGTTGTGCCGTGGCGGAGATCTTTGTGGGCTATACTCGGCCTTGTCTCAGGATGGTAAGTTGGTGGTTGAAGATATCCCTCTAGTGGTGTGGGGGCTGTGCTTTGGCAAAGTGGGTGGGGTTATATCCTTCCTGTTTGGCCCTGTGCGTGGGTGTCCTCGGATGGGGCCACAGTGTCTCCTGACCCCTCCTGTCTCAGCCTCCAGTATTTATGCTGCAGTAGTTTATGTGTCGGGAGGCTAGGGTCAGTTTGTTATATCTGGAGTACTTCTCCTGTCCTATTCGGTGTCCTGTGTGAATTTAAGTGTGCTCTCTCTAATTCTCTCTTTCTCTCTTTCTTGCTCTCTCTCAGAGGACCTGAGCCCTAGGACCATGCCTCAGGACCACCTGACATGATGACTCCTTGCTGTCCCCAGTCCACCTGGCCGTGCTGCTGCTCCAGCTTCAACTGTTCTGCGTTATTATTATTGGACCATGCTGGTCATTTATGAACATTTGAACATCTTGGCCATGTTCTGTTATAATCTCCACCCGGCACAGCCAGAAGAGGACTGGCCACCCCACATAGCCTGGTTCCTCTCTAGGTTTCTTCCTAGGTTTTGGCCTATCTAGGGAGTTTTTCCTACCCACCGTGCTTCTACACCTGCATTGCTTGCTGTTTGTGGATTTAGGCTGGGTTTCTGTACAGCACTTTGAGATATCAGCTGATGTACGAAGGGCTATATAAATACATTTGAATTGAATTGAATTGTGTGTGTGTATATATACACTGCTCAAAAAATGAAGGGAACACTAAAATAACACATCCTAGATCTGAGTGAATGAAATATTCCTATTAAATACTTTTTTCTTTACACAGTTGAATGTGCTGACAACAAAATCACACAAAAATTATCAATGGAAATCAAATTTATCAACCCATGGAGGTCTGGATTTGGAGTCACACTCAAAATTAAAGTGGAAAACCACACTAGAGGCTGATCCAACTTTGATGTAATGTCCTTAAAACAAGTCAAAATGAGGCTCAGTAGTGCGTGTGGCCTCCGCGTGCCTGTATGACCTCCCTAAAATGCCTGGGCATGCTCCTGATGAGGTGGCGGATGGTCTCCTGAGGGATCTCCTCCCAGACCTGGACTAAAGCATCTGCCAACTCCTGGACAGTCTGTGGTGCAACGTGGCGTTGGTGGATGGAGCGAGACATGATGTCCCAGATGTGCTCAATTGGATTCAGGTCTGGGGAACGGGCGGGCCAGTCCATAGCATCAATGCCATCCTCTTGCAGGAACTGCTGACACACTCCAGCCACATGAGGTCTAGCATTGTCTTGCATTAGGAGGAACCCAGGGCCAACTGCACCATTATATGGTCTCACAAGGGGTCTAAGGATCTCATCTCGGTACCTAATGGCAGTCAGGCTACCTCTGGCAAGCACATGGAGGGCTGTGCGGCCCCCCAAAGAAATGCCACCCCACACGATGACTGACCCACCGCCAAACCGGTCATGCTGGAGGATGTTGCAGGCAGCGGAACGTTCTCCACAGCGTCTCCAGACTCTGTCACGTCTGTCACATGTGCTCAGTGTGAACCTGCTTTCATCTGTGAAGAGCACAGGGCGCCAGTGGCGAATTTGCCAATCTTGGTGTTCTCTGGCAAATGCCAAAAAATCCTCCACGGTGTTGGGCTGTAAGCACAACCCCCACCTGTGGACGTCGGGCCCTCATACCACCCTCATGGAGTCTGTTTCTGACCGTTTGAGCAGACACATGCACATTTGGGGCGGCAGGGTAGCCTAGTGGTTAGAGGGTTGGACTAGTGACTGGAAGGTTGCAATTTCAAATCCCTGAGCTGACAAGGTACAAATCTGTCATTCTGCCCCTGAACAGGCAGTTAACTCACTGTTCCTAGGCCGTCATTGAAAATAAGAATTTGTTCTTAACTGACTTGCCTAGTTAAATAAAGGTCAAATGAAAATGAAACAAACATTTGTGGCCTGCTGGAGGTCATTTTGCAGGGCCCTGGCAGTGCTCCTCCTGCTCCTCGTTGCACAAAGGCGGAGGTAGCGGTCCTGCTGCTGGGTTGTTGCTCCACGTCTCCTGATGTACTGGCCTGTCTCCTGGTAGTGCCTCCATGCTCTGGACACTACGCTGACAGACACAGCAAACCTTCTTGCCACAGCTCGCATTGATGTCCCATCCTGGATGAGCTGCACTACCTGAGCCACTTGTGTGGGTTGTAGACTCCGTCTCATGCTACCACTAGAGTGAAAGCACCGCCAGCATTCAAAATTGACCAAAACATCAGCCAGGAAGCATTGAAACTGAGAAGTGGTCTGTGGTCACCACCTGCAGAACCACTCCTTTATTGGGGGTGTCTTGCAAATTGCCTATAATTTCCACCTGTTGTCCATTCCATTTGCACAACAGTATGTGAAATTTTATGTCAATCAGTGTTTCTTCCTAAGTGGACAGTTTGATTTCACAGAAGTGTGATTGACTTGGAGTTACATTGTGTTGTTTAAGTGTTCCCTTCATTTTTTTGAGCAGTGTGTATATATATATATATATATATATATATATATAAAAAATCAGACAATTAATCGGTATCAGCTTCATTTGGTCCTCCAATAATCGGTATCGGTGTTGAAAAATCAGAATCGGTCGACCTCTAATAATGAATATGGTTATGTTTGGAGGAAAAAGGGGGAGGCTTGCAAGCCGAAGAACACCATCCCAACCGTGAAGCACGGGGGTGGCAGCATCATGTTGAGGGGGTGCTTTGCTGCAGGAGGGACTGGTGCACTTCACAAAATAGATGGCTTTATGAGGATGGAACATTATGTGGATATATTGAAGCAACATCTCAAGACATCAGTCAGGAAGTTAAAGCTTGATCGCAAATGGGTCTTCCAAATGGACAATGGAAGAATGCTTGGGGTCAAACTTGTGGAAAAATGGCTTAAGGACAACAAAGTCAAGGTATTGGAGTTGCCCTCAGAAAGCCTTGACTTCAATCCCATAGAAAATATGTGGGCAGAACTGAAAAAGTGTGTGCGAGCAAGGAGGCCTACAAACCTGACTCAGTTACACCAGCTCTGTCAGGAGGAATGGGCCAAAATTCACCCAACTTATTGTGGGAAACTTGTGGAAGGCTACCAGAAACATTTGACCCAAGTTAAACAATTTAAAGGCAATGCTACCAAATACTAATTGAGTGTATGTAAACTTCTGACCCACTGGGAATGTGATGAAGGAAACAAAAGCTGAAATAAATCATTCTCTCTACTATTATTCTGACTTTTCACATTCTTAAAATAAAGTGGTGATCCTAACTGACCTAAGGCAGGGAATTTTTACTCTGAATAAATGTCAAGAATTGTGAAACTGAGTTCAAATGTATTTGGCTAAGGTGTATGTAAACTTCTGACTTCAACTGTACACTAATCTTCTAACATTACCATTGGTTGAAGAACTGAATGTGGCAATTTTCAAACCATTTTTATTATGATTAATAAATACCTTCCTAAACCTAAATAATTTACAAGAGCAGAGTAATTTTTAATCTACCAATTGGTGCTGAAATGGAGAAGAACATGCATATATTTAGATGGCTTCCTTTCATTTATCCCTAATATTCTGAAGCCGTTCTCTCGATATATTATAGTGTCTGTCTACAAAATTCTAACTAAAAGGTACACTGTCTTTAAAGGGATGGCTTAAGATAAATGTAATGAAACCCTATTGAATTAAAACTCCACGAAAAAATCTGTTGGCCAGCAAGTGGGAGGATTTTCAGGAGTTTAATTAAATTTATTCTGAGCATGAAAATAAAAAAGTGCATAGGATAGGCGTACATTTTCTAAGTCTTAATCAACCCCTTACTGATGGTGTCTAGGGTTACTGTCATAGAGCTCCACATTTAATTCCCTCATCAGAGAGATGCTTCACAACATAGAATTAAAGTGTAATCCAACAGCGAGACCCTTGTACACTGTTAGAACAGAGTAGCCTACATTTCAGTAGGGTAACAGTGAATGGCAGCCATACTATTGCTGAGAGATCTTTCATTGGTTGACAATACAGTATCAATATGTAGGGCTTAAAGCACAATAGAATCTTAAACCGAATACAAAAACACATTCACTCAAATAATATCCTAAATTATTTATTTTATTGTGACACAACATTGGAAAAATCAAGTAAACCCAGTTTCTCTGTAGTGCTTTGAGTGCAACATTCATTGAACATTTCCTTGAACATCCATGTAATGGGTTGTTGGAGAAGTCTTATTTGAGTCAAATCAACACCCACTAGAACCATGCCCCAGACCTCTTACACACAAGTCTTTGAAAAGTCCAAGCAATAACAGGGAAACATATTCCACACAAAGCCTGCCCTGATCCAGAGTATTTCATTGTAAGACAAGCTTTCATAATGTTCATACATGCTGTCCATTTTCTATAAATAACAAGTCAAAAGAGTTTAATGAATTGTATAGGGGACACTTTGGAGTCTGTTTACAACCAGCTGACAAAAGCTAAAATAAATATTTTGTTTTGAGAAATGATGTGCGAGAGCTTTTAGACTGCATTAATACTTAGATAGGGGGAAAAAAAAAATCACCAGCCGTTCATCTCTGCTAACAACCAAACATTATACACTGCTCAAAAAAATAAAGGGAACACTAAAATAACACATCCTAGATCTGAATGAAGGAAATAATCTTATTAAATACTTTTTTCTTTACATAGTTGTATGTGCTGACAACAAAATCACACAAAAATGATCAATGGAAATCAAATTGATCAACCCATGGAGGTCTGGATTTGGGTCACACTCAAAATTAAAGTGGAATCCACACTACAGGCTGATCCAACTAAGATCCAACTAAGGATCTCATCTCGGTACCTAATGGCATTCAGGCTACCTCTGGCAAGCACATGGGGGGCTGTGCGGCCCCTCAAAGAAATGCCACCCCACACCATGACTGACCCATCGCCAAACTGGTCATGCTGGAGAATGATGCAGGCAGCAGAACGTTCTCCACGGCGTCTCCAGACTGTCACGTCTGTGACATGTGCTCAGTGTGAACCTGCTTTCATCTGTGAAGAGCACAGGGCGCCAGTGGCGAATTTGCCAATCTTGGTGTTCTCTGGCAAATAAAATGCCAAACGTCCTGCACGGTGTTGGGCTGTAAGCACAACCCCTACCTGTGGACGTCGGGCCCTCATACCACCCTCATGGAGTCTGTTTCTGACCATTTGAGCAGACACATGCACATTTGTGGCCTTGCTGGAGGTCATTTTGCAGGGCTTTGGCAGTGCTCCTCCTTGCACAAAGGCGGAGGTAGCGGCCCTGCTGCTGGGTTGTTGCCCTCATACGGCCTCCTCCACGTCTCCTGATGTACTGGCCTGTCTCCTGGTAGCGCCTCCATGCTCTGGACACTACGCTGACAGACACAGCAAACCTTCTTGCCACAGCTCGCATTGATGTCCCATCCCGGATGAGCTGCACTACCTGAGCCACTTGTGTGAGTTGTGGACTCCGTCTCATGCTACCACTAGAGTGAAAGCACCGCCAGCATTCAAAAGTGACCAAAACATCAGCCAGGAAGCATAGGAACTGAGAAGTGGTCTGTGGTTATCACCTGCAGAACCACTCCTTTATTGGGGGGGGGGTCTTGCTAATTGCCTATCATTTCCACCTGTTGTCTATTCCATTTGCACAACAGCATGTGAAATTTATTTTCAATCAGTGTTGCATCCGAAGTGGACAGTTTGATTTCACAGAAGTGTGATTGACTTGGAGTTACATTGTGTTGTTTAAGTGTTCCCTTTATTTTTTTGAGCAGTGTATGATTATTTTTGCCAGTAACAACAGTATCAACCTCTTGAAGAAAACTGTCAGAATTCACGTATTTTCATGTGTGAGAATTATATGGTTCAACCATCTCAATGGCTCAGCTGCTTCAAGAGCAAGGCATGAGATCATGGTGGCTGTCATCTGTGAAAGTAGAACAGCGGCAGTCTTCCTCTCACATGCATTTAGATTGGATGGAAACCTAGCAACTCTGTTCAATTGGAGACAGATTTTATGCGCTTTTCCCACCAAACTGACTTGTTGCGGATCAAAATCAGTGCATGATGACGTAGTGCACACAATGTATTTTTTTCACAAAAGTTTACATGTTCCAAATAAAATCTAAAGTTCAATGTGTTTGCATCACATTTTCAACTCCACTGATAGTTTTGTCACAAAAACTGTTGAGTTCAATAGCAAGATGTACCTACTCTAGTCTTGGCAAGTGCGCTCTAGCCAACAGCTTGCAGATACAGTGCGAATAGGCTAGTCTATATGATATGATTATTACGGATAAAGGCGAGAATATTTGTTGGTCAAACTGCAGTCAAGCATCATGTCACCAGATTATTTATTGGAAAGGAGCATCAAGCTCAACATTGTGCACTTTTACCAGCCTGTGAAGTTCATCATTTATTTAATCTGCAGCCTAATAAACTACATGGTTTCCAGAGTCGTAGTGGAAGAACCACACACACACCATATAATTGCGTGACTCCAAGTTTACGTCAATATGATGGTTATTCTATCAATATCTGCGCATAAGGGCGTTTCCACCATTTCTCGCATAATTCATTTTAAAGACAAAAAGATCCCACCATGTCGAACAAACAAATGATCTGTCGGCATTTATAAAACTGTACCGAAGATTCCTGTTTCCATCACAGCTGTTTTATTAAAATATGGTATGACTTATCTTGCATAAAAACTGGATGGAAACGTGGTTATAGATCAACATTACAACTATGACATCACTTGGTGGTCCTCACATTAGTCCAACAAGACCTCCAGGGTGTGAGTGAGAGGCTAATGGGAAATGAAAAAGAAAACACTATCATGAAGAGAATGTTGAATAGCAAAGCACATTGTGTACAGTACCTGAACTACAAATATATAATGATTCATCACAGACTTACAATCTATATGATTCAGTCTAATAACTCCAAGATTAAAATGGAAATAAAATAAGCATGTAGCATTCTTATCAATTCTCTGTAATACAAAATACCATAATTCAAATTACACCATATAAAACAGACACAAATAAATATAATAAAAAAACAATCCCACTGTGGGTAATGCCATGGCCTTTTGATGCTAGAGTGCCATGATAATAATTGCATGAAATGTTAATGTTCCACACCAAGAGCTATATTTCAATCCAAACACCTGACAACCCACAACGCAGAAAATAACTAAATAAATTCAGTAATAGCTTACACAATAACTTATACAGTTGTCACAGCACCATTGTTGAATAATTTAGGGTTGTATTGACCTTTAAGGAATCTAGCTAAACTCTGCTATTACAAATATTAAATACATTGCCAATGCAAAATAATAAAATAACAGCTTCTCTACCAAGTGACTGACTGGGTTTATATTTGATATTTTGCAACAGTTGTCACTGTTTTTCCAAGTACTAGTGAGGCACAAACAAAAACATTTTAATTAATATTGTCATTGATGTGTGAAATCAAACATGTATCTTGGCACAATGGCCCTGGAAAAAGATTTCTGTTGTAGTACTATCTAGCCATGCCATGACAATAGTGCCACAAGTCAGAACTGAAAAAGCAAGGCATTTCCAGGCATCTCCAACTTTGGTATTAAGAAAGTTCTGCTCCATTAGTGTCAACAAACTGAACAAATGCTACATTACTGAGCAACAAGACTTCAACAAACAATCACCCACTGTGTTTTGAGTTTAGTGTGAAGACTCAAAACTGAGCTTAAAAATGTCCCTAAAACAATTGTAGAGGATATTTTGTATGAGATCAGAACCTTACAGTAGATTAGCCTGTGAGCTGACAGCTGTAGTAGTAATACTGAACGGGTAAGACCGAACCCCAGGGTCTGCAGAATCTCGCTGGACCAAGTGAGGTAGAGGATCGTACAGACACAGATGTGACGGCATGGGAGTGGTGGTTGTGAGGTAAGGGGGTGGTGAGAGGAGGAAGAGTGCTCTGACTCACACCTCTCCAAAGTTGGTGTGGCCCGTCTCCTTGGCATGTTCCCGGGCCTCCTTCTGTCCTACTAGGCCTGTCTGACACACCATACAGCGTAAGGCAAAGCGGTTGATGTCCGTAAACTGCCGCTTCCTTCGCGCCTCATCTGCTAGCTCCAGGGCCTGGGCCAGGATGATGTCATCTGTGGTGGAGAAGATGGTCTGGGGCGGCGTGTCGGAACTAGGCGTTTCTTTCTGCAGTGGGTCGTAGTGGATGCCGTCGTAGATGAGCAGCACACGTTTGTGGTAGCCAGCGTCCTCACCAAATCTATCCACACGCACTGTCTGCGTGTCCACTACACAGATCTCACACTGGTAGAATTTGGACAGGATGGACACCTCTATAGCTCCGCCCCAGGTGTCGTCACGTCGGATCCAGGTGCAGTACTCCTCGTTGGTCTTTCCCAAAACCGCCTCAGAGTAAGCCGTTGGGTCACTCGACACGATCTGGGCGATGAGGCCTCGCATCTCGGGGGCACACGCTGGGTCGTATACCCCACCCTCCACCACATAGGAGACACTGGTGAACAGACAGGAGTTGTCTGCTGGAACGACCCTTCTGGCCAGCACAGGGGGAGACTCCAGACGGGGTCCCTTGGTTACAGCTGAATTGGTTGTCTGGGTCTTCATCTTGTTCTTCTCTTCCTCCTCAACAATGAGAGTGTCTCCTGCAACACAGTCATTTTCTTAATCAAATACAGCCATGACACTGCATGGTGAAGTGTATCCAGCTGTGTAAAAGTCACAAGTGATTGATTCAAGTGAGAAGAGACAGACAACATAGCCTACCTGATTTGATGGGGTAGTCCTTGAGGTGAGCATCTCCGTTTCGGAGGTCCAAGCTAGAGGGAGGGTAACCAACCATGATCTTCTGTACATCACAGGGGATACCAGTCAGCTCCTCTACCTTGCTCTTCAGCTCCTGCACACAGGACTGATGGGTCAGGCCCTGCATAATGTGGCTCCCATTTTTGGTTTTGCAACGCAGACGCAACATCCTGGGGTCCTTAATCTGTGGGAATAAAACACCATTCAACAAAGGAACATCACAGGCGTGTATGCTACATACAACTTAAGAAGTGAATGCTAGTTTATTCACGCCAAGGAACCTTGTAGCAAGAAATTACTTTAATTTCTAATGGAAAAATAATATGTTTGAAGTCAGCATGCTGATGACACTTTGATGGGGCTAATCTGCCAATCACAGCAGTGCAAGCAAAACAACTAACTGCAACTATTTATTTGTTCTGCAACTCCAAAATCTTTTTCACCTCCCGAGTGGCGCTGAATTGCAGTGCTAGGGGGTCACTACAGACCCGGGTTCGATCCCAACAGGCCGTGATCGGGAGTCCCATAGGACAGCGCACAACTGGCCCAGCATCGTCCGGCGTTGTGCCGAAAAGCTCCTCCCTGCCAGAACCCTCCCCTCCCTCGCGTGAATGTGCACACACACGTCATTGCTGCAAATTGCTTGCTAGTTGAGATTTTTGATCACGTTAGGCTGCATTTCCCTTTATTTTTCATGGTGGTTTGATCGCAGGGGAGACACTAGTAATGTCTGCAGTTTTCGGGTTTGGCTATTTGTTTCAAGTGTATTAGTCTAGAAAGAAAATTATTTGCCAAAATTCGTCATCTCTCCCATGTCTTATTCGACTAGTAGTTGGTCTGAAATGTTATTGCTTGCCTACATTTTACTCCCTTCTCTGTTTAGGAAATTAGAAGGGGGGGGTCAGCAAGGCCATTTTCTTGCCTGTCGAACCCCCCCCAATCTATCTTGGGACTGCAAGGCCTGGCACTTTTCAGAATAATTTTGATCCTATCCTGTCTGATGTGTGCCACAGGAAGTATTAGACTCTAGTCACAAAAAGAAGTGGTTATTTCAGCAATACTAGTTTTCAGAGCCCTCTACTGTTCTCTATACCCATCCCATTGTGCTTTTCCACATTTTTTCCCCCACTTAAAAAAAAAGAAAAAAAGTGTACTCTGGGCAAAAAAAAGTTCAAATATAAAAGTCAACATGAGTGCATATCCATAATCACAGTAAACTGTTATAATAATAGAAAAAAACTATGTATAATATAATAAACAAAACTAAGACTGAATGTGCCTCCATGAAGAATCCTCTCCCCAATAGGTCCCTTCACCCTCAATAGGACAGCCCCAGCACCTCCACCATCCCCATCAACCTCCCCCCACCCCTCAACCACAAAACACAATAATGATAATAATAACTGAAAAAAAAAAAAATATATATATATATATATATATCTCACTCACTCACTACATAAACATATTCACAGGACACTCAACTTATCTCTTTTCCTACATCAGATATGCAGGTGACATTTCCACCAGGATGACAGCACATAATCAGAAAAACGGAGATGCTCTTCATCCGAGGGACTGCCTGCCCATTCTCAGATGTTAGATAATCCGAGATGATCACTTCATTTACATTCCAGCCCTAACCTGAACGTTCTGCTTCTTCCTCCACACCATCCAGCGATGACCCCAAGATGCTAAGTCGGGCGGCAGCGTAGCCTAGTGGTTAGAGCGTTGGACTAGTAACCGAAAGGTTGCGAGTTCAAACCCCCGAGCTGACAAGGTACAAATCTGTCGTTCTGCCCCTGAACAGGCAGTTAACCCACTGTTCCCAGGCCGTCATTGAAAATAAGAATGTGTTCTTAACTGACTTGCCTGGTTAAATAAAGGTTAAATATATATATATTTTTTAAAGTCAGAGCCTTGTCAGCTCCAGATTTGACTACTTCAACTCACATCCTGCTGGAATCCCTGCATTCTCAGATTCCCCTCTGTTATTAATCTCTATATTGTAATCAATAAAAAGTGTTTCAAAATGCTGTACTTTTATTAACATATTATGTTCAGATCACACCTGAGAAGGGGTGTAATATATCCAGATGGGCGTGTGGTACCCTTCCTCACCCATGGCAAAAAGATGTTACTTCTTGTGGGGTCTTTACTTATACTCTCATACTTACTTTCAAGGCAATGTACAATGAACCTACTGAAAGAATAAGAATAAGACTAAAAGGCTAAACAGAACTGTCAAATTATATTATAGCTGTGTTGTATACTTAAAATCTTAAGTGTTAGAATCTTAAGTGTGACAATTTTGTTGAGGAAAACAACTGAAATGTCCAATTGTTTTCCCCAGTTTGCGGTGTTCTGAAGGAGGAGTCGATTTGCCTTTTCAAATACGGACAAAGATGTTAACATCACGAGAGAAGAAATAGCTGTCACTCTCCTCAAACACTGGTATGTTCAATTTCTAATTTAATAAAAAAAACATTGATATTGATCTTTCAAGGTTAACTTTGATCCAACTTCTGCCTAGATGGACAGAAGTTGGATCAAAGTTTAAAAAACACATAACTCTAACAATTCCCTTGTTCCCTGTTTGCTCAAGATTTATAGACGACTTGACATTATGTTTTGCTAGATAACCCGAGCCACTCCTGTGGGGAGGTGGACAATAATGAGGAAGACACTAACTTGGTAATTGCTTATTAGTACTTATACAAATTCTTACTCCTAAAAATGTGGCTTTGGAATTGAACATTTCTAGAGGTAGCATCATCTGCTTTGTCTGATAATAAATGAAATAATTGTATTTAATGTTTTAAATATATTTAACATTTTTCATCATTAATTTCAGATTGGTTGTGCCCACGATGGTTCCACCAGTCCTGTATGAAAACCACCTCATCATTGTAGGATTATGTCTGCGCTGCGTGTCAGGACTAGGTTAGGCTTGAGTTCCAGGCGACGGTATCACCTGGAAAACGTTCCATAAAAAGTGGACTAAATGTTCAGTCGAGCGGTTGCAGCTTTCCAATATTTGTTTGTTATTTGTCTTTTTTAGGGGGGGCTTTTCGGCACAACACCTGTTTAGGGGAGAGTTTCGCCGGGGGAGAGGACTTTACAAGTAGGCAGTCATTGTAAATAATAATTTGTTCTTAAATGACTTGCCTAGTTAAGTAATGCTTAAAAACAAATAACATAGCATTTCTGTGCTAGCGTTTAGCATGTTGTCACTTTCCTCTTCTGCTATCTACAATACGAGACGAGCTGGTTTCAGTGAAACTGTCTAGCAAATGAGCAATGCGATTGATTAACGTTAATTGATGTTGAGTGTTAGCTAGTTTGACAACTAGGTTAGCTAGCTAGCCAAGTGTTCTGCTAGCAAAGGGCTAACGTTAGCTGGCTAAACTGTTATGGTACTTTATACTAACGAGATTGCAGCCTCACTTTACATAACTATCTACGTATTTTACCTATTTAATTAGTAATTGAACCATTATTTATTTGCTTACCTGATGAAAATTGTACCCCTGCCTCGGACAATAAATATCAACCGACAGTCTCTGATGTGTAGAACGTCACAAATGTCAGCGTGTTATTATTCGTAACGTCGTTGCCACACACATGACGTATACACAAGCTTTGTTTCCTTTTGGCTCGAAGGGGGGATAGATCCACTCAATTGATGGATCCAGTCTCTTTTAAAATTAAATGTTAACTTTTGTGACATTAAAGCCTCATATAGTGTACATCCTAATAATGCAAGTGAAATTGCATGAGCTAACTTTATATTGTAGCAGACACTTATCCAAACAATTTATAGGAGCGATTAGGGTTAAGTGCCCTGCTCAAGGCAGATTTTTCACCTAATCAGTTCAGGGATAAAAAAAAAACTGCGAGCTTTCGGTTACTGGCTCTTATCTGCTAGGCTACCTGCCGATTGTGTGCATAGTGCTTATTAATGGTTCTCTTGAGCGTACAGAGAGTAGGCAAATTAACTTGAAACATGCCACCCCCTCCTTTCCCAAAACTCACACAGAAAAATTAGACATAAATTACACCTGTTTTACATATTTAATGACTCTTTAATACAGTTACATCTTAAATACAATTCAACTATGCTAAACGAGCTAATTGACGCAATGAAGTCCATATCAACAGGCAACATTTTACTTGACAACATTCACGAGAATAATACTGCAGCCGGGTATTGAGCACAGTACATTCTTGAGCTGAGCAGGCTATCCTTGGAAAACGTATCAAATATATAGTCACAACTCTTGACATTTCTTTGGAACCTTCTTGTGTATGATTATACACAGATTAAGCACAGAACAGATTACTTTTCAGTAAGGCTTTCAACATGCCCCAAAAGGCACAGGCAAAAAAAATCATAAATAATTGTGACACTGTAGTTCAGAGTCATTGGAATAATTGGGTGTGCGTAATAGCATAACTTTTATCTAAATTAAAAGGATATTGTGTGCCCCTACTGACTAGTGGCTTTTGGTGCAAATTGCCAGAAATCTCATTACTTTATGCAGGTTATTAATGAAAACATTCAACACAAACCAACTCAAAACACAGCAGAATGCCAAACACATTCATACAAATGGCAACATCTCAATATCTAATATACAGCCATTGTACAGTCTTCTGTTATTCTACATATAAATATCCTATTAAGAATGTGATGAGAAAAACATCTTATCACACCACGACTATGTCAAATATTTCCTTCAAGTATCTCAGAGCATCTGTTAAAATATGGGGTATTTGCACAGTTTTGGTTTCAGTGGTAATGGCTAACAAGATACATTTATTAATAGTCACATGTCTGTAATAATTGGTTAAAAGGTAAGGTTCCCAAATAAGCTTTGAGTTGCTTAAAAATATACTAGTGTAAAACATTTTCTCAACCATGAATATAATCAAAGGGACAATTCAGAGAGAATTTCATAAGAAAGGTATTGAAGCTACACTATGATAATTAGGACCGTAGTACTTTTCTTATTCCATGTTTACATATTTCTGTTACTCCTTTATGTTATCTGAAGACAGAGTAAGTAATTGACAGATAAATACATTCATTTACGTGACAACTTCCCTTTTAAGAGCACTGGACTAACTTCTAATCTAAAATATATACAGTATATTCTTATTGTAAATGGTTCCACACAAACCATATATGACCACAATATCAAATTATCCTACTATGTTTTTCTGTGTTCATGTCATGTGATGGCTAATATGGATATATCTGATTATTGGCAAAAATGCTTTATGCTGCAGTAGTGGGAAAGGATGTCATGATACCATAACATGCTGCCACATATATTCAACAAGACATAAAGAGTCTCTGATACACAAAAGACAATGTTTGATCTCTATTGGCATACATAAAAATACATGTTATAGTTGTGCCACCAGTGGTTTCAGATATTTGGCATGCAGGGAAATTATTATCTGATGTGGAAGGCCATAGGGACATGGAGAATAGGATTAGCAGAACTTCAGTGTCACAGGGATAGACTGAGGCACCAGCTGAACTTGAAGGTGACTTCATAGTCACTCAGAAGCGGACACAGCCACTAGTTTCTTCTGGGCTGTCATAGTCGATTCCTTCACACAGGGAGTCCTTGAAACAGAAACAGACACGATTAATATTCTCAGTCGATGGCTAACATGAGTCCAAACACTCTGACCAATTATTGTCTTGAAGACAGGTCTTACATTACTACTAGTGTTTTGCCTCAGAGAGACCAATGAAAAGAAACATCCCTGCTAGGGAATTTTTTTCTCCTGATACACCATCATCATTATAAAACAATGAGGGAACGAAATTATTAGTACTATTAGTAGTGAAGTGTATGTCCTTGCACTGAAATTATGATGAAGCATCATACTGTATGATATCAGTTTAAGATGGTATACATGCCTCCCGGGTGGCGCAGTGGTTAAGGGCGCTGTACTGCAGTGCCAGCTGTACCACCACGACCAAGCTCTGTCGTAACCAGCCGTGACCGGGAGGTCTGTGGGGCAATGCACAATTGGCAACGCACGTCGTCTGGGTTAGGGAGGGTTTGGCCGGTAGGGAAATCCTTGTCTCATCGCGCACCAGCGACTCCCGTGGCGGGCCAGGCGCAGAGCGCGCTAACCAAGGTTGCCGACACATTGGTGCGGCTGGCTTCCGGGTTGGATAGCGCTGTGTTAAGAAGCAGTGCGGCTTGGTTGGGTTGTGTATCGGAGGACGCATGACTTTCAACCTTCGTCTCTCCCGAGCCCGTACGGGAGTTGTAGCGATGAGACAAGATAGTGGCTACTAAACTATTGGATACCACGAAATTGGGGAGGAAAAAGGGGTAAAAAAAATAAATAAATAAAAATATGCTATACATACCCCATTGTCTTATTGAGATGACATCTCATGTGAATAAGTGAAAACAGAAATAAAATTGGTGGAGTTCTGCGGGAATTTTTCTTAAATACTCACAGATAACTATTCGAGGCTGTGACGACACAGAAAGGGAAGAGATAGAAATGGGGAGACTAGCTGAAGCACTGAACTCACAACAAAGCGAAGCGAACCAACACATTCGGATCACAACAGCAACGTTGAATATGCATCTCAAAACATCAACATGTCTATTTACGACCCTTGTATGGCATTGATCTCTGACGCTAATTGTTGTTCAGTGCATGTTTCTCCTAAGATCACCATATGACTAATGTATAACACCTGGTTACTGGAAAACTTTTGAACTGTGTATCATCTGGAATGGTACTTAAGTGATCTATTCATAAGATGTAAATGAGTAGAAGTTAGTGGTGCAGTTTATTTAGGACAGGCATAGTGCTGTGCATATTCAAGATGGAGACACAGCCCATGAAGAAAAGGGGAGGCCATGTAAAGACAAACAGCTGATGTTGGGGGAGAGACAGACATAATATAAAGAGGGGAAGCCACCAACAAGACCATAGCATCAGGGAGACGTCCACTCTGTTTTTGTTACAGAGTCTGAATTATCAAGGGGATTTAAGGGTGATGGGATGCTAAGGATAAAGAAGGGATTGGCTTGGGTGGAAGGAGACTGAGTTGAATTATGAGTGATTAATTAAGAGGGCACCATCCATTTCTGACACTAACTTGGCTTTGCTGCAGCACCCCCTCTGGCATCTCGGGGAACTGCAGGGCCGATGGGGTGGGGCGTTGGGGGAGCCAGGGACGGTTGCCGGCACTGTAGAGCCTGGGTCGCTTGAACTGGTCGTGACTGGACAGGGGGGTGTAACTATTCCGCCGGATGGGAGCTGGGTCCCTCGAGACCTTATCCTGGTTGGAGATGGGGAAACACCAGGTGCATTAAAGAAAGAGACCCGGGAACACACAGCGTGACTGGGACAATTCTCCAAAACACAGCAATCAAACAATCGTTCTCCTTGACCAACCACTACAATAGGACTTTTGCTATGGAATATGAAAAAGTTGATTCTGCATAGTTAAACCGATTCCACTTAATTCTGTTCCTCTCAAATATTGTCTATGGCATCTCACTAATAGCTCAGACACACCGGTAGCATTGTGAAACGTTTGCATGCCGACTACTTAGCACTTCTGAACAGTGTCGGCAGTCTCTCTTTTTGTGTTCACACAGCAAAGACCTTGAAGTCGTCAGCCACTCAGCCTTAGTCCAAAACAGAAGGTGGCAGTAGCGTTATTTGGAAATGCATGTTGTTTTATGGTCTACAGTCACGACGAGTTCAAGCGGCCCAATATTAGCTAGCTATATAGCTAGTGGCGCTAATGTTACTATTGTTTTAGACAGCCCTTGTTGATATAGCTAGATGGCCACAGCTAGATAACTCACTAGCAAGATGACAAATTAACAATTTAATTCAATCTCCATGGTCACTACAGCCCATAGATACATTTTTTGCTAACTGGCTAATGTTATGGTTAGCATTATTCGCTAGCTAGCGAGATGTTGTGTTCGCTAGGTAAAGTTAAGACACTGCATTGACTCTCAGCAGCCAGCTACAGGCAGCTGCTTCATGGAAAATAATCCATTGTGATTTAACTATCATTTTACTAGCTACAGTGGCCAGATTGGTAAACTATTTAGTGTTGTGTGCATTGTGCTACACTTACCACCCCATTTGTTTCATATGAAGTGTGTGTAACTGCCTTGTCAGTTAGCAAGCTAACGTTATCTAGCTAGCTAACTAATAAGCTAGTGCAAACCTAAAAAAATATGTAAAGACTTGCTCTAGAATTTTTATTTATTTTGCAGCTTTATTGTTGTAGTGGTGTCTGTGTTCGCAAGCAGGGAAAGGTGATCAGTCATAGCTTCGTACAAGTTAAATATAAAGTCACACTAACTACTCATTTATCCAGACATAGCTTGAGCTAGTTTGGTTAAAGAGGTTCCGTGAAGCATGTGATATGTGAGCAGTACAGAGCAGGGATGACAAAAAGGAGCAAAGCCTTGCCACTGAGGATAACATGCAATGTTACTTACAAGTGGGCGGTCGCGATGTGTGTTCACTGCCTCCACGTTAAGGTAAAACATTTCCACTTTACAGCCTGGGGATAGTTGCAGAGATAAATTCATGTTACCCATTCCTAATTGTCAAACTAAACTCAGCAAAAAAAGAAACGTCCCCTTTTCAAGGCCCTGTCTTTCAAAGATAATTCGTAAAAATCCAAATAACTTCACAGATTTTCATTATAAAGGGTTTAAACACTGTTTCCCATGCGTGTTCAATGAACCATAAACAATTAATGAACATGCACCTGTGGAATGGTTGTTCAGACACTAACAGCTTATAGATGGTAGGCTATTAAGGTCATAGTTATGAAAACTTAGGACACTAAAGAGGCCTTTCTACTGACTCTGAAAAACACCAAAATAAAGATGCCCAGGGTCCCTGCTCATCTGCGTGAATGTGCCTTAGGCATGCTGCAAGGAGGCATGAGGACTGCAGATGTGGCCAGGGCAATAAATTTGCAATGGCCGTACTATGAGACGCCTAAGACAGCGCTACAGCGAGACAGGACGGACAGCTGATCGTCCTCGCAGTGGCAGACCACATGAAACAACACCTGCACAGGATCGGTACAGCCGAACATCACACCTGCGGGACAGGTACAGAATGGAGACTACAACTGCCCGATTTACACCAGGAATGCACAATCCCTCCATCAGTGCTCAAACTGTCTGCGAGAGGCTGAACTGAGGGCTTGTAAGCCTGTTGTAAGGCAGGTCCTCACCAGACATCACCGGCAACAATGTTGCCTATGGGCACAAACCCACCGTCGCTGGACGAGACAGGACTGGCAAAAAGTGCTCTTCACTGACGAGTCTCGGTTTTGTCTCACCAGGGGTGATGGTCGGATTTGCGTTTATCGTCGAAGGAATGAGCGTTACACCGAGGCCTGTACTCTGGAGCGGAATCAATTTGGAGGTGGGGGGGTCCGTCATGGTCTGGGGTGGTGTGTGACAGCATCATCGGACTGAGCTTGTTGTCATTGTAGGCAATCTCAACGCTGTGCATTACAGGAAATACATCCTCCTCCCTCATGTGGTACCCTTTCTGCAGGCTCATCCAGCATGACAATGCCACCAGCCATACTGCTCGTTCTGTTCGTGATTTCCTGCAAGACAAGAATGTCAGTGTTTTGCCATGGCCAGCAAAGAGCCCGGATCTCGACCTGTTGGATTGGAGGGTGAGGGCTAGGGCCATTCCCCCCAGAAATGTCCGGGAACTTGCAGGTGCCTTGATGGAAGAGTGGGGTAACATCTCACAGCAAGATCTGGCAAATCTGGTGCAGTCCATGAGGAGGAGATGCACTGCAGTACCTAATGCAGCCGGTGGCCACACCAGATACTGACTGTTACTTTTGTTTTGACCCCCCCCCCCCCCCCCTCCCCTTTGTTCAGGGACACAATTCAATTTCTGTTAGTCACATGTCTATGGAACTTGTTCAGTCTATGTCTCAGTTGCAGTATTTTGTTATGTTCATACAATATTTACAAAATAAATGCCGTTGACAGTGAGAGGACGTTTCTTTTTTTGCTGAGTTTACTAGTGGTGATAGAAGAATTCCATCAGATGTGTACATAACACAATGTAATTGTCAATTTATTCACAGTCTTACCATAGGCAACAGGGCTGAGCTTGAGCACTGTGTGCAGTGGACATTTCAGGTAGGGTAGGTCATCTACGAAATACATAGTTAAAAAAAAAAGTATCAATGACTTCTGGTGTTTGTGACACTGTCAGCAAGTGTGTACTGTATGGTGTGTGCTCACCCACCTGCACTCTTGTCCAGGAAGTAGGCTAGCAGGCAGCGCATGACAGCCTGGTGACAGATGACCAGCACATTGCCTTGTCTCTCTAGCTCCATGATGACAGGCTCTAACCTCTGCACTAGGTCCTGGTAGGACTACAGGTGGGGAGAAGGGACACACTGAGCTTTAGCTATCCCTAACAAGATAAGGGCTCCATATTGTGGTAAGGGGGTAGGACTTTACCTCTCCTCCTTGGTAGCGGTAGTGGTACTTGTCTTGGTCCCTCAGGGCAAACTCCTCTGGGAAGGAGTTCTGGATCATATCATACGTCATCTCCTCACAAACACCCTAACAGATGGGATCATACGTCATCTCCTCACAAACACCCTAACAGATGGGATCATACGTCATCTCCTCACAAACACCCTAACAGATGGGATCATACGTCATCTCCTCACAAACACCCTAACAGATGGGATCATACGTCATCTCCTCACAAACACCCTAACAGATGGGATCATACGTCATCTCCTCACAAACACCCTAACAGATGGGATCATACGTCATCTCCTCACAAACACCCTAACAGATGGGATCATACGTCATCTCCTCACAAACACCCTAACAGATGGGATCATACGTCATCTACTCACAAACACCCTAACAGATGGGATCATACGTCATCTACTCACAAACACCCTAACAGATGGGATCATACGTCATCTCCTCACAAACACCCTAACAGATGGGATCATACATCATCTCCTCACAAACACCCTAACAGATGGGATCATACGTCATCTACTCACAAACACCCTAACAGATGGGATCATACGTCATCTCCTCACAAACACCCTAACAGATGGGATCATACGTCATCTCCTCACAAACACCCTAACAGATGGGATCATACGTCATCTACTCACAAACACCCTAACAGATGGGATCATACGTCATCTCCTCACAAACACCCTAACAGATGGGATCATACATCATCTCCTCACAAACACCCTAACAGATGGGATCATACGTCATCTCCTCACAAACACCCTAACAGATGGGATCATACGTCATCTCCTCACAAACACCCTAACAGATGGGATCATACGTCATCTCCTCACAAACACCCTAACAGATGGGATCATACGTCATCTCCTCACAAACACCCTAACAGATGGGATCATACGTCATCTACTCACAAACACCCTAACAGATGGGATCATACGTCATCTCCTCACAAACACCCTAACAGATGGGATCATACGTCATCTCCTCACAAACACCCTAACAGATGGGATCATACGTCATCTCCTCACAAACACCCTAACAGATGGGATCATACGTCATCTACTCACAAACACCCTAACAGATGGGATCATACGTCATCTCCTCACAAACACCCTAACAGATGGGATCATACGTCATCTCCTCACAAACACCCTAACAGATGGGATCATACGTCATCTCCTCACAAACACCCTAACAGATGGGATCATACGTCATCTCCTCACAAACACCCTAACAGATGGGATCATACGTCATCTCCTCACAAACACCCTAACAGATGGGATCATACGTCATCTCCTCACAAACACCCTAACAGATGGGATCATACGTCATCTCCTCACAAACACCCTAACAGATGGGATCATACGTCATCTACTCACAAACACCCTAACAGATGGGATCATACGTCATCTCCTCACAAACACCCTAACAGATGGGATCATACGTCATCTCCTCACAAACACCCTAACAGATGGGATCATACGTCATCTACTCACAAACACCTAACAGATGGGATCATACGTCATCTCCTCACAAACACCCTAACAGATGGGATCATACGTCATCTCCTCACAAACACCCTAACAGATGGGATCATACGTCATCTACTCACAAACACCCTAACAGATGGGATCATACGTCATCTACTCACAAACACCTAACAGATGGGATCATACGTCATCTACTCACAAACACCCTAACAGATGGGATCATACGTCATCTCCTCACAAACACCCTAACAGATGGGATCATACGTCATCTACTCACAAACACCCTAACAGATGGGATCATACGTCATCTACTCACAAACACCCTAACAGATGGGATCATACGTCATCTACTCACAAACACCCTAACAGATGGGATCATACGTCATCTACTCACAAACACCCTAACAGATGGGATCATACGTCATCTCCTCACAAACACCCTAACAGATGGGATCATACGTCATCTCCTCACAAACACCCTAACAGATGGGATCATACGTCATCTCCTCACAAACACCCTAACAGATGGGATCATACGTCATCTCCTCACAAACACCCTAACAGATGGGATCATACGTCATCTCCTCACAAACACCCTAACAGATGGGATCATACGTCATCTCCTCACAAACACCCTAACAGATGGGATCATACATCATCTCCTCACAAACACCCTAACAGATGGGATCATACGTCATCTACTCACAAACACCCTAACAGATGGGATCATACGTCATCTCCTCACAAACACCCTAACAGATGGGATCATACGTCATCTCCTCACAAACACCCTAACAGATGGGATCATACGTCATCTCCTCACAAACACCCTAACAGATGGGATCATACGTCATCTCCTCACAAACACCCTAACAGATGGGATCATACGTCATCTCCTCACAAACACCCTAACAGATGGGATCATACGTCATCTCCTCACAAACACCCTAACAGATGGGATCATACATCATCTCCTCACAAACACCCTAACAGATGGGATCATACGTCATCTCCTCACAAACACCCTAACAGATGGGATCATACGTCATCTCCTCACAAACACCCTAACAGATGGGATCATACGTCATCTCCTCACAAACACCCTAACAGATGGGATCATACGTCATCTCCTCACAAACACCCTAACAGATGGGATCATACATCATCTCCTCACAAACACCCTAACAGATGGGATCATACGTCATCTCCTCACAAACACCCTAACAGATGGGATCATACATCATCTCCTCACAAACACCCTAACAGATGGGATCATACGTCATCTCCTCACAAACACCCTAACAGATGGGATCATACGTCATCTCCTCACAAACACCCTAACAGATGGGATCATACGTCATCTCCTCACAAACACCCTAACAGATGGGATCATACGTCATCTCCTCACAAACACCCTAACAGATGGGATCATACGTCATCTCCTCACAAACACCCTAACAGATGGGATCATACATCATCTCCTCACAAACACCCTAACAGATGGGATCATACGTCATCTCCTCACAAACACCCTAACAGATGGGATCATACGTCATCTCCTCACAAACACCCTAACAGATGGGATCATACGTCATCTCCTCACAAACACCCTAACAGATGGGATCATACGTCATCTCCTCACAAACACCCTAACAGATGGGATCATACGTCATCTCCTCACAAACACCCTAACAGATGGGATCATACGTCATCTCCTCACAAACACCCTAACAGATGGGATCATACGTCATCTCCTCACAAACACCCTAACAGATGGGATCATACGTCATCTACTCACAAACACCCTAACAGATGGGATCATACGTCATCTCCTCACAAACACCCTAACAGATGGGATCATACGTCATCTCCTCACAAACACCCTAACAGATGGGATCATACGTCATCTCCTCACAAACACCCTAACAGATGGGATCATACGTCATCTCCTCACAAACACCCTAACAGATGGGAAAGAGAGAACTCTGGAAAATGTGCCTTGGCAGTTGAGTTGCCAGATAATGATCAATCATTACTTATTATTCAAACAATGAATAGAACAAGTCCTTTATCAAAGATCAAATTCATTTTAATCACAAATGGTGTCTACCTAAATTAAACCATCATGTTATTCATTACTTTAGACCAGTGATAAATCAGAGGGAAAGTCAGTACTGACAGCATCTATCTCGTTGAGGATCTTCCACTGTTCATAGGGCACAATCAGCTCCTCAGCAGTCTGGATGGTACGTCTCAGCTGGCTTGTCCACACCTTCAGGTCCGACAGTTTGTGGTCCTCGATGAAGCCGCGCAAGGCATGGGCAAACTGGACCAGAAAGGGCAAAGAGAGATTGGTGTCAATAACAGGCCCATCTATCAGGGGACTTCTTACTGTACATGATCATGGTAAACATGCTATTAACTATTTAAGAGTACATGACCAGATTACCAGTGTTTCCTCAAAGTACAGGAGCTTTAATTAGTCTTTTCCATTAGCTGTTCAACTAGGTCTAAATAGAAATCGGTAGGATCCACTGACTCAAAGACAAAGGTCAGTATTATGCCTGACTGCTCAATAGAGATTGATAGAGGCTTCTACTTGCCAAAAGGCCGTATTAGCATTAGCACACTGAGGGCTTTCATCATTTTAATGTAGTCAACAGGGTGGGCCTTCCAACTTCATTGGCTGATCCCTCCTGGTTACCCTGTTGGAGTCACGTCCAACTGAGTCATTAGGAGGGATCAGCCAATCGTGAAGAAGAAAATTGACTACTTCAAAATGGAGATGGCCTCAATAGTGCTGCCCATGCTATCACAGATGCTATAATGGTACAGGTACAAAGATGAATCCTCTATCTCTATGGACTGGTCTCTCTGCACTAGGCCTAACTGTCATGGCAGACAGGACACATACCCGTTTTCCCCCTGGGGAGAGCTCCGAGTCGCCTCCGATACGGCCCTCCGTGTTATGATTGCTCTCTCCATGCCGGCACAGGTAGAGCGAGTGAGAGTGCACTTGAATGTTCATGAGGTAGTACACTATCCTACTCTGGATGTAGTCTTGCACCCGGTTCACCAGGAAGCGCCGGCCCACATTCTCCACCTTGATAAAGGATAGGTCCCTACGGGAGACACAGTAACACAATTGTCTGTAAGTATTCTGTCTCCATCTGGTGGCATTCATCTGACCTTGCAGCAAATGTACAGCAATTCTCAAGAACTACAAACGTTAATGCCTATTAGGTATAACACATGATGATCGGTATGGACAGTTGCCTCTAATTGAAGCAATGTCCTATTCAATTGCAACACACTGAGACAGACAATATGCTTTGGTCATTCTTACTTGTCATACTCATCGGGATCCAAAGGTTGGTATGTAACCTTATAGCACTCTATGCGTTTGAGAAAGTCATCCATTACTCTCTCTCTGTGCCTCTCTGGGTAGTCTGGACTGGACACCTTCACCTCCTGTTTAGAGATATGACACATTAGAATGTGTGCAAAGAAAAAAGAAAGTTGTGACATGACAAGGATATAGTCAGTGTATAAATAGGTTAGTTTTGACCCTGGCCTGGGGTCATAGTAAAGCATTACAATCCCACATGGCGACATCGGAACATACCAGAATATTAGCAGCAATGACTTCTGGGTCATCACACACAGACTCCACAAAGAACACCTGTTGGAAAGAAAGCAGCTCAGACTGCGCCACTAAAATATACTGCCTCACCACAGGGCTGGATGCAGTGTCGTTACACAGAGTAACGTTATATGGAGATACAAACACAAAAATTGACAATTTAGCACATTTTTACCTTGAATGCATTCTCTTTCCCAAAATCAAGAATGAGGTCTCTCCTCTCCCTTGTTGTGTTTGTTGCATCAAATACCTAATCAAAGCAAACATCCCAAAATGGGTGGATAAATATATTGAACAGACAAAAAGGAATCTAAAGGAAAGAGTAGATGCCTTACAGCGATTTGTCCTGCTTCTTCAGTTAGATATCCTTTCACATCCTCAAGGGCTACCAGAGCACACTGTCTGTGGGAGAGGAGAGGGAAATACAATGACAGTAGTCTTAATTTGCATCAAAGGGCTCAACAGTGGATCTGCAGAAAAGGGGGCAGGTATGCATTCCAACCTCAGATAATATATCTATATTGTTTTTTATACTCAATCATAAAGGCCCCTGTATCATTTTGTGTTTGATTCTATGGTGAGCAGTCCAGTAGAACAAAATGTTACTGTATACCTATCTTTCTTCTGTATAGACATCTGAATAGTAACACTGACAGAACAGTGAGGGAACATACCGATGCAACATTTTGTAAGAGTGAGTGCGTGCCAGAAATATATTTAGATCAGCATTCTGTGATGTTGTCAAGAGCAGTAAAGCCATTTACAGGTCCATAAAGGGCAATTCAGATGTGTCTCATTAAGTGATTATTCTGGATCAAGTTTAGTGCTTGCTTAGAAAACTTTCAGCTAGTTGGAAAATAGTAATCCGTCACAAATTACTATGAAAACTAAGCAAATGTCCATTTGAATCCCACAACTGGTGTGTGTGTGTGTGTACACACACATTCTATTAATATAATATGGGTCTTTTGTACACTGAATATCTGCTTGCACAGCAGTGTGTTGGTTCAGAAACTCACTAGCCATTGACGCAGCAGCCAGAGCTGCAAAGTACACCTGTGAAATCATGCATGAGATAACCTGGTGTGCTGCTGGAGTAATAAGATTGACTCAGATCTGACCATGTTGATGGAAACAATACTTGATTTAATTACCGTTTTTTCCTAGCATGGTACGATTGATAGAAAACTTTGTCTGTCATATGTGAACTTAAGTTCTAAGCAAATAAAAATGAAAAATGTGCCATCAAAACAGTGTGCATGGCAAATTGTGAATGTTTTCTCAGTTTGGAATCTGCATGAATAAAACAAACGTAACTTACTTCCTTATTTCCATGGCTTCCTTGTTGTCGTGTCTGAAGAAGTCGTAGGACTTGTAAGCTTTGACAGCCTCTCGGCGGTAAACACCCAAGTTAAACACTACAAAATTAACAAAATGGCACCAACAACAGAGTTATGACTCGCTTATATTAGTGTCTACATGGTTTATTAAGTTAGGGTTGTCTCCTGTTATAGAAATGGGACTGGTTCAAAGTAGGATCCTATTCAACATGGGGCGTCTCAGTTCTCAGGAGCTTTACATTTTCATTAAAAATGTGACATTTACCTAATAATGAAGGAATTTACTTTGTAGGACGCAATACACTGGTGATTTAAATTTGACTGAAGTGCTTATTAAAAGTTCTAACACCAGAGTGTTCCACCATCAATAGTCTGTCATAATGGAAGACTTAAAGGTACATGTTTAATGTTTTCATAAGTGATGTTGTAGGGGCTGTCTTCTCCCACTCACCTTTGGTTGGCACCCCTATCCAGTTGAGGTATCGTGTCAGTTTCTTAGACATGTAGGTCTTTCCCCTAGCAGGTAGGCCGATCATTACAATCACTGTGGGAGAGTTTGTCATGTAGGATGCCCATGCTGAACAGAAAGACAGACAGACATACATACTATAGTGCATTAGCATCAGGCTAACTCAAATACTACTGTATACTGTATACCTACCTACAAGTGATACACAGGCCTGACAAAATTATATACAGTCGATAAGGCAAAACAATTTAACTATCAAATTTGTTGGTTGGTATGATCAATCATCATTGGATACATTTCTTATCCTTGATTTCCCATGTACTGTATACTTAGATGAAAAGGGATATGTCAAAGTCATATAAATTACACCCGCAACAGGACTGCAGATAAACTGAATACTGTATGGAATATGGGCTCATTATAAACAGATTTCAACATAATCTGCATGATAAAAATATAATGTGGAATGAGAATGAATAATTTGCCCAAAATATGCACAACGGAATAATTTTCAGAGAAGACTAATCCCTCTCAAAATATTATAAACACAGTTGTATTTCTTTTAAACTAATTTTCTTGTTAATGTGTGCTTCAGCAAAATAAAAGTGTTTTCAATGCATAGGGAAAGCTTTACATCATAACTAGCAACATTTTTGGAGATGAAGCCAAAACAAAATAACACCTGTAGACTCATATGCCAGTCAAAACGGCCTGAAGCAAGCATCCAGACTGCAGCGGAATTGTTGCCGTCTTGCCTATGGTCCTGCCTGCGCAAAGCTCTCCTGCATTGAAGATGTTGCTCTGGGAGGCTTATCATTGGGCTACTTACAGCATTTCTTCTCATTTACTCTGAGCTCTGTTTTCTTGGCTTCAGCAGTGTTCTCCAAGCTAGCCTCTCTCTGAATAGTTGCGGACATGGTGGAGTTGTGTCCTTGTTGTGCCAGGTTCCCAAAGGCTCTAGAAGGGCATGGCCCCAGACAATCTGAAACACAAGGTTGATTTATTCTAGCAGTAGGTCTAGGCCTATGTAATATTACATTTTTATTTAGATTTCCTGAATAAGAATGGGTAATTTATCCACAATCTGAAAAATATTCAAGTAAATTGATGTTGATATAAAATACATACAATGGTATGTGGACACACCTTCAAATTAGTGCATTCGGCTATTTCAGACACAATCGTTGCTGACAGGTGTATAACATCTATAACACACAGCCATGCAATCTCCATAGACAAACATTCACAGTAGAATGGCCTTAGTGAAGCGCTCAGTGACTTTCAACATGGCAACATCATAGGGTGCCACCTTTCCAACAAGTCAGTTTGTCAAATTTCTGCCATGCTAGAGCTTCTCCAGTCAACTGTAAGTGCTGTTATTTGAAGCGGAAAGTGGTCTAGGAGCAACAACGGCTCAGCCACAAAGTGGTAGGCCACACAAGTTCACAGAATGTTACTGCCGAGTACTGAAGCACGTAGCGCGTAACAAATCGTCTGTCCTCGGTTGCAACACTCACTACGAGTTTCAAACTGCCTCTGGAAGCAACATCAGCACAAGAATGGTTAGTCGGGAGCTTCATGAAATGGGTTTTCATGGCCGAGCAGCTACACACAAGCCTGAAATCACCACGTGCAATGTCAAGCGTCAGCTGGAGCGGTGTAAAGTTCGCTGCCATTGGACTCTGGAGCAGCGGAAATGCGTTCTCTGGAGTGATGAATCACGCGTCACCATCTGGCAGTCCGACGGACACATCTGGGTTTTGGCGGATGCCAGGAGAACACTACCTGCCCCCGTGCATACTACGAACTGTAAAGTTTGGTGGATGAGGACTAATGGTCTGGGGCTGTTTTTCATGGTTTGCCTAGGCCCCTAAGTTCCAGTGAAGGGAAATCTTAACGCTACAGCATACAATGACATTCTAGATGATTCGGTGATTCCAAATTTGTGGCAACAGTTTGGGGAAGGCCCTTTCCTGTTCCAGCATGACAATGCCCCTGTGCACAAAGCGAGGTCCATACAGAAATGGTTTGTCCGAGCCAGGCCTAATCTCCCAACAACAGTGCCCGACTTCACTAATGCTCGTGGTAGAATGGAAGCAAGTCCCGGCAGAAATGTTCCAACATCTAGTGGAAAGCCTTCCCAGAAGAGTGGAGGCTGTTAAAGCAGCAAAGGGGGCACCAACTCCATATTAATGCCCATGACTTTGCAATGAGATGTTCAATGGGCAGGTGTCCACATACTTTTTGTCATGTTGTGTATATAGGACACACTAAATGCACTTAAAATCCCATTTCATTAAGTATTAGGATTCTGATGAATGTTCTAGTGAATTAGAAAGTAATGGCATGACTTAACATTTGCTGTAACATAATTAGACTACTTTTATATTAGGTTGGATACAGCTTCGTTTTCTGTCAAAGGCCTTCAAGCATATTGCAACACAGCAAAGTGAGGGACTGCCATTTCATCCTCACTGCCACCATGTATTGCGCGGCCATATCCGCTCATCAAAAGAGCACTCACAAAAACCGGGAATGACAAAATGATGCCAAAGCCATTTACCTCAGTAGGCAATATTATTATGCGACGACACTACTGCAGTCCAATCGGACAGTCTCGAGCCAGTTTCACTTGTCTGTGCCGGGAACACTGATAATAGACGCATTGGTAGTTTCCATGGAGATAGTTAGAGGGCGCAACATCTTATTTGTCCGATTATTGCGTCTATGAGAGCATGGGCAGCACCATTGAGGCCATCTCCATTTTCTACTAGTTGGTAAACAAACTGAAAGGGTGCATACTGCCACCCGGAGTGTGTTGTTTGAACAGGTATAAAGCCAAGGTTGGCGATGTACTGCCACCTGCCATTATGCAATGTTTGCTCACAAGTATAATTAATTGGTCCCGAGTATAACCCACCTAATGACCTGGATGGAATTATGTGATCCTTCCTTAACCCATAGGATGTCCCACCCAGTTGACTACTTCAAAATGGTGAATGTCCTCAATGGCGCTGCCCATGCTAAAATGGCATTTTGGCCACTAGAGTCCTCTATCTGGCTCTATGGTTGTTTCACATCTAAATAGCATAGGCTACTTACTGTACACTCTCAAAAACTATTGCAATTTACCTGCAATATGAGAGCCGATGAGGGAATTAGAACATTGATCTGACGCCCAATCCGCACGTTCTGCCATCTCTGACTCTGAGGTTTTTGTCCCACTCCAGTCGGAGGAGGAACTATTAAGTCCTGTTGTGTGCTACTCTGTCCTTGTGCTGAGGTTGGTGGCGCGGGCCCGGTTGATGTCCTCCAAGCCAGAAAGGCATGAGGTGTGCCATTTGCGTCACAATTTCTTTACCGTAATCTTCATAATATTATGATTTATGATGCGCATATAATGTATATTCATTCAAGTAAATTTACCTTAACAGAAAATTACTCAAGTATAAGTCACCCAGTAAAATACTACTCGAGTAAAAGTCTAAAAGTATTTGGTTTTAAATATACTTAAGTTTCAAAAGTAAATGTAATTGCTAAAATATGCTTAAGTATCAAAAGTAAACGTAGAATTCATTAAAACGGATTGCACTTTTTTTAAATGTTAATTTATGGACAGCCAGGGGCACACTTCAACATTCAGACATCATTTACAAATGAATCATGTATGTTTAGTAAGTCTGTAGTTCTTTAAAGTATTTTTTACGTAAGTACATTACATAACTGTGTATATTATGTAGGCAGTGGAAGTGAGAAAATTATGTGTACTGACCAGACAGCAGTAATAAAATAAATTGTGAAAGATTTATTATCAAAGGAAATAAAACGTAACCTAATTTATAGTCTATTAACATTTTTTTAAAAATCAAACTACACTATCTGTGAATAGTTGCTTAGCAGAACATAATGGTCTTCAGTACTAAGGTCATGATGGCGGTCCACATGTTACAATCTATGTGTACTATTATGTCAGTAATGAAATGAAATAATGACAAACTCCAAATAAATAAAGTCCCAATAAAAGCTACAGCACATGGCCCTTAAAATATCACAAAATTGGTTTAGGGTAGAGTTAAATATTCCTATAAAACAAAGCAATTAATCAATTTAGTTCAGTAACCAATTTTGAAGATCTGTATTAACATTTTTCATCTTAAAAGTATTTTACGCTGTCTAACAGCCGAGTACATGTCAAACCACGCTGGAATGTCAAATTCTTTCATAACAGTTTGTTCATTCTTGTTTCCTATTCCATCCTGTCTCCACATCTTCAAATGGTTCACATTCAAATGGCCAACAAATTTCTCAGTGTTCAGAAGGCACCCATTGGCTACTGTTTCTCAGAGTAAGAACCAGGAAGTGGCCAGATCCAGGTCTTGGCACTGGAACTGCTGCAGCAGATCAGTTCAGGCTACAATGATTCCGTAGCCAGGGATGTGTGTATCATTGATTGTAAAGAGCTCATGCTTGTGTATGACCACAATGGTATTGTGTAATTTAAAGTTCAATGTTTCTGGGAAGGCACAGAGATGCATAGGCGATCACTCAGTAGGTTTGTACACTTTGCACAGATTGCCAGCTGTGGATGGTAGGAGTTGGCAGAGTCTCCAGTATCCAACAGTTAGTGGTTTAGCAAGTTCACATTAAGGCTTAATCTTCCACAGCTGTAAGAGAGACAACAAAGAGGGCACATTTAAAAACCCAGCATATATACTCACTTTTGGAAGTTAATGCACATGTGCCAGGAGGAAAACAACTCTGACAAAGGTGAAGATTCACTGTATGGCAAAAATATTAGTGTTAAGCAACAGCATTGTAGGATTAGACGTGTCTCCACTCACTCGGATGTTGAAACCGAGCAGGTCGCTGACCACAGCGGAGACTGCAGACAGGATGACCACACGTGTGATGTTATAGATGAGAGGATTCACAGTCAGCCCCAGCAGTCGGAAGGGGGTGTCAAGCTCCTGTAAAAGGGTTGGTATGAAAACCCAGTCAGAGATGCTTTCACTGCACGTTATGCTGAATAAACAACTACCAGCCCAGTAGATTATTTTCTATTTATTATGCTACATTTTTTTGACCCCCCTTTTCTCCCAAATTGGTAGTTACAGTCTTGTCCCATCGCTGAAACTTCCGTACGGACTTGGGAGAGGTGAAGGTCGAGAGCCGTGCGTCCTCCGAAACACAACCCCGTCAAGCCGCACTGCTTCTTGACACAATGTCGCTTAACCCGGAAGCCAACCACACCAATGTGTCGGAGGAAACACCTGGTGACCATACACCTGGCGACCGTGTCAGTGTGCATGCGTCTGGGAGGACATCCTGGCCGGCCAAACCCTCCCCAAACCCGGACGACGCTGGGCCAATTATGCGTCGCCTCATGGATCTCCCGGTTGCGGCCGGCTGCGATACAGCCCGGTATCAAACCTGGATCTGTAGTAACGCAGCTAGCACTGCGATGCAGTTCCTTAGACCGCTGTGTTACTCGGGAGGCCTCTCAGCTCAGTAGATTTGACTAAAGTCAAAAGAGTCATGATGGGCTGAAGTTGAGAGACATCCTTACTTTCATTAGTTTTGTTGCAAGCTTCAGAACATTGTTCACTATGTTCAAATTTTCTTTCTTGTTGGGCTTCTTTTCCATCTTAAGATACAAGTTGATCTGAAATAAGAAAATAATTGAGGGAGATGTATTAATAAAGTTTTTGCTTCAATAGAGTTGTAGCATAGATTTTTGTATCATACTTTTATTCTGAAACTATATTGAGTCATTATTACTGACAGTACCCCTTTAAGACTTTTATTGCAAAGCACTTAATTATTCCCAGAAGGCACCTGTGCATGTCCAGAGGGAAAGAGAAGAGCTTTGATGTTGATGTGAATCCTACTTGGCTGCGTTCTTGTGATCGGAGAACTACTTTACCCGTTGTAACCGTGTGACCCACACGTCCTCCAGAGGAGATTGAATATAATATCCATAATCAAGAAATGAAGGTCGCAGAGGTGCTTGGTGTAGCTAGTATTAGCAACGCGTTTCTCCATCCAAGGCAGTAAACTATGGTGCATGTCTCAGCTAACATACGTTGTTGTGAGTAGACTTTTGGTAAACGTGTCCAAAGAGGACATTTGAAACATCACTAGCTTAATATCAATAGATGTGCTATGTTAAAGTAGTGAACACTCAACGGACATCATGCATTCATTGGCCACAAACGACATCAATCAAGTTCTCTCAAACATCAAAGAGACACGCACATGCATTTCACTACTGCATTGAACTACCCCATTGTTTCTAGAAGCTTCTCCACGTGGAATACCCAGTTGTAGCTGGCTGTGCAACACATTTGGCAGAAAATTGTTTTCATCAGATGACAACAGAAGGGTAACACTATTTGGCTTGCAGCCACACAAGTTAGCTTACAATGAAAAAGTAAGGTATTTTTTGCAAAAACGATGCATGGCCATATTTCTAATGTTTATCACAAAAAGAATGTAGCTGCCTAGATTTCCTGAAGTTAATCTTGCATTTTAACTTGCTACCAGAGAAAAACTAGACCGGAGGAAAGTACCAGAGAAAAGTAGCCTACATCAGTCAGAACGCTGTCTGGTGATCCAATGACAAGAGCAAAGATATTTCATCCGAGTGTAGAAGTGCAACTGATGCACGAAATAAGTCCTTTTCCATTCATGATTTGGAGCGAACCCTGACTGAAGCCGAGCAGAATTTACAAGAAGAAGCATTTTAAAATCTGTGTTTATAAAATGCAGCATATTTTTTTTTCTATATTTCCCTTTCTGTGTAAAAAAATGCAGAATCCTACGTTAATGCGAACCCTGATTTTGTGTGTGTGTGTGTGTATGTAGCAGGGGGCCTTACCTGTTCGGTAAGCAGCACTGACACGTTGCTGTATTTACAGTTGGTCTCGGAGCCCAGGGTGGCCAGGCGGAGCAGGAAGAGGATGAGAGAGGAACCCCACACCATGAGCTCCCAGTTGGTCTCAGAGTCCAGGAATGTGTGGTGACTGTTTAGGAGCTGGCAGTTAGATATAGGAAATGAGTACTCATTATCTTAAATCTATTCTGTTTGTACAGGTTGGAGCTTAACAAATGCACATTCGGTCTTACAACAGGTATTTTTTTATGTGGATGGTAAATCATGGTGTGTTTACTGGAATCTTGTGTATTTATCAAACAAAGTATACTCTTTTTATAGATATGTCTGACCTGTGTACACAAGATGAAGGCGATAGAAAGGGCCAGGAGGAATATGGAGGAGACGATGACATCAACAGAACGCTGGGGCCCACGTCTCTGTGGTTAATAGGAAAAAATATTTGGGGACATTTCAATGAGGGCAGGGGCTTCATCCTCCCCTAGTGGCAAAACCATACGCTGAAGTAAAGGCATCTGAGTAGTGAGAAGAACTCAGACCTTGAGGAAGGAGCGGAGTGACAGCCACATCTTAATGTTCTGCACATTCTTCAGCCTGAAGTGGGGGATTTCCGACTTTTTGGCCTTTCGTGCTGATGTGATGTGGTTGAAGAGTTTGGCGAAAACAAGCCTCTGTTGAAAGAGAAACAGCCACACCATTTACAGCGTATTCATTGTGTTGTAGTGAGTCTACAACAGTGGGACTAACATGCTGACCTGTTTGTAGGTCCTCTCTGCCACACACATCATGAAGAAGAAGAGGCCTGTAAGGCAGAGCCTCTCCACAGTGGTGATGAAGAGGAAGGCGTAGGTCTTGGCGTTGGGCGGCCCCACCGCCATGACAGCCAGCTCAGCCAGAGACAGGGAGCTCAGGTGTGTCATGTCCAGCCGCTGTGCCAGGCGGAAGCCAAAGGGAAGCAGCACCAGTGTGGCAGTGACCAACCCCCCCAGGGCTAGGTAACCCATGCCCTGCTCCACCACCTTCACCTACAGAGAAGATATCACCTCTGTTAGGAGGACAGAGTTATGGGGCACAGAGTACAGAGCCAGTATGGTGTTTCTATTTAAGAAACCCATTCCAGCCCTAAAGCATTACACACCAGAATTCACTTTGTATTGAACGTGTGTTAATTGTACCAAAATGGCATCAGTGAGTGTAATGAAGTGGTCATAGGAGGTGTACCCGTGTGAGGATGATCCCACTGATCTCCAGTACTGACATGTCTGCTTTCTTGCACTCCCCCTGCTCCCAGATGATGGCACTGACCCGGTCTCTGGATGGGTGGCACGCCTGCAGCCACGATAGTTGGCCATGTGAGGAGAAAAAGTTGGTGTGCTGATATACTAAGCCTTTTTGAGGTTACATATTAGGTGACAGGGTATGGTGGTGTAGACCCACCTGCTGTAGGTTCTCATCATCACTGCTGAGAGTGGTGGATGGGGGAAGAGTCAGGCCAGGGCAGTACCGCCCCTCCCCCTCACTGTCACTGCTGCCAGTGGAAACGGAGTCAGGCCCTTGAAGAAGATCCTCCCACATAGTATCATCTGTGTCAGAGGCCGGGCGCGAGCCCTCGATCCTCAGGTGCTCCACTTCACGAGGGTTCACCTTAGTGTCCTTGGCACCTCCACTACTTTCCTCCTGTGCAAATAATAGGACTGGTCAAACTAAATGTCCACCTTTCACTCAGGCAACAAAGAGCAGGACTCACTGTCTTAGGGTTTACCTCAGGTGGTGAGGGATTTGAGAAGGAGTGAAGGTGTCTCTTCCTGAGGACAGTGGTAGGTGTTGGTCCAGCTACACTAGTGGGTGGTTTTGCTTCCTTATCATCCTCTTCACTGGAAAGCTCATCAGAGGCCCCAAAGCCTGACTTTCTCTGATTTGTCTGGACAACATCAAAAACAGAAATAGAATTAGCTGGATAAAACAGCAAATCCAGTGTCCCAAAATGTAAATCACAGACAAAAACCCAGCCTTACAACCCGCTATACAAGTTTGCTAAGGCAACGCAAAGGAAACAAATTTTGACATTTGAAAAAAAGGAAAAACTGGAACTCTGTTAATGACTGCTTGACTCAAACAGTCATTGTTTTATCAGGTAAAGGATCTGATCATTGTTTGTTTGGCCTTACCCTTCTCTCCTCTGATCTGTACAACCTTTGGTTTTCCTCCAGCTGCCAAAGCTGCAGCTCAGTGTCACCATCGTTCCCCTGTCCCTCTGTCCTCTTCAATCCTTTACCCTTCCTTAGCCTGAATGAAGGGTGAGAAAACAAGGGAACCTGTTATACAGTGTGGGAGCAGTTTGCGCAAGTGTATAAAAGGGTGTGTACCATGTTTGTGAACAGCATGTGTGTGTGTGTGTTACTAGCAATAAGAACCATACCTCCTCCTGCGTGCAGGGCTGGTGCTGCTGCTGGTGACAGGACTGACTGAAGGGCTCCGGTTGGACTCTGTGGACACTATCTGGCAGTGCACTGTCCCCAGCAATAACATAAGACACATAGGCCCCAACTGCTCACTAGCACTGGCTGCAGGAACCTCTACGTACAACATTGCTGCTGCCACTACAGAGAGAAAGCCATTAATATACTATTTAGGGGACTGAGAGTTACAGACCCATTTAGGTTTATGAAAAAGAATATTGGATTCCACAGCATACATCTGCATCATTCCTAAAGTAATGTTAAGGTGAGAGGTGAGTTTACCTTGCATGAAGTAGAGCAACAGGATACAGGTAGAAATGGACCTGGAGGTCACCTGGATCCACCACTGGAAGAAGAAGGGGAAGAGGAGCACCCTGACCAGGCCCTTACGGGTCAATGCCGTCCATGGACTATTGGGCTTGGCCTTGCCGAATGTAGACCCTGAAAAAGAAGAGAGACAATCTATAGCGTTGCATGCACCATATCCATCCAATAAGCAAATAGTGCAAATGAGCATACATATACACCTTGTAATAAATGGATACTCACCTCTTACTAAATCAACATCAATGAGGTCTGGCTTGACATGACCGGACCTCTTTGGTTTACAGTCCATGTCCTGTGTGAGAGACAGTTATCTTTCTAACAAATACTGATCACATATGACATTAATCTAATTGCTGGTGAAATATGAGCATATTAGACCAAACATCATGAACTTACATTAAGTTCAGCCTGTTCCAGAGACTTCTCCCAAACCTGCTGATCATATGCACCGATCTGTTGACACATGGACACACTTCAGTTTTATTATACCATGTAAGGGATTTTAGACCCTCATTACATTGTCAGTAAGTCCAGCATGTCTTACCTTCTCTTGATACCATGCTATTCTCGCCATTGTCTTATGATTGTGGTGAACACTCAGTGTCAGGTCATTTCAGAGGGGACACAGGGACAGATAAGATCTGGCTGCAACCCAGGCTTGTGTAACAACAAAAACAAAGGAGAGAACATTAGAGATTAAGCAAAAACAATGACATTGTGGAGTACAATGGGCCTTTCCACAACATGTTCACTCAATACCAGAAATTACCACTGCTAGCTAATTGTAGCACTCCATTGTGCTGCATGTACAATTGTTACCCCCATTACAAAAAATAACTATATAGAAATTCAACTCATCTCAATTTAGCCCAAATGATAATGTGGTTGAAGATAGGTGATACAATTGTTCAACTGTGTTCAGGTGAAACTCTGTACTAGTGATCATTCTAAAAACAGCCAGTAAAACCATTATCCCGGAGCAGTATCATCAAGCGGGATGTCGCAGTGTGATTTGCAAACTAGCTCTGCTTCGCCATCATTCATGCAACCTCGGCTATACTTTTCAACTCGTACAAAACACGTTTGAACTTGCCACCATTCAAAATAGGTAAACAGATTCGTGCCACATTTACATTATATAGATTAGAAAGAAGTAACGTTAGCAAGTTAGCTACCATTAAACAAAGAGTTATCTCGCCAGCTCTTCTTCAGCCCAGGAGTGGCGCGCGGCTCGACGACGTTAACTATCCAGTTAACGTGAGCAGCATCTCACCTGTAGGGATTTCAATGATTTATGAGTAACTATCTTATACTGCAGTTATCAAAACGATTTCACCAATCGTTGCTATCAGTTGTATTTGAAGTCGAATTCCCAGGAATGCACACCGAAACAACTATTTTTAGGCTCTTGCACTTCCTTTTTCCGGGTTGATCGGAGCCTGCTTGTTTGTTGACATTTCTGTCAGAACTGTCAAATCTGTGCAGCCAACCGCTGCGCGTGTGGCCTGTGGAAACTCCACATTCCAATGGAAAACCTGTGACAGCTAGAGCGTACTCTACAATAAAATATATGCGTATGGAATACAGTAAAAAATAAATATCTACATAGAACAGAATAGAACATATTTTTTTTATTTTTTTTTGTAAATATTATGTAATATAATGTTTACATACCCTACATTATTAATCTCATATGTATACGTATATATACATATGTGCCATTTATATATATGTGCCATTTAGCTGACGCTTTTATCCAAAGCGACTTACAGTCATGTGTGCATACATTCTACGTATGGGTGGTCCCGGGAATCGAACCCACTACCCTGGCGTTGCAAGCGCCATGTTCTACCAACTGAGCCACAGAAGGACCACGTATATACTGTACTCTATATCATCGACTGCATCCTTATGTAATACATGTATCACTAGCCACTTTAACTATGCCACTTTGTTTACTTTGTCTACATACTTATCTCATATGTATATACTGTACTCGATACCATCTACTGTATCTTGCCTATGCCGCTCTGTACCATCACTCATTCATATATCTTATGTACATATTCTTTATCCCCTTACACTTGTGTCTATAAGGTAGTAGTTTTGGAATTGTTAGCTAGATTACTTGTTGGTTATTACTGCATTGTCGGAACTAGAAGCACAAGCATTTCGCTACACTCGCACTAACATCTGCTAACCATGTGTATGTGACAAATACAATTTGATTTGATTTGATTTTATTAATTTCCATTGCATTTCATATAGCTATTTAACAAAAAGAAGTATAGCTGCTGTATTTGCTGTCTATCTTCACAGCTCCTGCTTGTCCAATATAATGAATGATAATATAGTTTCAAACCTCAGGTCAGACTAGTTCAATCTAAAATCCTGAAAACTGTAAATCATTTATTTACACAAATAAATAAAATGCCTATAACAAGTAGGGTACATAGGCATAATCACACAAATTAATCACAGCAAAACCCTCCATGAGGTATTAATAGCCCCAGAAAAATAAAATAAATCTGCCCAGAATTTTGGGAGCATTTTACATCTTGTCATTGGAGTCCTGGGTGTCAACTGATGGCTGCTCTTGGTCAGCTGCCACGCACACCAACTTACTCTTGACCTTCTTATTGGAACTGATGATGAAAAAGGGGCTGAGACAGGCATAACAGGAGGAGAAGAAGATCTTCATGTCAGCTACCACTGGAGACACCTTATCTACCGTCAGCATGTAAATCCAGATGATATTGTCTATGCCGAAGAATACAACATACAACACCACCAGGGTGATCACTGTCTTGGCAGCCCTAGTCTCAGCTCCTCCACCCTGGGATGATCGTCGGATGCTTCTCACCTGGAGGCTGTGACGGTGGAGGAGGAGAAGGATGTAGCCACTGGACCACAACATGAGCCCCACAAAGACAAAGTCCCGTGTAGAGACAACCACTCCATTGATCTTGTAGGACAGCCTGTCCCTGAAGTCCACATGGCAGAAGCCCAGGTTGAGGGTGAAGGCAGGCACCGTGCCGTTGCGAGGGGCAATAGAGAAAAGTGGAGCTGCGAAGCATACAGCCATGTTGAAGAGCCACAGCCCTGCGATGGTGGGCACGATGAGCCTGGGAAGCCGGGCCTTAAGCCTGGACAAACAGGGTCCACCTGCAGGGGCGATGGTCACTGCCTGGAACACACTGAGCATACAGGTGATGCACACTGACAGAGCCCGAGAGATGCGGTAGGTGTAGATGACCACCTTGCAGCCCGGGTCATTCAGCAGGTCACGCAGGCCAAACACAGTCATAGTCTGGGGGACGCAGCGGGTGAGGAGCAGCAGCAGGTCAACGAAGGCTAGGTGGCAGAGAATTATGTCCACAGGCTGGAGTCGGTACTCAGAGTAGACAACCTGGGTGTAGGCCAGCAGCACCAGGGTGTTCCCCAGGAACCCTAACCCTGTTTGCAACAGGAAGGACACCCCTTTGATGGTGACACAGAGATCCAACATGATACTTAACTTGGGTACCACACTGAAGAATAGAGACAGAAAATGAAGTTTGTTAAACAGATTTATGAATACACCAACTGTGAACAAATGTTACTTATTGCACTCTCTATTAGACTAGGATTGCAGAAGCATATTCTTACCTGCAACTATTGATAAAGAAGCATGAACACAGTATTGAGCATTCATTGTGGTTAATTGCCCCTGTAATTTCAATATATAGCATGTTCTAGTCTGTGGGGATTATTAGGGGACAACATTAGAACACTCACCCCACCCCACCTAAAGATGTAAGAACCACTACAATATGTAAACAAGAATAAGAACAACTCTACATTTTTTTGAAGGCAGAAATCAATGGCCATATTCTATTGAAAATTCAATTAAATTTTTTTAAAGTAATAATTTGGCAAAACTAGTCAAGGGGTAAGATTCAGTCTTAGTGTTCCCATACCCCAGCAGAGGTTTTTGTTATTGTTGATGTAAAAGCAGCTTGATGAAGCTATTAGGAAGTCATTTAGAGGTTTTAACATGCACAGCTGGCCTCTTACACTGCTCTCCTCTGTTCTCTCCTGTCCTGGGAGTATGTCACCTTGGCACACAGCAGCACAGGTCATTATCCAGCAATAACAGATGTCTGTTCTAATTGGGAGCAATGGGAGAGTAACCTTATATTCTGATGTTCTATTCTCTATTCTTAATACTGCGTTATTCACCTACGCTCTTAGAAAAAAAGGGTTCCAAAAGGGTTCTTTGCAGAGGGATAAGATTCTACCAAGAACCGTTTTGATCAGAAGAACCCTTTTTGGAAGACAAGGGTTCTTTGTAAGGCAAAGGGTTCTACAGAGAACCTTTAACTTCCTAAGAACCGTTTTTGGAAGAAAGGGTCCTTTGATGATTCTTTGGAAGGCAAGAAGGGTTCTACATAAAAGCATATTTAATATTTCCCAGCATGTTCTATTGCAGTGAGATTTTCAAAATTCTTAGTGTAATATGTGTTTTTGCATTTACATTGATTGGTTAATACATTTTTTGCTGCACAAAGATAAATACCATACAGTTTTCTAAACTAACCCAATCGGTTGGATTAATTTCACCCATTACTGAGATGGTTGTTCCAGGTTAGATGAATGAGGCTCAGTATTCAATATTCCCTACCTGGCAGTCATACTGAATGCAGGTTGAGGGTGATTAACAATTTCACTTGTTGGATATCCTGACTATGGCTGGATTCCATTAGGAATTACATATCACTTTGCAAGCCAGCATAATGTGACTTGCAGGCCTGATGTGGCCAGTAAACCTGTGTTAGGGTATAACTAGGCCCTCAAAGAAAGGCCTTATGATACACAGTATATCATGTATTGCCATAGATAATAACATTTTAAAGGCAAATAAGGCTGTTGGAATCGTTCATAGTGGGTTCTAGAAATAACCATATACAGTGTTTTTTTTAAAGAACCCTACACAGAGGGTTCTAGATAGAACCATCTGTAAAGGGTTCTACCCAGCACCAAAAGGGTTAACCTATGGGGACAAACCGAAGAACCCTGTATGGTTCTACTTAGAGTTTTCCAAAACAATCATCCTGTTCCACCAATACTCTTCTGCACTATGCAATCCAGACAGTGTACATTTGTAATTAAGTGTTGCTCCAATAATGTGTCATTTAGACTGCACAGCCCTTTGACCAATAGTCAAACTTAGAAGAAAGTCAACCAATACTGAAGAATCATTGATAAAGGCGAAGGTGACATTTTAATTTAATTTGCTAAACACATCCTGGAAGCACTCTCTGGGTTACATAATGTAAAGAAGGTGTTATTTCCCCATGTGTGTATCAAAATGTTTGTATGAGTACAGGACTAATTAAAGAGCAGGCTCATGCATGTTCTTCTCTGGGGATTTGATCATGTGTTCCGAGTCAGTGAGCAGATAGTTTTAATGTGTTTCCTCCAAAGACCAGACCCCCCCGCTTCTAATTACTTTATTGATTCATTATTCATTGCCTCAAAGAGGTTGTCACAAACTACAGATGACTGTTGAAAATCTCTAAAAGCTACTCTGTTCACCAAGTTATTTACTCTCCTGTCCTATTTCTTCTGCCACCCTCCTCGTATCCCCATCGCTCTCTGTGGGAGACATTATGTCTTATTAAAGACTAATGAGGAGGGGTAGAGGTGTACACTAATATGTATACACTCCTTGGAGTGGGATCCACTTACAGAAAGATATATATTTTTATTAACTTCTTATATGTTTTTATAGAGCATGGTGTCTTGCTTCAGCATCACTTTAATCTCTGACAGAGGTGACAATGACAGTGAGACGTCAATGACATCAATAACAACATACAGGAACTCAAGTCCTTCTGTTCACCTGACTTAGAATTAGTCACAATCAAATGTCGACGGCATTATCTACCAAGAGAATTCTCTTCAATTATAATCACAGCCGCATATATCCCCCCCAAGCAGACACATCGATGGCCCTGAACAAACTTTATTTGACTCTATGTAAACTGGAAACCACATATCCTGAGGCTGCATTCATTGTTGCTGGGGATTTTAACAAGGCTAATCTGAAAACAAGACTCTCTAAATTCTATCAGCATATCGATTGTGCAACCAGGGCTGGTAAAACCCTGGATCATTGTTATTCTAACTTTATTCTAACGACGCCCTCCTTTCGGAAAAGCTGACCACGACTCCATTTTGTTGCTCCTGCCTATAGACAGAGACTAAAACAGGAAGCTCCCGCGCTCAGGTCTGTTCAATGTTGGTCCGACCAATCAGATTCCACGCTTAAAGATTGCTTCGATCACATGGATTGGGATATGTTCCGCATTGCGTTAAACAACATTGACGAATACACTAATTGGGTGAGCGAGTTTATTAGCAAGTGCATCGGAGATGTCATACCCACAGCAACTATTAAAACATTCCCAAACCAGAAACCGTGGATTGATGGCAGCATTCTCACGAAAATGAAAGCTTGAACCACTGCTTTTAACCAGGGCAAGGTGACCGGAAACATGACCGGATACAAACAGTGTAGCTATTCCCTCCACAAGGCAATCAAACAAGCTAAGCGTCAGTATAGAGACAAAGTAGAGTCGCAATTCAACGGCTCAGACACAAGATGTATGTGGCAGGGTCTGCAGTCAATCACAGATTACAAAAGGAAAACCAGCCCTGTCGCGGACCAGGGTGTCTTGCTCCCAGACAGACTAAAAAACGTCTTTGCTCGCTTTGAGGACAATACAGTGCCACTGACACGGCCCGCTACCAAAACCTGCGGTCTCTCATTCACTGCAGCTGACAGTAAAACATTTCAATGTCTTAACCCTCGCAAGGCTGCAGGCCCAGAAGGCATCCCCAGACGCTTGGAGCATGTGCAGACCAGCTGGCTTTTGTGTTTACGGATATATTCAATCAATCCTTATCCCAGTCTGCTGTTCCCACATGCTTCAAGAGGGCCACCATTGTTCCTGTTCCCAAGAAAGCTAAGGTAAGTGAGCTAAATGACTACCGCCCCGTAGCACTCACTTCCGTCATCATGAAGTTCTTTGAGAGACTAGTCAAGGACGATATCACCTCCACCCTACCTGACACCCTAGACCCACTCCAATTTGCTTACCGCCCCAATAGGTCCACAGACGACGCAACCGCAACCACACTGCACACTGCCCTAACCCATCTGGACAAGAGGAATACCCATGTGAGAATGCTGTTCATCGACTACAGCTCAGCATTTAACACCACAGTACCCTCCAAACTCTTCATCAAGCTTGAGACCCTGGGTCTCGACCCCGCCCTGTTATCTGGGTGAGGGTAGGTAACAACATCTCCACCCCGCTGATCCTCAACACTGGGGCCCCACAAGGGTGCATTCTGAGCCCTCTCCTGTTCTCCCTGTTCACCCACGACTGCATGACCATGCATGCCTCCGACTCAATCATTAAGTTTGCAGACGACACTACAGTGGTAGGCTTTATTACCAACAATGACGAGACGGCCTACAGGGAGGAGGTGAGGGCCCTTGGAGTGTGGTGTCAGGAAAATAACCTCACACTCAACATCAACAAAACAAAGGAGATGATCATGCACTTCAGGAAACAGCAGAGGGAGCAACCCCTATCCACATCGACAGGACAGTAGTGGAGAGGGTAGTAAAGTTTTAAGTTCCTCGGCGTACACATCACGGAAAAACTGAATTGGTCCACCCACACAGACAGCGTGGTGAAGAAGGTGCAGCAGCGCCTCTTCAACCTCAGGAGGCTGAAGAAATTTGGCTTGTCACCAAAAGCACTCACAAACTTTTACAGATGCACAATCGAGAGCATCCTGTTGGGCTGTATCACCGCCTGGTATGGCAACTGCTCCGCCCACAACCGTAAGGCTCTCCAGAGGGTAGTGAGGTCTGCACAACGCATCACCAGGGGCAAACTACCTGCCCTCCAGGACACCTACACCACCCGATGTCACAGGAAGGCCATAAAGATCATTAAGGACAACAACCACCCAAGCCACTGCCTGTTCACCCCGCTATCATTCAGAAGGCGAGGTCAGTACAGGTGCATCAAAGCAGGGACCGAGGGACTGAAAAACAGCTTCTATCTCAAGGTCACCAGACTGTTAAACAGCCACCACTAACATTGAGTGGCTGCTGCCAACATACTGACTCAACTCCAGCCACTTTAATAATATAAAAATTGATGTAAAAAATGTATCACTAGCCACTTTAAACAATGCCACTTAATATAATGTTTACATACCCTACATTACTCATCTCATATGTATATACTGTACTCCATACCCTCTACTGCATCTTGCCATCTTTATGTAATACATGTATCACTAACCACTTTAAACAATGCCACTTGTATATGTTTACATACCCTACATTACTCATCTCATATGTATATACTGTACTCTATACCATCTACTGCATCTTGCCTATGCCGTTCATATTCTTCCTTTCTTTACACTTGTGTGTATAAGGTAGTTGTTGTGAAATTGTTAGGTTAGATTACTCGTTGGTTATTGCTGCATTGTCGGAACTAGAAGCACAAGCATTTCGCTATGCTCGCATTAACATCTGCTTACCATGTGTATGTGACAAATAAAATTTGAAACATGCTCTTTGTTTCACTTGTTACTCATTTCATTACAAGCATCAATCACAAAGTAAAACAAACCACACAGTGCTCATATATTATGTCACGTTCTGACCATAGTTCTTTTGTGTTTTCCTTGTTTTAGTGTTGTTCAGGACGTGAGCTGGGTGGGCATTCTATATTGTGTGTCTAGTTTGTCCGTTTCTATGTATGGCCTGATAATGTTCTCAATCAGAGGCAGGTGTTAGTCATTGTCTCTGATTGGGAACCATATTTAGGTAGCTTGTTTTGTGTTGGGGTTTGTGGGTGGTTGTTTCCTGTCTTTGTGTTCTCTGCACCAGATAGGACTGTTTCGGGTTTTGCCACGTTTGTTATTTTGTATTTGTGTAGTGTTATCGTCTTTTATTAAACATGTTGAACACGAACTACGCTGCATTTTGGTCCTCTCCTTCGACGGAAGAAAGCCGTTACACATTATTTCTCAGTTTGGTGTAACTATTTTACTCCTCGGTCAGATATTTTTTTAATAGAGTACCACAGTATGAGTCATAATACCCATAAAACCCCAGGGGTCAAACAAGGAAATGGTTCCAATCGTTTTTCCGCCATTCATTTTTCCCGTAGGGGATTTTAGAAACACTTAAAAGAAGGACTGTGTTTTGTGTAGGCTTATCCTGGTGTGACGTTTTGATAACCGTGTAAATCCCTCTAGGACAAGGGGACTTTTATCAATAAATTTGCCTGTAATTAACAACTCAAAAGTTAAATTCTAATTAGCTACTAATGTGTTTATCGTAAAGAACTACAAATGCCATGATGATCTGGACAAGACTGCCAAATCGAGGCAAAGGTAAGAACCTCTGAATGAATTATCTAATGTTAGCTACATTTCGTAATGAATAAATTTATACATTTCGTGACAATTCTGTGAACTGTCTTCTGCAAGTTTTAAATTGACACAATACCTGTTAGCAAAGGTGTCAGCTAGAGATAACGTGCAGGGATTTGTAGTCTTCCATGATGTCTACTTTGATGCTAGCATTTTTAAATCAGAGTAAATAGAGCCCGAATACAATTGATAAAACTCACTTTGACCGAGAGAGATTGACATGGTTATCAAAACGTCACGCCAGGGTAAGCCTACAGAAAACAGACATTATTTGAAGTGTTTCTAAAAATTCCCTATGGGAATTGGATCCACTTCCCTGTTTGACCGCTAGGTTTTGTGTGTATTATTACACCTCCACTCTGGGGCTCTATGGCAGAAATTATACACTTATCTATCTTGTCACATCTTTCTCCACAGGGGGGCACTGTAGCCTTGTTGTTAGTCCTTACCTGGAACATAGCAGAAAGCAATTCAAAGGAACCATAGAAATAGAGCAGTAGATCTAGTCCATGAGTATTGAAAGTGACCGGTCTGGCTGGAAATGTATTGAGCCCATTGAGATACTTCTTGAGACCTAGAGTATATTTCCATTCTGGCTGACTGTCCTCAGTCCTAATCATATGTTTTGGTGCCATATGGACACAGCTGGAAAATATGCAGTCATCTGTATTGATATCAGGTAATTGGAGGGAGATGAAAGAGGAGCCTAAAGTCAGTGGACCATGCTGATCACTCCCTACGGCTACTGAACCACTCTAGGAGTATAAGAATACGAGGAAACTCACTAGACATGGGGACTTTGGTCTGTTTTACAAAGAGACTTGTGATCTACAGACTCCAACTGCATCATAAAGCATACCCCTCAGGTAAGATAATTGATGAATGCAATGGCCTTCTGAGATGATTGAATATATTGGCAAATACTAATAGGCCTATGACATATATTTTCATATCCTTCATCCCTGCAGCCATGGAATCAGAAGAGGTGGTCCGGGGAATGCTGTACCTGTCTCTCACTGTGGTTGGAGTTCCAGGAAACATTGCTGTCATCGTGGCATTCCTCCTGGCACGGTACCAGGAGCATCAGCTTCTTCCTGCTGACGCCATTGTGCTGCACCTGGCCTGTGCCAACCTGCTGGTGGTAAGCGTGCGCTGTCTGCTGGAGACCCTGGCCACCTTCCGCCTGGTCAACATCTTCGGGGATACGGGCTGCCAGGGGGTGATCTTTGTCTACCGTACGTCTCGCTCCCTCTCCATCTGGCTCACCTTTGTGCTGAGTGCCTACCAGTGCCTGAGCATCGCTACTCCCGGCTCCCGCTGGGCCTCCATCCGTGTCCTGGTGGCTCGCTACCTGGCAGTGATCTTCCTCACCCTTTGGGTCATCAATACCTCCATGAGCTCGGCAGCCATAGCCTTCTCCCTGGGCTCCTTGAATGACTCGGTCAACATGCAGCACAGCATTAATGTTCAATTCTGCTATGTTCGCTTTCCTACTATGCAGTCCAAACAGGTGAACGGGGCTGTCCAGGTAGGGAGGGATGTGGTACCTATGGGCATGATGACCCTGGCCAGTCTGGTCATCCTTTTGTTCCTGTACCGCTACAGCCAGCAGGTGAAGGGACTCCGCAGCAGCTCTGGGGCCAGCGGTGGGGCAGAGCAGCGGGCAGCTAAGGCTGTAGTGGCCTTGGTGACCCTGTATGTGGTCCTCTATGGGGTGGATAATGGACTGTGGGTATACACCCTCACCATGAGGAAGACCATGAACTCCTCACTGATCTCAGACCTGCGCATATTCTTCTCGTCGCTGTATGCAGCGCTCAGCCCCCTGGTGATCATAGCCACCAACAGGAAGGTGAACAGCAGGCTAAGGTGTGTGGTGCAGGAGAGGCCCGTTCAGGACAAAGTCACTACACTATCTACTGTGTGAGTTAGGGACTTATTGTAGTAAGATGGTAACAAAGATGAATAATGTTGATTATAAATTAATTATGTTGCTATTAGAATATGGAGTAGAAAACATATAGAGTATCTTGACCTCTTGTACTCACATTTTTTAAGAATACTTTTCTTCGGTTTAATATTGTTTAATATACTGTATAAAGTTAATGTTTGAGCTGATTTGATTATTATGTGGAAAAGTTGGTGGCAAGCTTGGATTGATGGAACTCAAATGTCATGAAACCAATATATTGCTACAAATGTGCCTAGAACATGCCTACAAATCAAAAAATGAGCATCGCAAGTAGTGTTTGAGCCTTTTCTATCAAAGTCCTATTAGTAAAATTGCCATGATATTAATCATTCCATATTTGTCCTGTTATCGCTTTGTTTGTTCATTCATTATGCTCCTTCATCTTAATTGGATGGAAACATTATAACTGGATGACTAACAGCACACTATAGCTGTCAAATGACTTCCAGCAGTCTCTTTCATTGTTATTAACAATTTGAATGAGGTCTGTGAAGCGTCACACTGTTATTGAAATGGATGTTAATTGCCCCACAGAGACCCAGGTACAGTCGCATGAGAAAACCAACTCTCTTTAGAACAAGAAAGATTCACTCTGAATATAAATATCTGATGTAAATGTGAAAAGGATGGTTTTCATTTATAGGTCAAATAATAAAGATGAGACTACTAAGATAATAGTATATGATTGGTTGACATTATAAATGTAGACATTTCCATCAAATTAGATGTTAGATTAAGTTGCATGAGCTGTTATCCCCTTGATTGACTGACTTGCTAGGGGTGATATTTGCCATTTGCATGTAGTTATATTCCACTTCCGGAATACAAGGGCTGAGTAAAATGGACTAGGAGGGGTGGGGTTAGGGGTGTCTGTATGACAACTTCAAAACCTCATGATTTATGTACAAAGAGTGAGTCATGAGTCATCAAATTGCAATTACTACAAACATTTGATGTATTCTTTGTAAGGGCTTTGAATTGTGTATACCCTAGCCACATATATTCTAATTTTGTGTGTTGGATGCAACTTGTTTTTTTAAAATGCATTTATAGCAGTAGACTATGGCAGGTCACAAACCTGCCATGAATGTATAATGTTAATGAACAAAAATCTGACCTTGCCCACCATGTTCGTGTAGAGATTGCAACTGTGTCATACACCAATCGATAAACATAAACATTACTTAAATCTAATGCAGGAAATAACACGTTATTCATGTTTGCACCTCTCTGTTAGGCTTTTACTGATGTTTCTGTCATAATGCTGTATCATAATCTGTAGCAACATACACTATGTCTGCAGTACAATGGTCCAAACTATTTTCCGAACAGGGCTAGATCTTGTCTGTAAATTCAGGTAAAATCCTGCTAAGTTACTGATTTGAGTCAAGATTCAGAGCAAAGAATCCAACTCTCCAAATATTTTCTCTTGATGATAAACTCCATGTTTCTTACTCTTCATACCACTGAAATCTGATTGGTTCATGACACAGACTCCGGTGGAATGAAGGATAGAATGCATGGATAATTCCAGTCAGCCTATGGATCTTTTCCTTCATTCGCCCCAATTCAAAGCAGAGTACTCCTTGGATCCTTGTCAGAAAACAAATCACAAAATTAGTCAAAATGGAACATTAGACACTGAGGAAAAACTGAGGAGTGAAGAATTACATACAGTTCACTCCATGTGTCTGTGTAATGTGTGTGGGCCTCTGTGTAGGTGTGCCAGCCTCTCACTGCACAAGATGCAACCTGCTCCTGTACTGTTCCATTCCTTCAGTGTGTTCCAGGCCCTGGTGAATGCCTTATCCCTGTTAGACATTGGTAGAGGTGGGGCTTAAGCTTCTGTGGCCCAGAGTCACATTGTTTTGTATGTAATGTTTTTTACTTTTACAATACTGAGTAGAATATGAGATTTCAATATCACGACTGCTACCTATCAATTAAATGGTTGAAGGTTTGGGTCACTGCATACCCTGTTTTAACATCGATACCGGAAGTCTCCAATCTGACTCACCTTACTGGAGATTGACTTTTCAACTCTTGGTTCTCGTTTGTTCCATATCTAAAAACAAAACAAAACACAAATATCAAACATCAAGCAACAGTTTCATCAAAATAAAAAAGATTTTAGATTTTATTTCTGAGTAATCATTGAAGGTAAACAAAAAGTAAAGACGATGTCTTCGAAAAGTTTCTGTAAATTTCCTTTGAAAGGTAAATTAAACGAAGTAGTCCAGATCAATCCTTTTCCTGAAGTGCCTGATGTCAGCCTCATTGTCTTTTCACCTGCCCTAAATAGAGGAATTTTAGCTTACAGCATGGACCAATGGCATTGCAGCAAAAAGAGCATGCCTCGCCCCCTCTATCTTAAAGGGATACTTCGGGAGTTTTGCAATTAAGTCCTTTATTTACTTCTCCAGAGTCTTACGTTAGTGCAATTGCTAACTAGCGTTAGCACAATGACTATCAGACTATGGGAACAGTTGTCCCTGTAGTCTTCCAGTCATTGCGCTAACGCTAATTAGCATTGGCTTGTGAATCTACCTCTAACTTCCTTAATATTGAACACAGAAACATGAAAATGGTATCAATGGTATTCATTGCCAAAATCCCGAAGTATCCCTTTAATACTGGTCCACACCCTAATATAGCCCTTGTGGCCAAATTCTGAATGACAGAACAGAATTTATCACCTCCCTAAAACTATTCCACCAACAAACACCCAACATTATTCAGCAGTATTGTTCCACATCCATTTTCACAATTCAGCATAAGAAATGATAATAAAAAATGATCATACTGAAAGTATAAACAATCAATAACTGTTGAAATAGATTAACCATTTAGGCTTTATTCTATTATTATTCTAGGTCAACACAGCAGTATGTTTAATAGCTTTGTCTTTGGCTGTCTATGCTTGACAACAATCTATAGATGTTGATCTATAGAGTTGTGCATTCTTTGGCAGAAATTCTATGGAAATGTGGGATATCATCAAAATACCCTCCTCCCAATCCTCCCCCTCCTCCCCTTCCTTTCATTCTCACCAGAGTGGAGTCTGTTTGGACACGTTGGCCAAGGAATTTGCTCACTTTCTGGGTGACTGCAACTATGGAAGAAAACATGGAGATAAAAAGGAAGCTTAATGCAGGAAATCTGTATGCAAAATCACAGTATTTAAATGGTCACAGTTAGCCCCCAGAATAATGCAAAATCAGTTGTGTTTGATAAAAGAAAAACACCATATATTTTACAGCCCATAAGTCATGTTACGCTATGACATTACTTGTGAATAACATTTATGATTAAGATATTGCAGTTCACATGTTGTGAGGGCAATATGTTATTAACACTTCCTGTATAAAACAGGTATAATTTATGTTAAACAGAACAGAACAGCTATTTCGACATCCCAGTTCCAGGGAGAGGTCACTGTTTCAACATGCCTGGAATTCTACAGTGCAGGAAAGGAGTAGCACCTGTATATTCTGCTCCCTGCCTGAATGAGAACCTTTTTAATTCTGTGATACCAGATCTCATTTCAACATGAATGTGTTCTGATGTATTTTGACTTCATACCATGTTTAAATGTATTCACAGTACTATTCTAGAGTCCTGAATAACGCATTGTGGTCATTCATGCAGGATTCTCTAAACAATAGTGAGATTGACACGTCTTCATGTTCAGCCTTGAAACATGTTTAAGTTTGTGATTCGAGTACACATTTGAAGACAAAGGTTGCACTCAGTGGAAAGAGAACCTGACACTCTGAGAGGAGCAGAATGACACACTATGAGCAGTAGAACACTGTTTGTTTATACTGAAGGCATATTACTGTGATCCAGTTGAGGAAATTAAATGTCAGAGGAGCCCCTGGGTGAAGCAGGCCATATAGTAGATAGGGGTATGGGGAGTTACAGGAGCCCCCTGAGGGCCCGGGGCCAGCCACAGCCACAGTCTCTGCTAGAGTCTCCTCCCAGCCTACACTTTCAGGTAAAATATGTGTTGCTTTGTCTGGACTTGCACATCATTCAAGGTTGGCTGCAATCTCCCCAGCAACACATTCAATCAAGAGATTTGATTTGATTAGGATCTCTTTTAATCCTCATTAGGACTAATCTTCCAAGAGTCCTTAAACATTAAAATACAATTTATAATACTATCACATTTTCACATATTATTTTCACACTGTTACAAACAGACATAATACACTGACATATTGACCAGATAAATAATCCTTCATCTGCCATAGTCCCGCACAACCTTCCAATTTATTATATTTAAATTGTTCTAAAGAATTGTTCTAAAGAATTGTTTGAATTTATTAATTAAAAGGTTTCTGGTTTTCTCAGATATATTATTCAATTTCTTTATTGCTCTAAATTGAAATGTTATTTTGCTTATTACTCTTTTCTATGTGGACAACACATAGATGGAGAACAATCTATTCCTCGTATTTACTGAATGTCTGTCTCTTACCAGCTGAATACTGTTGTGAATAGAGTTTGGCCATTTTAAATGGTGTACATTGTGAAATAAAATAAGCAGGTTTTTTCAATTATCTTGTTTTATGGATGACCAACCAAGAGCATTGAGCATGACTACAACAGAAGAACCATATCTCCACCTTTAAAACAATCCTTGCTGCTTTGTTCTTTGCAATCTGCAGCCTCCTAATTTCACTTGCTGATGCATGTCCCCAGACCATAGAACAGTAGTTCACCTGACTCCCAATTAATGCTTGGGTTGTTTGCTTAAGAATATTTTCCGGTAAATATTTAGCTATCCTTCTGATCATGCATGCAGTTTTAATTTTAAATTTTTAACATAGATTAGTTATTTGAGACGTCCATGATTAGCAGTTGTCTAGCTGCACCCCTAGTAGTTTGGTTTCTGCCACTTCCTCAAGTTGTACTCCCCTCATACTTAACTGTATCCCATGCTGTGTTGGCCTTTTCCTGGTGGAACAGACCAACATAACCTTGATTTTCGTTTGTACCGGCAAACCGACTCCCTGATATTTTGAAGATCTACTTGTAGAGCTTTCTGTACCTGTTGAATCGATTGGCTTGCTGTATAAATTGTAGTTTCATCTGAAAATATACTCGCTTGAGTTTCAGATAATGCATAAGGAAGGTTGTTGGTATATATTAAAGTAAAGAAGTGGCACAAGGCAGCTGCCCTGCGTTATTCCACAGTTTAAAGCATGAGGGGAAGAAAACAACCCATTGCCATAGGTGGACTGTTTCCTGTCAGTTAGATATGACTGTACCCAATTCAATGCTGCCTCCTTAAACCCACAATGCAAGAATATTGATTCAATTATTTCATGATCCACTAAATCAAATGCTGCACTAAAATCTAAAAATAGTACACCCACAAACCTACCATTATCCATTGCATTGAGCCACTAGTCAGTCATGTCAACCAATGCAGTGGTGGTGGAATTGTTTTGTGATAAGCATGCTGATTGGCTGTAATCAGATCATTTTTTTCCCATGAACTCCCATATTTGTCTACTCACAATACCCTCCAACATCTTACTGAGGGAAGGGAGCAGACTAATTGGTCGACTATTGGCAGGAGTAATGGGTTCTTTGTTGTCTTTCATGATTGGACACAGTTTAGCATGCTTCCATACATTTGCAAATGTCCCCTTTGCGAGTGACCAATTTAATATGTTTTTCAGTGGAGCTGCAATCTGGGGAGCAGCATAGCAAAGTAAAACATTTCCATAAGATCGTAACTTGTAGATTTACCATTGGGTAATGACTTCAATAGGTTTAACACCTCCTCTACTGACACAATTTGTAGACTAAAAGAGCTGTTTTTTTGCTCATAATATGATCATCAATCCATTGATAGATTGTTTGGAAGAATGGGTGTTTACATTATCGCTCTATAAATTCATTTTCTTTGTAAAAATATCAGCAAAATTATTGGCAATATCAGCCAGTTTTGTTATTGTCCTCCAGTCAACATCCACACTAGATGGGCATGTTGAAATAGATGTACCAAGTAAGCCCTTAACTCTATTCCATACCTTTTCAGAATAATTTCTACAATCAATAAAAAAAACATTTTTGTAAAATACATTTTTTTCTTAGGATTTTTTAAAACTGCATAATTAAGTAGTGTTCTATAATTATGTTCATCAATTTCTTTTGCCATATTTCTTTGAGAAAAGAGTGCAGCTTTGAGTTTCACCTGTAGCCAACACATTGCTTAATGCCCAATATTGTACAAGCTAAGACATAATAGGAGGTGGGGATGCAAGGTGGGGAAGCAAAGCAGAACCCAATGAGGCAAGAAGACACTTTGTGACAACTGGTGACAATCCAAGCTGGTATTAGTGTAGATGAACACATCTCACATAAAACATGTGAATTGATTTGGCAGAAAAATATACTTTGATTTGCTGCGTCAGTTCCATTGTCGTCAATTATTTGGAAACGTGAAGTGAAATCCATCATTATCTAGAAGCTGATCTATATACATTAGGCTGTCAGTTTGCAAAGATGAATTCCTCTGATGAAAACCAATGAGCCAATCCAGTGCCCTCCCTTGGGGGAGACCATGGCTGTGCTGTGTGCTCCCTGAATACAAAAACCTAGCTCCAATATTCTAATCTCATTTAATGATTGTGGTTAAGAGCTGAAGGCTGAAGCTGAGGGAGGGTAGATTGTAACTCCTGGGGGACTGAGTCTGACCCTGGTTAGTTGATTTCGGATTAGGATGTCACCTCATCTTTCTTTTGGCAATGACACATAAGAGCCACTGACAGCATGGTCAAAAGTTCAAAATGTAGGCAACACAGTGTTTCACCACGGCAACACATTTGTTGAGAAAAATAGCCATAAAATACAGTATGCTCTTGAACACAAGTAAAGCTGTCATAGAGGCTAGTTGTACAGAAACAGGTTATCACATACAGTACTAGGTTGTGTTAATGTGGTCCCCTGGCCACCCCTTCTTCTCTTTCAATCCACAGAGGTGGAATTTTCCACATGGGAGCTCCATAGACCACTGTGGAATGTAGACAAGACGGAACACGATCTCGGGGTGTGCTGCCTCTCCTGAATCCTGCCAGTGAAGTATTGTGTTGTAGTTTAGTAATTTACTGGTGGACATCATCTCTGGTCCCCGGGAGACTCCTTCCCCCAAGGGCTGGTCATTTACTATGACTGTAGGCTACATCTTCTCAACACTGACTCGTTGCTCAAAGGGTCTTACAGTGATAGATGGTTATCTCTGCCTTGGAGCAGAACTTGTAAAGTTATAAAACATGGGCAGGGCATATGCTGACATAACAACATCCTCAGAGCTCTCTCTTTCCCATCCCCCACCACACCTATAGCTAAATGAATTGCTTACATGGCACATGTGTAGAAAATGAAAGTACAGAAAGGGCAGACCTTTTAGAAACAGTAGAATCCCAGATTCTAAACTAAATCCCCTTAAAAGACAAACATGTGATCACTGCATGTCATGTCCATGCATTGGCACAACAAGACAATTCTTGCCAACATTGAACCTTTTACCCCAGTGGGATAAATCAGGGTCACACAGAGGGTTTCTTGGTAGTATAAACAAATCTACTTTGAAACGAATGTATACACCTTACACACATGGTTATGGGCTTACAAAAAATAAGATACCTGTACTGTGTTAAATATAGAGTTGAAATCTATTCAATTCTGAGTTTATATCCCAACATTAGACTTTATATACATCACAGAAGACAGAAATATAACACAAATGTTTGACATAGAAACACTGTATTTCTTGCGTTTTTACATTTTTTATAATGTTAATTAATTATGAAATTATGAAAAATACTAATAACATTCCACCCACGAGGCCACTAGGTCATTTGACTGCAGGAAAGAGCTATAACATGAGGCACTAGTAGACTTCAACTGGAATATCTGTCTAGGCCATTACATTTGTCCTCCAGTGAGATTCTTTGAGAATCAGAAGAGGGCTCTTGATCTTCCCAGAGCTCAGCGCAGATAAAACCAATGGAAAAGTGCTTTTGTGTAAAGCATGGGAATATTTTGTCAGGATGGCATAGCTGCACAAAAATAAGGCTTCTCCCATGGGGGTGGTGATATTACAGTTACATACACTCTTATAAATATGCTACCTAGAACCTGAAAGGGTTCTTTGGCTGTCCCCATAAGAGAACCCTTTGAATAACTCTTTTTGGTTCCATGTAGGACCCTTTTCACAGAGGGTTCTTCATGGAACCAAAAAGGGTTCTCCCTGGAACTGAAAAGGGTTCTACTATGGGGACAGCCAAATAACCTTTCTGGAACCCTTTTTTCAAAGAGTGTATACACACAATGTGGAACCAGACCAGCAAGAGTGATATAGAGCTTTGATTCTTCATAGAAAGTGTTTTAAATCACAGGAGCAATTACTTTAATATGAATACATAGTAATCATTGTGGAGGGTACAGGTACTTTATGGCAGGGGTTTACAAATGTTCTTGCCCAGGGTTCCCCTGACCAGGAAAACCTGCAACCCAGGGACCTCTTGTTTTATCATCAAGTGAATGATAATGGAAAGTAGAAGTAACATTTTTAAATTAATAGATTTGGTAGACAGTTAAATTATTTTGACGTTCCCACAGTTCACTGGAAGAGAAAGTGTAAACTCTAACTCTAACGGCGCAGGTCCTAATCCAGGCACTTGCCATCTCCCGTCTGGATTACTGCAACTCGCTGTTGGCTGGGCTCCCTGCCTGTGCCATTAAACCCCTACAACTCATCCAGAACGCCGCAGCCCGTCTGGTGTTCAACCTTCCCAAGTTCTCTCACGTCACCCCGCTCCTCCCCTCTCTCCACTGGCTTCCAGTTGAAGCTCGCATCCGCTACAAGACCATGGTGCTTGCCTACGGAGCTGTGAGGGGAACGGCACCTCAGTACCTCCAGGCTCTGATCAGGCCCTACACCCAAACAAGGGCACTGCGTTCATCCACCTCTGGCCTGCTCGCCTCCCTACCACTGAGGAAGTACAGTTCCCGCTCAGCCCAGTCAAAACTGTTCGCTGCTCTGGCCCCCCAATGGTGGAACAAACTCCCTCACGACGCCAGGACAGCGGAGTCAATCACCACCTTCCGGAGACACCTGAAACCCCACCTCTTTAAGGAATACCTAGGATAGGATAAGTAATCCTTCTCACCCCCCCTAAAAGATTTAGATGCACTATTGTAAAGTGGCTGTTCCACCGGATGTCATAAGGTGAATGCACCAATTTGTAAGTTGCTCTGGATAAGAGCGTCTGCTAAATGACTTAAATGTAATGTAAATGTAACTCTATTAGTTAGAAAGGTATATTGACAGTGTAGAGAAAAAGGTACAATTTTAAAGCAAATTTTCTGCTATTCTACACATTTTATCCATTGAGTTTAGAGAAAATGTTGCAATTGTGAAGCTAATTCGTTTTTTTTAAGTGCTTCTTTTACAGACATAAATACTCCTCAGCATCTCCACTGCCACCCCCCTCAGACATCCCCACAGGTGAAGAAGGAGGATGTGGAGGCCCTGGGCTGGGTTATCTGCGGTTGTGAGACCAGTTGGACGTACTGCCAAATTCTCTAAAATGACATTGAAGGCAGCTTATGGTAGAGAAATGAACATTGAATCATCTGGCAGCAGCTCTGGTGGACATTCCTGCACTTAGCATGCCAAATCAAATCCAAATCAAATTTTATTTATATAGCCCTTCGTACATCAGCTGATATCTCAAAGTGCTGTACAGAAACCCAGCCTAAAACCCCAAACAGCAAGCAATGCAGGTGTAGAAGCACGGTGGCTAGGAAAAACTCCCTAGAAAGGCCAAAACCTAGGAAGAAACCTAGAGAGGAACCAGGCTATGTGGGGTGGCCAGTCCTCTTTTGGCTGTGCCGGGTGGAGATTACAACAGAACATGGCCAAGATGTTCAAATGTTCATAAATGACCAGCATGGTCGAATAATAACAAGGCAGAACAGTTGAAATTGGAGCAGCAGCACAGTCAGGTGGACTGGGGACAGCAAGGAGTCATCATGTCAGGTCGTCCTGGGGCACGGTCCTTGGGCTCAGGTCCTCCGAGAGAGAGAAAGAAAGAGAGAATTAGAGAGAGCATATGTGGGGTGGCCAGTCCTCTTCTGGCTGTGCCGGGTGGAGATTATAACAGAACATGGCCAAGATGTTCAAATGTTCATAAATGACCATCATGGTCAAATAATAGTAAGGCAGAACAGTTGAAACTGGAGCAGCAGCATGGCCAGGTGGACTGGGGACAGCAAGGAGTCATCATGTCAGGTAGTCCTGGGGCATGGTCCTAGCGCTCAGGTCAGTTGAAACTGGAGCAGCAGCATGGCCAGGTGGACTGGGGACAGCAAGGAGTCATCATGTCAGGTAGTCCTGGGGCATGGTCCTAGGGCTCAGGTCAGTTGAAACTGGAGCAGCAGCATGGCCAGGTGGACTGGGGACAGCAAGGAGTCATCATGTCAGGTAGTCCTGGGGCATGGTCCTAGGGCTCAGGTCCTCCGAGAGAGAGAAAGAAAGAAGGAGAGAATTAGAGAACGCACACTTAGATTCACACAGGACACCGAATAGGACAGGAGAAGTACTCCAGATATAACAAACTGACCCTAGCCCCCCCGACACAAACTACTGCAGCATAAATACTGGAGGCTGAGACAGGAGGGGTCAGGAGACACTGTGGCCCCATCCGAGGACACCCCCGGACATGGCCAAACAGGAAGGATATAACCCCACCCACTTTGCCAAAGCACAGCCCCCACACCACTAGAGGGATATCTTCAACCACCAACTTACCATCCTGAGACAAGGCCGAGTATAGCCCACAAAGATCTCCGCCACGGCACAACCCAAGGGGGGCGCCAACCCAGACAGGATGACCACAACAGTGAATCAACCCACTCAGGTGACGCACCCCCTGCAGGGACAGCATGAAAGAGCCCCAGTAAGCCAGTGACTCAGCCCCTGTAATAGGGTTAGAAGCAGAGAATCCCAGTGGAAAGAGGGGAACTGGCCAGGCAGAGACAGCAAGGGCGGTTCGTTGCTCCAGAGCCCTTCCGTTCACCTTCCCACTCCTGGGCCAGACTACACTCAATCATATGACCCACTGAAGAGATGAGTCTTCAGTAAAGACTTAAAGGTTTAGGCCGAGTTTGCGTTTCTGACATGGGTAGGCAGACCGTTCCATAAAAATTGAGCTCTATAGGAGAAAGCCCTGCCTCCAGCTGTTTGCTTAGAACTTCTAGGGACAATTAGGAGGCCTGCGTCTTGTGACCGTAGCGTACGTGTAGGTATGTACGGCAGGACCAAATCAGAGAGATAGGTAGGAGCAAGCCCATGTAATGCTTTGTAGGTTAGCAGTAAAACCTTGAAATCAGCCCTTGCTTTGACAGGAAGCCAGTGTAGAGAGGCTAGCACTGGAGTAATATGATCAAATTTTTTGGTTCTAGTCAGGATTCAAGCAGCCGTATTTAGCACTAACTGAAGTTTATTTAGTGTTTTATCCGGGTAGCCGGAAAGTAGAGCATTGCAGTAGTCTAACCTAGAAGTGACAAAAGCATGGATTAATTGTTCTGCATCATTTTTGGACAGAAAGTTTCTGATTCTTGCAATATTACGTAGATGGAAAAAAGCTGTCCTCGAAATGGTCTTGATATGTTCTTCAAAAGAGAGATCAGGGTCCAGAGTAACGCCGAGGTCCTTCACAGTTTTATTTGAGACGACTGTACAACCATTAAGATTAATTGTCAGATTCAACAGAAGATCTCTTTGTTTCTTGGGACGTAGAACAAGCATCTCTGTTTTGTCCGAGTTTAATAGTAGAACGTTTGCAGCCATCCACTTCCTTATGTCTGAAACACATGCTTCTAGCAAGGGCAATTTTGGGGCTTCACCATGTTTCATTGAAATGTACAGCTGTGTGTCATCCGCATAGCAGTGAAAGTTAACATTATGTTTTCGAATAACATCCCCAAGAGGTAAAATGTATAGTGAAAACAATAGTGGTCCTAAAACAGAACCTTGAGGAACACCGAAATTTACAGTTGATTTGTCAGAGGACAAACCATTCACAGAGACAAACTGATATCTTTCCGACAGATAAGATCTAAACCAGGCCAGAACTTGCACGCTCCCTCAAAACTTGAGACATCTGTGGCACTGTGTTGTGTGACAAACCGGCATATGTTTAAGTGGCCTTTTATTTTATTGTCCCCATCACAAGGTGCACCTGTGTAATGATCGTGCTGTTTAATCGGCTTCTTGATATGCCACACCTGTCAGGTGGATGGATTCTCTTGGCAAAGTAAAAAAAAAAAATCACTACCAGGGATGTAAACAAATTTGTGCACAAAATTAGAATGAAATAAGCTTTTTGTGCATTTTGTGCAGCTCATGAAACATGGGACCAACACTTCACATGTTGCGTTTAGATTTTTGTTCAGTGTAGCGTCAGGCTCAAAGACACGAAGTAGGGGTAGGAGAGAGCACCACCTTCTGACCAACAACGGTATGGGTTCTATGTGCAAATGTACAGTATGTGCTCAGACTTATTAACAGAGGTGAATGAATGCACAGCACACCCAAGGCAAAAGGAGCTCAGTATGCCAGTGCAATGTCCTCACAACGTACAAGACTGGGTTCAATTTATTCAATGAGTGTTTTACATAAATAGATGCTCGCCTTGCATGGCTCACAATTACAAAGCTCAAGCTGGGTCTGTCTGCAAAGTGGGGTTCTACCAGCAATACATAGAAGCTGTGAGCTTGTAAACGCACAAAAAGATTTCCAGCTCTTTGGAGGGTGAATTTAATCTGCACTGTGTGATTTTGGGGGTGTTATTTAATGTTTACAATTTTCATACGCAGACTTTCAGGTGCCTTTGAAATAGTGCTGTAGGTTCTCTAGTTGACCACCTTCCCTCTGTCAAAAGGATTGTCAAGGGAATAAGTAGGCAAAAACAAGAGCATAAAGCTTAAGAGCCTGCAATGGCTGCCTGCTTCCTTAAATAGACTCAATCTGATAGCGTCTCTACATTTAAGGGCTTCTGACTCAGTCCCGGGTAAGTAGGCCATTCATAGATGCTAACTACCTTTAGCGTCTATTGAAATATTATCTTCTGGTCGGGGGATGTTTGTTCTGAATGGTAAAACGCATCACTTGCCGTACAGGTTTGTAAACATAAGGAAAGTATATTTCGTATAAGCAATAAATTATATATATAAAAAAGGTTAAATTACTACACACCTTTATAGTGTTAGAGTTCCCACACGGCCATATATTATTATCATACAGCGCTTGTTTTTCGGAAAACAGACGGATGACAGAGGCGTACCTGTGCTATTAGTTATCTGCGTCCCGGACCCCACAAACGTGTCGTCACTGAAAAATTATGTCGGCTGCAATTGTGTTCAAACCAGTTAAAACAGTGTACAGTAAGTGTATATTTTCCATTTGTGAAATTATTTTGATGTAATATGAAAGTAGAGTGATTTATGTTTCTAGAACCATACCGCAATTGAGTATCGATTCACGTTAAGATGGAGTATTTGGCTGTTTTGGCTGCCAGAGCCAAATTCACCTCAAAACAGAACACGTTAGGCGTTAGTCCATTATTGGGCTGAGTTCAGGGCTGCACTCACAGGAGCATTCACAGAAAGTTTCCTTTGAAACCCAAGATGATTATGCACAATTTATAGGTTTATTGACTGTTTGTGTAAATAGTGTAAGGCATAGAAATGTATCACAAAGCTGCCACCTCACTACCTTGCAGTGGAGGGAGAGTTTTAAACCTCATTTAATCAAGGTGCTTTTCCCCAATATAACTAAAAAGAGAGAAAGACAGAGTGCATAAGAAAAATGCAGCTACTCAACATTAGCCATAGGCTTTGCAATCCGGGCATTAGGGAACACCTGAATAGGAAGCTCTTCTGTCATGCTCTTTTGAATTCAAGCATTGTGAACACTATGATTTGGACGCCATTATTATTCAGTCAGCTTTACAATAACATGCTGTAGACACATGTACAATACCAATCAAACGTTTGTACATACCTACTCATTCCATGGTTTTTCTTTATTTTTTACTATTTTCTACATTGTAGATTAATAGTGAAGACATCAAAACTATGAAATAACACATGGAATCATGTTAAACCAAATCAAATTATATTTTATATTTGAAATTCTTCAAGTAGCCAACCTTTACCGAGCTGCCTATTTAAAGAAAGGTTCAATAAAGACATTTTAAAATTGCCTTGATGACAGCGTTGCACTCTTGACAATCTCTCAACTAGCTTCACCTGGAATACTTTTCCAACAGTCTTGAAGGAGTTCCCACATATGCTGAGCACTTCTTGGCTGCTTTTCCTTCACTCTGCGGTCCACCTCATCCCAAACCATCTCAAATTGGTTGAGGTCAGGTGATTGTGGAGGCCGGGTCATCTGATGCAGCACTCCATTACTCTCCTTCTTGGTCAAATAGCCCTTACTTTAAAAAATATATAATTATTTAACCTTTATTTAACCAGGTATGCCAGTTGAGAACAAGGTCTCACATGGAATAAACAAACATGCAGTCAATAACTAATAACAAAATGAGGTAAGATAAGGGAGGTAAGGCAATAAATAGGCCATAGTGACGAAATAATTACAATTTACCAATTAAACACTGGAGTGATAGATGAGCAGAAGATGCATGTGCAAGTAGAGATACTGGGGTGTAAAAAATATTATGCGGTGGATATATTTAGAAAGAGAGGGTCCAGATTGTCTAGCCCGGCTGATTTGTAGGGTCCAGATTTTGCAACTCTTTCAATACATCGGCTATCTGGATTTGGGTGAAGGAGAAATGGGGATGCTTGGGGGGTGCTGGGCTGTTGACCGGGGTAGGGGTAGCCAGGAGGCTTCTAATGTTAACATACATGAAACCAAGGCTCTTATGGTTACAGAAGTCAACAAATGAGAGTGCCTGGTGAATGGGAGTGGAGCTAGGCCCTGCAAGCCCTGGATTAACCTCTACATCACCAGAGGAACAGAGGAGGAGTAGGATAAGGGTAAGACTAAAGACTATGAGAACTGGTCGTCTAGTGCGATCGGAACAGAGAGTACAAGGAGCAGGTTTTTGGGCACGGAAGAATAGATTCATGGCATAATGTACAGACAAGGGTATGGTAGGATGTGAATACAGTGGAGGTAAACCTAGGAATTGAGTGACGATAAGAGAGGTATTGTCTCTAGAGACATCATTTAAACCAGGTGATGTCACCGCATGTGTGGGAGGTGGAACAAAAGGGTTAGCTAAGGCATATTGAGCAGGGCTGGAGGCTCTACAGTGAAATAAGACAATAATCACTAACCAAAACAGCAATGGACAAGGCATATTGACATTAGGGAGAGGCATGTGTAGCCGAGTGATCATGGGGTCTAGTGAGACAGGCTGGAGACACAGTTGAAGAGTCAGTTGCAGCCCCCTCGGGCAGTTACGTCAGCAGACCAGTCGTGATGGATCGGCAGGGCTCCGTGTAGTAAAAGGGTCCAGGCCAATTGGCAAAATAGGTATTGTAGCCCCAAAATATTGCCTGATGGACCTCTTCAGCTAACAGTCCGATATGCTCTTGACAGCTAGCCGGCCGCGGCTAGCAGGCTAGCAGATGGGACGTCGCAACAGAGGAGCCTGTTGAAAACCCCCTCGGGCAGATTACATCCTGTAATCCGAGGTGTGTTAGGTCATGGGGTTGATGATCCTGAGCTTGACTGCCACATCTTGAATTAATGACTGCTGTTCTAATCCTCTTTTATGCACCAGAAATAGAGCACGCTCTTTTTGCACTTTCTGGAACCGGCAGACAAATAAAGCAAAAAATACACACAAGGGAATCTTGTTAGAACGTGATGTGGTGGAGATTGACAGATGTTATATGTTTAAAAGCATCTCCTCTGCATAGAGTTTAAGTCTTAAATAATGTATAGGCACATCTGTCTGTAGGATTTGTCTGTAGGATCACCTGCTGATCAATGAGACCAACCGACCAAGCTGAATTAACATTCATAGTAAAACATCATGGCAATTCTTTTTTTATGTCTAGGTCCGAGGCTGGCATACTGACACAGTCTAATAACATACTCCAAAAACTCATGTTTTATGATTTGATATGCAGTATACACAGATAAGTCTGTTGACAGTGGGGGTGATGCTTGCCAGTATCTGATGTCACCCAATCTCCAGTTCCCTGATACTGTCTTCATTATGTCAATACAGGCAGTATCAGGGAACTGGCCTGAATGAACTTGGCCTGAATGAGATCTGTAGGAAGTTTGTTTGCCTGCGGAAAATGTCACTCTCCTGCAACATTACCATCAATTAACATATCTGCAATGTAGCCCTGATGTAATTAGTCCAAATGAATGACGGAAGAAACTTAAGAAAATGGTTCCCTCGCGAACAGTAATACAATCCACAGAGATAACATTTGTGGAGGCAAAGATGAAGATGCTAGTATATTTTACAGCATTCTTCAATGAAGACATTTCACGTGTTGCCCTCCCTGGTTCTCCCTGTCATGACTGTCCTGATCAGGTCAGGTTACAGGAGACCACAACTCTACATATTATCTCTCTTCCCCAACAGAGGAGGAGAGATCTAGGGGTCTGAAGATGTGGGGGTTTTATGACACCTCACACCCCTGGTAAATGTTAGGCCACAGACAAATTCCTTTTGTCCTGTTACTATGGAGAACCAGCCTCAGAACATTAAACATGAAATAAAGGGACTTTGAAACAATGGTTTCCGTCAGCCACAATGGTGGTCATGACGATAGATGGAATATGAAAATGTATGTCATTTTTGTTCCCTATCTATGTCGTACAGTTCACAAATATCAACATATGCCCCACCATTTTCTCTACTAAAAACTCATCACACAGACTTGTTTCATGTGTTGTTGTACCTTTCTTTTGTGTGTCTCCTAATTATAATCTCCTCCCCTTTGGCTGGTCTCCACAACATTCGGCACACCTCTAATTGACGCACATGAGCCTAATGCCCTTAACGAGCCATGTGCCCATTACAAAGGAGCTCCCAGCTCACTGTCAGATCTGTGTCACGCACCTCGGGACAAGATCTGTGACATGCTTTTCAATCTGGTGCAAGGTGTCTGTGAAAGGAGTGATTACTGGGGTGGTGTTGGGGTGGAGCAACTGAAATGGAAGTGTCTGTCTGTCTTTTTGAGTTTTGAAGTACAATCTTTATCTGACAAAGTCATGTAAGGATATGTCTTTTACCCTGTGAAAGCTTTGGCCAAACTCACCACGGTTTTTCAGATGCCAGCTTATGGCCATGTTGTAACAGTGTGTAGCAGGGAGATTCCGAGATGTGAGAAGTGTGCAGGAGGGCATGGGACAAAGGAATATGTAGTATCGGTGGAGAAAAACAATTGTGGGGGTGCCCATGTTGTTGGGGATCAGAAGTGTCCGGTGAGAGAGAGACAGGTTGAGGTCGCCAGGGTCAGAGTAGAACAGAAGGTGTCTTATGCTGAGGCAGTGAAGAGAGTAGAGGATGATGGGCCAAAGATCAATCAAATCAAATTTTATTTGTCACATACACATGGTTAGCAGATGTTAATGCGAGTGTAGCGAAATGCTTGTGCTTCTAGTTCCGACAATGCAGTGATAACCAACAAGTAATCTAACTAACAATTCCAAAACTACTGTCTTATACACAGTGTAAGGGGATAAGGAATATGTACATAAGGATATATGAATGAGTGATGGTACAGAGCAGCATACAGTAGATGGTATCGAGTACAGTATATACATATGAGATGAGTGTGTAGACAAAGTGGCATAGTTAAAGTGGCTAGTGATACATGTATTACATAAGGATGCAGTCGATGATGTAGAGTACAGTATATACGTATGCATATGAGATGAATAATGTAGGGTAAGTAACATTATATAAGGTAGCATTGTTTAAAGTGGCTAGTGATATATTTACATAATTCCCATCAATTCCCATTATTAAAGTGGCTGGAGTTGTGTGAGTGTGTTGGCAGCGGCCACTCAATGTTAGTGGTGTCTGTTTAACAGTGTGATGGCCTTGAGATAGAAGCTGTTTTTCAGTCTCTCGGTCCCAGCTTTGATGCACCTGTACTGACCTCGCCTTCTGGATGATAGTGGGGTGAACAGTCAGTGGCTCGGTGGTTGATGTCCTTGATGATCTTTATGGCCTTCCTGTAACATCGGGTGGTGTAGGTGTCCTGGAGGGCAGGTAGTTTGCCCCCGGTGATGCGTTGTGCAGACCTCACTACCCTCTGGAGAGCCTTACGGTTGAGGGCGGAGCAGTTGCCGTACCAGGCGGTGATACAGCCCGCCAGGATGCTCTCGATTGTGCATCTGTAGAAGTTTGTGAGTGCTTTTGGTGACAAGCCAAATTTCTTCAGCCTCCTGAGGTTGAAGAGGCGCTGCTGCGCCTTCTTCACGATGCTGTCTGTGTGAGTGGACCAATTCAGTTTGTCTGTGATGTGTATGCCGAGGAACTTAAAACTTGCTACCCTCTCCACTACTGTTCCATCGATGTGGATAGGGGGGTGTTCCCTCTGCTGTTTCCTGAAGTCCACAATCATCTCCTTAGTTTTGTTGACGTTGAGTGTGAGGTTATTTTCCTGACACCACACTCCGAGGGCCCTCACCTCCTCCCTGTAGGCCGTCTCGTCATTGTTGGTAATCAAGCCTACCACTGTTGTGTCGTCCGCAAACTTGATGATTGAGTTGGAGGCGTGCGTGGCCATGCAGTCGTGGGTGAACAGGGAGTACAGGAGAGGGCTCAGAACGCACCCTTGTGGGGCCCCCGTGTTGAGGATCAGCGGGGAGGAGATGTTGTTACCTACCCTCACCACCTGGGGGCGGCCTGTCAGGAAGTCCAGTACCCAGTTGCACAGGGCGGGGTCTCGAGCTTGATGCCGAGCTTGGAGGGTACTATGGTGTTGAATGCCGAGCTGTAGTCGATGAACAGCATTCTCACATAGGTATTCCTCTTGTCCAGATGGGTTAGGGCAGTGTGCAGTGTGGTTGAGATTGCGTCGTCTGTGGACCTATTTGGGCGGTAAGTAAATTGGTGTGGGTCTAGGGCAGGGGTGTCAAAGTCAAATGGACGGAGGGCCAAATAAAAAATTTAGCTACAAGCCGAGGGCCGGACTGTTCGAATGTTCATTGAAAATTTTTTAAATGACGCATATAGTCTAGTGAACCTAATTGAACCTACTGAAAACCTAACAAATATATTCCAATATGATCAGATAAATAAAGCAATATTTTCTTATGGCTCTGTCAGTAATCTTTAATTTTCAACAGACACAAAAGACAAATTTCCTTTATATAAAAATCCCCATAACATGAACATTAAATGAAAGAAACCGGTATTCAAGGCACCATCAGTAGCCTATATTTTCTATTTTAGCAAAAGTGGGCTAAATTTACTTCAAAGAAAAAAACAATAATAGCAATTTTCTATCATCCACTCAACTGAAATATTTTTAAAATATAATTGGATTGAAATACAATAAAATAAAGTGCAAAAATCTATTAATCAAAAACAACACTTTGTTTAAGGAGAAGTAACATGCAGTGAAAACAAATATTAAACTTTAACTTTTAAACTTGAACTGAGTAAAAACTCTAAATATGTGATTGCACAGTAATGTTCACTTGTTTGAGGTTGAGGGTGATACTTGGTGGTGTCCCATCTTTTCCACAAGTTCATCAATGTTCGGGGTAAGGCTCTGAGCTGAGGAAATCCTCAGAATTGAGTGGAGGTGTTCAGCAGTAAGTCGACTTCTGTGTGATGTTTTGTTCAAGTTCATCAAAGAAAACAGTTGTTCACACAGGTATGTGCTGCCAAACATAGACAACGTTTGAGCAGCCTGGATGCGCAGCTGGGGCATTGTGTCGGGAGGAAACGGGCGAACTCCGCAGCACCCACTGCCGCATATTTTGCCCTCAGTGCATCATTGCATTGGAGGTCAATCAACTCCATTTGGAGGTTTGGTGGTGAGCTTTCCACGTCAACAGCAAATGGGTTACCGAGCAGTTCCAACCTGCTTTTTGTGCTTCAAAGTCAGCAAATCGGCGTCGAAAGTCAGCGGCAAGCATACCTATTTTATCAGCCAACTGTGCGCTCGGGAACGCACTGGTAGAGAGCTTCTCTTTCATGGTCTGGCAGCTGGGAAAGTGGCTCAAATTTTCTTTCCGCATCTGCGTCTCCCACAGAGTCAGTTTGGTTTTAAATGCCTTCACTGTACTGTACATATCAGAGATGACACGATCCCGACCCTGCAGCTGCAAGTTCATTGCATTCAGATGACTCGTAATGTCACACAGAAAAGCCATTTCACACAGAAACATTTCGTCTCGGAGTTGTGTTGTGTCTTTCCCTTTGCTGTCCAAGAACAGACAAATCTCCTCACGAAGCTCGAAACATCTTTGAAGCACCTTTCCCTGGCTTAGCCATCGCACCTCTGTGTGATAAGGCAAATCACCATGCTCCGTTTCTAACTCCGTCAGAAATGCCTTGAACTGGCGGTGATTCAAACCTTTGGCTCTGATAAAGTTAACTGTGCGCGTGATGATGCTCATTACATGCTCCATTTTCAAGGCTTTACCGCACAACGCTTCCTGGTGTATGATACAATGATAAGCTGTCAGCTCACCTGTCGCGTTTTCCTCTTGCATCTTTTCCCGTATCTTCGCCACCAGTCCGCTCCTGTGTCCACACATCGCAGGTGCTCCGTCGGTTGTCAAACCCACAAGTTTTTCCCAAGGCAGCTCCATCTCATTTACACATCTTGACACCTCTTCATACAAATCATGCCCCGTAGTTGTGCCATGCATAGGACGTAAAGCCAAAAACTCCTCTGTCACGCTTAGGCTGGAGTCCACTCCGCGGATGAAAATTGACAACTGGGCAATGTCAGAAATGTCGGTGCTCTCATCCACAGCCAAGGAATATGCAATGAAATCTTTTCCCTTTTTCACAAGCTGCTCTTTTAGATTGATGGACAACTGGTCTACTCTCTCGGCAATGGTGTTTCTGCTCAGACTCACATTTAAAAAGAGTTGCCTTTTTTCTGGGCAAACTTCGTCACAAACTTTAATCATGCAGTTTTTGATGAAATCCCCCTCCGTAAATGGCCGGGCTGATTTAGCGATCTCTTCTGCCAAAATAAAACTGGCCTTGACAGCAGCCTGGCCTTGTGATTTGGCTTTTTGAACAGAGCCTGTCGAGATTTGAGGCCTCGTTTTAATTCCTCTGCCTTTTGTAGCCTTTGTTCCATGTCCATATTCTTGTTTTTGTCCGCGTGTTTCGTTTCATAATGTCGTCTCAGATTATACTCTTTCAGTACCGCCACACTTTCTCCACACAGAAGACACACAGGTTTTCCAGCTACCTCCGTGAACAAATACTCCGACTCCCACCTTGTTTGAAACCCCGGTTCTCAGTGTCCACCTTCCGTTTTGCCATTTTTGATGGGTATCTGAAAGTTAATTTTACTGTGATGCTGACAACTGCTGTGCCAATAAATATTGAAATGAAGCAGCCTACTGCTCGGTGCGTCACCGTTGCATTGTGGGAAATGTAGTATTGGTGCGTGTAAAAGATCTGCGGGCTGCCGGCTTGCTGCGGTCTGCGGGCCGGTTCTAATAATAAATCAAGATCATCCCAGGGGCCGTAAAAAACCTTCTCGCGGGCCGGATGTGGCCCGCGGGCCTTGACTCTGACATATGTGGTCTAGGGTGACAGGTAAGGTGGAGGTGATATGATCCTTGACTAGTCTCTCAAAGCACATCATGATGACAGTAGTGAGTGCTACAGGGCGATAGTCATTTAGTTCAGTTACCTTTGTGTTCTTGGGTACAGGAACAATGGTGGTCATTTTGAAGCATGTGGGAACAGCAGACTGGTATAGGGATTGATTGAATATGTCCGTAAACACACCGGCCAGCTGGTCTGCGCATGCTCTGAGGGCGCGGCTGGGGATGCCGTCTGGGCCTGCAGCCTTGCGAGGGTTAACACGTTTAAATGTCTTACTCACCTCGGCTGCAGTGAAGGAGAGACCGCATGTTTTCGTTGCAGGCCGTGTCAGTGGCACTGTATTGTCCTCAAAGCGGGCAAAAAAGTTATTTAGTCTGCCTGGGAGCAAGACATCCTGGTCCGTGACTGGGCTGGATTTCTTCCTGTAGTCCGTGATTGACTGTAGACCCTGCCACATGCCTCTTGTGTCTGAGCCGTTGAATTGAGATTCTACTTTGTCTCTGTACTGACGCTTAGCTTGTTTGATAGCCTTGTGGAGGGAATAGCTGCACTGTTTGTATTCGGTCATGTTACCAGACACATTGCCCTGATTATAAGCAGTGGTTCGCGCTTTCAGTTTCACGCGAATGCTGCCATCAATCCACGGTTTCTGGTTAGGGAATGTTTTAATCGTTGCTATGGGAACGACATCTTCAACGCACGTTCTAATGAACTCGCACACCGAATCAGCGTATTCGTCAATGTTGTTTGTTATCTGACGCAATACGAAACATATCCCAGTCCACGTGATTGAAGCAGTCTTGGAGTGTGGAGTCAGCTTGGTCGGACCAGCGTTGGACAGACCTCAGCGTGGGAGCCTCTAGTTTTAGTTTCTGTCTGTAGGCAGGGATCAGCAAAATGGAGTCGTGGTCAGCTTTTCCGAAAGGGGGGCGGGGCAGGGCCTTATATGCGTCGCGGAAGTTAGAGTAACATTACATTACATTACATTTAAGTCATTTAGCAGACGCTCTTATCCAGAGTGACGATCCAAGGTTTTTCCACCCCTGGTTGCGCAATCGATATGCTGATAAAATTTAGAGAGTCTTGTTTTCAGATTAGCCTTGTTAAAATCCCCAGCTACAATGAATGCAGCCTCAGGATAAATTGTTTCCAGTTTGCAAAGAGTTAAAAAAAGTTCGTTCAGAGCCATCTGTGATTATAATCGAAGAGAATTCTCTTGGTAGATAATACGGTCTACATTTGATTGTGAGGAATTCTAAATCAGGTGAACAGAAGGATTTGAGTTCCTGTATGTTTCTTTCATCACACCATATCTCGTTAGCCATAAGGCATACGCCCCCGCCCCTCTTCTTACCAGAAAGGTGTTTGTTTCTGTCGGCGCGATGCGTGGAGAAACCCGTTGGCTGCACCACTTCGGATAGCGTCTCTCCAGTGAGCCATGTTTCCGTGAAGCACAGAACGTTACAGTCTCTGATGTCCCTCTGGAATGCTACCCATGCTAGGATTTCATCAACCTTGTTGTCTAGAGACTGGACATTGGCAAGAAGAAGGCTAGGGAGTGGTTCACGGTGTGCCCGTCTCCGGAGTCTGACCAGAAGACCGCCGCGTTTCCCTCTTTTTCGTGGTCGTTTTTTTGGGTCGCTGCATGCGATCCATTCCGTTGTCCTGTTTGTAAGGCAGAACACAGGATCAACGTCGCGAAAAACATATTCTTGGTCGTACTGATGGTGAGTTGACGCTGATCTTATATTCAGTAGTTCTTCTCGACTGTATGTAATGAAACCTAAGATGACCTGGGGTACTAATGTAAGAAATAACACGTAAAAAAACAAAAAATGGCATAGTTTCCTAGGAACGCGAAGCGAGGCGGCCATCTCTGTCGGTGCCGAGATGAGTAGTAGGTCTAGGCCAATACAAAGTGATATGAATTTGTGCTTCAGTAAGATTGTCTTCTTAGCATTCATTGCCATGGTTATTACCTGGTACCGCATAAATGGAACGCAGTTGCAGAGAAGTACTTGGGTTTACAAGATTTTACCGCAGAAGAGTTATAAGATAATCGCACTGAGCTAAATTGTAGAGCTGCCGCTTTCAAGGAGCGGGACTCTAACCCGGAAGATTGTAAAAAAATCCCGCTATAACCTCTGGCGAACCATCAAACAGGCAAAGAATCAATATGGGACTAAGCTCAAATCGTACTACACCGGCTCTGACTCCTCAGATGTGGCAGGGCTTGCAAACTATTACAGACTACAAAGGGAAGCACAGCCGAGAGTTGCCCAGTGACAC